>NC_053025.1:388188723-388788723 GCF_003073215.2 Triticum urartu
ATCTCGGTCATGTCTGCATGTCTCCCGAACCCGTAGGGTCTACACACTTAAGGTTCTGTGACGCTAGGGTTATAGAGATATTAGTATGCGGTAACCCGAAAGTTGTTCGGAGTCCCGGATGAGATCCCGGATGTCACGAGGAGTTCCGGAATGGTCCGGAGGTAAAGAATTATATATAGGAAGTGCTGTTTCGGCCATCGGGACAAGTTTCGGGGTCACCGGTATTGTACCGGGACCACCGGAAGGGTCCCGGGGGTCCACCGGGTGGGGCCACCTGCCCCGGGGGCCACATGGGCTGTAGGGGGTGCACCTTGGCCTATATGGACCAAGGGCACCAGCCCCAAGAGGTCCATGCGCCAAGAGAAGAGGAAAAGGAAGAGTCCTAAAGGGGGAAGGCACCTCCGAGGTGCCTTGGGGAGGAGGGACTCCTCCCTGGCCGCACCCTTCCTTGGAGGAAGGGCCAAGGCTGCGCCCCCCACTCTCCCTTGGCCCTATATATAGTGGGGGGAAGGGAGGGCAACCATACCTAAGCCCTGGCGCCTCCCTCTCCCTCCCATGACACATCTCCCTCCTCCCATAGCGCTTGGCGAAGCCCTGTTGGAATCCCGCTACTTCCACCACCACGCCGTCGTGCTGCTGGATCTCCATCAACCTCTCCTTCCACCTTGCTGGATCAAGAAGGAGGAGACGTCGCTGCTCCGTACGTGTGTTGAACGCGGAGGTGCCGTCCGTTCGGCGCTAGGATCATCGGTGATTTGGATCACGACGAGTACGACTCCATCAACCCCGTTCTCTTGAACGCTTCTGCGCGCGATCTACAAGGGTATGTAGATCCACTCCTCCCTCGTTGCTAGATGACTCCATAGATTGATCTTGGTGACACGTAGGAAAATTTTGAATTTCTGCTACGTTCCCCAACAGGCGGTTCCCAAACAGAAAATAAAGTTTATTCCTTTTCCACCATACTTTCACTTTCCATGGCTAATCGTATCCACAGGTGCCTTCCATACCAACACTTTCCAAGGAATTTATTTTTTGACAACATAAAGTAAATTCTTTTTTCATTTCGGGATTGGGCATCCCTAATACCTTTGCCATACTCTCGTGCAATGACAAGTGAATAAACACTCATCTTGAGAATAACACATCTAGCATGGAAATATATCAGCCACCCCCTACTGTTTCATGAGCGGTATGAGCACACAAAAGAGAAGTTTATTTTGAAAATTAGAGATGGCACATACAAATTTTCTTAGAATGGCAAAATAATACCACATATACGTAGGTATAATGGACTCATATGGCAAAACTGGTTTAAAGGATTTTGGATGCACAAGTAGTGATCATACTTAGTGCAAAATGAAGGCTAGCAAAAGATTGAGAAGCATACAACCAAGAAACAAAAAATCTCATAAGCGAGCATTAAGCATAACTAAGACCGGATAATGCACCACAAGTAGGATGTAATTTCATTGCATAACTATTGACTGTCGTGCTTGCAAGGGGAATCACAAACCTTAACACCAATATTCTTACTAAAGCATAATTACTCATCAACATGACTCACATATTATATCCTCATATCGCAAAACTATTACAAGGAATCAAGTTTATTTTGTCCAGTGATCTTAATGAAAGTTTTTATTATATCCCTCTTGAATATATATCACTTTGGGACTAATTTCATATGTTGCTTTTGATAGCTCAAATAAATCCAAGTGAAGAACATGAGGAAAAACATTCTTCTCTCAAAATAATTTAAGTGAAGCATGAGAGAATTTCTTAATTTTTTAACTAAACCTCAAATAAATCTAAGTGAAGCATGCGAGCATTTCTTCAAAAATACTAAAGCACACCATGCTCAAAAATATAAAAGTGAAGCACTAAAGCAATTCCATAGCTTATAAAGATTTAAGTGAAGCATAGAGAGCAATTCTAACAAGTCATAGCATAATTTTGGCTCTCTCGAATAGGTGTGTCCAGCAAGGATTCATGACTAAAAATACAAAGAAAAACAAGCAAATACTCAAATCATACACGACGCTCCAAGAAAAACTCATGATATGTGACGAATAAAAATATAGCTCCTAGTAAAATACCGATGGTCGTTAGAAGAAAGAGGGGATGCCACTCGGGCATCCCCAAGCTTAGTTGCTTGCTTCTCTTTAGATAATATCTTGGGATGCCATGGGAATACCCAAGCTTAGGCTCTTCTTACTCCTTATTCCTTCATTCATTGTAATATCACCCAAAACTTGAAGACTTCAATCACACAAAACTCAACAAAACCTTCATGAGATCCGTTAGCATAAGAAAGTAAATCACTACTATAAGTATAGTTGCAAACCCCATTCATATTTCATTTATGAGTTATATCTACTATATTCCAATTTTTCTATGGCTCAAACCCTCAAAAGAGTCCATAGAACAATCAAAATAAGCACACAACGCAAAGAAAACAAAATCTGTCAAAAACAGAACAGTCTGTAGCAATCTGGATATTCCGAATACTTCTGTAACTCCAAAAATCTTGAGAAATTAAGAAAACCTAAGATATTTGTATATTAATCTACTGAAAAATAATTGGTATTTTATCGCTCTCTGGTTAAAAGTGAGAATTGTTTTTGTGAGCGCCAAAGTTTCTGTTTTTCAACAAGATCAAACAGCTATCACCCAAGAAGATCCTAAAGGCTTTACTTGGCACAAACACTAATTAAAACACAAAAAACACAATCATCACAGTAGCATAATTTTGCTAACACTCAAAAATAGAAATCAAAAACCAAAAATACATTTTATTCATTGGGTTGCCTCCCAACAAGCGCTATCGTTTTACGCCCCTAGCTAGGCATAACACAAAGATTCAAATATTGTCATCTTTATTTCTAGATCCATAATATGCCCTCATGATGGATTCATATGGTGGCCTAATTCTTATTCTAGGGAAGTGTTCCATACCCTTCCTTAGTGGAAATAGAAATTTAATATTGCCTTCTTTCATATCTATCACGGCACCAATAGTGCGTAAAAACGGTCTACCAAGAATAATTGGACAAGACGGATTGCAATCAATATCAAGAACAATAAAATCTATGGGCACATAATTCCTATTTGCAAGAATAAGGACATCATTAATTCTTCCCATAGGCTTTTTAATAGTAAATCCGCCAAGTGCAAATTTAAAGAACATTCTTCAATATCGGTAAGACCAAGCACATCACATAAAGATTTCAGAATTGTAGAAACACTAGCACCCAAGTCACATAAAGAAAAACACTCATAATTTTTAATCTTGACTTTGATGGTAGGTTTCCATTCATCATGCAATTTTCTAGGAATTTAAATGTCTAATTCCAACTTTTCTTCCAAAGCTTTCATCATAGCGTCAAGAATATGTTTAGTAAAAGCTTTACTTTGTTCATAAGCATGGGGTGAATTTATCATGGATTGCAACAAAGAAATACAATCAATCCAAGAGAAATTATCATAGTGAAAGTCTTTGTAATCCAAAAGAGTGGGCACATCACTAGCTAAAGTTTTGACCTCTTCAAACCCACTTTAATCAATTTTCTCAACAAGATTTTCACCGTCCAAATTATCAGGACGACTTCTAACTAAAGTTGACTCTTCTTCAGTCCCTTTTTCATCAATCTTAATTTTACTAAACAAAGAATCAACAGGAGAAACACCAATCATTTTAAGATCTTCATCATTTTTATGACAGCAATCACTAGAAAACGCCTTTTCTAAAAATTCTCTTCTAGCTCTAAGCATAGCGGTTCTTTTCTTAATTTCATCCATAGAAACATATAAAGCTTTAATTGATTCTTCTACTTGAGGCACAAAAATTTTCATCTTGAGTTTTTCTACATGATGAAAAATTCTATCAATGCTTCTAGACATATCATCAATCTTACTCAACTTTTCTTCTATCGTAGTATTAAAATTCTTTTGAGCATTGATAAATTCTTTAATATTATTCTCAAGATCAAAGGTGTTGCTATTATTATTATTATTATTATTATTATTATTATTATTATTATTATTATAAGAAGGATTACCATAGGAATTACCATAATTGTTAGAGGAGTTTCCCGAAAAAGGTCTAGGATTAAAATTACCTCTGTAAGCATTGTTATTAAAATTGTTTCGCGAAACAAACTTCACATCTACGACATCACTATTTTGCTCAATCAAAGTATACAAAGGCACATCATTAAGATCAATAGGAGCATTTTTAACTTCATAAGAGCATCAACTTTTTCACTCAAATAATTTATTTCTTCTACCGAATTAATCTTTTTACTAGTAGGAGTTCTTTCGGTATGCCATTATGAATAATTTTCCATAATATTATCAAGAAATTTAGTAGATTAACCCAAAGTAATTTCCATAAAAGTACCCCCCACGGCGGAATTTAAAAGATCTCTAGGAACAAAATTCAATCTTGCATAAAAATTTTGTATGATCATCCAAAGATTTAAACCATGAGTAGGACAATTTCTAAGCATCAATTTCATTCTTTCCGAAGATTGCACAACATGTTCATGCTCAAGTTGTTTAAAATTCATGATTTGTGTCCTAAGATAAATAATTTGCACGGGCAGAAAATACTTAGTAATAAAAGTATAATTGCACTTAGCCCAAGAATTGATACTATTGCGAGGCAAAGAAGAAAACCAAATTTTATTCGATCTCACAAAGAAAACAGAAATAATTTCAACTTCACAATGTCATTGTCCACATCTTTTTTGCTTTTGCACATCACATAATTCCACGTACGTGTTAAGATGGGACGTGACATCCTCATTAGGAGTATCGGAAAATTGATCTTTCATAATGAGATTCAACAAAGCGGCATTAATATCTCAAGACTCCGCACTAGTGGCGGGTGGAGCAATCGGAGTGCTAATAAAATCATTGTTGTTGGTATTGGAGAAATCACACAACTTGTTGTTCTCTTGAGTCATTGTGACTACGAACAAGATTGCACTCAAAAACAGATCTGACGAGAAAAACAACAAACGAAAAAGAGGGCGAATAAAACGGCAAATTTTTGTGAAGTGAGGGAGAGGAAAATGAGAGGCTTGGATAATATTGTAAATTGCAAGGAGATGATATTTGTGATTAGGAACCTGGTAGATGTTGATGATGTCTCCCTGGCATCACAGCTATGGTAGGTATTTCCCTCAGTTATGAGACCAAGGTTATCGAACCAGTAGGAGAACCACGCAGCACCACGCAAACAACTCCTACACACAATGAACAAGTACTTGCAACCCGATGGAAGAGAGGGGTTGTCAATCCCTCACAGGTAAAAAGATAGGTAAAAATGTAGCAGATTGGATAAATAGATCTCACAGGAACGCGAAATACAATAAATAATAATAAATTGCAGCAAGGTATTTTTGTATTTTTGGATTAATATATCTAAAAATAAAAGCAAATAAAAATAGATTGCGAAGGCAAATATAATAAAGAAGGGACCCGAGGGCCGTAGATTTCCCTACTGGCTTCTCTCGAGAAAAATAACATACAGTGGGTAAACAAATTGTTGTTGGGAAATTGATAGAACTTCAAATAATCATGACGATATCCAAGCAATGCTCATTATATAGGCATCACATCCAAGATTAGTAGACCGAATCCTGCCTGCATCTACTACTATTACTCCACACATTGACCGCTATCCAGCATGCATCTAGTGTATTACGTTCATGGAGAAACAAAGTAATGTAATAAGAACAATGACATGATGTAGAAAAGATCTATCCATGTAGGAATATACCCCATCTTTTTATCCTTAATAGCAATGATACATATGTGTCGTTTCCCCTTCTCTCACTGGGATCGAGCACCATAAGATCGAATCCATCACAAAGCACCTCTTCCCATGGCAGGAAAAATTGATCTAGTCGGCCTAACTAAACCAAAGATTCGAAGAAGAAATACGAGGCTATAAGTAATCATGCATATAAGAGATCAAAAGACTCAAATAACTTCCATGGATAAAAACATAGATCTGATCATAAACTCAAAGTTCATCGGATCCCAACAAACACATCGCTAAAAAGAGTTACATCAAATAGATCTCCAAGAGACCATTGTATTGAGAATCAAAAGAGAGACAGAGAGAGAGAGAGAGAGAGGAAGCCATCTAGCTACTAACTATGAACCCATAGGTCTACAATGAACTACCCACGCATCATCGGAGATGCACCAATGAGGATGATGAACCCCTCTGTGATGGTGTCTAGATTGGATCTGTGGTTTCTAGAACTTGCGGCGGCTGGAATTGTTTTCGTAGACTCCCCTAGGGTTTCTGGAATATTGGGGTATTTATAGATCAAAGAGGCGATGCGGGAGGCCACCAAGGTGGGCACAACCCCCCAGGGTATGCCTGGGCCTCAGGCGTGCCCAGGTGGTTTGTGCCCCCCTCGGGGCACCCCTTTGGTACTTCTTTGGCCCATCGAGTGTCTTATGGCCCAGAAAAATTCTCCAAAAAGTTTTGCTGCGTTGGACTCCGTTTGGTATTGATTTTGTGTGAAGTAAAAACAAGCAAAAAAACAGCAACTGGCACTGGGCACTATGTTAATAGGTTAGTCCCAAAAATGATATAAAGTTTCTATAAAATGATCGTAAAACTTCCAAGAATGATAATATAACAACATGGAACAATCAAAAATTATAGATACATTGGAGACGTATCAGGTTTTGGTTGTGGTAGTAGTAGGGTCATCTTGGTGGGTCCGTAGTGGAATGTATCGGTGGGACCAAAATGATGAATTAGGGTTTTGGACATATGTGATTTGAGAAAGTGATTGAGGGTTTTTGGATCAATATCACTGAGCACTTTGAGCAACAACCTCATCAACAATACCTCACCGCCTTTTAATAGTATTGGCTTTCCAAAGGGACTCAATGTGATCATGGATCACTAAACCAAAAATGTAGAGTCTTGGGGTAGCCAAATTTGTTCTTCACATTTTGAGGGGTCCACATCCATTAGTCCACGCCATGCCAATCATTGATGTTTTCTGAAATCTAACATCAATGTTCATTAGATCAATGACATATATATTTTTATTAATTACGAAAACCGCGCGGGGATTTGTTGCAGTTTGATAGAGGCAAAGGTGTCCCGTTTTTTAATGAGATGGTGGCTATTGTTTTTGGTGGAGTAGAGTTTGACGATTTGACTATGAATGTGCGAGGACGTCATGCCTTAGCAATCTCTAAAGCAACTCCAAGAGGTTATTGACCATGCCGTAGCATGATCAACCTGATCATGAGGGTCTATTTCCAGCAAGCAAATGAAGAACAAGCAAGAAACGAAAATTGCAATCTGGATATTGCGAATAAAAGAGGAAAGCTTTATTGATCAAGTGGGGTTCTGTGATGTCTTGGTCTGGTCATGGAAAACAAAGGAAGTACACGAAGTTGCAGCTATGGTGAACTTTTAATCTAAGCAAAACCCAAAGTCTAAACGATGCCCTAAGGACTGTATATATGGAGGAAGAGGGGGAATTTCATGACCCTTGGAGGAGGGGTCCGAAACCAACCCTATCTCTTGTTTCCCCACACATACAGACTCTAGAAACAACCTATACTCAAGTATTTCGAAATTACATGGGCCTGGCCCAATAATAAGGTGACGCGGCACCTATAATAGCCTCTGGACGAAATTTATGAAGTGTCATCCTATATATTTCGTACAAGGCTTCATATACTCATTATGGTGGCTTCAAAGTCCTGAAATCATCACTTGTAACTCTGTTCTTGTTCCCCTTACGCATGCCATCATCTCCATGCTTGATCTTGCTCCAATGCTCATCCTTCTTGTCTAGGCTAGGCCCTTTATTTGTAAGCAAGACAAATGTATCCAATTTAGGCAACATCATATTCTCATGACATTAGAATCATTACCAAGAAACGAAAGTACATGGTAATTTAATTCGCGTGCGCGAGCTCTAGTAATTGGTCTAGTATGTATAGCAGTAAGGGCTATGGGTGTAACAATGGTAGTATGTCCTCATCATCCTCTCCTTCTTGGAGTGAAGTCGTCCTCGACGAAAGCTCATCTTCCTCACCCAAATAAGGCTTCAAATCTGCAATATTAAAAGTGGGACTAACCCCAAAATCTGCAGGCAGCTCAAGTTTATATGCATTATCATTTATTTTCTCTAACACCTTAAAAGGACCATCAGCACGCGGTATTAGTTTTGATTTGCGCAAATAAGTAAACCTATCCTTACGCAAATCTACCCAAACAAGATCTCCAGGTGCAAAGACAACATGTTTCGTACCTTTATCTCCAGCAAGTTGATATTTACATTTATACTCTCAATGTTTTCCTTAGTTAACTCATGCATTTTAAGATCAATTCAACATGTTGTTCAGCATCAAAATTAACCTTCTCCGAAGATGGAAGAGGCAACAAATCAATAGGTGCACAAGGTAGGAAACCATATACAATTTCTAAAGGACACATCTTAGTAGTAGAATGCAGCGAATGATTATAAGCAAATTCAATATGAGGCAAGCATTCTTCCCACATTTTCTTGTTATTCTTCAAAACAGCCCTAAGCATAGTAGACAATGTTCTATTGACTACTTCAGTTTGTCCATCAGTTTGGGGGTGACAAGTAGTACTAAAAAGCAGTTTAGTCCCCAACTTAGCCCATAAACATCTCCAAAAGTGGCTAAGAAATTTAGTGTCACGATCTGAAACAATAGTATTGGGAACACCATGCAAGCGAATAATTTCACAAAATAACAAATCAACAACATTAGCAGCATCATCAATTTTATGACATGGTATAAAGTGTGCCATTTTCGAGAACCTGTCCACGACAAAAAATATGATATCCCTCCCTTTCTTTGTTCAAGGTAAACCCAAAACAAAGTCCATAAATATATCCTCCCATGGAACACTAGGTACATGCAAAGGCATATATAAACCATGAGGATTGAGTCGTGACTTAGCTTTTTGACATGTAGTGCAGCGAGCAACAAAGCGCTCAACATCCTGTCTCATCTTTGGCGAAAAGAAATGTGTAGCAAGTTCATACTCCATCTTCTTCACGCCAAAGTGTCCCATTAATCCTCCTCCATGCGTCTCCTGCAACAACAAATGACGAACAAAGCTAGCTGGAATGCATAGCTTGTTAGCACAGAACACAAACCCATCGTTAATGACGAACTTGTTCCATGTTCTCCCTTCTTTACAATTCTGCAATACATCTTTAAATTTAGGATCATGCACATATTGATCTTTGATGGTCTCCAAACCAAATATTTTAAAGTCAAGTTGTGAAAGCATAGTATAATGACGAGACAATGCATCACCGATAACATTTTCTTTACCCTTCTTGTGTTTAATGACATAAGGGGAAGTCTCAATGAATTCAACTCATTTAGCATGTCTACGGTTCAATTTTGCTTGGCTTTTAATACGTTTCAAAGATTCATGATCAGAAAGAATAAAAAATTCTTTGGGCCATAAATAATGTTGCCATGTTTCCGTAGTCCGAACAAGATCATATAATTCCTCATCATAAGTAGAGTAATTTAGACTAGGCCCACTCAATTTTTCATAAAAGTATGCAACAGGTTTACCATCTTGTAATAACACACCTCCTAATCCAATTCCACTAGCATCACATTCAATCTCAAAAGTCTTATTAAAATCAGGAAGTTGGAGTAAAGGAGCATGTGTCAACTTATCTTTCAATAGCGTGAAGGCTTCTTCCTGTGCGGTACCCCCAAAAAAGGCACATCCTTCTTTTTGTAAGCTCATTGAGAGGTGGAGCAATGGTGCTAAAATGTCTCACAAAACGCCTATAGAAACCAGCGAGTCCAAGAAAACTCCTAACATGTGTGACCGTTTTGGGCTGTGGCCAACTCTCAATAGCTTCAATCTTGGCTTTATCAACTTCAATTCCTCGTGGAGTAACAACATAGCCAAGAAAAGATACTCGGTCGGTGCAAAAGGTGCACTTCCCAAGGTTACCAAACAAATATGCATCACGTAGAGCAATAAGAACATCACGTAAATGTTCCAAATGTTCTTCCAAAGATTTGCTATAAATCAGTATATCATCAAAATAGACTACCACAAATCATCCAATGAAAGCACGTAAAACTTCGTTCATTAATCTCATGAAAGTACTAGGTTCATTAGTTAACCCAAAAGGCATGACTAACCACTCATATAAACCAAACTTAGTTTTAAATGATGTTTTCCATTCATCTCCCAATTTCATACGAATTTGATGGTATCCACTACTAATGTCTACTACACAACCTTCTTCTTGTAGACGTTGTTGGGCCTCCAAGTGCAGAGGTTTGTAGGACAGTAGCAAATTTCCCTCAAGTGGATGACCTAAGGTTTATCAATCCGTAGGAGGCGTAGGATGAAGATGGTCTCTCTCAAGCAACCCTGCAACCAAATAACAAAGAGTCTCTTGTGTCCCCAACACACCCAATACAATGGTAAATTGTATAGGTGCACTAGTTCGGCGAAGAGATAGTGATACAAGTGCAATATGTATGGTAGATAATAGTTTTTGTAATCTAAAAATATAAAAACAGCAAGGTAACTAATGATAAAAGTGAGCGTAAATGGTATTGCAATGCGTTGAAACAAGGCCTAGGGTTCATACTTTCGCTAGTGTAAGTTCCCTCAACAATACTAACATAATTGGATCACATAACTATCCCTCAACATGCAACAAAGAGTCACTCCAAAGTCACTAATAGCGGAGAACGAACGAAGAGATTATGGTAGGGTACGAAACCACCTTAAAGCTATTCTTTCCAATCAATCCGTTGGGCTATTCCTATAAGTGTCACAAACAGCCCTAGAGTTCGTACTAGAATAACACCATAAGACACAAATCAACCAAAACCCTAATGTCACCTAGATACTCCAATGTCACCTCAAGTATCCGTGGGCATGATTATACGATATGCATCACACAATCTCAGATTCATCTATTCAACCAACACAAAGGACCTCAAAGAGTGCCCCAAAGTTCTACCGGAGAATCACGATGAAAACGTGTGCCAACCCCTATGCATAGGTTCATGGGCGGAACCCGCAAGTTGATCACCAAAACATACATCAAGTGAATCACATGATATCCCATTGTCACCACAGATATCCACGGCAAGACATACATCAAGTGTTCTCAAATCTTTAAAGACTCAATCCGATAAGATTACTTCAAAGGGGAAACTCAATCCATTACAAGATAGAAGAGGGGGGAAGAAACATCATAGGATCCAAATATAATAGCAAAGCTCGCGATACATCAAGACCGTATCATCTCAAGAACACGAGAGAGAGAGAGAGATCAAACACATAGCTACTGGTACATACCCTCAACCCCGAGGGAGAACTACTCCCTCCTCATGGAGAGCACTGGGATGATGAAGATGGCCACCGGAGAGGGATTGCCCCCTCCGGTAGGGTGCCGGAATGGGTCTAGATTGGCTTTCGGTGGCTACGGAGGCTTCTGGCGGTGGAACTCCCGATCTATTGTGCTCCTCGATATTTTTAGGGTATATGGGGATATATAGGCGGAAGAAGTACGTCAGGGGGACCACGAGGGGCTCATGAGGGTGGAGGGCGCGCCCAGGGGGGTGGGCGCGCCCCCCTACCTCATGACCTCCTCACAGATCCCCCAACGTGCACTCCAAGTCTTCTGGGCTTCTTTCCTTCCAAAAATGAGTTCCGTGAAGTTTCAAGTCAATTGGACTCCGTTTAGTTTTCCTTTTCTTCGAAACACTAAAACAGGGTAAAAACAGAAACTAGCACTGGGCTCTGGGTTAATAGGTTAGTCCCAAAAATGATATAAAAGTGTATAATAAAGCCCATAAACATTCAAAACAGTAGATAATATAGCATGGAGCAATCAAAAATTATAGATACGTTGAAGACGTATCAACATCCCCAAGCTTAATTCCTGCTCGTCCTCGAGTAGGTAAATGATAAAAACCGAAAAAAATTATGCGGAGTGCTACTTGGCATAATTTCAATGTAATTCTTCTTAATTGTGGTATGAATATTCAGATCCATAAGATTCAAGACAAAAGTTTAATATTGACATAAAAATAATAATACTTCAAGCATACTAACTAAGCAATCATGTCTTCTCAAAATAACATGGCCAAAGAAAGTTATCCCTACAAAATCATATAGTCTGGCTATGCTCCATTTTCACCACACAAAATATTCAAATCATGCACAACCCCGATGAAAAGCCAAGAAATTGTTTCATACTTTTGATGTTCTCAAACTTTTTCAATCTTCACGCAATATATGAGCGTGAGCCATGGACATAGCACTATAGGTGGAATAGAATGGTGGTTGTGGAGAAGACAAAAAGGAGAAGATAGTCTCACATCAACTAGGCGTATCAACGGGCTATGGAGATGCCCATCAATAGATATCAATGTGAGTGAGTAGGGATTGCCATGCAATGGATGCACTAGAGCTATAAGTGTATGAAAGCTCAACAGAAGAAACTAGTGGGTGTGCATCCAACTTGCTTGCTCACGAAGACCTGGGGCATTTTGAGGAAGCCCATCATTGGAATATACAAGCCAAGTTATAAAGTGAAAGATTCCCACTAGTATATGGAAGTGACAACATAGGAGACTCTCTATCAGGAAGATCATGGTGCTACTTTGAAGCACAAGCATGGTAAAAGGATAGTAGCATTGCCCCTTCTCTCTTTTTCTCTCATTTTTTATTTTTTTTATTTGGGCCTTTTCTCTTTTTTATGGCCTCTTTTCTCTTTTTTTATTTGGGCTTCTTTGGCCTCTTTTATTTATTTTTCGTCAGGAGTCTCATCCCGACTTGTTGGGGAATCATAGTCTCCATCACCCTTTCCTCACAGGGACAATGCTCTAATAATGATGATCATCACACTTTTATTTTTCATACAACTCAAGAATTACAACTCGATACTTAGAACAAAATATGACTCTATATGAATGCCTCCGGCGGTGTACCGGGATGTGCAATGATGCATGAGTGACATGTATGAAAGAATTATGAACGGTAGCTTTGCCACAAATACAATGTCAACTACATGATCATGCTAAGCAATATGACAATGATGAAGCGTGTCATAATAAACGGAATGGTGGAAAGTTGCATGGCAATATATCTCGGAATGGCTATGGAAATGCCATAAAAGGTAGGTATGGTGGCTATTTTGAGGAAGGTATATGGTGGGTTTATGGTACCGGTGAAAGTTGCGCGGTACTAGAGAGGCTAGCAATGGTGGAAGGGTGAGAGTGCGTACAATCCATGGACTCAACATTAGTCATAAAGAACTCACATACTTATTGCAAAAATCTATTAGTTATTGAAACAAAGTACTATGCGCATGCTCCTAGGGGGATAGATTGGTAGGAAAAGACCATCGCTCGTCCGACCGTCACTCATAAGGAAGGCAATCAATAAATAAATCATGCTCCGACTTCATCACATAACGGTTCACCATACGTGCATGCTACGGAAACCACAAACTTCAACACAAGTATTTCTCAAATTCACAACTACTCAACTAGCATGACTCTAATATTACCATCCTCATATCTCAAAACAATCATCAAGCATCAAACTTTTCTTAGTATTCAACACACTCGTAAGAGAATTTTATTATTCTTGAATACCTAGCATATTAGGATTTTAAGCAAATTACCATGCTATTTAAGACTCTCAAAATAATCTAAGCGAAGCATGAGAGTTCATCTATTTCTTCAAAATAAAACTACCACCATGCTCTAAAAGATATAAGTGAAGCACTAGAGCAAATGACAAACTACTCCGAAAGATATAAGTGAAGATCAATGAGTAGTCGAATAATTATGCAACTATGTGAAGACTCTATAACATTTAAGAGTTTCAGATCTTGATATTTTATTCAAACAGCAAGCAAAACTAAATAAAATAAAATGACGCTCCAAGCAAAACACATATCATGTGGCGAATAAAAATATAGCTCCAAGTAAAGTTACCGATGAGCGAAGACGAAAGAGGGGATGCCTTCCGGGGCATCCCCAAGCTTAGGCTCTTGGCTATCCTTGAATATTACCTTGGGGTGCCTTGGGAATCCCCAAGATTAGGCTCTTGCCACTCCTTATTCCATAGTCCATCGAATCCTTACCCAAAACTTGAAAACTTCACAACACAAAACTTAACAGAAAACTCGTAAGCTCTGTTAGTATAAGAAAATAAATCACCACTTCAAGGTACTGTAATGAACTAATTCTTTATTTATATTGGTGTTAAACTTACTGTATTCCAACTTCTCTATGGTTTATAAACACTTTTACTAGTCATATATTCATCAAAATAAGCAAACAACACATGAAAAACAGAATCTGTCAAAAACAGAACAGTCTGTAGTAATCTGGATCAAACGTATACTTCTGGAATTCATAAAATTCTCAAATAAATTTCTGGACCTGAGTAATTTATCTATTAATCATCTTCAAAAATAATTAACTAAATATCACTTTCCAAATAAAAATGGCAGCAATTCTCGTGAGCGCTAAAGTTTCTGTTTTTTACAGCATGATCAACAAGACTTTCCCAAAGTCTTCCCAAAGGTTATACTTGGCACAAACACTAATTAAAAGCATAAAACCACATCTAAACAGAGGCTAGATGAATTATTTATTACTAAACAGTAACAAAAAGCATGGAATTAAAGTAAAATTGGGTTGCCTCCCAACAAGCGCTATCGTTTAATGCCCCTAGCTAGGCATGATGATTTCAATGATGCTCACATAAGAGATAAGAATTGAAACATAAAGAGAGCATCATGAAGAATATGACTAGCACATTTAAGTCTAACATACTTCCTATGCATAGGGATTTTTTGAGCAAACAACTTGTGGGAACAATAATCAACTAACATAGGAGAGCAAAACAAGCACAACTTCAAAACTTTAAGCACATAGAGAGGAAACTTGATATTATTGCAATTCCTACAAGCATATATTCCTCCCTCATAATAATTTCAGTAGCATCATGAATGAATTCAACAATATAATCAGCACCTAAATCATTCTTTTCATGATCTACAAGCATAGAATTTTTATTACTCTCCACATAAGCAAAATTCTTCTCAATCGGAATAATAGTGGGAGCAAACGCAACAAAGTAACTATCATGGGATTGAAAATTGAAATAAAGATGACAAGTTTCATTGTTATCATTATTCTTTAAAGCATACATGTCATCACAATAATCATCATAGATAGGAGGCATGCTTTCATCATAATAAATTTGCTCATCAAAACTTGGGGAACAAAAAATATCATCTTCATCAAACATAGCTTCCCCAAGCTTGTGGCTTTGCATATCATTAGCATCATGGATATTCAAAGAATTCATACTAACAACATTGCAATCATGCTCATCATTCAAAGATTTAATGCCAAACATTCTAATGCATTCTTCCTCTAGCACTTGAGCACAATTATCGGAATCCTTATTTTCATGATAGATATTAAAAAGATGAAGCATATGAGGCATCCTTAATTCCATTTTTTATAGTTTTCTTTTATAAACTAAACTAGTGATAAAACAAGAAACTAAAAGACTCGATTGCAAGATCTAAAGATATACCTTCAAGCACTCACCTCGCCGGCAACGGCGCTAGAAAAGAGCTTGATGTCTACTGCACAACCTTCTTCTTGTAGACGTTGTTGGGCCTCCAAGTGCAGAGGTTTGTAGGATAGTAGCAAATTTCCCTCAAGTGGATGACCTAAGGTTTATCAATCCGTAGGAGGCGTAGGATGAAGATGGTCTCTCTCAAGCAACCCTGCAACCAAATAACAAGGAGTCTCTTGTGTCCTCAACACAAACAATACAATGGTAAATTGTATAGGTGCACTAGTTCGGCGAAGACATAGTGATACAAGTGCAATATGGATGGTAGATAATAGTTTTTGTAATCTGAAAATATAAAAACAGCAAGGTAACTAATGATAAAATTGAGCGTAAACGGTATTGCAATGCGTTGAAACAAGGCCTAGGGTTCAAACTTTCGCTAGTGTAAGTTCCCTCAACAATACTAACATAATTGGATCACATAACTATCCCTCAAGATGCAACAAAGAGTCACTCCAAAGTCACTAATAGAGGAGAACGAACGAAGAGATTATGGTAGGGTACGAAACCACCTCAAAGTTATTCTTTCCAATCAATCCGTTGGGCTATTCCTATAAGTGTCACAATCAACCAAAACCCTAATCTCACCTAGATACTCCAATGTCACCTCAAGTATCTGTGGGCATGATTATACGATATGCAACACACAATCTCAGATTCATCTATTCAACCAACACAAAGGACCTCAAAGAGTGCCCCAAAGTTCTACCGGAGAATCACGACGAAAACGTGTGCCAGCCCCTATGCATAGGTTCATGGGCGGAACCCGCAAGTTGATCACCAAAACATACATCAAGTGAATCACGTGATATCCCATTGTCACCACAGATATCCACGGCAAGACATACATCAAGTGTTCTCAAATCTTTAAAGACTCAATCCGATAAGATTACTTCAAAGGGAAAACTCAATTCATTACAAGAGAGAAGAGGGGGGAAGAAACATCATAGGATCCAAATATAATAGCAAAGCTCGCGATACATCAAGATCGTATCATCTCAAGAACATGAGAGAGAGAGATCAAACACATAGCTACTGGTACATACCCTCAACCCCGAGGGAGAACTACTCCCTCCTCATGGAGAGCACCGGGATGATGAAGATGGCCACCGGAGAGGGATTGCCCCCTCCGGCAGGGTGCCGGAACGGGTCTAGATTGGCTTTCGGTGGCTACGGAGGCTTCTGGCAGCGGAACTCCCGATCTATTGTGCTCCTCGACGTTTTTAGGGTATATGGGGATATATATAGGCGGAAGAAGTACGTCAGGGGGCCACGAGGGGCTCACGAGGGTGGAGGGCGCGCCCAGGGGGGTGGGCACGCCCCCCTGCCTTGTGACCTCCTCGCAGATCCCCCGACATGCACTCCAAGTCTTCTGGGCTTCTTTCCTTTCAAAAATGAGTTCCGTGAAGTTTCAGGTCAATTGGACTGCGTTTGGTTTTCCTTTTCTTCGAAACCCTAAAACAGGGTAAAAACAGAAACTGGCACTGGGCTCTGGGTTAATAGGTTAGTCCCAAAAATGATATAAGAGTGTATAATAAAGCCCATAAACATTCAAAACAGTAGATAATATAGCATGGAGCAATCAAAAATTATAGATACGTTGGAGACGTATCAACTACGCAAATCAACTTTGGAGAATATTGTAGAGCCACTCAATTCATTAAGCATATCATCTAGCCTAGGAATAGGATGACGATAACGAATAGTAATATTATTACAATCAACACACATACGCGACGTACCATCCTTATTCGGCACTAGTATAATAGGAATAGCACAAGGACTAAGAGATTCGCGTATATAACCTTTGTCGAGCAGCTCCTGTACTTGACGCATAATCTCCTTCATCTCCTCTGGATTGGTAAGGTATGGCGCACGGTTTGGTAGTGAAGCACCGGGAATTAAGTCAATCTGATGCTCAATCTCGCGAATAGGTGGTAATCCCGGTGGCACGTCTTGTGGAAAGACATCAGGGAACTCCTTAACCTTGCCACTGTTGTTGCACCATTGGATGTAGTAAGGATGTGGATGTGGTCTTGCGGTGAGAGATAGCTTCTCCACCATCTCCATGCTAGCCAAGTTGGTGCAGCTCCCTCCATCTATGATGATGTGAACAAAACGTTCCTTCACAACTCCCTTTGTATGGAACAAATTATGCCTCTGATTTTGCTCAGCTTGTGTGACCTGCACACTCAAAACACGTTGAGAAACTAAACTTTCATACCTGCCAGCATCTTCAGCAGCCATGTATTGCATCTGGTGATCAAAATAATCTGGTGATGCCCCGAGTCCGATGCGCCAGATGTCTTCCAGTTATTTGCCATCGTTGCCATGTAATTCGCTTGCGTGTTGCACTTTGCCATGTCATCATGTGCATTTCATCATCATGTTTTTCAAAACTTGCATGCATTCGGGTCTCCCAGTTCTCTCCATTGTCCGTTTCGGAATCTGACACTCTCACATGCACCCGCCGCACCTCTCAGTTCTCGTTTCGTGAGCGGGAGAAAAACGTTCTTGGAATGGGCCGAGATTTTCGTGTGGCCTTGGCACATCACCGGTAGACCGCCTGCCAAATTTCGTTCCATTTGGAGGTTGTTTGATGGCCCAACGGTTAACCATGTGAACCAAAACCCTCCTTCTCTTGACAGCCCAGCACCCCTCCATAACAGCCCGCTAGCCCGTCGAAACCCCCTCCATGCTCTACGTCATTGGATCACGATAGTGTGGGTGAAAAACGCACCTTAATAGCCCTCTCCTAGCTCCCTCTACCTATATAAACACCTTCCACTCCAAAAATTATGGGCAAACCCTAGCCTTCCTCTTCCTCCGCGCGCCGGACATGTCCTCTCCGCCGCCAGACGCGTCTAGCCGCCGCACCCGGACCAACCATGTCGCGCCATGTCACCCCGCCGCTGCCTCCCACCGCGCGGCCTGGGGAGCCCATCCAAAGCCCGCCCGAGCCCGAATCGGGACGTCGCCCACATCGCCCTCGCTGCTGCGCGGAGTCCTCTCTGCGTCCGGCCCCGCCGCCGACCGATGAGTCCCCGGAGCTCGCTAGCCCCTCGCCCCCTGCCAGAATCCGTCGCCACCTCTCCTCCGTGCCGCTAACCGCGCCCCGCACCAGGCCACAGGCGCCCGAGTGCCGCCGGGCCCCGTCGCCCACACCTCCACCGCCGCCCGGGACAAGGATCCCCGCTGCCGTCCAGCTCTGCTGCTAGATCCTGTGACCTTCGCTCGGATCCGGCTAGTCCCCGACTCGCCTTGGCTCACCCCTCACCGGGATCCATGCCACCGCCACCCTGCTTCGGCCTCCCTCGATCTAGTCAGGATTGAGGAGAAGGACGACCGGGCCGCTCTCCGTCGCCAGAGTGGGCACCGCCCCGGCCCAGCGCGCCCCACGGCCTAGCTCGCTTCCGCCTCGGATGGAGCCCACCTCCACGCCGACCTGGGCCAGGCCCATGGTGAGAACTACCGCCATCTCTCGCCCGTGCACTTTGTACTATATCGCGCTCACTCTGTTTTGCTAAAAAATGACCAAGTCTTTTCTGAAATCTATATCATGTTGCAGCCTTGTGGAGTGAATAACTTTGTGCACGCTTGTCCGTTTGTGGTGAATGACATATGCAAATGTTCACCTCTGAGTGCTCTACATGCTAGTGTCATTTGCATGCATGTTACTGTCCGTCTTGATGCCCTAATCATCGTTGCAAAAGTGCTAAATGTTATAACATGCTAAAGTTTGTCAAAACTTGCTGATTTGTCTTTTCATAGCATTTTGTGTGTTTTTCTTTTGAGCATCATGTCATCATGTTTTAGGAGCATATTCATGCCATCTTTACAGTAGTCCCATCCATGTATTTTTATGTACCTTGTGGTGACTAGCACAAGTAGGCAAAGTAGGGTACTTGATGTTTGTTGTTTTCTGAGACTTAGTGATTTTTGATAAGTCTGTAACTGTTACATTATGTTGCCATGTTACCTTGATGCTACCGACAATTCCATGCATAATCTGGAGATGCCTAGTTGACATGTTTTGATTTCCATGTTATACTCTATCATGCCATGCCATTTTATGCCTCATATATGTCCTGCAACATATGTTTTCATTGCCATGAACATTCCTAAATGTTGTTCCTGTTTTCTGTTAGCTTCATGATGTCATGTTGTGAGCTTGTTATTGATTAATCTATGCCTCTTTGGAGATGCTCCAATTACATGATTTGAAGTATGATATGAGTACTTTGTCCATATGCCAAGTTTGATAGTTTTGCACTTCATATGACCTCTGTTCCAAGCTTGTAAACATGCTATGCTGATGTTGTTGTTTCTTGCCTCCAACATGCCATCGTTTAAGCTCTGCTCATGCATATGCTCTATTTTGCACTAAGTCATAATCTGTGTTATCAAGTTGCTTTTTGCATTGATCATCTTGGATTAATCATGATTCCTATGAACCTGAACCTTAGTGATATTTGAGGCATGTTGTCTGTACTTTAAGTGCATATCAAGTTTGTGTTCATATATTTCCTGTAGCATGTTGTTTCCTTGATTGCAAAGTGCTTAGTTGCTGTTTTGGGCAGATTGTGTGTGAAACTTGTATGAAGTGTATGTGTTGAACTGTTGCTCTGTTTGGAGTATGCTCTATATGAAACTTGCTTAGTTTTGCATGTAGTTTCATGTTACCTTGCTTAGTTTTGCATGTAGTTTCATGTTACCTTGTTGCATCCATGTTTTGGAGATTTGTGATTGTGTTTTGCTTGCTTTTGCATCAATGCCATGTTTAACTTGTTTTGCTCATATCTTCTAGGCCGTAGCTCCGAATTAAACGAACTTTATATATAACTTCACTAGAAAATAGTATAGACCATCTTGGTGCAATTTAACTTGATGTTTAACAACTTTAACATAATGTTTTGTTCAGTTCTGGACCAGTTTCGAAATTTGCATATGAGGACTTACCGGAATTGTTATATGTTGTTTCCGGCCTCATTTAAACTTGCTTTGATGTGTTATTCTTGTATGCATCATATCTTGCCATGAGTAGCATCATATAGACTTGTCATGCATCATACTTCGTTGAGCATCATGCCATGTTTATGTGTTCAGTGTTTACCATGTTGTTTGCTTCTTTCCGGTTGTGCTTCTTCTCGATAGTTCCTGTTTCGTTGAGATTGTGAGGATTTGTTCGACTACGTGGCTTCGTCTTCTTCATGGACTCATTCTTCTTCCGCCCTTATGCCTGGTGTTTTGTTCCACTCTTGCCGCCCTAGTTTCCGTCATACCGATGTTATGTTCCTTGATTTTACGTCCCTAACACAATGAGGGTTTATGGGCCCCTCTTGATAGTTTGCTTTGAATAAAACTCTTCCAGCAAGTCCCAACATTGGTTTTACCTTTTGCCCAACATAATAACTAAACTTGATATTAAATTTGATGCATACGGAGTTAGCGCTACCCGAGGAGCAATTCAACAGAATACAGGGGGCCAGCGCTGATGGTGTGGGTCCCAACCAGGCAACCTGCGGGGCCACCACGGGGAAACCCGAGGATCTGGTTTTACTCGTAGCTTGACCCATCCGGACGTGGCCTGAGACAAGATAAGCGCGGCTATTATCAGGGTGTCGGCACACCAAGAGGTCTTGCTGGACTTGTTTTACCATTGTCGAAATGTCTTGTGCACCAGGATTCCAAGTCTGATTGGAGGGTCCCGCGATGGAGGATTGTCTCCGCGGATCGTGAGCTTGTCATGGGCTAAGTTGGGACACGCCTGCAGGGTTTAAACTTTCGAGAGCCGTGCCTGTGTTCAGTGGCGGATGGGAATTTGTTAATATCCGGTTGTAGAGGACTTGAAGTAAACTTAATTAAAATAAACCAACCGTGTGCGCAACCGTGATTGTCTCTTTTCGAGGAAGTTCGAGGGGATAACATGGCTGGGTTATGTTTGAACGTAAGTAGTTCAGGATCACTTATTGATCCTTACTAGTTCGCCACTGTTTGCGTAGTTTCTCATCTTACTCTTGTACCCGTAAGGTAGCCTCGACAGAATGCTTAGTCACTGCTGCAACCTCACCACTTATCCTTTCCATACCCATTAAGCTTTGCTAGTCTTGATACCCATGGTAATGGGATTGCTGAGTCCTTGTGGCTCACAGATTACTACAACAACAGTTGTAGGTACAGGTAATGCGATGATCATGACGTGAGAGAGATGTTTGCTTGTCTTGGAGTTCTTCTTCTTCGTCAATCTTGGGTTAGGTTCCTGGTCGGCAGCCTGGGCTAGCAGGGTGGATGTCATTCGAGTTTCTATTTGTGTTTCATCCGTAGTCGGTTGCGGTTATCATGTACGATGTTTGATGTACTCTTGTGGCATTGTATGCCCTTTGTATGTATCCCCAACTATTATGTTTTGGTTCGATGTAATGATATCCATGTTGCAAAAGCGTGTCAATATGCGGTTCTATCCTTGGTGGGACCTTCGAGTTCCTTTAGGATAGAGTCGCATATTGGGTGTGACAAGTTGGTATCAAAGCCTCGACCAACCATAGGAGCCCGCCTTGATTGTTCATAGTTGGCCGTTGTCGAGTCTAGAAGAAAACTTTTCTAAGTCTAGTTATACTGGAGTGTAGGAATTCTTTTTACTCCTCAGTCCCTTCATCACTCTGGTAAGAAAATCTTGACGTAGGTGTTTTGATATACTCCTCTTCCCCATTTTTTAGGATCACACATTTAGTTTTCGTTCGTTGCGATGTCAACTCTTTTCATCCAGCGCACTTCTTTTGACTCATTCGACCCTTGTTATCTGTTGCGAGATCAATCCACAGTCTTTTATCAATGAAGTTGCTCCCCCGTATGAAGTTGTTCCCCCATCCCAAGTTGTTTTCTTTTCCCACCCGCCCACCTTTTTTTTCTTCTCGGAGATGAAGTCCGTAATCGAGTATCCATCCTACTCGTGCAAGGCCTTTGCATTCCTTCCTCAAATATTTCAACCGGTGTTTTTCTCTTCAAGTTATTCATCATTTCCCGTTCCAATTTGCCTTTGTTTTTCCCGCCCTCCCACCCCTTCTCTTCCTGGAGTCTAAGCCTCTATTCGAGCATCAATTACATTCTTGCGTAGCCTCTTCAGTTTTTCCTCAATTCTCTCAACCGATGAATTCGTGTCTAGTTAATCATTGTTTGTCTCGTTTTCTTTCCAGTGGATTCAATTCAAGTTTTCGGTGTTGTTCGTATTCTCTTCCTTGACTGAAGTGTTTCCCCTTGCTCGCTCGCCTCTCGCCAGTTTATCCTTCCGGAGTACTCAAGACATCTCAAAAGATTCGTGTTTGCATTCAATTAATTCGAGGTTGTCACATCATTCAAGTTTTTGAATCATTACATTGCATCATTTCTCATTCAAACAATCCTTTCCAATGGTTTTTCTTTTCAGTGGGCCCTAACCCACAGGTCTTTTCCCAGGATCTTACCTGACTCTTCTAATTTTCCCGCAATTATTCTCAAATTCTTTTCAAAATATGGCGTAAGTATGGATTTTATTAGTCAGATGCTTTTCCAAGATCAATTCCAAATTATTTTTCTTTATTGGTTCAACCTCTTCGCTTTTCATTCACCCGGAGTATCTCAACAATTTTGGTGGTGTTCCTCGTCGTCATTCTCAACATTTGAAGACTGAAGAAGAGTTTCCTCTAAATCTTGTCCATTCTCTCGGAGATTCATGGTGCTAGCTTGTTGCTATCCTCTTATTGCTTCCAATAGTGTGATTCTTTTCTCACCCATCCGGAGTATTTCAGGAGTTGTTTTTCCTTTCGATTATCCGGAGGCCCCCATTTTAGAATATTTATTCATCCCAAGTTTTGAGCTTCATTCGCTCCCATATTTGTACCGGTGCATTGTTCAAGTATTATTTAATCGGCTCGCGACCTCTTCGTTCTCTTGTCTCTAAATTCCCTTAAGTATTGTCGCGCCTTCTCTACTTCTTCCTGGTGTTCATTTCAAATTCTTACGGTGGTTCGTTCAAGATTCCTCCTCCTTTGCTATCGTATCAATTCATTCGTTCTTTCCAATCCTACCGGTGGTTCATGAAGACTTTCTCAACTCTTGCGCAATATCTCCCCTAATCTTTTCCAACGTGAATAAGTTGTATGCAATCCATGGTTTCTCATCAATTTAATTGATGAAGGATAAGCATAAGATAATTCTTTTCTTCGTAGATTGTTCATGATGAATAATTTCTTGGTTCTAAGTTGTCCGTCTTTCTTTTCCAGAGTTCCAAATTTTTCTTGCTTGTCTGGTCGCGAAACTCCATCTAAATCATCGCAAGGCGTCATCTTATTCTTTTCATCCTTCAATTCTATCTCATCATCCTTTTGTTACCGGAGTTCATCACGGTGGTTCGCAAGGATTTAATTTATCCTTCTAGTGTTCATCAAGGTTCTTGTTGGGGGACCTCAAGTATCATTCCTCTTTGCATCTCGAAGTGCAATTAATTCTCCGTATTCTTTTGAAGTGGAGTTTTGCATTTCTTCGTTCTTCTCAGCTATTCAAACTTTTCCGTTGGTGGCCAGTTATCACCTCATAATTTTGAGATGTTTTCAATAAGTCCATAACAAGCTTATTCTTCCGTTGTTGAATTTCCAACAACTTCGTTCAACCCTTCCTTGCAAAGATGCTTTTCAAACTCAATTCTGGTAGAAGATGCTATTTTTCTTCTTCGTTCTTTTCATTCAACTATTTCAATTCTTCCGGAGGCATTGTGTTGTTCCTCTCGTCAAGTATCATTCAATCTTGTCAAGTTCATATTCTATTCCATTCCATGTTCAACTGGGATGCTATCACAATTCTTTCGTTCTTATTTCTCTTCTATCTTGTTCTAATCGGAGTGATTTCAAAGTATATCGTATTCCTTAAGCCTTTGATTCTCGTCATAATCAACATTCCTCTTTTCTATCTGAGTGCTCTCGACTTTGTTAACCTTCTCTCTTGCGTTCTTATTTCTCCTCATCCTCTTCACTTCCGTCTCGTTCCTAAGATCTCAGGACGAGATCTCTTGCTAGTGGAGGAGAGTTGTGACGCCCCGAGTCCGATGCGCCAGGAGTCTTCTAGTTATTCACCATCGTTGCCATGTCATTCGCTTGCGTATTGCAATTTGCCATGTCATCATGTGCATTTCATCATCATGTTTTTCAAAACTTGCATGCATTCGGGTCTCTCAGTTCTCTCCGTTGTCCGTTTCAGAATCTGACAATATCACATGCCCCCGCCACACCTCTCAGTTCTCGTTTCGTGAGCGAGAGAAAAACGTTCTCGGAACGGGCCGAAATTTGTCGTGTGGCCTTGGCACATCACCGGTAGGCCGCCTGCCAAATTCCGTTCCATTTGGAGGTTGTTTGATGCCCAACGGTTAACTGCGTTAACCGAAACCCTCCTTCTTTTGGCAGCCAGCACCCCTCCATGGCAGCCCGCTAGCCCATCTAAACACCCTCCATGCTCTCCGTCGTTGGATCACGGTCGTGCGGGAGAAAACCGCACCTCAAGAGCCCTCTCCTAGCTCCATGTACCTATATAAACACCCCCCTCTGAAAATTGCAGACAAACCCTAGCCTTCCTCTTCCTCTGCGCGCCGGACATGTCCTCTGCGCCGCCGGACGCGTCCAGCCACCGCGCCTGGACCAACCATGTCGCGCCACGTCAACCCGCTATCGTCTCCCACAGCGCGGCCCGCGAAGCCCATCCAGAGCCCGCCCGGGCCCAAATCAGGACGCCGCCCGCATCGCCCTTGCTCCCACGTGGAGTCCTCTCCGCGTCCGGCCCCGCCGCCGGCGGGCGAGTCACAGGAGCTCGCCAGCCCCTCGCCTCCTGCCCGAATCCGTCGCCGCCTCTCCTTCCCGCTGCTGACCGTGCCTCGCACCAGGCCACAGGCGCCCGAGCGCCGCCGGGCCCCGTCGCCCACACCTCCACCGCCGGCCGGGACCAGGATCCCCACCACCGTCCAGCCCGGCCTCCAGATCCGACGACCTCCGCCCAGATCTGGCCGATCCCCGCCTCTCCTTAGCTCCGCCCCCTCGTCAGGATCCATGCTGCCGCCACCCTGCTCTGGCCTCCCTTGCTCCAGTCGGAATCGAGGAGAAGGACGACCGGGCCGCTCTCTATCGCCCGTGTGGGCCCCGCCCCGACCCAGCGTGCCCCAAGGCCTAGCTCGCTTCCACCTCTGCTGCAGCTCACCTCCACGCCGACCTGGGCCAGGCCCATGGTGATCACTGCCGCTATCTCTCGCCCGTGCACTTTGTACTATATCGCGCTCACTCTGTTTTGTGAAAAAACGACCAAGTCTTTTCTGAAATCTGTATCATGTTGCATTCTTGTGGACCAATTTCTTGGTGCACTTGAACTTGATTTTTAACAACTTTAACATAATGTTTTGTTCAGTTCTGGACCAATTTCGAAATTTGCATATAAGGACTTACCGGAATTGTTATATGTTGTTTCCGGCCTCATTTAAACTTGCTTTGATGTGTTGTTCTTGTATGCATGATATCTTGCCATGAGTAGCATCATATAGACTTGTCATGCATCGTGCTTGGTTGAGCATCATGCTATGTTTATGTGTTGTGTGTTTACCATGTTGTTTGCTTCTTTCCGGTTGTGCTTCTTCTCGATAGTTCCTGTTTCGTTGAGATTGTGAGGATTTGTTCGACTACGTGGCTTCGTCTTCTTCATGGACTCATTCTTCTTCCTAGCGGGATTTCAGGCAAGATGACCGTCACCTTGGATCTCACTACTATCTTTGCTATGCTAGTTGTCTCGATGCTATTGATATATCACACTACCTACCACTCGTTTATCACGCCTCCCATATTGCCATGATAGCCTCTAACCTTTTCACCCTTCGTAGCAAACCGTTGTTTGGCTATGTTACCGCTTTGCTCAGCCCTCTTATAGCGTTTCTAGTTGCAGGTGCAGTGCAAGTTGTTCCATGTTGGGACATGGATATCATGGGATATCACAATATCTCCTATTTAACTAATGCACATATATACTTGGTAAAGGG
Source organism: Triticum urartu (assembly GCF_003073215.2). Taxonomy (NCBI): domain Eukaryota; kingdom Viridiplantae; phylum Streptophyta; class Magnoliopsida; order Poales; family Poaceae; genus Triticum; species Triticum urartu. Next base: position 388,215,462 of record NC_053025.1, read on the forward strand.
TGGAAGGCTCGGCCATATGTCTGGTGTTTTGTTCCACTCTTGCCGCCCTAGTTTCCATCATAATGGTGTTATGTTCCTTGATTTTACGTTCCTAACATGATGAGGGTTTAGGGTCTCCTCTTGATAGTTCGCTTTGAATAAAACTCTTCTAGCAAGGCCCAATATTGGTTTTACCTTTTGCCCAACATAATAGCTAAACTTGATGTTAAATTTGACGCATAGGGAGTTAGCGCTACCTGAGGAGTAATTCAACATAATACAGGGGGGCCAACGCTAATGGTGTTGGTCCCAACCAGGCAACCTGCATGGCCACCGCGGGGAAACCCGAGGATCTGGTTTTACTCATAGCTTGACCCATCCGGACGTGGCCTGAGACGAGATACACGCGACTACTATCAGGGTGTCGGCACGCCGGGAGGTCTTCATTGGTGCGTATCGGTCCTAAACAAACGGTTTTTAACCCCTTTCCGTGATGGCATATGGAACCGTCTCCAAGTTGGTGTGCGCAATAGGGGGGTCCTTCCCACACGACCCAGAAACCGTTGGGGATAGGGAGCCTTGATGCATACAGTTGTCCATATATAACCGTTTCCGATTTCTCGAATATCCCAAACGCTTCATCCTTGCCACTCGTTTGTGCTCGCATTGCCATCGCAGTCGGAGTTTCGTGGTTATGCCTAAAACCAGGCAAATTCCAGGCACGGCAGTTTTCTTGGCAGATTTTAGGCACGGGAGATTTACGATGGCTGGCACATCACAAACAGTTCATGATTATAAACCGTGTATGATAGGTAGACAATCACACACATTTAGTTTTCCTGCATCGTATGTGATAGTGTCTGACATCACACCCGCTTTGCAAACGACAACAGTGTGCATGCTTGCACACATTTCCTCTCTGTGAACCGTCTCGGATTATGGTGTATATCGCAAACATTTGTGCTTTACCAACCGTGTGTGCCGTAATGACCTGCACAACGTAATTTAGCCCTAATTTAATTACTGCTATTTAAAATTGTACCTAATTTAAACTTGAAAGTAGGCTATAGCTTTATTCATATCCATCAGGTTCAAACAACCAATGCATTATTCGATTCACAGGTACATATGTTTAAGAATTACATAAGCACCAAATAAATAATGATGTACCAGGGTTCTATACTTGTACTATTATAGATGGTAAAGAAAGAGGCGACAAACATTCCAGTTGCTGAACAAGGTGAAGCGGAATGGCCTTATTGTGCTCTCCTGGATGGAGAAGGCATGCAGGACTCTAGTCCAACCCCTTGTGATGGCCGACCGCCAATCATGTAGTTTGAGAGGTAATCTTGAGTAAACTACTTCAGGATCCACTGCAAAAGAAAAAAGATTCAGATATTGTCATCTAACACAACTCATTACGGGGAGTAAAAAGAAGGCTACAGGGTTCTTACTTACCATCCTGCAGTTCACTATTGTCCTGCATAAAGTGCAAACAAATAGTTCGATTGACATCTTTTGACCCATTTTAGTAACAATATTTATCAGTTTCCTCACTTGATGCTGGTTCATGAATATCTCATCACCCCATACACAGAAAGGGTCGAAGTGTGGATCTTTGGCAATGATATATGTACCTAAAAGCACCGAGTTAATATTAGAAGCTAAACAACAATCGAAAAATGATGTAGTACAACACTCCATCCATCCCATTATATAAGATTTTATTACATGTATATCTAGACATCATCAGAACATTAAGGTAACACTCTTCCTTGTTGCTATGTAGTCTGGGATTGCATATTTAGTCATTCAGTACAATGCATGTTGCTAAACAACAATTGAAAAACGAAAAGGCATGTTAACTGCAATATCCTTAACAACAACCAAACATCGTAATTCATAGTGGTATTGTTGAAACTGTTATTGATGAAATTGAACTGCACAGCAAATAGTTGCACATATAGAGCATCACATTGTGAATAACTAAAATAAACAAGTCATAAGGACATCTCTAGGCGATCCTTAAAAAGTTAAGGGACTAAAACCCTTAGTGGATATATATATATATATATACTCCAGCAATTTTTGGCCTTTCCTAGTCGATCCCCTAAACTTAAGGTTGTAAACTTCAATTTGATCAAGTTCAAAGCAGGTTCAACCAAAAGTAGCATGCATTCAAACATAAACATAGATAGTTTTGCATAACCGAACATAAAGCATAAATTTAAACTAAGCTAAACTACTTTCAGTCGAAGTAGAGATCGAGCCAATCCTTCCTCGTCATGTATGGTGTGCCGCGAGCTGGGTTCGAGCCAGTACCGTCATCGGGGTCGTTGGAGAAGGCACTCCTCCACTCATCGACATTGATCTCCTCGTCCTTGGGGCCCACCTCGACGCCCTCCGTGCCGCCGTCGCCACCGCCTTCGACCTCGTCATCAGAGGAGAGCACGATAACCTCGCCGCCCTCTGCGTCGCCGTCCTCGCCGCCTTCGATCTCGTCATCGGAGGAGAGCGCGATAACCTCGCCCCCCTCCGCGCCGGCAAAGATCGCCCGCTCCACCTCCACGAGCTCCGGGTGCTGCCGGTGGAGCCCTTGCATGTAGGCCTCGTTGGCGGCCTCGGCCTCGAGACCCTCCCATGCCTCGCGGTCCTCCCGCGCCATAGCTGAGCTCACCATCCCTGGCTCCGGCGGAACGAGGTGGACCGGACGTGTGCCAAAGGGGAAATTGAGCCTAGCCGCCGCGCCATGGTAGCGGACCTGCCAGCGGTTGTACTCCATTGCCGCGAGCTTGGCCGTGTGGAAGCTACCGAGCCACCGGCGGGTGTGGGTCTCTCGATCTGTAATCTCGGCGACCCATGTCCCCCACCGCCACTGGACCCCGAAGTAGGAGTTTGTCGGCTGCCGGGTCCGGGGGAGGACGGGGAAGTCCTCGAACCGGCGTAGGGGCGCGACAGCGGGCGGATCAGGCCCGCGGAGGACGACGGGGACACCTCGGCGGCCACCTTGTCGGCGTCGGGCGAAAAGACTGCGATAAACCTCTTTTTGGCCATTGGCTACTCGAGCTCCCCGGCACAAAGGCATAGGTTGAGGATGGAGGCGCCGGTGATGGCGGCAATCTACCAATGGTTTCGAGGGTTGTGTGTGTCTGTGTGAGCGGAGGTTGTGTTTGAGCAAATACTGCGGCAACTGAAAATTTTACTAGGCGGGAGTAACAAGGCGGGGCTACTGAAAATTTGGATCAAGGGCGAGCAGATATTTTTGAGATTGCGAGGGATGTAGAGGCGGGAGTAAAATGCTAGGGCTATTGAAAATTTGAATCAAGGGACTGAAGCAGAGCGGGAGTAACAGACATCGCACACGGTCCGCACATACTAATCGTGTGCTATCAAACATTAAAACCTTCCAGGCGGTAGATATTTTCGAGATTGCGAGGGATGCAGAGGCGGGAGTTTTGGGGAGCGAGCTAGTGTGCTTGACACGCCGGCTGTGGGTTGTAGCCGATGAAACTTCTCGCATAAGTCATAGGCGTACTATACACCGACGGTGCTCAAAGATATTTTGTACTACATCTCACACGGTTGGTGAGAATAAACTGTGTGGGATCTACTTGATTTGAATTACAAAATGGGGTCACAACGGCAATGGACGGTGTTTGAATTGCTAGACCTTTTATCTGCAGTGAACATGCAACTGTAGGTGTGTCGTAAAAGAATTGAAATTATTCAGGGTTCGTTTGGACATTTCATACATTAAATTGGTTTTCTAGCCATTTCAGGTGCACAATTAAAAATTAAACTACATGCACATGCCCCGGTGCATACAAATTGGTTGAAAAATCAAATTTGTGTCCTTCAGTGCATGCTTAGGTCCCATGGAAGAAATGAGAATGAATTTTTCGGGGTTCGTTTGGCCTTTTTTATACATTAACTAGGTTTTCTAAGCATTTTATGTGCATCTTATATCTTATATCTTACATTTACTAATTGGAAGCACTAATCGAGACTCCACGTTTAATCCTAGAAAACTAAGGTAATTGTCCGTTTGATCTATATACTAATTAATTATAGCCGTTAGATAAGTATACTACCCCTTGCAAAAAAAAGAGATGAGTATACTTCATGGTGTCCTCCCCAGAAACCTCCTTCCGTGTGATATACGCAGAAGGAAAAATACTTCATGGTGTCCTCCCCAGAAACCTCCTTCCGTGTGATATACGCAGAAGGAAAAAACACATCTCAAACTCCTCTACGCAACCCATTGGCACTTTGTCGAGCGAGCCTATCGCCGCCTTTCCTCTTCCCCCGCTTCTACATGTCTCCTCTCCTCTATCATTTTCCTGTCGTGGACTTGAAGAAGGTTCATCGTGCTGCAATCGATCTGGAAGAAAATGACCCATATCCTCCCTGATCTGGAAGGTTCATCGTCGTCTCCAGTCAAGGAAGCACGGATCTCACGGTAGCTGCGTAATTAGGTATGGACGGGTTCGAGAACCTTCCAAATCGATCTGATTGATTGGCAGCATGGTGATTCATGTCCCCAACCCTACTCGTGTTAATCTCCCACTAATCTTGCCCCTACTTTGCAGGCAAGTAATCGTGTAAACATCAAATCCCATGTTTTCTATCATGTTGATTTCATCACAGAACCCCCACTAAATCCACTTCGTGCATACTGTCATCAAGAAGTTTTGGTTGTGTACATGTATTTTTGGACTGTTCTTGACTAGAGTATGCCTTCTAGGGAGTAAAGGAGGATAAGCTTGGATGGTCTACATCAAATTCAATGGTACACTGCACCCAACGTGTGTTCTCTACGTCTTCAAATCATCCAACGGCTAACCAGTTCACTTTGAAGTTGATAGGAAGCTTTGCAAAATATTATTACTCTGGAGAAGATATAGATGTTGTCCAAATATCAGATTATCTGCATGGTAAAACTAATAGCTCTTTCTTCCGGTATTAAGACAAGGTATGATGCCTGGACCATGAATATTTTTCCATATATATTCATTTAACCTATAAGATTGACCAACTTCCGAGATTTCTCTCAATTCAGGCTGTTAAACTGTACATTTTTGGCAGATTTGTACTAAGAATTTAACATTGTTGCTCATGCACAATTTCCTGTGGTAACTATGGAATCCATATTTCCTTGGTCTGTTTTAATAATATGTATGATATTTCCTTTGTAGTTCCATAATTAAGATTTTACAGTTGTGACTTATAAAAAATATGATACGTTAGACATTTTCAACCAGGAATACCAGAGAGCCCCTTTGGCGATTCTAATATTTATGGCAATGGGGTTGTGTAATTGATAATGATCCAGATTAGTATCAGCTAAATCTGCTTTCACGAAATTAGTAGATCTATGTGTTCCATTTTACGCAGCAAAATAGTGTATACGCATGCCACTAAATCTATTTCATCATCGAACAATACTCTACAAAAGCTCCCAATAAATTTTTGTGCGCAAACTTACAACTAATCTAATATTTCTGTACAGATCGCAAATAGGATTTATAGTCTTTATCTTGAACTAATAAATGATTTTAGTTACCACCAAGTCATGTATGGTCACATTATTGATCATACTGAAACTGATTCTCCTTTGTACCTCATCCAGTGGCTACAAAAAGTACAAATAGATCACTGCAAATCAGAGGGAGTGATATCTTCCCTCAAACTTTTCAATTTTGTCATTCACCACTTCTGTCCCAACTAAACAGACAACTCAGTCAGTCTAAATCCTTTGCTTCATTTTCCAACAATTCGGCTTTACATGTAATGTTTCATCTATAAAAGGTCATGAGCAGATGTTTCGTGTTGTTCCCTGGACATGAGTTCTGAAAAGCTTGATTTCCATTTTTTGGATTTCACAGCCTGGACAAAGCAATGATTTTCCAAATTGGTTTTAAGTTGTGTTCTTTCAATGAAATTGAGTTTTTTTTTCGAAAAGGGGGAATTCCCCGGCCTCTGCATCAGAAAGATGCATACGGCCATCTTATTAACCAAAAAAGCAGTGCCAACATGGTTCCAAGGTCTCCAAAAGTAATAAAAAGCAAAGAAAGCTCACACAGAGCCAAAAAGGGCTAGAAACATCCACTAGCCAAGAGAAGACGCCACAACCGGCTGGCTAAAACTAGGTAGGTAAACTACATGCCTATCCTATTACATGACCGCCATCCAAACCGGTTGAAGATATCCCGAGCTACCATCTCCCATCGGAAAGACCCAGTAACCAAATGCTCCCTGGCCTCCGTCTGGGTGAGTAGCGACCATGTACGGATCGTAGCCGTAGTTTGGAATAAAACCTGCAAAAAATGGATACATGATATTCTGTTAAAAACCAAATCATTTCTGCAAGTCCAGATAGTCCACATCAAAGCACAAACTCCAACCCGAATGTGTCTCGCTAAGTTAGGCTCAATCCCATTAAGCCATGTCCCAAATAACGCGTTAAAAGAATTCGGTGGATTGATATTAAAAGTAATGTGGACCGTCTGTCAAAGTACTTTGGCCAACGGGCAATCAAAGAAGAGGTGTTTGATTGTCTCATCCCGATCACAGAAACTACACCTAGTAGGTCCTGTCCAATTACGCTTTATCAAGTTGTCCTTGGTTAAAATAACTTGTTTATGGACAAACCACATAAACACTTTTATTTTCAAAGGAACTTTGACCGCCCAAACATGCTTAGAGGTAGGAATGGAGTTCGAATTAATAACATCAATATACATTGATTTAACAGTGAATACTCCAGACTTAGTCAATTTCCAGCGTAATTCATCGGGTTGTTGAGATAGTTGGACCTCCATCAGTCTCCTAACTAAACGGAGCCAGTCTTCCCAACGATTGCCCGCTAGCGTCCGTCGAAACTGAATATTAAGGGGGATAGATTGAAATACCGAAGCAACGAACACTTCACGTCGTTGAACAATACGGTATAAAGATGGATATTGGATGGCCAAAGGTGTCTCGCCGAGCCAAGTATCCTCCCAGAAACGTGTACTAGAGCCTTAGGGTGCGCCTTACGCTTCAGTAGGAATGATTGGTTATATTGTGTCAATCTTGCAGTACAGATGGCGTTGTGGTGGACGAAGGGGTGAGAATTGATGGGACTTAATGGTCAGTTATTGTACTAATTTTTGAACGGAATTTCTAGAAAGTGAACCTTTCCCCTCAGCCTTCCGAGTGTGACACAGTATTTACCATCTGATTTTGGCTTGCATCCGCGTGCACATCGTCACAATTGATGTGTGACATCAGTACAACAACCTGAAAACGCCCTGTAGTGCGGTGTCCACTTTTGAAATCTCGATTTTCCCCATGGGTTTGTTTCATGTTATTAAGTAATATCTCTCTCTTCTCATTAAAAAAACATATTCAAGCCATGTTTGATGAGCACGATGAGAATTTTAAAGGTGTACTACAGTTGGAGCAAATTTATTGGTTCCTGCAAGCAGAACGGCTTACCTTTTTCTGTTTTATGGGAATTACTACCCCCCTCAACCATCTCATGTAAAAAGTACACAAATATGCATTGGTAGATACCAGTTTGAAATGTGCAGATCAAGTCACACTTCAAGTTAAGCTGTAGATGTGATTTTCGTATCTCCCTACTAAGATATGCATCTGAACCTTTACTGATATTTTGATAGTACAATGACAATTGGTCTCCTGTGAAGCAAATAAGTTATTTTCTTATGGCACGTCATGTCTTCAGCAAATATATCAGATATAGATTCGGTGTAAGTTAACCTTTTTGTAGTATAATATTTTATATGAATGGTTGGATTTTCCTGGAGTTGCTATAGAATACTGTAAAGATAACTTGATGTTACTATAGGGTGCACTAGGCCAGTAGCAAAGTTGTTCGTTTGTAACTACTTACTTGTATGTTAGTCTTAATATTTAGTTTTTTCTTATCTTGCGCCAAATTAGCCAATTCTTTCTTAACTATCAAATCACTTCTAAATTGTAGTAATCGATTCTTAGTTCTCAACTTCTCCAATTTTCCAATCCATCATCCCCATACGTTTTAGAACTATGCAAAGCTTTTCACGAGTGTCCTTGCTAATTACCAAATTATATTTGCCAGTTTTCAAATCTACATGATGGGATCGTGTAGTCCTATAGTAGTTCAGTTTTTCATAGCAGTATCAAAAGTACTTTATATTTTTCCTGTAAATTACTCCCGTCCTTGCTTCCACATTTTGTAACCATGTGAAACCGTCATTCTAGGAGCTATTGATTTGCATATAATCCCATGGACCGGGCTCAAAATTTATCCTGCGCACAAAGCTACTCTATTTGTGCAACTATTATCTAAAGTAGGTACTGAAATATGTTGTGCATTCAAGATCAACCTTTATCTTCAGGCCTGTAACATAATCTATATTGCTCAGTTTATTCAAGTTTGCATTACAGTTTCTGTATGACCAGACAACTAGATGGTGGCTACAATTACACGAACGTCGCACATATAATTTTTTCCATGCTAAGGAAACCTCAAAATCTTCAGTTTTATTTGCCATGGAATATATGTTCAGAAAAATGATTGTCCAACTCACTTTTTGACGGGATGGACATATTTCTGTAGTTGTTTAACAGCAGTAGGCTAGAAAGATGATTGTCCAACTCACTTTTTGATGTCATGTTATATTTTCGTTGTAGAAATATTTAAAGATTCAGCAAGTAATATAGTCTCAGAAAAGTTTGATATGTTGTTCGTCGATGGATTGATGTTGCCAATTTTAGAAGTTTTAATTTTGATCATTTATGGCGGCAAAATGATTTACATCAACAAAAGTATGCATACATGATTACTGTTACTCATTCAGATATACCTTCGCTCTAATTATTTGTTGCATCATGACTATCCGCTGAACTGTAATCCAATTTTGGGTTGACAATTACTGTCTATATATATTACACTGTTCAGTTCCATTGCCGCGGAGAACAGAAGGAAGAGCGAAGCAAACCTCCATCACATGCTTTTTTTAGAAAAGGAGGATGACCCCCGGTCTCTGCATCTGGGAGATGCATACGGCCACTTTATTGATTATCCACGAGGACCTTACAAAGTATTACAACAAAATGCCTGAATCCGCCATCTTGGCAACATATGCCACTACTCCTATCCATATGATGAAGGGGTGCTACCTGGGCCAAATACCCGGTCTACTCACCTAAGCCTATCATCAAAAGCCAGAAGCCCCAGCCGAGCCACATACCGGGTCTGGGGCATAAACTGGTCTGACGCACTCACATGTGTCATCGCCGCCATCTTCCACAGGTCCGTCTTTAGAGCAGATATTGAGGCTTCTACCTTGTCAGGCCACTCCGCCATCGACGCCACCTTGACGCCAGACAACTACCTCCACCTACGCGAGTCCATCACCACGCATCGGACGCCGAGTCTCCACTGCACCACGCCGCCGAGATCCGCCGTCATCAATGTGAAGGATGAAGTACCGCTCCACCAAAAAAGGTGCCCGCTGGTCCCTCGAACCCGTGTACGCCTCCAAGAATGACGCCCCCAAGGAGGAAACGACACCAACGCGCCGCCGTCATCCGATCAACTGATCTAGGGTTTCCCCCGGAGGTAGCGGATAGAGGTCTAGAGCTTCTCCACGGCGATGCCTTCAAGAAGGTAATGACACCACAGGGTGCCACCAACGCCGGTCTTGGCATCAAGCCGAGCACAAGGTTTTCACCCGGATCCGCTTGAAAAACCTCCATCACGTATTGTGTGCATGGGTCGCCGCCGATCTGAGCCGCCGCACATGGAGCATGCCGCACCGGCCAGATCAGATCTGTTCGGAGGGCACAACCCGCATGGTGCCGACCCAACCACCAGGCCCTCCATGCCGCCACCGCCGATCCGAGGTCAGATGGTGTGTCGCTGCAGACCCGGCCGCCGCCGCCGAACGCCGCCACGCAGCCCGAGGCAGGGCCGACTGCCGTACCCTACCATCGCCGCCCTTGGCCGAGGCAGCCGCCGCGTCGCCGCCAGAAGGCAGGCCCGCCGCGCCGCCAGGCCAGATCGGCCGTGCCACCCACGCCGCAGGGTTCCGCACCGCCCGCATGGCGCAGGCAAGAGGGAAGACCCCCGCCACCGCCATCAGCCCCGGGCTATAGCCGGCAGCGGAGGGAGGGGAGGACGGATGGGGACCCTCGGCGGCTAGGGTTTTAGATCCCGCCCGAGTCGCCCGAGCGGGGGCGACGCGGGGGGCCTGCGTGAGACCGAGTTACTCACATGACTTAAACAGACAACCCCACCTCCATGACATGCTAAGAAGAAAAAGTCTGACTGCTACAAAAGTTGTTTCAAATAATGCTTACATGAGTTTGAAAATAATAATAATGCTTACACGTTACTTTGGTGAACTATGTGATCTGTGCTGGTGTAAGATATATTTTTTAAGGGAATGTGTATTCGAATTGAATTGCTCATGTAAGTTTACTAATAAAAATGATAGTAAAACAGTGTATGCTTGACGGACATATAAATAAATGAAACTGAGCTCACTAAATATGTAAGTGAGTTTATTAAGCAAATATTACATATTTCTTGATGAACTATTTTTACCCACTTTTAACAAATATATTGCTTATAGACTTTGTTTTAGTGTGATATGAGGTTAGTTCATTCATATTGTATTTAGAAGTTATGGGTGCCTAATTATAAAATTTTATAATCCCGATGTTGTTGTGATTCCTACCATCTTAAGATCACAATATTAGGCACAAAAATAAAAAATTAAAGCTTGCAATGCTAAAATATAAAGACACATGAACCAAATTATTTGGAAGTAAATAAAGACATTTAATTTTTTTTTCCTATAAGTATTACCAATGTGAAACTAACCATTTTTCAGAAGTAATATTAGACTAAAAATTTCCTATATTTCAATCCAATATTGTTTCCCATCACACATCACACATGTATGTCGTTGGATTAATTTTATGTTTATGTTTCACAAAATATCTAGCCCGTGCAGGCCCATGGGTTGATAACTAGTAATTCAAATTTGAACTACAAGCACATGCTTCAATGCACCAAAGTTGGTTGAAAAATCACACGTGTGTCCTTGGGTAAATTTTCAGGTCCCATGCAAGAGATGGGAATGAAATTCAAACACCATGGCACTGTTGATTGTCGGCAAAACGTTGAGATGCACTACTGGGGAAAACCTTATACACAGAGGTATAGCAGTAGCGTTGGTCAAAACTCGGCGCTAGCGCTACTTAGTAGTAGCGCTTGTTGCAAAACCACGCTACAACCATTGTTTTAGCAGTAGCGCGTCTTCACGGAAAAGCGCTACTACTAAAATTCCATCACTAATGCCGGTAGGCTAGGAATAGTAGTAGCGGTTCACCCAGAAGCAAAACTTTGTAGCAGCGCGTTTATGCTGTAGAGCGCTACTGCTATGAAAAAGAAAATAAATAAAAAAATAATTAGAAAAGTAAATGAAAATGAAAGAAATAGAAAAAGGAGAAATGAAAAAAAAGAAAATGTAAAGAAAACAAAAGAAAAAGAAAAATAAAACAGAAAGGAATAGTTGTAGCGCGTTTCTCTCGAACACGCTATAGCTATCTTAGCTATAGCGCGTTTCGACAAAACGCGCTACTGCTAGTTTGACTCAAATCCCGGCAGCCCGGGCTCAAAATTTCGCTAAGTCCTTTCCCCCCTCTCTACTCCCGGCACCCCTGTCCCCCAGCTGCTCCATCGCCGTCGTCGCCCTGCCGCCTTCGACCACACCGCCACCGCCCGAGGCCGCCTTCGACCACACCGCCGCCGCCTACCGCCTTCGACCACACCGCCGTCGCCCGAGGCCGCCCTCGACCTCACAGCTGCCGCCCGAGGCCATCGTTGACCTCACCGCCGCCGCCCTCGAGCTCACCGCCGCCGCCCTCGACCTCACCGCCGCCCGAGCCAGAGCCTGCCCTCGCCGCCGACCGTAAGGCTCTGCCTCTCCTGTCCCCTACCCTCCTCTCTCTCTCTACTAGGGCAATTCATATATATGTTGATACTGTGTTGATGTTCATATGAACCCTAGATTTTTTAGGGCAGTAGGCATTCTATAGCATTTAGGAAAAATGATTAGCAATTTTTTTAGGAAATTATCTAGGGCAATTTTTATGAAAATGCCTAAACAGTAATTCCATTTAGCTTTAAACTAATAGAGGGTATATAAATAATAGTAGCATTTAGATTTAAATTAACAGAGGCTATAAATAAAAACACTTAGCTATAAAAAAATATTTGGACTACGGACCTGAATTTGTTCCAAATTTCATTCAAATGAAATTTGAATTATTTGGACTATGGACCTGAATATTTTTGAAGAAATTGGGTGTAGGTACTAAGGTCTTGCTGTGGAAATTTTGGTGAGGTCAAAAGGGTTAGAGAAAATGGAGTTCCTAGACTTTTAGCTTTAGGCCTCCTTTGGTTTAGAGGAATCTTGTAGGAATTTCATAGGATAGGATTTCTATAGGAAAAATTCCTTTAGAGCCCTTTGGTTTGTAGGAATGGAATCCTATTCCTATGGAGGAATTCTTCCTATCCTCCACATTTCATAGGAAAATAAACATTAGCCTAGACTCAATGGAAAAAATCCTATGATGTGAATCAAAGGGCATCTCCTTTCCTATTCCTACTCATAGGATTTGAGATACATGTCATCTCATTTCCTATGACTTTCCTATTCCTACGATTTTTCTACCCTATGAACCAAAGGATAGACAAAAAACAAAAGTATTTAGCTATAAATAAAAAATAGTAGCTATGGCATTGAGCTATAAACAAAAAATAGAATTGTTTTTCTTTTCAAAAACTTGGTCAAACTAATTGTTGCTATGTAAACAAAAAACAAGACTGTTTTTATATGATATATGTCATTGATGTTCATTTGCATATTCCATTATTGTTGATTATATCTTTTCATTGAAGTGGCCATGTTATATGCAAATTCCTCAATAGTGTTTGCTCATGTTATATCTTTTCATTGAAGTTGTTCGATTGTGCCCAAGTGGCTTTGTTGTTTCCAGGGAATGATGCTGAGTGGCCTATGTTTTTCCAGAATGTTGATTCATTTCTGTTCCGGCAAATTTCAGGTTCTTGATTTGTCCACTTTTTAGCAAAGTTCATGCCGAATTTTTTCGTGAATTTCAGCATGACTTGTGCTACAAATTAGGACATATCGAGTGCCCGGGATTTGCCGCACCAGGAAGGAGTCAACATTCCTGCAAAACAATAGGCCTTTTTATGTCATTATTCATTTTATTAGGTCTAGAATTAATTGACTAGATTTAATCATAGGAAACATGGCTAGCAACGATGAAGGACAGGGTTCTGGTGATTGCGACGACGTCTACCGGGCGGCAGACGAATTTTTTAGCCTTGCCAACGATCAACTGATGTTGTTGCTTGGCCCACCGGTGGCATCGAGGACTGAGACTGACACGCAGACTGGTGCTGAGACTGAGACCGGCGCTGAGACTCAGACCGGCATCGAGACCGGCGCTGAGACTGAGACCGGCGCTGCCTCGGGGAGCGGAGCCGGTGTAGAACCGAAAGCAAAGAGGCAACGGCTTCCTAACAAACTCAGGACTACTAGACTGGTGGTCACGGAGGTGGACGACGACAATTTTGAGCCAAAGGCGCCCGAGGAAGCGCGTCGATGCTATGGCAATCAAATAGGCTGCATCGTACGGACAACCGCCACCATCAACGATGAGAAACTACAGAAGATAGAAAATATGAGGAGCTCCATCCTAAAGAAGTTTCACCAGATATTCTTGTTCCCAGGCCGGAATGAGAAGGATTATGAAGATCCAGATGAGGACCCGGCAATGAAGAAGATAAACAAACACGCCATGACCTAGTTTAGCGACGCGTTGGCCGCCTAGAAAAATCGAGTGAAAGCAAAGATCATCGACAAGAAGGAACCCTACTCCGAGATTGTAAAGGATAATCCAACAATCACGGAAGAGAAGTTTCAAATATTCAAGGAGGGTTGCGAGGCCGAAGCTGCCAAAAAAAAGTCTAAGTACATGAAGGGGCTTCAAGAGAGGAACATTGGGAGCCACCACCTCGGAAGCCGTGGTTACGGCGGAAAGAGGTCCAAATGGGTCAAGGAGGACGCGAAAGCCGCGAGTCGGCATCCCAGACCCCTTGGCGGATTTCACCGTCCCGCAGGAGCGTGACGTCCTCAGGGCCCGGCACCGTTGGGACCCAGTGAAGAAGGTTTACGAGACAAAACCGGTCATTACGGAGTTCATGAGACTGCTGGTAATTTTAGTTTCTGATCAATTCGACTGCACACGTTAGTCATATTTGTAAACCACCCTTATGCCTTTTGCAGAGAGAGCAGCACCGGATTGCGGTCGAAAGCGACTCGCCGTCTGAGGCATTGGCGAGGCCCAAGTGGGACACTCCATTCAATCGGGCGTTGAACATATTGAAACGACAACCGGTGGATACTCGACCGTCGTATGGACGCATGCACAGTGTCGGAGACGGCGCCACGTGGAAGAAGTACTACCGTGAGACCACGGAGGAGAGAAAGGAAAGACGGAGGTTAACTGAAGAAAACATCGACAAGAAGGTTGAGATTGCGGTTGAGAAGAAATCATCTCAGACAGTTGCAACAGCGGTAGCTACCATAAAGCAGGTGGTTGCAGATTTTTCTACTTCCTTGGTGACGGGCGTTTTTACTTGGACAAGGCAAAATCCAGAAAAAAATGCAGAGGACTTTCCCCTTGCTGACTTCTTGGGGAGCAGCTCGACTAGCGTTGCACCAGCACCTGCTCCCGCACTGGCTCCCGCACCGGCTCCCGCACCGGACGTGCTCAGTGGTGCTTCGTCTTTGGCTAAGCTCGACGCCCTCACGGTATCTGTCACACCGGCCCCCTTCAATATAAATGTATAATCTCCCGTTTTCGTTGCCTTTCGAATGTCTCACGTCGCAGACTTTTCTTTGCAAGCCGACGAAACCCCGTGCACCATATTGTACACCATCGACGACCAGAAGGTGGACGTGGGGAAGGCGGCAATAATGGAGCCGAAGGAACCATTGTTCCACAGCCGGCCGATCCCCCCGAACGTCTTCAAGGTTCCCGTGGCCAGTGTCAAACCGGGCCATGAGAATTTGCCTCCTCCAATACTAGTGGGGGATGACGACGAGACACCGCGGCGGCTTGGTGATTGTTGCATTGGGTGGGTCCTGTTGTGGCCAAAGAGTCTGCTTCGTCTGGAGGCGGCCGGGAGCACACCCGCGAGCACACAGCCTCAGCAAGGTATGAACATCAACACCCCACCTACCCAATTAGCGTCGGGTGTCGGGTTGGCTGATAGCGGACGGGGTAAGGAGGAGGCTCCATTAGTTGCTGATGACGTCACCATGGATGAGGATGAGGACGACGATGGCGCTGAACAGTATGTCTATACTGGCGCCGCCTCAGGGTTTGAGCGTCATGAGTCGGTGCCTGAATTGCCGTCTCAACGTATTTTGGACGACCTTCCGGTAGTAAATAAGTCTAGGAAGAGAGCGAGGAAAGGCAAAAAAGCTGATTCTATGATCTAGCCGCCTCAGCAGCCTCGGCTTCCGGACCGTATAGATATCCCCGATGCAGATAAATGGCATATCCCCGGTCAACCAATCCTATCTGCAACAGCGCTACGGGGCAGATTCGGCGATCTAAGGAGACTTCATGACGATGTGCTGCGGGTAGAGAAAGGCCTCATCGCCTCGAAAGATCCAGGATACCCACTCTATGTGGTTACCGTTCCGCGGCAAATGTCGTACGTCGACAGCTTCCCCGCGGATAAGTTCTTCCTCCGATTCGATTACATATTCGACATGTTTCACGTGAAGAAGCTGGATTTTACGTTTGCCCGCCTTTATGCCTTGCACATGAACTACATCATTGGGGTTGAGCAGATATCTCATATCTGTGTCGCTGACCCGTACTACATGCACGAGGGCTTCTTGGGAGTCTGCGCAAAGCACCGTGAATACGCGAGGGATTACATCGTCAGTTTCATGCTCGCCAATAAGGACAAGGAGGCGATTCTCATGCCTTATCATCCCGTGTAAGTCATCCGCGCTGCTATCCTTCCTTCGATTTCAATCATTCATTTGCACGATGGAGGCTAATTAATTTGAGGTGTACTTATTTTGCACAGCCGCGGGCGCGCCGTCCTCATCATCCTCTACCCCCGATTCTCCCACGCTCTTTACTTGGAATCGTCGAAGAACATTCACAAAAAGGATTACACCCACATCAAGGATGTTCTCGATAGTGCTATGTTTTACTACCAAGCAAGGGGTGGAGAGGTCAGGGACAAGAAGAGAAGGGGCGGCAGGGTCGCCTTCGGCCATAAGACCGACTTCTGCTGCACCCGGCAACCGAACGATTCTCTTAATGATGGATTCTATGTCCTACACCACATGCTAGAGTACAGACGGGATCACCAGAACCTTCGCATGTCACCTAGATCCGGTGATGCCCATATTCTGCAATGGGCAAAGGACATAGGAGATATCGAGGATCATCGACTTCGAGCTGAGTTCTATAACATCCAGCACGAACTTGCCCAAATCATCATGAAGGAGGTCGTCAGAAAAACAGGGATGTTCTACGGAGAAGGACAAATGTCGCGGGAAGACGTCCAAACATGGATAGCCTCTCAGCGTCTCGACATGAAGCCTTTCACTAAGCTCGAGGAATATCTCCCTGACTTGGATGGATGGAACGACATGTTGGAGTGATTGTCGATATATGACAATGTGTCCATTTAGTCCATACTTTCTGTATGACAAAACTTTGAGTTATGCACGGTGAAACTTTATTTGTGATGTAATTAAACCGTCCTCCTCCTCGACTAGCGAAAATCACTCTAGTTAGGGCATTTTGGGGTACGATGAACTTTGTTGTTTATGCTTATGATATGTTGTTTCTATTTTTGCCAAGTCTGTCTCTTTCTGTTGCTCAACTATATATGTTGCATATCATCGACTCATGTGACGATGCAGGTGCATAGATCATAGATGGCGAAGAAGTGCTACGCCAGGAGTATATATACGACAAGTGGCCGGAGTGTCAGGACCAGGTGTACCGGTTTCCGGTTTCCGAGAGACAGGAAGTAGTTAGTTTAGGTTCACGCTAATGCGAGAGAGGGATACGAACTCATGTACTCAAAGTGATAGCTCTTCTCGCGTATATCATTGTTTAGATGGATGACGATGTATTTGCAAGTAATCGAGACTTGTATTGCTATTTTCGAGATGATGACGAGAGACCACTTTGTGTTGGATGATGATTATGATGATGACATGATTTGATGAGACTAATTGTATGTATATGGTATGATTACATTTGTATGTGTATGATATGCTAAAGATTGTTGTATAAAGCCTATTCAAATACAAAACAAATGCAAAACAAATATGCAGGGAAAAAAACTAATAAAACTAGTAGTAGCGAGGGGGGGAAATTTAGCAGTAGCGCCGCCTTACCAGTAGCGCTTCCCAGTAAACAACGCTGCAGATAATATCAGCAGCGCCCTTTTCTAAAGAGCGCTACAGCTATTCATGTATAGCAGTAGCGTGGGACAACAGGCGTTACTGCTATACGTTAGCTGTAGCGCCTTATTAGTAGCGCTGGTCCCCGCGCTACTGAGAGGCCCAAAACCCGCGCTGCTGCTAGACTTTTCCCTAGTAGTGATGCCTGGTTTTTAAATTCTAGTAAATCCAAAACTCGTCTGAAATTCATGAAACTTGGCATGCTATCATGAAGCGGCATCAACATGTCGTGGTGAAAATTTTGTCCCAAGTGGGGCAGGTTCGGGTATAAGCTTCTCACAAACCAGAGCTTCTCACAACAAGCATAATGGTTTCAATAGGGAATGTACCACCTTTGGTGATGGAACGATATCCGTTGCCTCTTATTGCTTTCAAAAAATTTCTAGTGTGAACATAGAACAACACGACTGTTGTGTTCAATCTTGGAAATTTTCGGGGTTCGTTTGGCCTTTTTAATGCATTAACTATGTTTTTTAGGCATTTTATGTGCATAATTCAAATTTGAACTACAAGCACATGCTCCAATGCACTAAGGTTGGTTGAAAAATCACATGTGTGTCCTTGGGTGAATTTCTAGGTCCCACGCAAGAGATGGGAATGAAATTCAAACACCAAGGCACTGTTGATTGCCGGCAAAATGTTGAGATGCCTAGTTTTTAAATTCTAGTAAATCCAAAACTCGTATGAAATTCATGAAACTTGGAATGCTATCATGGAGTGGCATCAACATGCCATGGAGAAAATTTTGTCCCATTTGGGACAGGTTCTGGTATAAGCTTCTCACAAACCAGAGCTTCTCACAACAAGCATGATGGTTTTGATAGGGAACGTACCACCTTTGGGGACGGGACGATATCCGTTGCCTCTTATTGCTTTCAAAAATTTTCTAGTGTCAGCACAGAACAACAGGAGTGTTGTGTTCAATCTTGGAATTTTCCGGGGTTCGTTTGGCCTTTTTATGCATTAACTGGGGTTTCTAGGCATTTTATGTGCATAATTCAAATTTGAACTACAAGCACATGCTCCAATGCACTGAGGTTGGTTGAAAAATCACATGTGTGTCCTTCGGTGAATTTCTAGGTTCCATGCAAGAGATGGGAATGAAATTCAAACACTAGAGCACTGTTGATTGCCGGAAAAATGTTGAGATGCCTAGTTTTTAAATTCTAGTAAATCAAAAACTCGTATGAAATTCATGAAACTTGGCATGCTATCATGGAGCAGCATTAACATGTCGTGTTAAAAAATTTGTCCCATTTGGGGGAGGTTCGGGTATATGCTTCTCACAAACCAGAGCTTCTCACAACAAGCATGATGGTTTCAGTAGGGAATGTCCCACCATTGGGGACGAAATGATATCCATTGCTTCTTATTGCTTTCAAAAAAATTCTCGTGTCAACATAGAACAACAAGAGTGTTGTGTCAATTTTGGGGATTTTTTGGGGTTCGTTTGGACATTTTTATGCATTAATTGAGTTTTCAATGCATTTATGTGCATAATTCAAATTTGAACTACATGCACTCCAATGCACTAAGGTTGGTTGGAAATCTAATCTGTGTCCTTGGGTGAAGTTCTAGGTCCCATGCAAGAGATGGGAATGAAATTCAAACACCAGGGCACTGTTGATTGCCGGAAAAACGTTGAGATGCCTGGTTTTTAAATTCTAGGAAATCCAAAACTCGCCTGAAATTCATGAAACTTGGCATGCTATCATGGAGTGGCATCAACATGCCATGTTAAAAAAATTGTCCCATTTGGGGCAGGTTCGGGTATATGCTTCTCACAAACCAGAGCTTCTCACAACAGGCATGATGGTTTCGGTAGGGAATGTCCCACCTTTGGGGACGAAACGATATCCATTGCCTCTTATTGCTTTGAAAAAAAATTCTCATGTCAACGTAGAACAACAGGAGCTTTGTGTCAATTTTTTGGGATTTTAGGGTTTGTTTGGACATTTTATGCATTAACTCAGTTTTCAATGCATTTATGTGCATAATTCAAATTTGAACTACATGCACATGCTCCGGTGCATATAAATTGGTTGAAAAATCAAATATGTGTCCTTGGGTGCATGCTTAGGTCCCATGCAAGAAATGGGAATGAATTTCAAACACCACGGCACCGTTGATTGCCGGCAAAACATTGAGATGCCTCATTTTTAAATTCTAGTAAATCCAAAACTCGTCTGAAATTCATGAAACTTGGCATGCTATCATGGAGCGGCATCAACATGTCGTGTTAAAAAATTTGTCCCATTTGGGCAGGTTCTGGTATATGCTTCTCACAAACCAGAGCTTCTCACAACAAGCATGATGGTTTTGGTAGGGAATGTCCCACCATTAGGGACGAAACGATATCCATTGCCTCTTATTGCTTTCAAACTTTTTCTCGTGTCAACATAGAACAATAAGAGTGTTGTGTCAATTTTTGGGATTTTTCGGGGTTCGTTTGGACATTTTTATGCATTAACTGAGTTTTCATTGTATTTATGTGCACAATTCAAATTTGAACTACATGCACACGCTCCAATGCACTAAAGTTGGTTGAAAAATCTAATATGTGTCCTTGGGTGAAGTTCTAGGTCCCATGCAAGAGATGAGAATCAAATTCAAACACCAGGGCACTGTTGATTACTGGCAAAACGTTGAGATGCCTGGTTTTTAAATTCTAGTAAATCCAGAACTCGTCTGAAATTCATGAAACTTGGCATGCTATCATGGAGCGGCATCAACATGCCGTGTTAAAAAATTTGTCCCATTTAGGGTAGGTTCAGGTATACGCTTCTCACAAACCAGAGCTTCTCACAACAAGCATGATGGTTTCAGTAGGGAACGTCCCACCTTTGGGGACGAAACAATATCCATTGCCTCTTATTGCTTTCAAAAATTTTCTCGTGTCAACATAGAACAACAGGAGTTTTGTGTCAATTTTTGGGATTTTTCGAGGTTCGTTTGGACATTTTTATGCATTAACTGAGTTTTCAATCCATTTATGTGCATAATTCAAATTGAACTACATGCACATGCTCCAGTGCATATAAATTGGTTGAAAAATCAAATCTGTGTCCTTTGGTGCATGCTTACGTCCCATGCAAGAAATGGGAATAAATTTCAAACACTAGGGCACCATTGATTGTCGGCAAAACATTGAGATGCCTCGTTTTTAAATTCTAGTAAGTCTAAAACTCGTCTGAAATTCATGAAACTTGGCATGCTATCATGGAGCGGCATCAACATGCCGTGTTAAAAAAATTGTCCCATTTGGGGCAGGTTTGGGTATATGCTTCTCACAAACCAGAGCTTCTCACAACAAGCATCATGGTTTCGGTAGGGAACGTCCCACGCTTGGTGACGAAACGATATCCACTGCGTCTTATTGCTTCCAAAAATTTTCTCGTGTCAACATAGTAAAACAGGAGTGTTGTGTTAATTTTTGTGATTTTTTGGGGTTCTTTTGGACATTTTTATGCATTAACTGAGTTTTGAATGCATTTATGTGCATAATTCAAATTTGAACTACATGCACATGCTCCAGTGCATATAAATTGGTTGAAAAATCAAATATGTGTCATTGGGTGCATGCTTAGGCCCCATGCGAGAAATGGGAATGAATTTCAAACACCAGGACACCGTTGATTACCGACAAAACATTGAGATGCCTGGTTTTTAAATTCTAGAAAATCCAAAACTCGTCTGAAATTCATGAGACTTGGCATGCTATCATGGAATGGCACCCGACATGATGTGGTATTTTTCGTGGCCATTTTGAGAGAAGGCGCACTCGAATAATGATAGCCAACAAAGGCATTTTGAAAAAATAGCTGCCACTTTAATAACTCAAATGTTTGTATAGTTCAAACCGTGTGCATTCTGTTAACCATTCACGTGATGCCACGTGTCTTGGTCTTATTGGTTGTAGGAGGTGCCGTGCGGACAGCTGCTTGACCTTGACTGAACGGGAGGCATGCGAGCGCAGTTCGGTGCACTGGCTGACCGAGAGGCGTGCAAGCTGTCCTCCAATGCGCAGGCTCACCGGGAAACGTGCGAGCTGTACGCTGCATAGGCTCACTGGGAAGCGAGCCCTTTGACTTCCATGGCCGCCCTCCTTTCTCTCCATTAATGGCGCCCGAGCCGCTGTTTAATACGGGCGGCCTTACTATTCGCCTCCCATTCCCCTCCCCCCCCCAGACCTCCACCGACATGGCGCAGAATGATCACCTGCCACTAGTCTTCAAGTTTTGTGAAGTCGACTCTGAGCCGGAGGAGATAGAAAATAAGGAGGAATGGGGCCTCATGGACATGGCCCAGAACGAGCTGGCCGTGGCGGTTGCTGCCCCCGCTCCCATCCCAGCTCCCATCCCCGCGCCCGTGCCAGTGACCATACCCGTAGCATTGACGGGCTGGTCACCGAGCAGTGTCGTAGAGCTGGAAGCCGCAGGCATCAGCGAGGTCTCCACGGACCCACGCGAGCTCGTGTACATGCGAACGCCAACGCCCGTGCCCGTTGTCGGTGTCAAAACCGGTGGATCTCGGGTAGGGGGTCCCGAACTATGCGTCTAAGGCGGAGGGTAACAGGAGGCAGGGGACACGATGTTTACCCAGGTTTGGGCCTCTCGATGGAGGTAATGCCCTACTTCCTGCTTGATTGATCTTGATGATATGAGTATTACAAGAGTTGATCTACCACGAGATCGTAGAGGCTAAACCCTAGAAGCTAGCCTATGGTATGATTATCTGTTGTCCTACGGACTAAACCCTCCTGTTTATATAAACACCGGAGGGGCTAGGGTTACACAGAGTCGGTTACAAGGGAGGAGATCTACATATCCGTATTGCCAAGCTTGCCTTCCACGCCAAGGAGAGTCCCATCCGGACACGGGACGAAGTCTTCAATCTTGTATCTTCATAGACCAACAGTCTGGCCAAAGGATATAGTCCGGCTGTCCAGAGACCCCCTAATCCAGGACTCCCTGAGTAGCCCCCGAACCAGGCTTCAATGATGATGAGTCCGGCGCGCAGATTGTCTTTGACATTGCAAGGCGGGTTCTTCTCCAAATTCTGAATATCTGCTGAGTAGTGTCCGGCTCCCCATAAATGTTGCACTTCTTGGCTTCCATGCCCAATAAGGGCTATCTTCCACGTGTCGAGCGAATGCGAGGAGCCAGGGCATTTTTACATTCGCCACCCTAGCCATGTAAGTAAACTGTCTATTAAAGAGACAGGGATTCTTAGATCCAGACCACACCATCCTCCCACGGCGAGTATCCATCGGAGCGCGCTCGGAAAAATCCATTCCAACATGGCGGGCCATCGCAGCTCCTCCTCCCGCTCCCATAGCCCTAATCCCGGTGATTGGGAGAAGTGTTCCGTCCCGCACAACCAATTAGTAGAGTTACAGACCCAGGGATTTCTCCCTCCAGCGTATATGGTCCCCGTTCGAGCCGGGCTCGCCACCTATAATGGCGGGGAGCAAGCGGAGAGCTTCCCCAATCCCTCCAAGGGGGAGCGGGTATGCCTTGTCCCTTATTTACTAAGGGGACTTGGATTTCCAATCCATCCGTTCCTCCACGGGCTCCTGGAGTTTTATGGCCTCCAGTTGCATAATTTCACCCCCGCTTCCATATTACACACCGCTGGTTATGTTGCCCTTTGTGAGTTGTTTCTGGGCTGCGAAGCTCATTTCAAGTTGTGGAAGAGGCTATTCTGCCTTGTGCCCCGTACACAGAAGGGGTCAATATATCAACTGGGCGGAGCCGAAATATGGCGCATCACCGGGATCGGATACCTGTCCGGTACCCCGAAGAAGACGTCCGAAGACTGGCCTTTGGAGTGGTTTTACATGGAGGACGTCCCCCTTCCAGATCCTATTCGGATGAGTCTTCCCGAGTTCGACAATGCCCCTTTGAAGAAACGCCGAAGCTGGCGCCCACGGAGCCCTCAGGAGGAAGATAACGGAGAACTCCTTTACATGATGGGCAAGATAAAAGTGCTGGCTCAATCAGGACTGACAATAATCAAGGTTATGTCAATATGTATAATGCGGGGGTGCAGTCACTTCAATATCGAGGGCACCCCATGTGGCGCTTTAATGGGGAAGATGATGCCACCCGCTGCGGGCGTAAGGGTCCGGACTCAGTTGCTGCTCTAGCAAAAATTCTGTCCGATTTGTTCAAGGGAGAGGAAGAGGAGTTCATCCGTATTAAGCCACGGGATGGATTCTCCATGTACAACCCTCCAAGATGGGTGAGCTGTCACTTTTTACTCCCAACCTTCCCGCATTCTTCGTCATAAATACTCACCTTGCCGTTTCATGGCAGGAACTGCGAAAAGCTGTAAGGGAGGTCAACAGCCCACCTCCACAACCGGAGGACCCTGACCGGGCCCTCGATCCCGGACTCGAAGAGGATCCAGACATATTTGTGGAGATGATCGATAGGACATTCTATCAATTGAGCTGCGATGATGCCATGGTGGCCATCATAGCCGATTATCCTGGGCTACTCCATGCATCGCATGTAAGAAAAACCAGAGTCCCAACTTCCGAGAAGGATCCCCTTTTATGCACTTCACCTACCGTACACATATGGTGTTTTACAGGCAAGGCCTTCGGGACGCCATGCCGAACCCGCAGTGACTCACCAACAAGGGACACTGAAGCCGAGTAGGCCAAAAATGAAGGCGGTCAGGACTGAGACGCCGACGCAGAGGTATGATACAGAACCATGCTCCGTGGTTGTCGTCTTTCTTAAAATACAATGACGTCCATGTTTCCTAGTAGGAAAAACACTCGCCGGACTATATCCGGAGAGGTTGCCGATCACGCCTCCACCAGTCAGGCTCCAGGGCCGGACATAGAGGCGGAAGCTAACACGGGGCGAACGCCGGATGCTCCTCCTACAAAGGATGCGGATAGACTATCCGCTACAAATTCCAAAGTGGAGAGCGCCATGAATCACAGGCCTCGCCGGGCCGTACTCCATGACGCTTGTTTCTCCCAAGAGGCATTCGATGCCTTCAACTCAGGAGACGCGTACATCCGTGCTGCTCAATACGGTCTTGCCAGAGCCACGGACCAGTATGTAAAGGATATACGGGTAAGAAAATCTGGCGATTATATATATCAGTAGCCTCTGAGACTTGAAACAGTTGACACAACTGATTTAAGGATCATTATTTGTGCAGGTTCTTATAGAGAAGAATACCCAATTGTCTCAAGAGCTGGAAGAGTGCAATATCTGAATTTTCGGGATATAACAAGGCGCGGGATGAATTTTAGGGACAAGCCTAACATGTAATATTGTACTTGTATGTACCAAATCAATTCGCACTTCCCTCAATGAAAAAAATAAAACTATTCACACCACACAAAGAGAGATTCTTGTCCCGTTTTACTATACAAATGCTATTCAAAGCTATGAATCCATGTTATGTCCAATTAAATTTTTTCGCTCACTGTATAACACATGTAACCTACTCATACCAACATTTTAGTGCATTCCAAATGTCTATACTACCACTGCAACTCGAACTAAATTTGAATTCATTTCTCTATTTCAATAAGAATCTACAATCATGATTGTTGCCAACTTCAACCATCATTCGTGTATTACCTTAACAACACACCACATGATTACTATAGAGATAGATATGAACTATGTGTACTATATGAACTCGATTTCAATTTTTTGAATACACTTGATGTTGATTCCAAATAATAGTACATTTGATGTACTAACTATATATTCATAATCTAAACCATGTTCCATACGTACACTGTGTTTATCACACAAAGTATAGTGCCCCGCCCCCTACATTATGACAAGTATTTAGCCCTGAGCTGCAAAGGCCACACATTAGCCCACATTATAATCAATGTTCTACATTATGATATCTTCTTAAAGTATCTATATCCACTTTTTTATAATGAACTATGATCTTTGTTCGTCGTTTACACCTTCATGACCTCTTCTCTTTATAGATATCTAGCTAGCGCTAACTTTCTATCGTGCATGCACACGCCCGCCCCCCTCTCACCCTCCCACAGTGTCCCCTCCATCACGCATGTTCGTTATTTCTCTTTAGGTCGTTCACCCGCGGTGTGTGTAGGCCCCCCGGGGTCCTTCTTTCCGGCACACACCGGTCAATATACCTCTCTAGCCAAGTGTGCCTACCACAAACACATACTTCCCCTCTTCTCTTCTCACCGTACATGCCCCCCTATGTCCAATACAATTCCACACAGGTGCACACTCCCGCCCATCTTTTCATCGATCTCATACTCGCACACTCCTCCCCCTCGACATGGTAGGCCTCTCATACCACCTCCTAGCCGCACCCCTCTCCCCCTATCTGTCTCTCCGGACCTTATTTGCTTATAACACATGCAACATGTATACGTACCGATCTCCCTACATATAGCCAGGTAAACTATAATTCGTTTTCCCCACGCACCGATAGACTTACCTCACTAGTTATGTCTCTCCCTTTCTCGGACACACGACAGTTGATCTTCCTATGTAGTTACGTATGCTTACCACAACCATATCTTCTCCCCTCATCATCCTTGCATACCTCCCGACCCGTCTCTCACACGCATGTGTATAGACAGATACACATCCCCCACCCTCTCTTATTGATATTGCACTCGTTCCCTCCATTTGTCTAGCAGGCCTCTCCCACCATTTGTGAGACGCCACTCCACCACCAACCGTATGACGCTCTACCTTTGTCTTTCTCCCATGGATGTCAATCGATCTCCCTCAATACATAGCTAGGTCCCTCTCCTTCCCCACATATATACTAGTCGATCGGTCTCTGCCCCCCCCCACACACACCGATAGTCGAACGTTGTAGGTAGGTATCCATGCCATAGAGAAAGACTGCACCTCTGCCCTCTTAAATCCCAGTAGGCCAGCCGCCATGTATCTTTGACGCGGGCAAACACAAATTCGATGGCACTCTTTATCGACCGCGCAGCCACACACTTCATCCCTGTCGGTGTACAAAAGTAGGGGCTCTTCTTTTGACCCCTTTACTTGTGCACGGGCAGTCAGAGCCGCGCGCCACGGCCACACTTAGCAGGGCAGAGGAGGGAAGCCGGAGAGAAACCGAAGCACGAGTAAAACCAAGGCAACGCCAAGACCAGAAGCGCAGGAGAGAAAGAGGGCGAGGTGAACTCCCTCGGCAAGATCCTTGCCGGGGCAACTCGCCC
Organism: Triticum urartu; assembly: GCF_003073215.2. Classification (NCBI taxonomy): domain Eukaryota; kingdom Viridiplantae; phylum Streptophyta; class Magnoliopsida; order Poales; family Poaceae; genus Triticum; species Triticum urartu. The sequence continues at coordinate 388,242,249 of NC_053025.1, forward strand.
GATGCCGGCGGAGCAAGCCACCCTTGAGCCCACAGGCTCCAACCCAACCAACTACATTGGAACCAAGGCTCGGGAGGCGCCTCTGTGGTGGCATGCAAATCTTCGTCAAAATCATAAACATGTGAGATCAGATGAGGACCAAAAGACGGCGACCCTCGGCGGGATCCTAGCCAAGGAAATCCACAAGACCCCTGGCAAGACCCTTGCTGGGGACGACTACAAAACCATGAAAATACCCTTGCCAGGCCCCCGGCAAGACCCTTGCCGAGGGCATTGGTAGGGCCACTGCCAGGCCCGCGCCAGCCAAGACTCCACCACCGTCCCCAAGCAGCAGCTAGCTCAACCAGCTGGGCAGGCACCTGCATGGCGACGGGCGTCCTCTACACCGACTCAGCAAGCACCTGCGTGGCGACATGCGACCCTTCATGAAGGCTCCACCACCGCGCCAGCCCAGCAGCCAGCCAACGTGGCGTCGCGATGCCTCATCAGCTCGGATGCGTGTTGAGGCCAGGAGAGGCGGCGACGGCTGGGACGTGCTTCCCTGGCGTCCCCGATAAAGGAAGAGGGGCATGTCGACAGCGCATTAAATGCGTTTGTCTGGTGGTCCCAGAGGATAGGCTCATCGACTGTAGACCTTTCCACCTCCTGTGTGCCACTGTGGCAACCCCTTTTTCTTATAAAAGGGGGCCCGAGGCGACCGGGAGAGGGATTCGGCTCTTTTGGGCAAGTTGCACCCCGTAGCTGCTCAAGAACACAAGAACACTCAAATACATCCACCAAAGTAGGACAAGGGTATTACGCATCTTCGCGGCCCGAACCTGGGTAAACGATCCGTGTGCTTCCTGTTAGACCCGCTCTTTGCACAATCTCGCGCTCGCCAACCATAGAAGGGATCCCAGTGACCCCATAGGTGTCGTTTCCACCAACATCTCTGGCGCGCCAGGTAGGGGAAGCAATTGTGAAAATCTGGTCTGATCAGGGCAGCGACTTCATCGTGGCCATCATTCCAAGGAAGAAGATGACCGGGCTTCACGGCACTATCTGCATATGCCGTGGACGCCCGTGCAATGATAGAAAAGCTAAGTCGTGCGAAACTTTAAGCAATTTCTGTTTATATATATGGTTATTATCCTCGAAGATGCTGCCCTGTGTATGGAAAACCTGCACGCAAAGGGGCCCTTCCGCAATTGGCAACGCCCTTGTTCTATTTCGAGTCCGCTCAACAGCTCAAGCAGCTGCGTCGAGAGTGGCAGGGTAGCCTTCCGCAATTGGCAACACTCTCGATTCTGACTCGAGTCAAGCTCGACAGTTCAAGCGGCCGCGTTGAGAGCGGTAAGGTGGTTCGCCTGGCAGCAAGCGTACCCGGCAGGCTATTGGGGATCCGTCCTCAAGGCGCCGTGGCCTGGGTTACACGCCGGCAAGCCTACCCGATTAACGTAGGGTGGACATACAAAGGGGGATCAAATAGGACAATAACATGCATCGTTTTCAAAAGTATTGCAGAGTTATATTACATCAATTGTTGTTGCAGTTCTAACTAAAGATATAAATTGTCTTGGCCATGAACCTGCAGCGGCAATGAGAACCGGGGTGCCTAATTCCGGCACTGGCCCTCCACCCTCTCGATTCCACCGATACGGCTGATGATGGGCTTGATACGCTCCTTGAGCGTCGTGAGGTCTGCATCCTCTGGCAAGCTCTCCAGCATGGCGTCGAAGTCAAGGTTGGGGTTCCAATGCACCACCTTGGTGAGAACCTTGGTCATGGCACCCCGGCAAAGCATCCGGGCCTCATCGGCCAGGGAGGCTGCCCGATTGGAGTGGAGCTGCTCCAGGGCCCCGAGGACGCCCTCGAAGAAGATGGTCAGCTTGGCGTTGGGTCTCGCATTGCGCTCCAGGGTATACCTCACATTTGGCATCCCCATGGTAGCCAGCTGTGTGGTGATCCTGCCGGCGACGCCTTCGAGGCGCCCGATCCAGCGGTTCTCGCCTTCCACAAACTCGTTGTGGTTGGCGGCTTCGTTCTGCCGCAGCTGCCTCTCAGCCTCCAGATCCTTGGCCAGGGTCTCCTCCCGGGCTTTGGCCTCTAAGAGCATCCCCTCGAGACCCTCCAGCTTCAGCTTGAGGTCTTTGAGGAGTTGTTGGTCTCGGAAAGCTGCCCGGCCTTGTCGAGGACTACGCCCTGCGCCTCAACCAGGGCATCATTGAGCGTGTCCTTCTCCTTGGACAGCTTCAGGACCTGATCCTTCAGCCTGTCCCGCTCCACCTCCATGTCCTTCACCTTGCCGGCATGAACCAGATCCTGGGCATTGAGTGCATCCCTGTGTCTCTGCTCCAACTCGTGGGTCTGCTGCACGAAGAGCTTCTCCACCTCCTCGTCCTTGCCGCGGAGTGTTGAGACAAGCTTCTCCTCACGCGCGGCAAGGTTCTCCTCCTGGGAGTTCAGCGCGGCCTGATGTTGGGCTCGAGTGGCCTCGGCTTCGGCGGCTAGGTTCTTCGCCGTCTCCTGGGCCTTCTCGATGTCGGCCCGCTTCATGGTGAGCTCGACCTCGCGCTTGGCCAGCTTGCCTTGGGCGTCCTTCAGCTCCTCACAAGCTTGGCAGAACCAAGTTTGCGCCTCGGCAACGCATCCCTTGAGGTCCTCCTCTGCCTTCTCCATCATTGCCATCCTGGACTTGGCCTTTTCCAGGCAGGCGCGATGAAGCGCCTGGAGCTTCCGAAAGCTGGCGCCCATGGCCTGGAGAAGCCGCTCTTCCAGAGAACCGTCGCCACCGGCGCTTGGCTCATCAACGACCTCGAGCCCGGCGGTGGCAAGCACCTCCTCGTCGAACACCTCTCCCTCGATGGGCGCCCTGGAGCTCGACGCCCCTGGAAGGTAGACGAAAAGGTCGTCGCTCACCTTCAGATACCTGCCGGAGCCAGAGGCAGTGGAGGAGGAAGGCTGGTCATCAACCACCTCCTCCTCGGCAGCAGACTTGCCGGCCTCCTCGGCAGTAGCCTTGCCGGGCTCCCCGACAGGGCCCTTGGCGGCGTCCTCAGCAGCACCCTTGGCGGCCTCCTTGGTGGTGATCTTCTCGGCCTCCGCCTCGGCGGCCTTGGCGACATCCTCGATGACGGTGTCTATGTCCTCCTGGCCCGCCGACGGAGGATCTGGATATCGAGAAGGGGATGAAGCGAAGCCAAGACCAAGATTCAGAAAGAAGAGAAAAAGAAAAGGGACGGAAGGCGAGTGTCTTACCCGTGCCGGCCTGGGAAGAAGAGGCTCCCTCCCCGCCAACATCCGGCGCCGAGGTGTGGCCACCAGTGCCCAAGCTTGCCTCCTCCTCCTCTGTGTGCATGGGTTCGGTGCTTTGGCGCCCTTGCCGGGGACACCCCTCGGGGCGGCATGGTTGACGGAGGCGGCGTGTTGGGGGTAGCCCTTAGTGGCTCCTCCTGCTGCTGTCCTCCTCCTGCGATCACGGCGAAGTCAGTACCAAGGATCGTACCCCCGACACATGTTGACGAGGGGCGGGTGATGATCTTACGCTGGGGGCTGTGCCGGGGGCTGCCGTCCGGACTACTCACCACTAGTGGCGCCCTTGAGGTGCCCGCCAAGGGCTGGCCGCCCACCGAGGATCTGGCCCTCTTCACCCTCTGGGCCAGTGTCTCCGCATCCCTGCCAAGATGAAGATAAGTCAAGAAAAGAAGCATGGTCCGGAGGGACAGAGATGACAAAAGTCGAGGCACTTACTCATCCTCCGCTTCTTCTTCCGCTGCCTTCCTCTTCCTCCTCAGGCTAAGAGACCCGAGGTCAAAGAAGACCTCTGTGTCATCACTCGCAGGAGGAGGGGAAGCAGGTGGAGTTGGGGAACGCTTGGACGAAGAAGAGGCAGATGCTTTCTTCTTCGCCACCGCGGCCCTCACCAATTTCTTCGCCACCGTGGCCCTCGTTTGGCGCACGGATGTCTCCTGGGCATGTCGGGGTTGCACGGCCCTGCCGGGCCGAACTGGCTCGCCGGAGCTGGCCCACCGTAGGACTCGTCCTCTCCCCATGGCTGGAGGGTCGACGGCCTAGGTCTCCTCCTCCTCTTCCTCCTCCTCTTCCGACAACTCGCCGACCACGTCTTCAATAAGAGGGGCCCCGGTGCCAGCGCTGCTGGCCTCCCCAGCGGACTCCGCCCACTAGGCGAGCTCCCTCTCCTCTACGGCCGCCACGGCTTTGTCCTCCATGCCGCCAGCGCTGCCGGCCTCCTTGGCGAGCTCTGCCTCCGCCGCCCTGGCGGTGATGTAGTCCAGCTCCGCCTGGGTGGTGTCCTGGACGAGCTGTGGCTCGTCGCGAACGTACTTCTCCTCCATGGTGTCAAAGAACTCTTGTACTTGATCCTCCGGCGGCTCGGCCCAATTTGGGACGAGGCCGTGCGCGTTGAACTCCGGCATCATGGCGATGATTTCGTTTCGGCGCGAGTTATTGCTCAGCAGGACCACCCCCGCTGGCAACCCAAACAAGGGCCCCTTGGCGACCTTGCCAGCCTTCGCGGCCTTGATGGACCTCTCAGCTCTGCCGTCGTGGCTCACGTCGAGCTGAAAAAGCTGCTGGCAGAAGTGAGCATGTGCCAACACCGTGAAGTTGTGGTTCAGGCCAGGGAGGAGCCGCATGATGTCCTCCGCGTTGCTGAAGAGCCAGGCAGGCCTCCCCTTGTTATGCAGCAGGGGGATTCGGCAGCGGATGAAATCCGCCTTGATCATCTCGAGGGTGAGCCCGGCCTCGGTGAGGCGAAGAATCCTGGTGGTGGTGACCATGAGCTTCGTGTCATCGGCATCGACATTGCTCCAGTCATTTCTACGAACTGGTGACGCCTGGCGAACCCGGCAGAATTCTTGTGGATCCTCCTCCTCAATCCAGCACCCCCGGCCCCGCCACTCCTCCCACCTCTCCTTCTGAGCGCCCTCCGGGTATGTCCCCTTGGACCTTGGGATCCAGGCGATGCAACCGGAGATGGCGCCTCCCTTTTGGATCCGAGGGAAGAAGTAGTGGCGGAAGAGCGCCGTGTTGGGATGCACTCCGGCGAAGCCCTCACAGAGATGGGCGAAAAGAGCCATGCACGCCACGGCATTTGGGGTGAAATCCAAGAGGTGGAAACCGAAGGTATGCATGATGTCATTGAAGAAATCGGAGAAGGGGGCAGAGGCCGCAGGAAAAGTAATCGACGAAGAACGGGTACCGATTCGGGGCGGCTTCGCCGCAGTTGGCAGGGATGACACGCGTGGTAGGGTGCCCCATCATTTCTCCCCTCGTCTTGACCCCCCACAGCGGCTTGAAGTTGTCCCGGAGGTGGGCCGCGTCGACCGTCGAGGGAAAGTAGGCAAGCTGCATCCGCCGCGCCGCCGACTCATTCTTCGGCGGCTCCGCCCCTCCGGCGTCCTTGGCCACTCCCTTGCCCTTGCTAGTCTTGGGTGCCATGGAGGCTGCGAAAGGTGGAAGGGAAAGGGCAGAGAAAACATAGCGGCAGCGAGCAAGAGCGGGGGCTTGAGGAGGAAGAAGGAAGGGACGACGGTTCCGAGATTGGAAAAGACACAGGGGGTAAATGAGCAGCGCGCCCGCGGTCGTCCCTTTTTACGGGGAAGGCGCGGGCTGCCTCTTTACCATGATGTGACGCATGCGTGCGGAAACCGCCCCACGCATGACCCCCATGTCACGCACGACCCTCCACATCATGCGTTCAACGTAGGTCGTGGGGAAGCGCAGCGGATGAGAAGTTACTGTGGTAAAATCCGCCCCACCTGCCCGCGCATCGTTCTGGGCCTAGCCCAACAACGCGGCGCGCTTATGTGTGGCCCAGGCCCGGGGCTCCTGTCGGTGTACAAAAGTAGGGGCTCTTCTTTTGACCCCTTTACTTGTGCACGGGCAGTCAGAGCCGCGCGCCACGGCCACACTTAGCAGGGCAGAGGAGGGAAGCGAGAGAGAAACCAAAGCACGAGACAACCAAGGCAACGCCAAGACCAGAAGCACAGGAGAGCAAGAGGGCGAGGTGAACTCCCTCGGCAAGATCCTTGCCTCCGCAGCCTCCGCAGCCCCGGCAAGAGCCTTGCTGGGGCAACTCGCCCGATGCTAGTGGAGCAAGCCACCCTTGAGCCCACAGGCTCCAACCCAACCAACTACATTGGAACCAAGGCTCGGGAGGCGCCTCTGTGGTGGCATGCAAATCTTCGTCAAATCATAAACATGTGAGATCAGATGAGGACCAGAAGACGGCAACCCTCGGCGGGATCGTAGCCGAGGAAATCCACAAGACCCCCGGCAAGACCCTTGCCGGGGACGACTACAACGCCACAGCAATACCCTTGCCGGGCCCCGGCAAGACCCTTGCCGAGGGCATCGGCAGGGCCACTGTCAGGCCCGTGCCAGCCAAGACTCCACCACCATCCCCAAGCAGCTGCTAGCTCAACCAGCTGGGCAGGCACCTACGTGGCGACGGGCGGCCTCTACACCGACTCAGCAAGCACCTGCCTGGTGGCATGCGACCATTCATGAAGGCTCCAGCACCGTGCTAGCCCAGCAGCCAGCCAACGTGGCGTTGCGATGCCTCATCAGCTCGGACGCGTGTCGAGGCCAGGAGAGGCGGCGATGGCTGGGTCGTTCTTCCCTAGCTTCCCCGATAAAGCAAGAGGGGCACGTCGGAAGTGCATTAAATGTTTCTGTCCAGCGGTCCCAGAGGATAGGCTCATCGACTATAGACCTTTCCACCTCCTGTGTGCCACTATGGCAACCCCTTTTTCCTATAAAAGGAGGCCTGAGGGGACCGGGAGAGGGATTCAGCTCTTTTGGGCAAGTTGCACCCCGTAGCTAGCTCGAGAACACAAGAACACTCAAATACATCCACCAAAGCAGGACTAGGGTATTACGCATCTTTGCGGCCCGAACCTGGGTAAACGATCCGTGTGCTTCCTGTCAGACCCGCTCTTTGCACAACATCACGCTCGCCAACCGTAGAAGGGATCAATATCTCACGTCCATGACTCCGTTTCACACACATTGCATATGCTATGTTTTTTTGTTTGAGATATCATCGATACATTGCCTCTGTTTTGCACAAACCATCTCTCTCACACCCACCCACGTACGTACCTGCACCTAAAGAACAGGTGCACGCAGGACGCACGTACTCACGTCTCGTTCCCGGCCACACCCGCGCGAGTACATGGTGGAGTTCGTTTTTGTATGAAAAGGCAGCCCACGTGATAATTTGACGCGTGTAGCAGTTGTTTACTCTAAGGAGGGTCGGGTACCACGCCTAGACGGAACAAAGTTTGACTTGACATGTTAGTTTTAAATAAAGTTATATCTTCCTCAATGGTACGTATAGAATATAAAACGATTGCCATGGGGAAAATGGAAAAATCCGCTCCACTATATAGAATGGAGCCTGCCTGCCGGGGTTTGTCTCTCATCACACCATCTCACACAAGGCGGGAGTGGCCTCTCTCTCTCATCGTTGGTCAGTGATCCGGCCGCATCCCGTCCGCCGGCGGAAAGGGAGGATGTGCATTGTTTCTCCGTTCGATGGTGTTGAGGCAGCATGTCCCGATTTGTGGTACCTGCCGTTCTCTCTGACTAAGCTCCGGCGTGGTAGGGCCTTCGCCACTTGCTTGCTTCCGCAGTATAGGCAGATCTCGGCCGCGGACGCCCTCCTAGTAACATCCCGACGACCCTCAGGTATAGCTTCCTCCGGCCTTGCTCCACTGCCCATCTTCCTACGTTGCTGCATGTGGATCTTCTTTAGTTGTTTGCTCAAAACGTATCTCGGTCGGCATACTTTCCATCTTGCAATCTCGTCCTCAAACCATTTTTGATAAACCACCATGCTGCTATCTTCCCCTTATTACATGGAATATGCTTCTTTTTTTGTCGGCGTATGTGTCTTCAACTCATGTTATTGGGCAGTAATTGTTTCCTTTCTACCTCCTTTTGCAAACAAGGCTATCCATTTTCACCTCGTTGCTATTGTGACCTTTTGGTGAACTGCACAAATCACTTTTTTCTTAAGAGTGTTTTGTGCAGTTCCGCCAAAATGTCACACGGGCAACGTTTTTACATTTCTATGGGACTGCAGAAAGGGAGATTGGTTTTGCTATCCTCCTCATCCAACTCCGTGCCTAATCTTCTCCAACAAGTAGTTAGTCCTAAAGAGAGATCGCAGAGGTCATCGGCTTCTATTTGTGTGTGTTATGTTTCATCATCTAGTTCCACTATTATTGTAATCACACTGACCGGATATCTTTGCAAACAGGGATGGTCCGCTCGATTTTAGTGGAGCTGCACAAAATGATCGGATTGTGGTGTCCTCCATACGCCTCTTTTTGGCTACAGAGCTGGGTGAAACTAGCTACCAGCAATGAACACCGTGCCCAGGAAATGGAGCCATGCCTACGAACAGCATCGATCAATTATATATTTTTCTTTATTTGTACACCTTCTCACAACTTTGTCTTCAGTTGTGATGTGAATATTGGCGCTGCTCTGCGAACCATTGAGATGCATTAGCAGCCATGGTAGTTTCATTTGTATTTGATGGAATGTTGTAACGAGATAATCTTGAGGCAAGAGGACACATGAATCCTAAGTTGAAACCTTTTTTCCTGCGGGAACCAAAGTTGAAACCATCATAGCATCATAGTACAATTTCATTAAAATTATGCGTACATATAGACAAATCCTGAAGGATTGATAGCAATGCCAGAAATAAATCCAACTTCATTTCGCCGACATGTGGGACATCCTTCATCTGGCTCCACCTGCCATGCAGCAATATTGAGTGCACAACTACAGGGAAAGATTCACCCCAGTCATTGCGCCGTAGTAGTAATGACTAGTGAGCAGTCAAATCACAGATCCCCACATTCGCCACAGTAGGACGAAACAACCATCATTTCTCTGTTCCTTGAATCCGCTGGTACTCCCATATTCCTAGAGTAATAAGTTGGTCCGGCGAAGCAACCATCACATCGCCTTTCCCACAGTAAGTACTAGTACCTCCTTTTTTCACTCTAGAAACAACCACACGTGAATATTGGCGGTAGCAGCACAACAACTGAATCAAAAATCGAAACCAACCAATGAACTACTACTAATGGTGAGTGTTTGCTAGTATCATGTACTCCGTCTGTCCATGTATATAAGGCTTAATGTGTTTTTCGAGGCTAACTTTGGCCCTGTTTGGATCCATGGGTTAGAGTTAGTTTGAGCTAGTTGGGGCTCAAATAGCCCTAAAGTATCCAAGCATGAGGGTTAAATTGGAGCAAGTTACACATAACCCACCAAAAAAATTTATCCCACCCAAGAGGTGCTAATTGGAGATAGTTCTCATTGGGCCCACTAGAAAATCACTTTTATCTCTTCATCAAGTGCATTTATTGTCAATCTTACCCTATCACCCAAACACCTCTTTGGCTACAGTTAGTTCAGGGTTAGTCATGAGTTAGTCTAACCTCTAGCTAAGTTAGAGTATCCAAACAGGAGTAGTATAGGACATGCAAGTTGCTCAAAGCATATAGTCAAATGCGTACGTGAAAGGATCTTTTTTTAAAATGGAACGTGAAAGGATCTTTGAATGATATAATTTTTAAATTATATAAAATCTTATGAATAGTCAAAGGCATCCTCGAAGAATAAATTAGGCCCTATATAAAATCTTATCAATAGTTAGAACCAAGTGTTCTAAATGATTTCAAAACAAGAAACTGGAGCCACTCACGGCACGACACGCCTGTCTTGTTTGGTCCGTCGGTCAAAGCGCTTCCTCTTCTTGGCATAACAATAGAGCACATTATTTTTTTAGAATGCTCTTGGCATGTCACTAAAATGTGATGAGTTAACCGACCTCAATAGACGGAACAAACGCCAGCCCGCCGCTCTTTAAGAGAGACGAGGAGCGAGAAGCTATACGGGCTGTTGGATTACTAGAGCTAGGTGTCGCATGGAGGCCAAGAAATATGGTGATAGCATAGGTTAGCCATGTAGTACTACACTAGGGTGCCATCTTTCTTACTCTTCCGATCTACTGTGGAGATGATTGGTTGATTTTATATCGCTGAATAATATAAAATATTATGAGTGCAGACGCTCCACCATGAGGTTCCTTGCTCCTTCTCAGTCATCGGGAATCTATGTTCTTCCAATCTTTTTTATTGACATGAGCTTTGTTCATCCTTTTTCCAACACGCGGCAACTCGCAGAATGACGAGAAGCTTGTTTACTACGCCTTCTCCCTCGCCAATGCGTGCGCGGTGGCTCATAGCATGAGGAGAAACTTTTGCTGCGGTGGACGTGCAGCAGTTCATAGTGGGAGTAACATACTCCTAGGTAGTAACATAGCGCAGTCCAAGACAAGTTTGCTTATGTGGCATGTATTTAATGAGGAGAGATGTGTTTAGAGTAACATAATATGTTAGACTAGTCATAGTGGGAGTAACTAAGCTTGTAACATAGCGCACTCCAAGAAAATTTTGCTTATGTGGCAAAGTGTTAATGAGAGGTAGTAACATAATATGTTACTGTAACATAGCGCTTCTAAAGACAATATGAGTCTACAAGCTAATAAATGAAGCCAAGTACTATGTTACTTTGCACTATGAAGGTGGTAACTTAGACTAGTGTCATATGCATGACACTAGCATAAGTTACTCCCCACTATGAGCAGCCTTACTGTAACATAGCGCTTTCCAAGAGAGGATGAGTCTACAAGGTAATAAATGAAGCCAACTAGTATGACACTACTACTATGTTACTTTGCATTATGGAGGTAGTAACTTAGACTAGTGTCATATGCATGACACTGGTCTAAGTTACTCTACACTATGACCAGCCTAAGAGCATGGTTAATAGTATAGCTAGCTGATGGCTATAAGAAACTGCCATGCCATGTATAGCCATCATTTATAGTCACTCATATAGTAGTGTGGGCTACAAGGTTGGCTATAACATCACTTAGTACTTTTTTCAACCTTCTCTCTTTCTCTTTCTTCACATTTATTCTATTTGTCTAGGAATCTGCATATAGCTAGGCTCTTGCATGAGAGCCCACTCCCCATAATTTTCCTCGTCATCATCTGAGTCCTAGAAGATCTCACCCACATCATCATTAGGCATGCAGCCGCCTTGATAGACAACATGCACAGAAGGAGTAGAGGCGACTGGGGACGCACCACATCGTGGGCACTCCGTATGTGCTCGTGTGCGTGCAGCGTGCGTGCTTTTCCATCGGTGCTAGCTCTAAGGCCGAGGTTGCGGTCGTCTTCGTCTCCGACTAGTCATTGAGCAACAACGGCAAAGAGGTGATGCAAGAGATGCGTAGGCTCCGTTGTGTGCGAGCTTCGCCGTAGCACGACAAACCGGACGTCGCCGCAGATGGCGCACGCCCCATGCAGCCGAGTGTGTGTGCATGCATGTGTTATTCACGTGCATTCTTTGGCTGAGTGTGTGTGCATGCATGTGTTATTCACGTGCATTCTTTGGCCGAGTGTGTGTGCATGCATGTGTTGTGTACGTGCGTTGTGTGCTCCATGCTGTGCGCGTATGTGCATGAGTTGGATCGGCATGAGTTAGTGCGCTGGCGTGTGTACATGCGTCGCTGCATGCATCCTGTACATGTGTGGCTTCTTGCGTGGTTATCAATGTAAACTACAAAACATCTGCAACTTAGCATCCTGATGTATCGTCTCTAGTGGTTAGCATAGAGTTCATGTTCTTTTATTTGTTTATAGGTGGGCAGGCGGTAAAAAACAGGGGAAAACGCGCAAGGTTCCTTGTAGATGCTCCACCATGAGGTTCCTTGCTCCTTCTCGGTCATTGGGCATCTATGTTCTTCAACTCTTTTTTACGTGAGCTTTGTTCATCCTTTTGCCAACACGCGAGACATCTAGCATCAAGGTGCACGTGTCATGCAAGAAAATGGAGATAACCAGATAAGCAGTGCGTAAGTGAGTCGTGCACTTCGATGGCACCTACTACGCAATATTTTTTCTCCTCGATGGCACGTGAATAGTTCACGTACTCAATGTCAGAGCACGGGATGGGGGGTAGCCATGACATGGTCAACCCTTTTTTGGAGAGAGTACGTGATGCGGAGCATCCTACGGACATCACCATGTCCACCTTCATAGCACATCAAGCCCCAAGTGGACCTACCGGACTTAAGGTGAAACCGCTCCTCTTCAAGATTTACATGAATATCCATAGGACTTGGTTGCTACCTCACCATGGATCATTGTGCATCACTAGGTACAAGGACGACCGCCACCAAGTAGTTGGGGACCGTCCCGGAGGCCAAGGAGAAGGACCCCAAGGCCACAAGGAGGAAGGAGTGCAACAAGATCAACTCTGCACCTCCCAGGCGACCCCATGCCCACAGGCCTCGAGGACCCCGTGCGCATGGACTACACAGGGAGCTGGTGCTGGAGCACCCCGTGCGCACGGGCTTGTACCATGCCCACGGGACCCCCGTGCGCACGGGCCCAACTTACCCCGTGTGCACGGGCCCTACAAGATGGATGACTGTGATTGTTGTTTGGGCCTCCTCTTCATCCACCTCGTCCCTCACCTCCAGCCACCTATATATTCCGTACCTAGACCATTTGTTAGGGACAACAAAGTATATGAGATGATTATGTGAGCTTTGATCCTTGTACCCACTCCTCTAGGAGATCATGTCCTCCTAAGGGAGAAGATCCACTTGTGGATATCAAGACCCCTACATGTGGGAAGGATCCCCATCATAGGATCATCAAGACCTCTCTCCTCATAGGATTGGGATGAACTACTATCTTGTATCTTTCCTTTGTTGTTCTTGAATCATTGTGACCTCTTGTATGTTCTTGGATCTAGCATATGTGTGATTGGATCTAGTCAATTGAGTGTTTCCTCTTGTTTTCCCTCTTGTGTTCATCTTGTTCTTGGGGATTCCCCCTCCAATTCGTGAAAGATCTCCACTTAGGTTTCCACCCTACAACATCTTGGTATCTTGAGCAAGGTTGATCACGAAATTGGAGCCCCCCTCTTTGTTTTCTAGCCTAGTTTTGTTGATTTTGTCCCAATTTCGAAAATTCCCCGCCAAAAATAGCCCCATCTTTGTGATTTGTTGGTTTGAGGAGTTTTTGTTGGATTTGATCCATGGATTTGCTTGGTTTCAAGTGGATCTAGCGTTCCTCCACCTTCCCCTACCTTCCATCCTTCAATTTTGACCTCAGATTCGAGATTACCCACGGATCCGGAGCAGTTCATCCGCTCGTAGAGCACCCCGTCCACACGGGCCATCGGGACCCCATGCACACGGGCCCCCGTGCACACGGGCTTCGCAGACCCTGTGCACACGACCCCTCCAGGGTGTTTCTGCCACTGCCCCTTCGCCCCCACCCTCCAATACCACGCTCATACCCCCAGCTAAACCCCAGCAACGAAATCCATCCATTTGGAGCCCAAATCGTGAAGAACTCCACCAAACACTCGTGTCCCAGGTGACCCCGTGCCCTCGGTGTGTGTACCGTGCGCATGGCCCCCCTAAGCAGCCGCGCACACTTCACCGTTTCGGCCATAACTTCCACATCCGGAGTCCGATTTTCGCATTCTTGAGCTCGTTGAGTAGCTATTGACATCCCCCATACATCTATATAGGTTACAAGACCATTTGACTCCATCACAATTTTGACATTTTGGCATATTTTCCTAGGCCCTCCACCATATCATCTGCAAAACCACCATAGCCTTCCGCAACCTAACCCATTTTTTATCCTTATGGCATTTGTGGTTGTTTGAGTGGTGACTTGAGTCTCCTAAGGTGTTTTGGCTACTTAGGGACGGTTTCTTCTTCATCAACCACCACCACCACTTCCGCATTGCCATCTCCGCTTACACCATTTGACCTTTTCCGTATGAGATTTTGAGTTTGCGGTTTTTACCGTTTCCTAAGGTGTTTCGGCTACTTAGGGATGGGTCTACATCATCTTGGTATCTACATCAAGAACACCGCCACTCATCATCGCCACGAGGTCGTCATCGACATTGACATCTTCACCATCTTGACACCCTAACCGTAAGCAAGAACGGTAACCTCTATATCATCTTGGTATTGTGGTATCCCATCATTGTACATTCTTGCCATTACTTTGTTAACCCCTTAGCCAATTTTGCGTCACTTGCCTATCGAGACTAGCCATTTGAGTATTGCCGGCAATGTTACTTGTGCACATTAGTGATCCGTACCTACCATTGCATACATACCATATCATATTGGTATCATCTTGGTATCATATCATCTCTTGTTCCACAGGATTGTTCCCGCATATACAAAATCACTATCTTGGTTTGTGCATTTCACATAGTGGCCATATAAAAAAAGAGAACAAGCTTTTAAGCAAAAGAAAAGAGAGCAAAGAGCTTGTATGCAAGTGCCATAGCATCATACCACATTGCACATAAGATTGTCATATCCGATCATCTTGGATCATCTTGAGAAGAACACCGGAACATCATACACATAGCATACTTGGGATAGAAGGCCAATACATTTTGCATCTTATAGGTTGTGCACAAGTGTCGTATCCGCCTATTGAGCAATCGTGCTAGCGTCTCTCTTGAGTTATGCAACACGAGCGTTTTCCATGGATTCCACATTTTGTGCTCATTCCTTGGTTGCACGATCCCATTTATCTATCCGTGTGTGTGTTTCCGTGTGCCACATATTGCTATTGGTCTACTTGTTTCACTTGCGAATTTGTGAATCTTTTCCAACATTATTGACTCTTGCTAACATTTTTGCATCAAATTTCTGTGCCTCTATCCTCACTGAGCTCCACCATAAGCCTTACTTGTGTAGGTATTAGAATTGACAAGATCCGGTACCAATTGTGCTATTTCCTTGTTACATTATTGAGTGATCATTGATCCATCTTCAACATTGGATAAGGTACATTGGTCTAGTTCTTTCCTTTCTTCCACTCACATTTTCTCGAGTCTTGTGATGGATAGGCAAGGCATTTCATCACCGGTCTTTCACGAAAACGGCGGCGCGAACAACTACATCAACAAAACACCCATCTTCGGACTACAACGAGCAATGCAAGGCACTGAGAGACTCACCGTCGACATTCACCAACGCGAAGCACGGACAAGGGACTACATCGACACCAAGTTGGATGCATAATTGGATGACATCCGACACGTGTGGGCCAACTACAAGTCCTCTTCCTCTTTGTCATCTTCGCGGCGGAGACGCTCAAGTCGCAAGTTTTCGTTACGACCAAAAGATGCAAGTACCACGCGGCACCGTCTAGAAAACCTTCATGAGTACAAGACAAGACCGCGAGACGAGCACCACCAAGACGGAGCTACGACTACTACCACCACTTCGGCATCTTCGCCAAGTGTTATCAAGGCATCTTCGCCTTTCGACGTACGGCATCTTCACCTACCTCCGACAAGTACGCCTACTTCGACATCATCAAGTCCAAGGCGATCTCCTACGAGCGAGGGCGACACTTACATCTTCAGAAGCCCCTCAAGGGAGATGGTTGAGCATGGGATTTTCCCTTCGACCACGGCGACATATGATGACTTGAGTGACTTGTGCCACCATATTGAGAGTGAGAGTGAATTCACCACTAGCCCCATATATGACGAGTTGCCACAATTCCCATGTGAGGAGAGCCACAACCCCCACCACTTGACTGAGATGAGTGACTCCACCATATGTGAGTTTGAGTGCACCTACCTTGAGGGAGGGAGTGAACCACCACATAGAGAGAGTGAGATAGTTGATAGGTCATGTGAGGCCACTTTCAACTCTAACGACTTGACCTCTACCTCTATTGTGTCTTCTCATTTGGTGCTAGGTCCCATTTATGATGATGCGCCGATCCTCGATGACTTCGTCCTTCCTATGGACAAGATGATGGCCATGTTGGAATACAATGCACCCCCATATGGTTCCATCATGATGAAGATGACCACGACTCGGTCTTCGACCCCTCACCTACACCACATGAGTGGATCTCCAAAGGTATCATAGGTGACGGTGCTTCTCTTGTCCCACTAGTGGACTATCTTGCAAATGATTGCTTGCATGATGATGATCACCCTATGGATTCATCACATACTATGTCTTGTTTCGATAGGCCACCCATTTATGATGAATATGATGATGAGCATGTTGAATTGCCCACTTGTGATGCTATGCTCCATAGGATACCATGTGAAAATTCTTTTGGTCACATCACGTTTGAAAATCCATTGACTAAGCCTCTTCCACGAGCAAAACATGATCAGCACCAAAGCTCCATGGGTGTTAGAATCATTACTGTGTAATCTAGATTATTGACTCTAGTGCAAGTGGGAGACTGAAGGAAATATGCCCTAGAGGCAATAATAAATGTTATTATTTTATTTCCTTATATCATGATAAATGTTTATTATTCATGCTAGAATTGTATTATCCGGAAACATAATACTTGTGTGAATATATAGACAAACCAAACGTCACTAGTATGCCTCTACTTGACTAGCTCGTTAATCGAAGATGGTTATGTTTCCTAACCATAGACATGTGTTGTCATTTGATTAATAGGATCACATCATTAGGAGAATGATGTGATTGACATGACCCATTCCATTAGCTTAGCACCCGATCGTTTAGTATGTTGCTATTGCTTTCTTCATGACTTATACATGTTCCTATGACTATGAGATTATGCAACTCCCGTTTACCGGAGGAACACTTTGTGTGCTACCAAACGTCACAACGTAACTGGGTGATTATAAAGGAGCTCTACAGGTGTATCCAAAGGTGAATGTTGGGTTGGCATATTTCGAGATTAGGATTTGTCACTCCGATTGTCGGAGAGGTATCTCTGGGCCCTCTCGGTAATGCACATCACATAAGCCTTGCAAGAATTACAACTAATGAGTTAGTTGCAAGATGATGTATTACGAAACGAGTAAAGAGACTTGCCGGTAACGAGATTGAACTAGGTATTGAGATACCGGCGATCGAATCTCGGGTAAGTAACATACCGATGACAAAGGGAACAACGTATGTTGTTATGCGGTCTGACCGATAAAAGGTCTTCGTAGAATATGTAGGAGCCAATATGAGCATCCAGGTTCCGCTATTGGTTATTGACCGGAGAAGTGCCTCGGTCATGTCTACATTGTTCTCGAACCCGTAGGGTCCGCACGCTTAAGGTTTCGATGACAGTTATATTATGAGTTTATGAGTTTTGATGTGCCGAAGTTAGTTCGGAGTCCCGGATGTGATCACGGACATGACGAGGAGTCTCGAAATGGTCGAGACATAAAGATTGATATATTGGACGGCTATATTCGGACACCGGAAGTGTTCCGGGTGATTTCGGAGAAAACCGGAGAGCCGGAGGGTTACCGGAACCCCCCCGGGAGAAGTAATGGGCCATATGGGCCTTAGTGGAGAGAGAGGGGCAGCCAAAGGTGGGCCGCGCGCCTCCTCCCCCCTGGTCCAAATTGGACTAAGAGAGGGGGGCGGCGCCCCCCTTTCCTTCTCCCTCCCCACTTCTTTCCCCCTCCTAGTAGGAGTCCTACTCCTACTAGGAGGAGGACTCCTCCTGGCGCACCAATAGGGGCCGGCCGGCCTCCTCCCCTTGATCCTTTATATACGGGGGCAGGGGGCACCCCTAGACACACAAGTTGATCCACGTGATCATATTCTTAGCCGTGTGCGGTGCCCCCTTCCACCATAATCCTCGATAATATTGTAGCGGTGCTTAGGCGAAGCCCTGCGACGGTAGTACATCAAGATCGTCACCATGCCGTCATGCTGACGGAACTCTTCCCCGACACTTTGCTGGATCGGAGTCCGGGGATCGTCATCGAGCTGAACGTGTGCTAGAACTCGGAGGTGCCGTAGTTTCGGTGCTTGATCGGTCGGGCCGTGAAGACGTACGACTACATCAACCGCGTTGTGCTAACGCTTCCGCTGTCGGTCTACAAGGGTACGTAGATCACACTCTCCCCTCTCGTTGCTATGCATCACCATGATCTTGCGTGTTCGTAGGAATTTTTTTGAAATTACTACGTTCCCCAACAGTGGCATCCGAGCCTAGGTTTTATGTGTTGATGTTATATGCACGAGTAGAACACAAGTGAGTTGTGGGTGATATAAGTCATACTGCTTACCAGCATGTCATACTTTGGTTCGGCGGTATTGTTGGACGAAGCGGCCCGGACCGACATTACGCGTACGCTTACGCGAGACCGGTTCTCCCGACGTGCTTTGCACAAAGGTGGCTAGCGGGTGACAGTTTATCCAACTTTAGTTGAACCAAGTGTGGCTACGCCCGGTCCTTGCGATGTGACAGTTTATCATATCACTTATATTGATTGCATGTGATGTTTATCTTTTATGCATCTTATCTTGCTTTGATTGACGGTAGCATTTTAAGATGATCTCTCACTAATTATCAAGAAGTGGTCTCCCTGAGTATGCACCGTTGCGAAAGTTCTTCGTGCTGAGACACCACGTGATGATCGGGTGTGATAGGCTCTACGTTCAAATACAACGGGTGCAAAACAGTTGCACACGCGGAATACTCAGGTTATACTTGACGAGCCAAGCATATACAGATATGGCCTCGGAACACGGAGACCAAAAGGTCGAGCATGAATCATATAGTAGATATGATCAACATAGCGATGTTCACCAATGAAACTACTCCATCTCACGTGATGATCGGACATGGTTTAGTTGATTTGGATCACGTAATCACTTAGAAGATTAGAGGGATGTCTATCTAAGTGGGAGTTCTTTAGTAATATGATTAATTGAACCTAAAATTATCATGAACTTAGTACCTGATAGTATCTTGCTTGTTTACAGATGGCCCGTGTTGTTGTTCCGTTGAATTTTAATGCGTTCCTTGAGAAAGCAAAGTTGAAAGATGATGGTAGCAATTACACGGACTGGGTCCGTAACTTGAGGATTATCCTCATTGCTGCACAGAAGAATTACATCCTGGAAGCACCGCTGGGTGCCAGGCCTGCTGCTGGAGCAACACCAGATGTTATGAACGTCTGCCAGAGCAAAGCTGATGACTACTCGATAGTTCAATGTGCCATGCTTTACGGCTTAGAATCGGGACTTCAACGACGTTTTGAACGTCATGGAGCATATGAGATGTTCCAGGAGTTGAAATTAATATTTCAAGCAAATGCCCGGATTGAGAGATATGAAGTCTCCAATAAGTTCTATAGCTGCAAGATGGAGGAGAACAGTTCTGTCAGTGAGCATATACTCAAAATGTCTGGGTATAATAATCACTTGATTCAATTGGGAGTTAATCTTCCAGATGATTGCGTCATTGACAGAATTCTCCAATCACTACCACCAAGCTACAAGAGCTTCGTGATGAACTATAATATGCAAGGGATGAATAAGACTATTCCCGAGCTCTTCGCAATGCTGAAAGCTGCGGGGGTAGAAATCAAGAAGGAGCATCAAGTGTTGATGGTCAACAAGACCACTAGTTTCAAGAAAAAGGGCAAAGGGAAGAAGAAGGGGAACTTCCAAAAGAACAGCAAACAAGTTGCTACTCAAGAGAAGAAACCCAAACCTGGACCTAAGCTTGAAACAGAGTGCTTCTACTGCAAGCAGACTGGTCACTGGAAGCGGAACTGCCCCAAGTATTTAGCGGATAAGAAGGATGGCAAGGTGAACAAAGGTATATGTGATATACATGTTATTGATGTGTACCTTACTAATGGTCGCAGTAGCACCTGGGTATTTGATACTGGTTCTGTTGCTAATATTTGCAAATCGAAACAGGGACTACATATTAAGCGAAGATTGGCTAAGGACAAGGTGACGATGCGCGTGGGAAATGGTTCCAAAGTCGATGTGATCGCAGTCGGCACGCTACCTCTACATCTACCTTCGGGATTAGTATTAGACCTAAATAATTGTTCTTATTTGGTGCCAGCATTAAGCATGAACATTATATCTGGATCTTGTTTGATGCGAGACGGTTATTCATTTAAATCTGAGAATAATGGTTGTTCTATTTATATGAGTAATATCTTTTATGGTCATGCACCCTTAAAGAGTGGTCTATTCTTATTAAATCTCGATAGTAGTGACACACATATTCATAGTGTTGAAACCAAAAGATGCAGAGTTGATAATGATAGTGCAACTTATTTGTGGCACTGCGGTTTGGGTCATATCGGTGTAAAGCGCATGAAGAAACTCTATACTGATGGGCTTTTGGAACCACTTGATTATGAATCACTTGGTACTTGCGAACCGTGTCTTATGGGTAAGATGACAAAAACACCGTTCTCCGGTACTATGGAGAGAGCAACAGATTTGTTGGAAATCATACATACAGATGTATGTGGTCCGATGAATGTTGAGGCTCGTGGCGGATATCGTTATTTTCTCACCTTCACAGATGACTTAAGCAGATATGGGTATATCTACTTAATGAAACACAAGTCTGAAACGTTTGAAAAGTTCAAAGAATTTCAAAGTGAAGTTGAAAATCATCGTAACAAGAAAATAAAATTCCTACGATCTGATCGTGGAGGAGAATATTTGAGTTACGAGTTTGGTGTACATTTGAAACAATGTGGAATAGTTTCGCAACTCACGCCACCCGGAACACCACAGCGTAATGGTGTGTCCGAACGTCGTAATCGTACTTTACTAGATATGGTGCGATCTATGATGTCTCTTACTGATTTACCGCTATCGTTTTGGGGATACGCTCTAGAGACGGCCGCATTCACGTTAAATAGGGCACCATCAAAATCCGTTGAGACAACACCTTATGAACTGTGGTTTGGCAAGAAACCAAAGTTGTCGTTTCTGAAAGTTTGGGGCTGCGATGCTTATGTGAAAAAGCTTCAACCTGATAAGCTCGAACCCAAATCGGAGAAATGTGTCTTCATAGGATATCCAAAGGAAACTATCCGAAGGCAAGACTTTTGTTGCTAAATTCGGAAACTTTCTGGAGAAGGAGTTTCTCTCGAAAGAAGTGAGTGGGAGGAAAGTAGAACTTGACGAGGTAACTGTACCTGCTCCCTTATTGGAAAGTAGTACATCATAGAAACCTGTTTCTGTGACACCTACACCAATTAGTGAGGAAGCTAATGATAATGATCATGAAACTTCAGAACAAGATACTACTGAACCTCGTAGATCAACCAGAGTAAGATCCGCGCCAGAGTGGTACGGTAATCCTGTTCTGGAAGTCATGCTACTAGATCATGATGAACCTACGAACTATGAAGAAGCGATGGTGAGCCCAGATTCCGCAAAATGGCTTGAAGCCATGAAATCTGAGATGGGATCCATGTATGAGAACAAAGTATGGACTTTGGTTGACTTGCCCAATGATGGGCAAGCAATTGAGAATAAATGGATTTTCAAGAAGAAGACTGACGCTGACGGTAATATTACTGTCTACAAAGCTCGACTTGTCGCAAAAGGTTTACGGCAAGTTCAAGGGATTGACTACGATGAGACCTTCTCACCCGTAGCGATGCTTAAGTCTGTCCGAATCATGTTAGCAATTGCCGCATTTTATGATTATGAAATTTGGCAAATGGATGTCAAAACTGCATTCCTGAATGGATTTCTGCAAGAAGAGTTGTATATGATGCAGCCGGAAGGTTTTGTCGATCCAAAGGGAGCTAACAAAGTGTGCAAGCTCCAGCGATCCATTTATGGACTGGTGCAAGCCTCTCGGAGTTGGAATAAACGCTTTGATAGTGTGATCAAAGCATTTGGTTTTATACAGACTTTTGGAGAAGCCTGTATTTACAAGAAAGTGAGTGGGAGCTCTGTAGCATTTCTGATATTATATGTAGATGACATATTACTAATCGGAAATGATATAGAATTTCTGGATAGCATAAAAGGATACTTGAATAAAAGTTTTTCAATGAAAGACCTCGGTGAAGCTGCCTACATATTGGGCATCAAGATCTATAGAGACAGGTCGAGACGCTTAATTGGACTTTCACAAAGCACATACCTTGACAAAGTTTTGAAAAAGTTCGAAATGGATCAAGCAAAGAAAGGATTCTTGCCTGTGTTACAAGGTGTGAAATTGAGTAAGACTCAAAGTCCGACCAATGCAGAAGATAGAGAGAAAATGAAAGATGTTCCCTATGCTTCAGCCATAGGTTCTATCATGTATGCAATGCTGTGTACCAGACCTGATGTGTGTCTTGCTATAAGTCTAGCAGGGAGGTACCAAAGTAATCCAGGAGTGGATCACTGGACGGCGGTCAAGAACATCCTGAAATACCTGAAAAGGACTAAGGATATGTTTCTCATATATGGAGGTGACAAAGAGCTCATCGTAAATGGTTACGTTGATGCAAGCTTTGACACTGATCCGGACGATTCTAAATCGTAAACCGGATACGTGTTTACATTAAACGGCGGAGCTGTTAGTTGGTGCAGCTCTAAACAAAGCGTTGTGGCAGGATCTACATGTGAAGCGGAGTACATAACTGCTTCGGAAGCAGCAAGCGAAGGAGTCTGGATGAAGGAGTTCATATCCGATCTAGGTGTCATACCTAGTGCATCGGGTCCAATGAAAATCTTTTGTGACAATACTGGTGCAATTGCCTTGGCAAAGGAATCCAGATTTCACAAGAGAACCAAGCACATCAAGAGACGCTTCAATTCCATCCGGGATCTAGTCCAGGTGGGAGACATAGAGATTTGCAAGATACATACGGATCTGAATGTAGTAGACCCATTGACTAAGCCTCTTCCACGAGCAAAACATGATCAGCACCAAAGCTCCATGGGTGTTAGAATCATTACTGTGTAATCTAGATTATTGACTCTAGTGCAAGTGGGAGACTGAAGGAAATATGCCCTAGAGGCAATAATAAATGTTATTATTTTATTTCCTTATATCATGATAAATGTTTATTATTCATGCTAGAATTGTATTATCCGGAAACATAATACTTGTGTGAATATATAGACAAACCAAACGTCACTAGTATGCCTCTACTTGACTAGCTCATTAATCGAAGATGGTTATGTTTCCTAACCATAGACATGTGTTGTCATTTGATTAATAGGATCACATCATTAGGAGAATGATGTGATTGACATGACCCATTCCATTAGCTTAGCACCCGATCGTTTAGTATGTTGCTATTGCTTTCTTCATGACTTATACATGTTCCTATGACTATGAGATTATGCAACTCCTGTTTACCGTTGGAACACTTTGTGTGCTACCAAACGTCACAACGTAACTGGGTGATTATAAAGGAGCTCTACAGGTGTCTCCAAAGGTGAATGTTGGGTTGGCGTATTTCGAGATTAGGATTTGTCACTCCGATTGTCGGAGAGGTATCTTTGGGCCCTCTCGGTAATGCACATCACATAAGCCTTGCAAGCATTACAACTAATGAGTTAGTTGCAAGATGATGTATTACGAAACGACTAAAGAGACTTGCCGGTAACGAGATTGAACTAGGTATTGAGATACCGACGATCGAATCTCGGGCAAGTAACATACCGATGACAAAGGGAACAACGTATGTTGTTATGCGGTCTGACCGATAAAAGATCTTCGTAGAATATGTAGGAGCCAATATGAGCATCCAGGTTCCGCTATTGGTTATTGACCGGAGACGTGTCTCGGTCATGTCTACATTTTTCTCGAACCCGTAGGGTCCGCACGCTTAAGGTTTCGATGACAGTTATATTATGAGTTTATGAGTTTTGATGTACCGAAGTTAGTTTGGAGTCCCGGATGTGATCACGGACATGACGAGGAGTCTTGAAATGGTCGAGACATAAAGATTGATATATTGGACGGCTATATTCGGACACCGGAAGTGTTCCGGGTGATTTCGGAGAAAACCAGAGAGCCGGAGGGTTACCGGAACCCCCCCGGGAGAAGTAATGGGCCATATGGGCCTTAGTGGAGAGAGAGGGGCAGCCAAAGGTGGGCCGCGCGCCTCCTCCCCCCCTGGTCCGAATTGGACTAGGAGAGGGGGGGCGGCGCCCCCCTTTCCTTCTCCCTCCCCACTTCTTTCCCCCTCCTAGTAGGAGTCCTACTCCTACTAGGAGGAGGACTCCCTCCTGGCGCGCCATAGGGGCCGGCCGGCCTCCTCCCCTTGATCCTTTATATACGGGGGCAGGGGGCACCCCTAGACACACAAGTTGATCCACGTGATCATATTCTTAGCCGTGTGCGGTGCCCCTTCCACCGACACTTTGCTGGATCGGAGTCCGGGGATCGTCATCGAGCTGAACGTGTGCTAAACTCGGAGGTGCCGTAGTTTCGGTGCTTGATCGGTCGGGCCGTGAAGACGTACGACTACATCAACCGCGTTGTGCTAACGCTTCCGCTGTCGGTCTACAAGGGTACGTAGATCACACTCTCCCCTCTCGTTGCTATGCATCACCATGATCTTGCGTGTGCGTAGGAATTTTTTTGAAATTACTACGTTCCCCAACAGGTCATTGGCTTTTGTTTTTCATGTGATGATATTGCCATGCTTCCTTTACATGTGCAATTCATCTCATATGCCATGCCATGACAATTATTGTGTTTCGCATGATTGCATCACTTGTAGACACCATATGCACTCCACGCATAACAATGCTCTAGATATTTCCCATGATGCATTACATCCTTTGAGTCTCCATTACGATATACATAACAACAAACCTCTCATGATGGATGACATGTTTCTATATCATGCAACTCATTTATTTGAGCATTGGCTATTTTGTGCTAACCAACACAAGCACGTGCACATCATGATGGATGATGTGTACATCTACCACGCACACACAATTTTTCCTTTGCCTTTGTTTTGTGTAGGTACTCACGTATATTCGTCAACCTCTCAATCCCAAGAGTTGACGAAACGAGCTCTTGAGAGCAACGACGATTTGGGATCCCATGGATTTTCATTCCTACCATTCTCTTCGTGCAACGACTACGCGCATCTCTTCTACTTGGCTCTCACAAGGCTATGGGCTATATATCGCTTGTTACTTTATGCCCATTGTATCTTGTTCACTTTTCATGCTATGCCTCTTTATACGATTTTGCCATGCAATTGTGACCCTTGCTTGCTTTACAATGATGATACCCTCCTCATATCTTGCTATCATGCTTGTGCTATTGTCATGTGAATTATTCATTGGCCCAACTATTTGTACACATGACATGCTTGCCATGATTCCTTTCTTAGTATGTTGCTTCTTCGCACTACTAGCTTGCACTACTTGATCACTATGATTGCCCTCACACGTGATGAACAATTGCTCTTTCTATTGTTGTTGAGTGCCACTCTATATTTCACTACACCCCGTGCACATTATGCTTGGATTGTATTACACTTGCCCCATGTGTTTAGACATCTTCATTATATTTTGGTGGTTGTGAATATTCATATGCATTACCATAGACCATTTGTTGAGCGCCTTATTATGCATGCTTTCTATGAGTTTGTGGTAGATGCTTATTCTCTTGACAACACTATTTGCATCTCGCTACCTCACATTTACACGCTTGTTTCCATGATGTCCTTGTTATTTCACTCAATTATGTGCTTTCATGCCATGTCACAATCCTTTTGTTACACCATATGCTATGCATGATGACGACACTTGTTTGGTGAATCAACCACTTGAATGCTTTGGTTTTTGTACTAATTGCTAACCACATTGTTTTTCCAAGTGTTTGTTGTTTCGTGCTTCCTTTGGAAGGAATCAAGAGATGGTGCGACATTGGAGAGTGCCACATTTTGGAACTACAAGATGACGAATGCTTGGTCAACTTATTTACACGATCGCCATCATCTTCTTTCCCATTGGTGATTTAGATTTCGATCCGAGGTCGGGTCTTTTCCCAAGGGGGGAGGGGATGATGCGGAGCATCCTATGGATATCACCATGTACAACTTCATAGCACATCAAGCCCCAAGTGGACCTACCGGACTTAAGGTGAACCCGCTCCTCTTCAAGATTTACATGAATATCCATAGGACTTGGTTACTACCTCACCATGGATCACTGTGCATCACTAGGTATGAGGACGACCGCCACCAAGAAGTTGGGGAGCATCCCGGAGGCCAAGGAGAAGGACCCCAAGGCCACAAGGAGGAATGGGTGCAACAAGATCAACTCTGCACCTCCCAGGCGACCCCATGCCCACGGGCCTCGAAGACCCCGTGCGCACGGACTACACAGGGAGCTGGCGCTGGAGCACCCCATGCGCATGGGCTTGTACCGTGCCCATGGGACCCCCGTGCGCACGGGCCTAACTTACCCCGTGCACATGGGCCCTACAGGATGGATGGTTGTGATTGTTGTTTGGGCCTCCTCTTCATCCACCTCGCCCCTCACCTCCAGCCACCTATATATTCCGTACCTAGACCATTTGTTAGGGATACCAAAGTATATGAGATGATTGTGTGAGCTTTGCTCCTTGTACCCACTCCTCTAGGAGATCATGTCCTCCTAAGGGAGAAGATCCACTTGTGGATATCAAGACCCCCACATGTGGGAAGGATCCCCATCATAGGATCATCAAGACCTCTCTCCTCATAGGATTGGGATGAACTATTATCTTGTATCTTTCCTTTGTTGTTCTTGAATCATTGTGGCCTCTTGTATGTTCTTGGATCTAGCATATGTGTGATTGGATCTAGTCAATTGAGTGTTTCCTCTTGTTTTCCCTCTTGTGTTCATCTTGTTCTTGGGGATTCCCCCTCCAATTCGTGAAAGATCTCCACTTAGGGTTCCACCCTACAACAGTACGTACTAAATAACTTTGATTTGTCCTGTCAACTCGCAGAACTACGAGAAGCTTGCTTACTATGCCTTCTCCCTCGCCAACACGTGCGCGATGGCTCACATCATGAGGAGAAACTTTTGCTTACAAGCGATGGACGTGCAGCAGTTCATTTGGTGTCAGATTGCCAGAAGTACTACTGTAGTACCATCATTATTGTTCGACTTCGGTAAGAGGCGAAGAGCCAAGCGCAAGGTCACCTACTAACCTTAGGCTAGGCATAGTGGGAGTAACATAAGTAGGGGTACCTCCATTTTTTATTCTAGAAACAACCACACGCGAATATTGGACGGTAGCAGCACAACAACTGAATCAAAAATCGAAACCAACCAATGAACTACTACTACTGGTGAGTGTTTCCTAGTATATGTATCATGTACTCCATCTGTCCATGCATATAGGGCTTAATGTGTTTTCCGAGACTAAGTTTGGCCCTGTTTGGATCGATGGGTTAGAGCATCCACAATGTTGTGTTTTGTTGCCTCTAAGGCAGCCTCTATGCCTTTAGAGGAAGGCGCTATACACTGTGGGCATACGCCTCTAAGGCAAAATCCTTGGCATCGACGCCAAGCTTGGAGGCTGCCTCTAGTTCTTGCTTTGGACTAATAATCAGCTAACCCCACATGTCATGGATAGAAAGAGTGATGGCCATGCAAAGAGATGAGACACAATCGGTTGAAGAATCAAATATTTTACTCTATGTGGGGACACCTTAGAAGATGAGAATATTTGCTACACACTACGCAATTTTGAGCCAAGTTTTACTACAGGACATGGGGCCCAGCTTAGAGGCAAGCCAGCCTCTAAGCACTGCGGATGCCCTGAGTTAGTTTGAGCTAGTTGGGGCTCAAATAGCCCTAAAGTATCAAAACATGAGGGTTAAATTGGAGCAAGTTGCCCCAAACCCACCAAAAAAACTATCCCACCCAAGAGTCGGTAACATGTGATGAGTTAACCGACCTCAATAGATGGCAAAAACGCCAGCTCGCTGCACTTTGAGAGAGACGAGGAGCGAGAAGCGATAGGGGCTGCTGGATTACTAGAGCTAGGTGTCGCACAGAGGCCAAGAAATATGGTGATAGCGTAGGTTAGCCATGTAGTACTACACTGGGCTGCCGTGTTTCAAACTCTTCCGGTCTACTTTGGAGATGATTGGTTGATTTTATATCATTGAATAACAAAATATTATGAGTGCAGACGCTCCACCACGAGGTTCCTTGCTCCTTCTCGGTCATCGGGAATCTATGAGCATAACTGGTTTGGTGACAAAAATAGGCATGCCAATGTTTGGCATTGTGCCAAATATTCGCTACTACTACTTATTAGTTGGTTACCGAGTTGTCTTGCCTATCACACATAAAGTTGCCAATATTTGGCAAGTCTTGGTATTGCCAATATTTGGCAATTCCAACATTTGGCTAGCCAAATATTGGCAGCAAAACAATCATGATCTATGTTCTTCCACTCTTTTTTTTGACGTGAGCTTTGTTCATCCTTTTGCCAACACGCGGGACATCTAGCATCAAGGTGCACGTGTCATGCAAGAAAATGGAGATAAGGAGTGCGTAAGTGAGTCGTGCACTATGATGGCACCTAGTGCTACGCAATATTTTTCCTCCTCGATGGCACGTGAATAGTGCATGTACTCAATGATCGAGCACAGGATGGTAGCCATGGACATGGTCGGCCATTTTTGGAGAGAGTATTAAATACTAGTACTACGTATTAACTTTGATGTGTCCCATCAACTCGCAGAATGACGAGAAGCACACACTAATACTACCCACAGTGGGAGTAACATAGGTAGTAACATCACACATGTCTAGATAAAGTAGATGATGTGGCAAGCAATAAATGAAGAAAGAGAGGAAAGTAGTAACATCACACATATCAAGGCAAGATGTGTCTATAGCCTAATAAATGAAGTGTTGCATGTTACCACACATATGTTACCCCCTCATACTATTACTATAGAGGTAGTACTAACATATAGACTAGTAACATGAGCATGTTACTAGTCTATGTCACTACCCATTGTGCTGAGGAGGGTGTCTCCAACAGTGTTCCTCGGCTCGCACCTCTTACATCATGGCAGTCAAGACCGTCAAGGTCCACGGTCAAGGGGGTCACGACGGACGTGACCTCTCACTGCGTCCGCCATTTGCAGCGGCGCGCCGCCCGCTGCACTCCCAGCTGTACCCACCTCCTCGCCGCATTCAAAAACCTACATTTAAAACTGCGTGGAATGCGAGAAACCAACTCCGGCCACACACACGTCCGTTCAGGAGCAGGACGCCGGCCAAGCTCCTCCTTCCACCATTTTGTCCACTCTCATCTGACAAGTAGGAAGAGCAGTTCTCCGGCATAAGAGCCGTCTGGGTGGCCCGCCGAGCCCGGTAGTTACGAGCGAGGCAGCTCGCTTCTCCACCTACCTCGCCTAGCCCGTCAGAGGTAGTTGCCACAGTAAGCCAGTGCGTGGTTCCGCAACTGGCCTCTCCAATACAGCTCGAGCAAGAGTGCCAACTTGCTCCACGCCGGCTTGTCAGGGAGCACGGTCGCACAGGCATCGTCGCTGCCCTCGACGCTGCTGCGTCATACATCGCCTCCAGTGTCTGTGACTGCGCCATCCGTCATTGACACGCTCATAGCCGCGACATGCATGCAGAGAAAGAAGCCACCGCGGATGTCGACGAGGTGATGCGGCTACGCGGATGTCGACGAGGTGACGGGCAGCACGTCCCCACCCGCCTCCATCATCGAGGAGAAGTAGAACACGGGAGGCCGCCGTCCATTGTATCCCATGAAGGCCACCGCCGAGGCGACACCGGCGAATACAGCCGGTGTCTTGCATGATTCTTCTTCAGCCGGATGCTGGAGGAGGACAAAGAGATCGGGTGGCGACCATTTATATTAGGTATTTTAATTCTACGAGGCTGGTTGTAATGGGAGTATTATAAGTAGTATCATGCATGCCAACTAGTAGTAGGCAAATTTGATGAGGTGGCATAGAATTAAATGAAGAAAGAGAGAGTTGAGTATCATATTATGATACCGTATGGTAAGACCTCTTCCAATGCAAATGTGCTTAGATGAGGTGCTAAGTGCATTAAATGGCTTAGCAACTCAAGTCTCCAATGCATAGGTGCTTAGTTTGTTGTTGCTAAGCTTGCTTCATTTAATTAGTTATAGACTCAAAACTGTCTTTCCACCGTTTCTTCCTGGGGTCACCAAACTAGTCTTGAAAGGCACCCGCATGATCTCCTCTCCTCGTAGGGAAGGTCGGGGTCCATTTGGTACATCTCCGATGACATCCGCTGCTTCCGAGGCGTCGTTGCCATTTCATTAGTGTAAATAATTAGTCAATTTCTAGTCAACAATCAAAACCGCCTAAACTCTAACATGTGAACACTAAAACCTCTCAAGGGGTTGATATACCCGGTTTTAGATATTTGAGGGTAAAAATCGTACTGAGATTGACTTTGGGGGGTTATTTATCCATCAACTTACATTTGAGGGTGAAAAATATACTTCTTTCAATGGTCCGCTGGTCAGAGTATTCTTTTTAGATTTATAACATGTGGGACCGAGTGTGAGCAAACCGACCTCAATCGACGGCAAAATCGCCTGTCCGACGCACTTTGAGAGAGTCGAGGAGCAAGAAGCGATACGGGCTGGTCGTGTCATGCAAGAAAATGGCTGGTCTCATGTTTAAAACTTGTTGTACTATAGTAGATGTAGATGTAGTGTAGACGTAGTGTAGACATAGATGCAGAACCTCGTGCTAGATGTATACGTCATCTCGTCCTGAGAAATATTGTTAACCATGTATCTAATAAATTAGCTTTTGTAAAACATTCATATAGAATTAGAAAAATTATCATACGCGCATATTGGAAGATGTGCGGATATTTCACCAAGCTTTCCCTCAGCGCCTCATATTATCCTCTCGTTGCAATTTAGAGCGCACCCGCCGTTTGGAACAATTAAGCTCGCCAAAATATCATATGTCCTCTTTACTCGTTTACTTTCTCATAACTCACAAATAGTTGTTTGGATTGCTGCTCTCTTTATTCGAGTAAGTGATTGTGTCGACAAACACCATTCTTATAGTATTGCTGATGTCCATGACACTTGTTCTGTAGACTGGCGAAGCAATTTGGTGTACCGTTCCCTGATATATATACTGCCCCATCCGGCATACCCAAATCAATTCGAACTACATTTCCAGTGTCTGAACCAATATGTAACATCTGCATCTATGTGTTCTTCATCTAACGCTTCACTCGATACCTTCATTTTCAAATCAAGGTCGGTTACAGCATAATTATGATCAGCTCACATGGATTAAACTAGTTAATATTATGTTAAATATCTATTATAAACCATTGCCACGATGGTTGGTTATCTTCTGACTACATGGAGTGAGCACTCGATGATTCGCATAGATGGCCTGTCTCGGTATCGCGAACTCCTCTCTCCTTGCTTTACCCTCATTCTGCAGATCTGTCGTGCAGTATGCAAGACGGCTTCCCTATGAGTCGGATCCTCACAGTGTCTTAGTACTATTTTCCTTGTTACTACCTGTGCTCGTTTTTATGGAGGAGCTCTCGTCTCGCATGGACCGTTCTAACTCTGCCTCACACGAGGCACGACGCCGCCGTTCCAAAGCCGCTCTCGTTTATACCAATACAATCAGAAAAAGATTGATTATCTCTAGCCGGCCAGGCGTACTCACTATGAATAGACTTCACAGTATTCCCATTAGATTCACGCTCTATGAATAACTGTAAATGCGATGCTTAGGGATTGTGGCTAGGTATGATATACAGTCTCACCCTCTCTCTTAAGACAGTGATTGCAGTACAGCGAAATATCTCTCTTACGTTGCGAGAAGCGTCACTCTTAAGCAACCTGTGTGCGCCACTATAATATCAATCCCTCGCGCAGGTTGTGCTCGAAGATCGTCCGACATGTTTAGGACGAGAGCGTGTGATATGCAAGTGCGCGGGCTCGTTGTTGTCCAATTTGCTTCGAAGACTAGAAGTATAGTGTCAGTAATTAGTTACGTGTCAACTAATATTGCACAATGGAGAGAGTGATGATATTCACCGTCGCCTTGAAGGAATGGCGACTAGGACGTACCGACGCCGCTCCGTGTGAGTAGCTGAGACAGACGATGCTGATCTTCCTCTTCGTAAAGTAGATACCTGGATAGCCGAGAAATGTGCCTACTATCCCGGCGACCTTCCCGCTTCGGAAGGAATGCGAGCCGTCGTAGATCTGCCTGGCGGTTTCAGTGCTGCTCTTCTCATTAGACAGTAAGAATGTCTGTGGTGACCAATAGTGTAAAGCACATATACGTTTGTAAGGACAATACAGATGTTGTCGTGATAGCGCCTGTCATAAGTACCCCTCTAAATTGACTTGATGAGACGCAGGTCAAGTGCCACTATGAATGTGAAGGCTATGTCAATACAAACTAAGCATCCTATGCAATTGGAGACTTGAGTTTGCTAAAGCCATTTAATTACCTTATCAGCCGCCAGCGTACCTCACTGCTGAAGCACTTATTAATACAGCACATTTTGTCCAAGGAGACATTAGAAGGATGGGTGTTTCTCGGCGCGACACTTCAAACTAGGACGCATGATCCGTCCAGCCGACTAGATATCTATGCAAGACTATTTTGCGTTGATATACTTTCCAATGTAATAGAATTTGTATTGGTTAGACGCACAAACTCTCATCAGTATAGAGAGATATATCGCGATCTCTGCGCACATCATCAGATTTGTATTGTTATAGCAATAGTGCTATTAGTTTTGATACTTTATAACTCTAGCGGCACTGGCTCCAATCAGAGCAGTGTAGCAGCTGAGAACACGCCAAGCGGCTGCCTCGAGACATTGACATAAGAGTAATGCGCGCTAAATAGTAGCAAAGAAGCACTGTCAATGCGATCGTGCTCACTCACAGCTGCCGTGCTATGGTGATCTGCGTAGCAAGCAACTAGCCATGCATATAGCTCGGGCCAACATCAAGCAGGCCGAGGGATTCTAACTGGACCGCAAGGGACCCACGAACTATGCGAGGTAGTGCCCTTGAAGACCCGGCAGTGTCATATGTCAGGCCTCCTGAAGCGGATCTCGGTCGCTCCTGTCCCTCCTTCTCCGCGGCTCGGGTGTTTGTGGGGCAGATCGTTCCCGATCCGCCTGTGTTCAGCTCTTATCTGTCTACTTTTCAAGGCATCGTTCCAGTTGGGCTCGGTATGTCTTTAGATCCTCGGCGGCCCTGGCGTGTCCTGATGCTTGCGCGATGCTTCATGTTGTTCTTCTTATCTCCTGGTCCCGTCACTTAACTTCTTCTTGCCGATGTGGTTCTTGCCTGTGCCAGCGCGTCTGTTGCTGCCGGTCCTGTTGTCTCTGGCCCCGTCTTGACGCCAGCTCTTCGAGCTCTCGCTTACATACTGCCCGCGTATGCCTGGCATCACCTCGTCGACATCCGCGGTGGCTTCTTTCTCTGCATGCATGTCGCGGCTATGAGCGTGTCAATGACGGATGGCGCAGTCACAGACACTGGAGGCGATGTATGACGCAGCAGCGTCGAGGGCAGCGACGATGCCTGTGCGACCGTGCTCCCTGACAAGCCGGCGTGGAGCAAGTTGGCACTCTTGCTCGAGCTGTATTGGAGAGGCCAGTTGCGGAACCACGCACTGGCTTACTGTGGCAACTACCTCTGACGGGCTAGGCGAGGTAGGTGGAGAAGCGAGCTGCCTCGCTCGTAACTACCGGGCTCGGCGGGCCACCCAGACGGCTCTTATGCCGGAGAACTGCTCTTCCTACTTGTCAGATGAGAGTGGACAAAATGGTGGAAGGAGGAGCTTGGCCGGCGTCCTGCTCCTGAACGGACGTGTGTGTGGCCGGAGTTGGTTTCTCGCATTCCACGCAGTTTTAAATGTAGGTTTTTGAATGCGGCGAGGAGGTGGGTACAGCTGGGAGTGCAGCGGGCGGCGCGCCGCTGCAAATGGCGGACGCAGTGAGAGGTCACGTCCGTCGTGACCCCCTTGACCGTGGACCTTGACGGTCTTGACTGCCATGATGTAAGAGGTGCGAGCCGAGGAACACTGTTGGAGACACCCTCCTCAGCACAATGGGTAGTGACATAGACTAGTAACATGCTCATGTTACTAGTCTATATGTTAGTACTACCTCTATAGTAATAGTATGAGGGGGTAACATATGTGTGGTAACATGCAACACTTCATTTATTAGGCTATAGACACATCTTGCCTTGATATGTGTGATGTTACTACTTTCCTCTCTTTCTTCATTTATTGCTTGCCACATCATCTACTTTATCTAGACATGTGTGATGTTACTACCTATGTTACTCCCACTGTGGGTAGTATTAGTGTGTGCTTCTCGTCATTCTGCGAGTTGATGGGACACATCAAAGTTAATACGTAGTACTAGTATTTAATACTCTCTCCAAAAATGGCCGACCATGTCCATGGCTACCATCCTGTGCTCGATCATTGAGTACATGCACTATTCACGTGCCATCGAGGAGGAAAAATATTGCGTAGCACTAGGTGCCATCATAGTGCACGACTCACTTACGCACTCCTTATCTCCATTTTCTTGCATGACACGTGCACCTTGATGCTAGATGTCCCGCGTGTTGGCAAAAGGATGAACAAAGCTCACGTCAAAAAAAAGAGTGGAAGAACATAGATCATGATTGTTTTGCTGCCAATATTTGGCTAGCCAAATGTTGGAATTGCCAAATATTGGCAATACCAAGACTTGCCAAATATTGGCAACTTTATGTGTGATAGGCAAGACAACTCGGTAACCAACTAATAAGTAGTAGTAGCGAATATTTGGCACAATGCCAAACATTGGCATGCCTATTTTTGTCACCAAACCAGTTATGCTCATAGATTCCCGATGACCGAGAAGGAGCAAGGAACCTCGTGGTGGAGCGTCTGCACTCATAATATTTTGTTATTCAATGATATAAAATCAACCAATCATCTCCAAAGTAGACCGGAAGAGTTTGAAACACGGCAGCCCAGTGTAGTACTACATGGCTAACCTACGCTATCACCATATTTCTTGGCCTCTGTGCGACACCTAGCTCTAGTAATCCAGCAGCCCCTATCGCTTCTCGCTCCTCGTCTCTCTCAAAGTGCAGCGAGCTGGCGTTTTTGCCATCTATTGAGGTCGGTTAACTCATCACATGTTACCGACTCTTGGGTGGGATAGTTTTTTTGGTGGGTTTGGGGCAACTTGCTCCAATTTAACCCTCATGTTTTGATACTTTAGGGCTATTTGAGCCCCAACTAGCTCAAACTAACTCAGGGCATCCGCAGTGCTTAGAGGCTGGCTTGCCTCTAAGCTGGGCCCCATGTCCTGTAGTAAAACTTGGCTCAAAATTGCGTAGTGTGTAGCAAATATTCTCATCTTCTAAGGTGTCCCCACATAGAGTAAAATATTTGATTCTTCAACCGATTGTGTCTCATCTCTTTGCATGGCCATCACTCTTTCTATCCATGACATGTGGGGTTAGCTGATTATTAGTCCAAAGCAAGAACTAGAGGCAGCCTCCAAGCTTGGCGTCGATGCCAAGGATTTTGCCTTAGAGGCGTATGCCCACAGTGTATAGCGCCTTCCTCTAAAGGCATAGAGGCTGCCTTAGAGGCAACAAAACACAACATTGTGGATGCTCTAACCCATCGATCCAAACAGGGCCAAACTTAGTCTCGGAAAACACATTAAGCCCTATATGCATGGACAGATGGAGTACATGATACATATACTAGGAAACACTCACCAGTAGTAGTAGTTCATTGGTTGGTTTCGATTTTTGATTCAGTTGTTGTGCTGCTACCGTCCAATATTCGCGTGTGGTTGTTTCTAGAATAAAAATTGGAGGTACCCCTACTTATGTTACTCCCACTATGCCTAGCCTAAGGTTAGTAGGTGACCTTGCGCTTGGCTCTTCGCCTCTTACCGAAGTCGAACAATAATGATGGTACTACAGTAGTACTTCTGGCAATCTGACACCAAATGAACTGCTGCACGTCCATCGCTTGTAAGCAAAAGTTTCTCCTCATGATGTGAGCCATCGCGCACATGTTGGCGAGGGAGAAGGCATAGTAAGCAAGCTTCTCGTAGTTCTGCGAGTTGACAGGACAAATCAAAGTTATTTAGTACGTACTGTTGTAGGGTGGAACCCTAAGTGGAGATCTTTCACGAATTGGAGGGGGAATCCCCAAGAACAAGATGAACACAAGAGGGAAAACAAGAGGAAACACTCAATTGACTAGATCCAATCACACATATGCTAGATCCAAGAACATACAAGAGGCCACAATGATTCAAGAACAACAAAGGAAAGATACAAGATAATAGTTCATCCCAATCCTATGAGGAGAGAGGTCTTGATGATCCTATGATGGGGATCCTTCCCACATGTGGGGGTCTTGATATCCACAAGTGGATCTTCTCCCTTAGGAGGACATGATCTCCTAGAGGAGTGGGTACAAGGAGCAAAGCTCACACAATCATCTCATATACTTTGGTATCCCTAACAAATGGTCTAGGTACGGAATATATAGGTGGCTGGAGGTGAGGGGCGAGGTGGATGAAGAGGAGGCCCAAACAACAATCACAACCATCCATCCTGTAGGGCCCATGTGCACGGGGTAAGTTAGGCCCGTGCGCACGGGGGTCCCATGGGCACGGTACAAGCCCATGCGCATGGGGTGCTCCAGCGCCAGCTCCCTGTGTAGTCCGTGCGCACGGGGTCTTCGAGGCCCGTGGGCATGGGGTCGCCTGGGAGGTGCAGAGTTGATCTTGTTGCACCCATTCCTCCTTGTGGCCTTGGGGTCCTTCTCCTTGGCCTCCGGGATGCTCCCCAACTTCTTGGTGGCGGTCGTCCTCATACCTAGTGATGCACAGTGATCCATGGTGAGGTAGTAACCAAGTCCTATGGATATTCATGTAAATCTTGAAGAGGAGCGGGTTCACCTTAAGTCCGGTAGGTCCACTTGGGGCTTGATGTGCTATGAAGTTGTACATGGTGATATCCATAGGATGCTCCGCATCATCCCCTCCCCCTTGGGAAAGACCCGACCTCGGATCGAAATCTAAATCACCATGGGAAAGAGATGATGGCGCCTGTATAAGTTGACGATCACCAAGCATTCGTCATCTTGTAGTTCCAAATGTGCACTCTCCAATGTCGCACCATCTTGTAATTCCTTCCAAAGGAGCACGAACAACAAACACTTGGAAAAACAAATGTGGTTAGCATTAGTACAAAACCAAGCATTCAAGTGGTGATTCACCAAACAAGTGTCGTCATCATGCATAGCATATGGTGTAACAAAGGATTGTGACATGGCATGAAAGCACATAAATTGAGTGAAATCAAGGGCATCATGGAAACAAGCGTGTAAATGTGAGGTAGCGATGCAAATATGTGTGTCAAGAGAATAAGCATCTACCTCAAACTCATAGAAAGCATGCATAAGGCGCTCAACAAATGGTCTATGGTATGCATATGAATAATTCACAACACCAAATATAATGAGATGTCTAAACACATGGGGCAAGTGTAATACAATCCAAGCATAATGTGCACGGGGTGTAGTGAATATAGAGTGGCACTCAACACAATAGAAAGAGCAATTGTTCATCACGTGTGAGGCAATCATAATGATCAAGTAGTGCAAGCTAGTAGTGCGAAGAAGCAACATACTAGAAGGAATCATGGCAAGCATGTCATGTGTACAAATAGTGGGCATGAATAATTCACATGACATAGCACAAGCATGATAGCAAGATATGAGGAGGGTATCATCATTGTAAAGCAAGCAAGGGTCACAATTGCATGGCAAAATCGTATAAAGAGGCATAGCATGAAAAGTGAACAAGATACAATGGGCATAAAGTAACAAGCGATATATAGCCCATAGCCTTGTGAGAGCCAAGTAGAAGAGATGCGCGTAGTCGTTGCACGAAGAGAATGGTAGGAATGAAAATCCATGGGATCCCAAATCGTCGTTGCTCTCAAGAGCTCGTTTCGTCAACTCTTGGGATTGAGAGGTTGACGAATATACATGAGTACCTACACAAAACAAAGGCAAAGGAAAAATTGTGTGTGCGTGGTAGATGTACACATCATCCATCATGATGTGCACGTGCTTGTGTTGGTTAGCACAAAATAGCCAATGCTCAAATAAATGAGTTGCATGATATAGAAACATGTCATCCATCATGAGAGGTTTGTTGTTATGTATATCGTAATGGAGACTCAAAGGATGTAATGCATCATGGGAAATATCTAGAGCATTGTTATGCGTGGAGTGCATATGGTGTCTACAAGTGATGTAATCATGCGAAACACAATAATTGTCATGGCATGGCATATGAGATGAATTGCACATGTAAAGGAAGCATGGCAATATCATCACATGAAAAACAAAAGCCAATGACCTGTTGGGGAACGTAGTAATTTCAAAAAAATTCCTACGCACACGCAAGATCATGGTGATGTATAGCAACGAGGGGGAGAGTCTGATCTACGTACCCTTGTAGATCGCAACGGAAGCGTTGACACAACGTAGAGGAAGTAGTCGTACGTCTTCTTCCCGATCGGACCGATCCAAGCACCGTTACTCCGGCACCTCCGAGTTCTTAGCACACGTACAGCTCGATGACGATCCCCGGGCTCCGATCCAGCAAAGCTTCGGGGAGGAGTTCCGTCAGCACGAGGCGTGGTGATGATCTTGATGTACTACTGACGCAGGGCTTCGCCTAAGCACTACAACGATATGATCGAGGTGGAATATGGTGGCAGGGGGCACCGCACACGGCTAAGGAACGATCTCAATGATCAACTTGTGTGTCTAGGGGTGCCCCCTGCCCCCGTATATAAAGGAGCAAGGGGAGGAGGCCGGCCGGCCCCTATTGCCGCGCCAGGAGGAGTCCTCCTCCTAGTAGGAGTAAGACTCCTACTAGGAGGGGGAAAGAAGTGGGAGGGAGAAGGAAAGGGGGGCGCTCGCCCCCCCTCTCCTAGTTCCAAATTCGGGACCAGGGGGGAGGAGGCGCGCGTCCCACCCTTGCTTCCCCTCTCTCTTCCACTAAGGCCCATAATGCCCATTACTTCTCCCAGGGGGTTTCGGTAACCTCCCGGCTCTCCGGTTTTCTCCGAAATCACCCGGAACACTTTCCGGTGTCCGAATATAGCCGTCCAATATATCAATCTTTTATGTCTCGACCATTTCGAGACTCCTCGTCAAGTCCGTGATCACATCCAGGACTCCGAACAACCTTCAGTACATCAAAATATATAAACTCATAATGATACTGTCATTTTAACGTTAAGCGTGCGGACCCTACGGGTTCGAGAACAATGTAGACATGACCGAGACACGTCTCCGGTCAATAACCAATAGCGGAACCTAGATGCTCATATTGGCTCCTACATATTCTACAAAGATCTTTATCGGTCAGACCGCATAACAACATACGTTGTTCCCTTTGTCATCGGTATGTTACTTGCCCGAGATTCGATCGTCGGTATCTCAATACCTAGTTCAATCTCATTACCGACAAGTCTCTTTACTCATTCCATAATACATCATCTTGCAACTAACTTATTAGTTGCATTGCTTGCAAGGCTTAAGTGATGTGCATTACCGAGAGGGCCCAGAGATACCTCTCCGACAATCGGAGTGACAAATCCTAATCTCGAAATACGCCAACCCAACATGTACCTTTGGAGACACCTGTAGAGCTCCTTTATAATCACCCAGTTACGTTGTGACGTTTGGTAGCACACAAAGTGTTCCTCCTGTAAACGGGAGTTGCATAATCTCATAGTCATAGGAACATGTATAAGTCATGAAGAAAGCAATAGCAACATACTAAATGATCGGGTGCTAAGCTAATGGAATGGGTCATGTCAATCACATCATTCTCCTAATGATGTGATCCCGTTAATCAAATGGCAACTCATGTCTATGGTTAGGAAACATAACCATCTTCGATTAACGAGCTAGTCAAGTAGAGGCATACTAGTGACAGTTTGTTTTCTATGTATTCACACAAGTATTACGTTTGCGATTAATAAAATTCTAGCATGAATAATAAACATTTATCATGATATAAGGAAATAAATAATAACTTTATTATTGCCTCTAGGGCATATTTCCTTTAGTCTCCCACTTGCACTAGAGTCAATAATCTAGATTACACAGTAATGATTCTAACACCCATGGAGCCTTGGTGCTGATCATGTTTTGCTCATGGAAGAGGCTTAGTCAATGGGTCTGCTACATTCAGATCCATATGTATCTTGCAAATCTCTATGTTTCCCACCGGACTAGATCCCGGATGGAATTGAAGCGTCTCTTGATGTGCTTGGTTCTCTTGTGAAATCTGGATTCCTTTGCCAAGGCAATTGCACCAGTATTGTCACAAAAGATTTTCATTGGACCCGATGCACTAGGTATGACACCTAGATCGGATATGAACTCCTTCATCCAGACTCCTTCGTTAGCTGCTTCCGAAGCAGCTATGTACTCCGCTTCACATGTAGATCCCGCTACGACGCTTTGTTTAGAACTGCACCAACTGACAGCTCCACCGTTTAATGTAAACAACGTATCCGGTTTGCGATTTAGAATCGTCCGGATCAGTGTCAAAGCTTGCATCAACGTAACCATTTACGATGAGCTCTTTGTCACCTCCATATATGAGAAACATATCCTTAGTCCTTTTCAGGTATTTCAGGATGTTCTTGACCGCTGTCCAGTGATCCACTCCTGGATTACTTTGGTACCTCCCTGCTAGACTTATAGCAAGACACACATCAGGTCTGGTACACAGCATTGCATACATGATAGAGCCTATGGCTGAAGCATAGGGAACATCTTTCATTTTCTCTCTATCTTCTGCATTGGTCGGGCATTGAGTCTTACTCAATTTCACACCTTGTAACACAGGCAAGAATCCTTTCTTTGCTTGATCCATTTTGAACTTTTTCAAAACTTTGTCAAGGTATGTGCTTTGTGAAAGTCCAATTAAGCGTCTCGATCTGTCTCTATAGATCTTGATGCCCAATATGTAGGCAGCTTCACCGAGGTCTTTCATTGAAAAACTTTTATTCAAGTATCCTTTTATGCTATCCAGAAATTCTATATCATTTCCGATTAGTAATATGTCATCTACATATAATATCAGAAATGCTACAGAGCTCCCACTCACTTTCTTGTAAATACAGGCTTCTCCAAAAGTCTGTATAAAACCAAATGCTTTGATCACACTATCAAAGCGTTTATTCCAACTCTGAGAGGCTTGCACCAGTCCATAAATGGATCGCTGGCGCTTGCACACTTTGTTAGCTCCCTTTGGATCGACAAAACCTTCCGGCTGCATCATATACAACTCTTCTTCCAGAAATCCATTCAGGAATGCAGTTTTGACATCCATCTGCCAAATTTCATAATCATAAAATGCGGCAATTGCTAACATGATTCGAACAGACTTAAGCATCGCTACGGGTGAGAAGGTCTCATCGTAGTCAATCCCTTGAACTTGTCGAAAACCTTTTGCGACAAGTCAAGCTTTGTAGACAGGAACATTACCATCAGCGTCAATCTTCTTCTTGAAAATCCATTTATTCTCAATTGCTTGCCCATCATTGGGCAAGTCAACCAAAGTCCATACTTTGTTCTCATACATGGATCCCATCTCAGATTTCATGGCTTCAAGCCATTTTGCGGAATCTGGGCTCACCATCGCTTCTTCATAGTTCGTAGGTTCATCATGATCTAGTAGCATGACTTCCAGAACAGGATTACCGTACCACTCTGGCGCGGATCTTACTCTGGTTGATCTACGAGGTTCAGTAGTATCTTGTTCTGAAGTTTCATGATCATTATCATTAGCTTCCTCACTAATTGGTGTAGGTGTCACAGAAACAGGTTTCTATGAGAAAATAACGATATCCGCCACGAGCCTCAACATTCATCGGACCACATACATCTGTATGTATGATTTCCAACAAATCTGTTGCTCTCTCCAT
The DNA here is from genome assembly GCF_003073215.2 of Triticum urartu. Lineage (NCBI taxonomy): Eukaryota > Viridiplantae > Streptophyta > Magnoliopsida > Poales > Poaceae > Triticum > Triticum urartu. The sequence goes on from NC_053025.1 coordinate 388,284,191, forward strand.
AGTACCGGAGAACGGTGTTTTTGTCATCTTACCCATAAGACACGGTTCGCAAGTACCAAGTGATTCATAATCAAGTGGTTCCAAAAGCCCATCAGTATGGAGTTTCTTCATGCGCTTTACACCGATATGACCCAAACCGCGGTGCCACAAATAAGTTGCACTATCATTATCAACTCTGCATCTTTTGGTTTCAACACTATGAATATGTGTGTCACTACTATCGAGATTTAATAAGAATAGACCACTCTTTAAGGGTGCATGACCATAAAAGATATTACTCATATAAATAGAACAACCATTATTCTCAGATTTAAATGAATAACCGTCTCGCATCAAACAAGATCCAGATATAATGTTCATGCTTAACGCTGGCACCAAATAATAACAATTATTTAGGTATAATACTAATCCCGAAGGTAGATGTAGAGGTAGCGTGCCGACTGCGATCACATCGACTTTGGAACCATTTCCCACGCGCATCGTCACCTTGTCCTTAGCCAATCTTCGCTTAATCCGTAGTCCCTGTTTCGAGTTGCAAATATTAGCAACAGAACCAGTATCAAATACCCAGGTGCTACTGTGAGCATTAGTAAGGTACACATCAATAACATGTATATCACATATACCTTTGTTCACCTTGCCATCCTTCTTATCCGCCAAATACTTGGGGCAGTTCCGCTTCCAGTGACCAGTCTGCTTGCAGTAGAAGCACTCTGTTTCAGGCTTAGGTCCAGGTTTGGGTTTCTTCTCTTGAGTAGCAACTTGTTTGCTGTTCTTTTGGAAGTTCCCCTTCTTCTTCCCTTTGCCCTTTTTCTTGAAACTAGTGGTCTTGTTGACCATCAACACTTGATGCTCCTTCTTGATTTCTACCTCCGTAGCTTTCAGCATTGCGAAGAGCTCGGGAATAGTCTTATTCATCCCTTGCATATTATAGTTCATCACGAAGCTCTTGTAGCTTGGTGGTAGTGATTGGAGAATTCTGTCAATGACGCAATCATCTGGAAGATTAACTCCCAATTGAATCAAGTGATTATTATACCCAAACATTTTGAGTATATGCTCACTGACAGAACTGTTCTCCTCCATCTTGCAGCTATAGAACTTATTGGAGACTTCATATCTCTCAATCCGGGCATTTTCTTGAAATATTAATTTCAACTCCTGGAACATCTCATATGCTCCATGACATTCAAAACGTCGTTGAAGTCCCGATTCTAAGCCGTAAAGCATGGCACATTGAACTATCGAGTAGTCATCAGCTTTGCTCTGCCAGACGTTCATAACATCTGGTGTTGCTCCAGCAGCAGGCCTGGCACCCAGCGGTGCTTCCAGGACGTAATTCTTCTGTGCAGCAATGAGGATAATCCTCAAGTTACGGACCCAGTCCATGTAATTGCTACCATCATCTTTCAACTTTGCTTTCTCAAGGAACGCATTAAAATTCAACGGAACAACAACACGGGCCATCTATCTACAGTCAAACATAAACAAGCAAGATACTATCAGGTACTAAGTTCATGATAATTTTAGGTTCAATTAATCATATTACTAAAGAACTCCCACTTAGATAGACATCCCTCTAATCTTCTAAGTGATTACGTGATCCAAATCAACTAAACCATGTCCGGACATCACGTGAGATGGAGTAGTTGTTGGGGAACGTAGCAGAAGTTCAAAATTTTCCTACGTGTCACCAAGATCTATCTATGGAGTCATCTAGCAACGAGGGAGGAGTGGATCTAAATACCCTTGTAGATCGTGCGCGGAAGCGTTCAAGAGAACGGGGTTGATGGAGTCGTACTCGTCGTGATCCAAATCACCGATGATCCTAGCGCCGAACGGACGGCACCTCCGTGTTCAACACACGTACGGAGCAGCGACGTCTCCTCCTTCTTGATCCAGCAAGGGGAAGGAGAGGTTGATGGAGATCCAGCAGCACGACGGCGTGGTGCTGGAAGTAGCGGGATTCCAACAGGGCTTCGCCAAGCGCTGCGGGAGGAGGGAGATGTGTCATGGGAGGGAGAGGGAGGCGCCAGGGCTTAGATGAGGCTGCCCTCCCTTCCCCCCACTATATATAGGGCCAAGAGAGAGGGGGGGGGGCGCAGCCTTGGCCCTTCCTCCAAGGAAGGGTGCGGCCAGGGAGGAGTCCATCCTCCCCAAGGCACCTAGGAGGTGCCTTCCCCCTTTAGGACTCTTCCTTTCCTTATCTCTTGGCGCATGGGCCTCTTGGGGCTGGTGCCCTTGGCCCATATAGGCCAAGGCGCACACCCCTACAGCCCATGTGCCCCCCCGGGGTAGGTGGCCCCACCCGGTGGACCCCCGGGACCCTTCCGGTGGTCCCGGTACAATACCGGTGATCCCGGAACTTGTCCCGATGGCCGAAATAGCACTTCCTATATATAATTCTTTTCCTCCGGACCATTCCGGAACTCCTCGTGACGTCCGGGATCTCATCCGGGACTCCGAACAACTTTCGGGTTACCGCATACTAATATCTCTATAACCCTAGCGTCACCGAACCTTAAGTGTGTAGACCCTACGGGTTCGGGAGACATGCAGACATGACCGAGATGACTCTCCGGTCAATAACCAACAGCGGGATCTGGATACCCATGTTGGCTCCCACATGTTCCACGATGATCTCATCGGATGAACCACGATGTCGAGGACTTAATCAATCCCGTATACAATTCCCTTTGTCTAGCGGTATGATACTTGCCCGAGATTCGATCGTCGGTATCCCGATACCTTGTTCAATCTCGTTACCGGCAAGTCTCTTTACTCGTTCCGTAACACATCATCCCGTGATCAACTCCTTGATCACATTGTGCACATTATGATGATGTCCTACCGAGTGGGCCCAGAGATACCTCTCCGTTTACACGGAGTGACAAATCCCAGTCTCGATTCGTGCCAACCCAACAGACACTTTCGGAGATACCTGTAGTGTACCTTTATAGCCACCCAGTTACGTTGTGACGTTTGGCACACCCAAAGCACTCCTACGGTATCCGGGAGTTGCAACAATCTCATGGTCTAAGGAAATGATACTTGACATTAGAAAAGCTTTAGCATACGAACTACATGATCTTGTGCTAGGCTTAGGATTGGGTCTTGTCCATCACATCATTCTCCTAATGATGTGATCCCGTTATCAATGACATCCAATGTCCATGGTCAGGAAACCGTAACCATCTATTGATCAACGAGCTAGTCAACTAGAGGCTTACTAGGGACATGGTGTTGTCTATGTATCCACACATGTATCTGAGTTTCCTATCAATACAATTATAGCATGGATAATAAACGATTATCATGAACAAGGAAATATAATAATAATCAATTTATTATTGCCTCTAGGGCATATTTCCAACAGTCTCCCACTTGCACTAGAGTCAATAATCTAGTTCACATCGTCATGTGATTAACACTCACAGGTCACATCGCCATGTGACCAACATCCAAAGAGTTTACTAGTGTCACTAAACTAGTTCACATCATCATGTGATTAAGACTCAATGAGTTCTGGGTTTGATCATGTTTTGCTTGTGAGAGAGGTTTTAGTCAACGGGTCTGCAACATTCAGATCCGTATGTACTTCGCAAATTTCTATGTCATCTTGTAGATGCAACTACTACGCTACATTTGGAGCTATTCCAAACAACTGTTCTACTATACGAATCCAGTTTACTATTCAGAATAATCTGGATTAGTGTCAAAGTTTGCATTGGAGTAACCCTTTACGACGAACTCTTTTACCACCTCCATAATCGAGAAAATTCCTTAGTCCACTAGTTACTAAGGATAACTTTGACCGATGTCTTGTGATCCATTCTTGGATCACTCTTGTACCCCTTGACTGACTCATGGCAAGGCACACTTCAGGTGCGGTACACAGCATAGCATACTGTAGAGAGCCTATGATAAAAGCATAGGGGACGACCTTCGTCCTTCCTCTTTCTTCTGCCGTGGTCGAGCTTTAAGTCTTAACTTCATACCTTACAACTCAGGCAAGAACTCCTTCTTTGACTGATCCATCTTGAACACCTTCAAGATCATGTCAAGGTATGTGCTCATTTGAAAGTACCATTAAGAATTTTGATCTATCCTTATAGATCTTGATGCTCAATGTTCAAGTAGCTTAATCCAGGCTTTCCATTGAAAAATACTTTCCAAATAACCCTATATGCTTTCCAGAAATTCTACGTCATTTCTGATCAACAATATGTCAACATATATTTATCAGAAATTCTATAGTGCTCCCACTCACTTCTTTGGAAATACAAGTTTCTCATAAACTTTGTATACACCCAAAACTTTGATCATCTTATCAAAGCATACATTCCAACTCCGAGATGCTTACTCCAGTCCCTAGAAGGATTGCTGGAGCTTTGCATACTTATTAGCATCTTTCAGGATTGACAAAACCTTCCGGTTGTATCACATACAACCTTTCCTCAAGAAAATCGTCGAGAAACAATGTTTTGACATCCCATCTGCAAGATTTCATAAATAATGCAGTAATCGCTAATATAATTCCAACAGACTCTTAGCATCGCTACGAGTGAGAAAGTCTCACCGTAGTCAACTCCTTGAACTTGTCGGAAACTTCTTAACGACAAGTCGAGCTTTCTTAATGGTGACATTTACCATCATTGTCCGTCTTCCTTTTAAAATCCATCTGTACTCAACAGCCTTACGACCATCGAGTTGTTCTGCCAAAGTCTATACTTTGTTTTCATATATGGATCCTCTCTCGGATTTTATGGCCTCGAGCCATTTATCGGAATCCGGGCCCACCATCGCTTCTCCATAGCTCGTAGGTTCATTGTTGTCTAGCAACATGACTTCCAAGACAGGATTACGTACCACTCTGAAGTAGTACGCATCCTTATCATCCCATGAGGTAGTGGCTTGATCTGAAGTTTCATGATCACTATCATAAGCTTCCACTTCAATTGGTGTAGGTGCCACAGGAACAACTTCCTGTGCCCTGCCACACACTAGTTGAAGAGACGGTTCAATAACCTCATCAAGTCTCCACCATCCTCCCACTCAATTCTTTCGAGAGAAACTTTTCGTCGAGAAAGGACCTGATTCTAGAAACAATCCCTTATTGCTTTCGGATTTGAGACAGGAGGTATACCCAACTGTTTTGGGTGTCCTATGAAGATGCATTTATCCGCTTTGGGTTCGAGCTTATCAGCCTGAAACTTTTCCACATAAGCGTCGCAGCCCCAAACTTTTAAGAAATGACAGCTTAGGTTTCTCTAAACCATAGTTCATACGGTGTCATCTCATCGGAATTACGTGGTGCCCTATTTAAAGTGAATGCGGTTGTCTCTAATGCCTAACCCATAAACTATCGTGGTAATTCGATAAGAGACATCATGGTATGCATCATATCCAATAGGGTGCAGTTATGATGTTCGGACACACCATCACACTATGGTGTTCCAGGCTGTATCAGTTGTGAAACAATTTCCACAATGTCTTAATTCTGTGCCAAACTCGTAATTCAGATATTCATCTCTATGATCATATCATAGATATTTTATCCTCTTGTCACGATGATCTTTCTACTTCACCCTGAAATTACTTGAACCTTTCAATAATTCAGACTCGTGATTCATCAAGTAAATATACTCAACATCTACTCAAATCATCTGTGAAGTAAGAACATAACGATATCCACTACACGCCTCAGCACTCATTGGACTGCACACATCAAAATGTATTACTTCCAACAAGTTGCTTTCTAGTTTCATTTTACTGAAAACGAGGCTTTCAGTCATCTTGCCCATGTGGTATGATTTGCATGTCTCAAGTGATTCAAAATCAAGTGAGTCCAAACGGTCCATTTGCATGGAGTTTCTTCATGCATATATACCAATAGACATGGTTCGCATGTCTCAAACTTTCAAAAATGAGTGAGCCAAAAGATCCATCAACATGGAGCTTCTTCATGTGTTTTGTACCGATATGACTTACGTGGCAGTGCCACAAGTAGGTGGTACTATCATTACTATCTTATATCTTTTGGCATGAACATGTGTATCACTATGATCGAGATTCAATGAACCATTCATTTTAGGTGCAAGACCATTGAAGGTATTATTCAAAAAAACAGAGTAACCATTATTCTCCTTAAATGAATAACCGTATTGCGATAGACATAATCCAGTCATGTCTATGCTCAACACAAACACCAAATAACAATTATTTAGGTTTTAATACCAATCTCGATGGTAGAGGGAGCGTACGATATTTGATCAACCTTGGAAATACTTCCAACACATATCGTCATCTCACCTTTAGCTAGTCTCTGTTTATTCCGTAGCTTTTATTTCAAGTTACTAACACTTAGCAACTGAACCGGTATCTAATACCCTGGTGCTACTAGGAGTACTAGTAAAGTACACATTAACACAATGTATATCCAATATACTTCTATCGACCTTGCCAGCCTTCTAATCTACCAAGTATCTAGGGTAATTCTGCTCCAGTGGCTGTTCCCTTTATTACAGAAGCACTTAGTCTCGGGCTTGGGTTCAACTTTGGGTTTCTTCACTAGAGCAGCAGCTAAATTGCCGTTTCATGAAGTATCCCTTCTTGCCCTTGCCCTTCTTGAAACTAGTGGTTTCACCAATCATCAACAATTGATGCTCCTTTTGATTTCTACTTTCGCGGTGTCAAACATCGCGAATATTTCAAGGATCATCATATATGTCCCCGATTATAGTTCATCACGAAGCTCTAGCAGCTTGGTGGTAATTACTTCAGAGAAACATCACTGTCTCATCTGGAAGATCAACTCCCACTCGATTCAAATGATTGTTGTACTTAGACAATCTGAGCACAAGCTCAACAATTGAGCTTTTCTCCCTTAGTTGCAGGCTAAGAAAATCGTTGGAGGTCTTATACCTCTTGACGTGGGCATGAGCCTGAAATCCCAATTTCAGTCCTTGGAACATCTCATATGTTCTGCGATGTTTCAAAAACGTCTTTGGTGCCTCAATTCTAAACCATTTAGCATTACTCACTGAACTATCATGTAGTCATCAAAACGTGTATGTCAGATGTTTGCAACATCCACAGACGACGTTCGAGGTTCAGCACACTGAGCGGTGCATTAAGGACATAAGCCTTCTATGAAGCAATGAGGACAATCCTCAGTTTACGGACCTAGTCCGCATAATTGCTACTATCAACTTTCAACTAAATTTTCTCTAAGAACATATCTAAACAGTAGAACTGAAGCGCGAGCTACGACATAATTTGCGAAGACCTTTTGACTATGTCCAGGATAATTAAGTTCATCTTGTGAACTCCCACTCAGATAGACATCCCTCTAGTCATCTAAGTGATTACATGATCCGAGTCAACTAGGCCGTGTCCGATCATCATGTGAGACGGACTAGTCAACATCGGTGAACATCTTCATGTTGATCGTATCTACCATACGACTCATGCTCGACCTTTCGGTCTCTTGAGTTCCGAGGCCATGTCTGTACACATGCTAGGCTCGTCAAGTCAACCTAAGTGTTTTGCGTGTGTAAATCTGTCTTACACCCGTTGTATGTGAACGTAAGAATCTATCACACCCGATCATCACGTGGTGCTTCGAAACAACGAACTTTCTTGAAATTTTATTGAGGGATCATCTTATTTACTACCGTCGTTCTAAGCAAACAAGATGCAAAAACATGATAAATATCACATGCAATCAAATAGTGACATGATATGGCCAATATCATATTGCTCCTTTTGATCTCCATCTTCGGGGCTCCATGATCATCATTGTCACCGGCATGACACCATGATCTCCATCATCATGATCTCCATCATCGTGTCTTCTTGAAGTTGTCTCGTCATCTATTACTTCTACTACTATGGCTAACGCTTTAGCAATAAAGTAAAGTAATTACATGACGTTTATGTTGACACACAGGTCATAAATAAATTAAGACAACTCCTATGGCTCCTGCCGGTTGTCATACTCATCGACATGCAAGTCGTGATTCCTATTACAAGAACATGATCAATCTCATACATCACATATATCATTCATCACATCCTTTTGACCATATCACATCACATAGCATACCCTACAAAAACAAGTTAGACGTCCTCTAATTGTTGTTTGCATGTTTTACGTGGCTGCTATGGGTTTCTAGCAAGAACGTTTCTTACCTACGCAAAAACCACAACGTGATATGCCAATTGCTATTTACCCTTCATAAGGACCCTTTTCATCGAATCCGATCCGACTAAAGTGGGAGAGACAGACACCCGCTAGCCACCTTATGCAACTAGTGCATGTCAGTCGGTGGAACCAGTCTCACGTAAGAGTACGTGTAAGGTCGGTCCGGGCCGCTTCATCCCACGATGCCGCCGAATCAAGATAAGACTAGTAACGGCAAGCATATTGAACAAAATCAACGCCCACAACTACTTTGTGTTCTACTCGTGCATAGAAACTACGCATAGACCTAGCTCATGATGCCACTGTTGGGGAACGTAGCAGAAATTCAAAATTTTCCTACGTGTCACCAAGATCAATCTATGGAGTCATCTAGCAACGAGGGAGGAGTGGATCTACATACCCTTGTAGATCGCACGCAGAAGCGTTCAAGAGAACGGGGTTGATGGAGTCGTACTCGTCGTGATCCAAATCACCGATGATCCTAGCGCCGAACGGACGGCACCTCCGCATTCAACACACGTATGGAGCAGCGACGTCTCCTCCTTCTTGATCCAGCAAGGTGGAAGGAGAGGTTGATGGAGATCCAGCAGCACGACGGCGTGGTGGTGGAAGTAGCGGGATTCCAACAGGGCTTCGCCAAGCGCTGTGGGAGGAGGGAGATGTGTCATGGGAGGGAGAGGGAGGCGCCAGGGCTTAGGTATGGTTGCCCTCCCTTCCCCCCACTATATATAGGGCCAAGGGAGAGTGGGGGGCGCAGCCTTGGCCCTTCCTCCAAGGAAGGGTGCGGCCAGGGAGGAGTCCCTCCTCCCCAAGGCACCTCGGAGGTGCCTTCCCCCTTTAGGACTCTTCCTTTTCCTCTTCTCTTGGCGCATGGACCTCTTGGGGCTGGTGCCCTTGGTCCATATAGGCCAAGGCGCACCCCCTACAGCCCATGTGGCCCCCGGGGCAGGTGGCCCCACCCGGTGGACCCCCGGGACCCTTCCGGTGGTCCCGGTACAATACCGGTGACCCCGAAACTTGTCCCGATGGCCGAAACAGCACTTCCTATATATAATTCTTTACCTCCGGACCATTCCGGAACTCCTCGTGACATCCGGGATCTCATCCGGGACTCCGAACAACTTTCGGGTTACCGCATACTAATATCTCTATAACCCTAGCGTCACAGAACCTTAAGTGTGTAGACCCTACGGGTTCGGGAGACATGCAGACATGACCGAGATAACTCTCCGGTCAATAACCAACAGCGTGATCTGGATACCCATGTTGGCTCCCACATGTTCCACGATGATCTCATCGGATGAACCACGATGTCAAGGACTTAATCAATCCCGTATACAATTCCCTTTGTCTATCGGTACGATACTTGCCCGAGATTCGATCGTCGGTATCCCGATACCTTGTTCAATCTCGTTACCGGCAAGTCTCTTTACTCGTTCCGTAACACATCATCCCGTGATCAACTCCTTGATCACATTGTGCACATTATGATGATGTCCTACCGAGTGGGCCCAGAGATACCTCTCCGTTTACACGGGGTGACAAATCCCAGTCTCGATTCGTGCCAACCCAACAGACACTTTCGGAAATACCTGTAGTGTACCTTTATAGACACCCAGTTACGTTGTGACGTTTGGCACACCCAAAGCACTCCTACGGTATCCGGGAGTTGCACAATCTCATGGTCTAAGGAAATGATACTTGACATTAGAAAAGCTTTAGCATACGAACTACATGATCTTGTGCTAGGCTTAGGATTTGGTCTTGTCCATCACATCATTCTCCTAATGATGTGATCCCGTTATCAATGACATCCAATGTCCATGGTCAGGAAACCGTAACCATCTATTGATCAACGAGCTAGTCAACTAGAGGCTTACTAGGGACATGGTTTTGTCTATGTATCCACACATGTATCTGAGTTTCCTATCAATACAATTATAGCATGGATAATAAACGATTATCATGAACAAGGAAATATAATAATAATCAATTTATTATTGCCTCTAGGGCATATTTCCAACACCGCCTATGGTATATCTAGCATGGAAAGTATTGGGAACTAGTCGGTCGTTTTCATTGACAGGAAAATCATGCCAACCAAAATGATTTTATCTCTATCTTTCTCGCTTTGAGCTCTGGCACCTCTACAAATCCCTACTTCCCTCTGCCATGGGCCTTTCCATTTACTTTATGCAATTTTTATTTGAGCCTCCGTCTTCTCTTATAAAGCACCAACTAAGGGGCACTATACTCGTACTTGAGCATTGGATTTAGCTAATATGCGAGTGCGTTTCATGAATGGATCAATGATTGAGCATAATGGGCTAGGGATAACTTGCTTTAGTATTGATATTTTCAAAGACATGGTTGCTTGTTGATATGCTTGAGTATTGAAATGTTCATGTCAAAACTAGACTATTACTTTGAATCATATAAAATTCCAAATGTCCATGCTACAAAGAAAACAATATGTGATGAACATGTTAGGCAGCATTCCACATCAAAAATTCTATTTTTATCATTTACCTACTCGAGGACGAGCAGTAATTAAGCTTGGGGATGTTGATACGTCTCCAATGTATCTATAATTTTTTATTGTTCCATGCTGTTATATTATCATTCTTGGATGTTTTACAATCATTTTACAGCAACTTTACATCATTTTTGGGACTAACTTATTGACATAGTGCCCAGTGCCATTTGTTGTTTTTGCTTGTTTTTTACTTCGTAGAAAATCAATACCAAACGGATTCCAAACGCAGCAAAACTTTTTGGAGATTTTTTCTGGACCAGAAGACACCTGTTGGGCTAAATAAGTACCAAAGGGGGGCTCCAAGGGGAGCACAACTCACCAGGGCGCGCCGGGGGACCCAGGCGTGCCCATGTGGCTTGTGCCCACCTCGGTGGCCTTCCACACCGCCTCTTTGCTCTATAAATACCCCAATATTCCAGAAACCCTAGGGGGGTCGAGAAGATCAATTCCAGCCACCGCATGTTCCAGAAACCACAGATCCAATCTAGACACCATCACGGAGGGGTTCATCATCCTCATTGGTGCCTCTCCGATGAAGCGTGAGTAGTTCATTGTAGACCTATGGGTCCATAGTTAGTAGCTAGATGGCTTGCTCTCTCTCTCTCTCTCTCTCTCTCTCTTGATTCTCAATACAATGGTCTCTTGGAGATCTATTTGATGTAACTCTTTTTGTGGTGTGTTTGTTCAAATTCGATGAACTTTGAGTTCATGATCAGATCTATCATTTTATCCATGAAAGTTATTTGAGTCTTTTGATCTCTAATATGCATGATTACTTATAGCCTTGTATTTCTTCTTTGAATCCTTGGTTTAGTTAGGCCGACTAGATCATTTTTCTTGCCATGGGAAGAGGTGCTTTGTGACGGGTTCAATCTTACGGTGCTCGATCCCAGTGACAGAAGGGGAAACAACACGTATGTATCGTTGCTATTAAGGATAAAAAGATGGGGTCTATTCCTACATGAATAGATCTTGTCTACATCATGTCATTGTTCTTATTTCATTGCTCCGCTTCTCCCTGAACTTAATACACTAGATGCATGCTGGATAGAGGTCGATGTGTGGAGTAATAGTAGTAGATGCAGGCAGGAGTCGGTCTACTAATCTTGGATGTGATGCCTATATAATGATCATTGCCTAGATATCGTCATGATTATTTGAAGTTCTATCAATTGCCCAACAGTAATTCATTTACCCAGCGTATGCTATTTTTGTCGAGAGAAACCACTAGTGAAATCTACGCCCCCAGGGTCTCTTCTTTATTATATTTGCCTTCACGATCTATTTTTATGTGCTTTTATTTTTAGATATATTAATTCAAAAATACAAAAATTCCTTGCTACAATTTATTATTATTTATTTTATCTCGCGTTCCCGCGAGATCTATTTATCCAATCTACTACAATTTTACCTATTTTTTTTACCCGTGAGGGATTGACAACCCCTCTCTTACGTCGGGTTGCAAGTACTTGTTCCTTGTGTGCAGGAGTTATTTACGTGGTGTTGCGTGGTTCTCCTAATGGTTCGATAACCTTGGTCTCATCACTGAGGGAAATACCTGTCGTAGCTGTGTTGCATCATCCCTTCCTCTTTGGGGAAATACCGCTGTAGTTCAAGCCGCATGAAAACCCTAGCCTTTTGGTCTGACCGAAACGGCTCTCGGTCCCACCCAGATGGCCTGGACAAGTTTATGTGATGAAATCACTTCATCTCTGATCACCTAGTGAAACTGATTTGAATTACCGAAACATTGTTCAACCTTTGCCATTGCACTTTGGTCCCACCGAGATGAACTAGTCGGTCCCACCGAGACCTCCAACATTCATATCTTTTGCACAGGTCAGTCTCACTGAGAATTCCAGTCGGTGCCACCGAGTTTGGTCAAAAATGTGTAACGGTTGGGTTTCGTGTGGAGGCTATTTATGCCCCTCCACCCCCTCTTACTCAGTAAGAGAGTCATCAGAACGAACCACAACTTCCACCATTCCTTTTCTGAGTGAGAACCACCTGCTCCTATGTTGAGGTCAAGAGATTCCATTCCTACCATTTGAACCTTGATTTCTAGCCTCTTCAAGTTGCTTTCCCTCCAATCGTTCTCCTACCAAGCCAAATCAGTGTGAGAGAAGCACAAGAGCAAGGAGTTCATCACCAACACTGTGACGCCCCCGATTCAATCATACACTAATCATACACGCAAACGTGTACAATCAAGATCAGGGACTCACGGGAAGATATCACAACACAACTCTACAAATAAAATAAGTCATAGAAGCATCATGTTACAAACCAGGGGCCTCGAGGGCTCGAATACAAGTGCTCGATCATAGACGAGTCAGCGAAAGCAACACTATCTGAGTACAGACATAAGTTAAACAAGTTTGCCTTAAGAAGGCCAGCACAAACTGGGATACAGATCGAAAGAGGCGCCGGCCTCCTGCCTGGGATCCTCCTAAACTACTCCTGGTTGTCGTCAACGGGCTGCACATAGTAGTAGACACCTCCAGTGTAGTAGGAGCCGTCGTCAATGGTGGCGTCTGGCTCCTGGACTCCATCGTTTGGTCGCAGCAATCGGGTATAGGAAGGGGGAAAATGGGGAGCAAAGCAACCGTGAGTACTCATCCAAAGTACTCGCAAGCAAGGAGCTACACTACATATGTATGCATTGGTATCAAATGGAATAAGGCTATCATATGTGGACTGAACTGCAGAATGCCGGAATAAGAGGGGGATATCTAGTCCTATCGAAGACTACGCTTCTGGCCACCTCCATCTTGCAGCATGTAGAAGAGAGCAGAAGGTAAGCCCACCAAGTAGCATCGTGTAGCATAATCCTACCCGGCGATCCTCTCCTCGTCGCCCTGTTAGAGAGCGACCACCGGGATGTATCTGGTACTTGGAAGGGTGTGTTTTATTAAGTATCCGGTTCTAGTTGTCATAAGGTCAAGGTACAACTCCAAGTCATCATGTTACCGAAGATCACGGCTATTCGAATAGATTAACTTCCTTGCAGGGGTGCACCACATTTCCCAACACGCTCGATCCCCTTTGTCCGGACACACTTGTCGGGGTCATGCCCGGCCTCGGAAGATCAACACGTCGCAACCCTACCTAGGCACAACAGAGAGGTCAGCACGCCGGTCTAAATCCAATGGCACAGGGGTCTGGGCCCATCGCCCATTGCACACCTGCACGTTGCGAGGGCGGCCGGTGAGCAGACCTAGCCTCCCTTATAAAAGAGCAAGCGTTCCAGTCCAACCCGGCGCGCGCCGCTCAGTCGCTGACGTCACGAAGGCTTCAGCTGATACCACAACGTCGAGTGCCCATAACTGTCCTCGCGTAGTTGGTTAGTGCGTATAGGCCAGTAGCCAGACTCAGATCAAATACCAAGATCTCGTTAAGCGTGTTATCTTGAAGTAACTGCGAAGGCCGACCAGGGCCAGGCCCACCTCTCTCCTAGGTGGTCTCAACGTGCCCTGTCGCTCCGCCACAAAGATCCACCCAAAGGGCCGTCGGGACAAAGGTCCTTTCAGTCCCCAATCCGTGAATCACTCGCGGGTACCCTACGAGCCGACCCGTCTTTAGTCATCACATATATCATATATAAGATATATAATATATACCCATGATCACCTCCCGAGTGATCACGGCCTGATAGTATAGCATGGCAGACGGACAAGAATGTAGGGCCTCTGATGATAATCTAGCATCCTGTACTAAGCATTTAGGATTGCACGTAAGGTATCAACAGTTGTAGCAACAATGACAGGCTATGCATCAGAATAGGATTAATGGAAAGCAGTAACATGCTACACTACTCTAATGCAAGCAGTAGAGAGAAGAGTAGGCGATATCTGGTGATCAAGGGGGGGGCTTGCCTGGTTGCTCTGGCAAGAGAGAGGGGTCGTCAACACCGTAGTCGTACTGGGTTGCAGCGGCGTCGGTCTCGATGTCTATCGGAAAGAAGTAACGGGGGGAACACAATAAATAACAGAGCAAACAAAGCATCACAAAGCAAAACATGGTAATACGTGGTGCTAGAGGTGACCTAACGCAGTACTAGGTGACACCGACAAAGGGGGGAAACATCCGAGAAAGTGTTCCCGGTGTTTCGCATTTTCGGACAGATGAACCGGAGGGGGAAAGTTGCATGTTTGCTATGCTAGGGATGTGTGGCGGACGAACGGGCTGCGTATTCGGATTTGTCTCGTCATTCTGAGCAAATTTCATGTACAAAGTATTTTCATCCGAGATACGGATTATTTTATATTAATTTTCAAAGATTTAAATAATTTCTGGAATTTCTGGATTTACATTAATTCGAATTAAAAATGGAATATAATTTTTTCACCTAGTGCTACCCTAGCATGTGAGTATGACAGTGGGGCCAGTGGGGTTGGGTCGATCCAGTCAAGGGTTGATTGGTCAACACTTGAATAGTGTAAGTGGGTCCCGCGTGTCATTGACTTAGATCTTTTAATCTAATTTTAGCATATTAATCTAACAGTTGGTCCCAGATGTCATTGACTTGCCTTTTAACTAATGGGTTATTTAGTATGAGGAACCACTTGTCACAAACCCATAGGCTATTTAATTTACATCTCTACTACTAATAAACAACCAAACAAGAACTTTCTTACGTGCACCCCACAAACGTACACGGATTCATTACCACCGCACGATTAGACCCGATAAACTTAATCTAACGGTTAGGCTTAACCTAATCTGTTTCGTGGTGTGCACTTTGCAATTTGCAACGACTGACCGTACTCCACCGCGGAGGAATGTGAAACTCCACGCCTGCAGCCCCTACAATTACGGAAGGCACGTAGAAACAGGAAACTGATCGCAAACGGATCCCTTCACCCTCAATCACGACGATTCCCTGTCATCACCGCGTCAGACGCCCCCAAGACAACGAATCCTCCCTCGCCGCACGACAGCACGGTATCGTTCCTGGACAGCGAACTCGCCGCCGCGCGAGGTGCTCAGGTGATGAGGTGTGGAGAGGCGACCAGAACGAGGAAGGAAAAGGGATGGTGGAAAGAGGGATGGCCACAACAATCTATCATGGATGGATCACTAACCCGCGCCGCGCGCTTCATCGGATCAGCAGAGAGGTTGAGGAGCCATGGGGAACCTCTACGATCCAACGCGAACATAACCAGGAGAAAAGCAAGAATAAATCACCGGAGAAGATGAGAGTGGAGGAGGAGATGGCGGGCGATCCCGAAGAAGTTGGGAAGAAGATGGTGGTGCTGCAATGGCTGGATCGTGGACCTGGTGGTGCCCGAGGTGGAGACGAGCCAGTGCGGCGTCCAATTAGAGCACATGATCATCAGGTATGAGTACGACACCTATGCCCCAGCCGGCGGAAGCAGCGGCTAGCGCTACCCCCGCGTCCACCTCTGTGTCGACTCTGCTGCCCTCTTCCTGATCCTCCACTGCTCCAGGCATACCCACGCCGACCCGGGATGGGCCGCCGCCGGCCCGGCCTGGACCACACCATGCTCCTTGACCTCCAAGGATCTCGGCAATGGGGGCCTGCTTGACCACGCGTGCAACACCGTCGCCGCCATGGTGGACAGGAAATCGTCGATGAGATCCGTGCCATGTTCGGCATCAGGCCCGCCTGCGGCTCCGCTACTCGACCGGACCCAAAGGTAGAGAAAGCGCCGCTGTCTCTCCACTTCGTCCGCTACCACGGCGATGGCGTCTCCGCGTACGACCCCAAGCTCCGTCGGTTCGTGGCCACCCGTTACTGTCGCAACTCAAACCGGCATCACAGGATAAACAGTGTAAGTCCTCCCCACACAAACTAAATAGGGAGGAGAACAAGTAGGCGACGTGACGGCGGTGATTGTGACTGCAACGGCGTCGTAGGTGAGTCCTGCCAGCCCCTGAATCCTTCTTCCTCTCTTCCCCTTCTCCATGCCGAACACCTGTACACCCGCCTGCAGTAACTCCTCTTCGCATGTTCAGTTGCTCCTTTACTCATGACTCTTTCTTTGTGTTTTTCATTGTATGTCTACTAAGTACAGTAGGTGTACTGAGTACTGTTCTATCCTTTTACTGTTTTCTTCAGCCATCTTTTGTTCTATATACTTCGTTAGTAAATGCCCTAATATTTCTTGTCTAGCCAGCATGTATTTCGTACTACAGTGAGTTGATGTGAAATCCTGCAATATTTTGTAATGATCATCTAATTAATTTTGAGTGGCATTTACTTGCGGGTTTTTTAAAGGAACTTTTGGTAAGAAATACACAACCGTGTCATTCAGTGCTGGACCTCTGTTATTGGCAAGAAATACACTAATGTGTAGCTCACTGCTCAGGTAACATCAAATTCATCTAATACTTGTTCTCGCGTGTAGAAGTAAAATGCTCTTTCAGAATTCAGTTATTACTGTCAGTTGATATTCTTCAGTTTAACAAACTACGATTGATTGCTCTTTATGCTAATCTGCAGAAGTTTAGAACCATATGTATTCTGAACATTGGCAAGTCCGCTTACATAAATTCTTCTATTTTTCCATTGCAATGAGAGAAAAAAACATATACATGCAGTGCCAATGGAGAACTTGGACCAATTGATAATATACCCATCTTGGGCACTATACATCTATTTCATATCAATGTTTGCTACTGACGTTGTGATAGTTAATGTTTCATACTCCATATTTTTTTTCTTCTTCAGACAAATCGAAACCATCTATCATATTATTCACCTTCTTGCAAATTTCAGTTATTTCTTTTTTAGAAAAGCTACTTTCTGTCTTTTGAGTGCCGGTAAATCTAATTGAATTTTTTAAATCCACTTACGTCTTTCCAACACCGCAGATGTTTTTTTAAGCTATCCGGTATATGACATTTCTTGGCCGTTCATATTTCAAACTCCAGTTTTTAACTTCATATTGAATCAATTATTGTAAGTCAAAGCTAAAAGTGTGTATTGATATATTTGATTCCCAAATTAGGTTTCTCAACGCCGTAAGCTCATAATCTATGCACGTGAATTCATATATAGGGTTCTAATATTTGTTAAGACGTGCGTTGCACGTGCACACTTACTAATATAATGTAACAGCCCTAAACTAATCTAATTAGTAGTACTAATCTTGATAGGGCCGACCGCATATCCAGAACACACATGCACGCACACCACACAGAATGCACTCACACATGTGTGCATGGCCACTCGGCCATGGCCAACAACAGGAGCAGCCGGCGGGAAGGCGAGGCCACGCGCAGGACGGGGCCCGGCCTGGGCGTAGTGGGAGCGGCGGCAGACACGGTTAGGCTCCGGCGGCGCGGACAGGCAGCGGGGAAAGGGGCGGCGAGCGGCGGGCAAGTGCTACGGCGGCGGCGGAAGCAGCGAAGAGCAGGGAGCGGGCAGGGCAAGGAAGAAGCAGCTAGCGACAGCATTGGAGTAGCAGTTAGCAGTAGCACGCAACAGCAACTAGTTGCAGTATGAGCAGCAGAACACGCACGCAGAAGCTTAGCCTCCGGCCATGGCGGCCACAGACGAACACGAGATGGAGCCTAACGGAGTGGATCGAAGATGGGAACGAGGGGAATTGGCCGAGGAGCTCACCGCGAACCTGTAGAGGTGCAAAGCAAGCTCGGGGAAGGCTTGGAGGCGACAAATCGAAGCGGCGACGAGCGGCGACCGGAGGTAGAAGATGACTCGATCCAGGCGATGCAGCGCGAGGGGGCTTGAGCTGGTCCTCGCAGGTGACGTAGACGACAAAGGGGAAGCCGGGGAACAAGCTAATTTGGCGCGGGGACGACGTTGGCCACGCAGACGGCAAAGGCCATGGCAACGGCTGCGGCTGCGCGCGTTGCAGAGAAGAGGACGAGCGAGGAAGAGGGGGAACGGGGCGAGGGTTTGTCCAGAGGGCAGAGGCGCCGGGGTGCTCTTATCCATCAGAGGGTTCGTCGGATGCTTGACTCGGCATCAAACATCGGCGTGGACGGCGGGGGCGCGTCCACCACGCCATGGCCTCGCTGCCTCTGTACAGAGGTTGGGGAAAATGCCACTGTGGGCTGGGCTGAGTGCACTGTGCATTTAGGCCCAATGGCACAGTAGGTGTTTAGGCCTTTTTCTATTTATTTTTCTGTTTTGTATTTTCTTCAATGTTTTGCATTTTAATTTAATACCAAAAGAATTTTATTGACTACACAACTTGTCACATAGCTCAAACACAATATTTTGGAGAGGCACAGAAAGTTTCAAGTTAAATGAAAATACATAAACATTTATTTATTTTGAATTGGCTATTTGGGGCAGCTGTTGGACCACTTCAAATTTTCCTAGGAATTAAATGGCGAGTCCAATGATGTTGGTTTCATCATGACAATGATCAGGGGAATTTATAGAATTATTCAAACATTTTAGTTTTAATATTTGAAAACCTTTAGCGTTTGACTTGATTTTGAATTTGAAGATGAATCGGTTTCGAATCAATGCAAGTTTATCAAGAGTAACCGAGATGACGTGGCATCATTAGCAGAGGTTCACTGTAGCTTAATTATCCGGGCGTCACAATTCTCCTCCACTACAAGAAATCTCGTCCCGAGATTTAAGAGGTGCGGTAAGGGAAAAGAGTTGGTTACGAAATTCTAACGAGTCTTCTTGATCTTGGCTTCTCTTCTCGAAGAAGGTGACCCCTTTCATTGATGTCTTCATTTCTCTACTTCATGTCATCATGATGAAGTCGTCATCCTTTCTTCGGTCACTCCAACGTACTTACAAAAATGATAAGGGGTAACTTTGGAAGAACGGACCTCTACAAGGTTGATTAACTGATAGATAACTCAGGGATTGTGGTAGAAAGTAACTCTCGAATTGATCTTAAGAAAACATCGAGAGAAAAATAAGAAGGTACCATAAGAAGTTTCGAGCAGGCGGGCAATCGCTTGATGCCTAATCAGAAGGCAAAAGGTGTTCAGAGCAATGAAAAGAAATATTACGTCTGATACGAGACTAGATCATCCATAGGACGGCGGCTAATGAATTTCATACGAAGCCAAGTGCAAAGGATACTTCAAAATCAAGGTTGTAAAGGAGAGTCAGGTTTCGATCCTGTGGAACTGTGGGTTATGGGCCCACCAAGTGGGTTAAAAGTAGGATGGGCGCTTACATCTTGCACGGTCATGACAGCGAGGCATGTCAAAGAATAGCATGCCAGTTAAGTTGGCAACAACGTTGGTACCAAGGGCGAGGGACGAAGAGAACCATTTTCCTGCTTGTTGAACGAGGCAGACCAATAGGGAAAGTTCTCGTCCATTGGTGGTTACCGGAATGTCATCAACAATAGTAATAGGATCTTAATAGCAGAGTTGTACACCAAGGTGTTTACCTAAGCAGGGAATTATCTTTGCTCAGATGAGTTTTGATTACAGGAAAGGTTAACCAAAATAATGGAAAGGAAAATATGATTAGTATACTACTGAGACAAATGGAAAGGAAAATGTGTTTAAACCCGAGTATCAAGAGTATATCTTTTCCCAAGGAAAGGCAGAGCATGATATACATGATAGGGCTCCAAGTATGAAACCATTTAAACAAAGGCGGAAGGAATTCTTGAGGTTTACCCATACAACAGTGTTTGGATAATTGATAAGGAAAATTTAGCATTGTGCTTCAAATGTTTTTATCGAAAATCGGAGTACCACAGACATGCTTCGAGATAGCATTAACATGATCTTCAAGCAAAGGTCAGACTTTGGATACATGAAGGATTTATCAGGAACAACTTGTAGAATAAGTCTTACATTTTCCTCATGGAAGAATGGATAACCTTGCTGAAAAGGGGAACTATAACAATAGGGCCTCCGGCCAGGTGTGCTAGGCATGTCATCATCTTACCGGGTCATATAAAGACCAATGTTATAACTCTTGGAAAATGTCCCAACCATCATATCTGATCGGGATTCAGATCTGATTGGTGTCAAGATACCTCAGACTCAAGATGCATGAGAAGAAAAGGTGCAACAAAAATTGATGAGATGACATTGTAAAATCCTCGGCAAATGAACTATGGAAGCGAGTTCTGAATCAAGAGTTCATCATTTAAACCAAGGAGAGGGTGGGGAGGTGGCTGATGGACTCAGCGAAAACTGATCGAGATTTCCAAAAGATGGATTTCCACGGTTATGTAAACAAGGAGATAAGATTTGTCAGATCAAATGATATGATGGTGTATGCTCGAGGAAAACATACACAATTAAACATTGGTTGAAAGGTGCACCCGAAATATGGGCTTAGGGAGCATGATCAAGGTTAGAATGCGGATTCAATAACGATAGGCTAAGAATGAACTGTCGATCATTAACTTCGAAGCAATAGGGTTGCTAGAAGGGTAGAATCCAAACAACGTCGTTCACTCGTTGGTATCCCGGTTAGAATCAACACAGGGACCAAGAAAGAATGGTGATGGTGAGAAGTATCACTATACCAAGAATTCTTAAGAGGTGGAGCAATCCTCACAACATTCTTGATATAGAAGACAGTAATACTACAAGGTAGAACATAACCTAAGCTAGATAGCAAGGAAATCAAGGTATAACACCAAACACGAACAAGTTTGTGTTGAACGAAAGGCAATAAAATGGTCGATGATAACACAAATCATCGAGGGCAAGGATGGTATTTCTCATCATGAATTCAATTGATATCCTGGAAGAGCTCAGAATGCTGATGATGATCACGACGCATTTGTCGAGAGATTTCATGAAGATGTAATCGATCGGCGATGACATCAAGTCAAAGGAATGATGAAGCAAAATGTTATTGGAACCAAAGGTACGACACAAACTTGAAATCAAGCTTGTTGTTCAAGGACAATTGATATGAAGAGGAAGATCGACGTAAGATTAGCTCACCATCGAAATTTTTGCTCCGGGAAGAAGGACCAGGTAGCACAGTTAAATTCGGCACGACAAGGATATAGCCAAGTAGGCTAGGAATGACGTGATTGAGTTCAAACTCGTAAGTAATGAAGGTTACCAAGAGCTGATTAATCACGGTGCGGACTTGAGTCAGTTATCGGTGTCTTTGAGTGTCTAATAACTCAGAGCTAGTGAAAAATTGGAATCAATGAGAATGTAGCACTTGATGAAGAACTCATAAGAAGTTATTCGGTTGCATGATAATCTTGAGATACCAGGGGGGTAATACTCGACGACAGATCAAAGTAGAGGGTTGGACTAGGGTAATGCTCTGCAGAAGACAAGTGCTTAAACTTGCACGAGAAATGGTATTTAAAAGAGAACATGGTCGGAACCACGTCCACAGATACAAGATGAACTTATAACAAGGGGATAATTATTTTAAGAGAAGCTTCCATGATAAGGTATACATCGGGTCCATGGGCATGAACACGGGGTTCAAGGTCGACTCCTACTTGTTCAACGCATAACCTTTCATTCACCTCTCGTATTTCGAAAATGACATTAGTTGTTGAAAATTTTGCCTGGTGCAATACCGGATAAGTATGACCCATGAAATCTTTCGGGTTCACACGAATTAGGGAAGGCATGGGTTCAACCCATCAGGACATCTTAGAACATATACCACAAACTTCGGAGTAAATAATACAAGCTCGAAAGTAGATCATGGTTCACAAAGCAGAGGATACAATTTACCAAAGGCATTATACCCATGGAAAGGCTCACAAGGTTATTCAATATGAAGGACACGGTCGGATAAAATCTGACAAAGGGTCTGGTGGTCCACAAGGGATCTGATGTGAGCATCGGTACTCAACTAGAGGAAGAAAGAGTGCAAGGAGGTCAGATTATAGAAACAACTGACTAACTCAAAGCTTAAATGCAAAGGAATCATGAATTCCAAGACAAGGGATCAGAAGCAATGCTCTGATTAGGGATGTATAAGTTGAATAGACTTAGGGATACAACCGATCAAGGCATTGATTGGTCAAGAACCAGCTCATATCCAAATGACGTCTGAGCCGGAAGGATGAATTCTAGGATCTGATTGAGGATTGCAAGCATTCGCAACAAATTGAATCAATGGACTCAAAATGATAATGACAAGGGACGCCAACGGAGATTACTAGAAGTATGGAATTAACCATAATGCAGGAAGGCAAGGAATCCGAGAGCAATGGGCTGCTGAGGTTTTCCAGAAAATCGAATGGTATTTCGAGGACTTTTGTGAAACACATGAACAACTAGGGATGACCGGATACTCGGCAAGTGCGAGGAATTATCCGTAGGGGTATTTATGTGGCAAGGAACTGCAAGACAGTAGGCACAAAGTATACTCCGAATAATAGAGACAATTTCGGGGTATTTTGTAATAACAAGATCAACGGGAATGATTGTATGAATGGCAAGTGTACGTGGTTATCCATAGGGTTAGCGATGATAGGGAATTGTAAAAGCAACGGGCACCAAGTCTCGAGGGAACATCGGAGAGTAACTTCAAAATCTTCTGGTGCAGCCGGCGATCATCTGGACGGAAGGGGCTCTCCGGGTGGATGTGATCATGATACCCTAATGTTAGAGTTAGTAAAAATCATTTCACCCGAATAGAAGAGAGATCAGAATCCCAGAGTATAGACGAGGAATAAAAGATCCTAATGCCACCCAACGGTGACTTGGGCCCATCGGCCACACAGCCATGTTAGTAAAAAAGATTTCATCGACTAGACTCAACTTCGGCCGAGGAGTGTGGAAGGGGGATTCCTACAAGCAGTCGGCTCTGATACCAACTTGTGACGCCCCCGATTCAATCGTACACTAATCATACACGCAAACGTGTACGATCAAGATCAGGGACTCACGGGAAGATATCACAACACAACTCTACAAATAAAATAAGTCATAGAAGCATCATGTTACAAACCAGGGGCCTCGAGGGCTCGAATACAAGTGCTCGATCATACACGAGTCAGTAAAAGCAACAATATCTGAGTATAGACATAAGTTAAACATGTTTGCCTTAAGAAGGCTAGCACAAATTGGGATACAGATCGAAAGAGGCGCCGGCCTCCTGCCTGGGATCCTCCTAAACTACTCCTGGTCGTGGTCAACGGGCTGCATGTAGTAGTAGACACCTCCAGTGTAGTAGGAGTCGTCGTCAACGGTGGCGTCTGGCTCCTGGACTCCATCGTCTGGTCGCAGCAATCGGGTATAGGAAGGGGGAAAAGGGGAGCAAAGCAACCGTGAGTACTCATCCAAAGTACTCGCAAGCAAGGAGCTACACTACATATGTATGCATTGGTATCAAATGGAATAAGGCTATCATATGTGGACTGAACTGCAGAATGCCGGAATAAGAGGGGGATATCTAGTCCTATCGAAGACTACACTTCTGGCCACCTCCATCTTGCAGCATGTAGAAGAGAGCAGAAGGTAAGTCCACCAAGTAGCATCGTGTAGCATAATCCTACCCGGCGATCCTCTCCTCGTCGTCCTGTTAGAGAGCGACCACCGGGTTGTATCTGGCACTTGGAAGGGTGTGTTTTATTAAGTATCCGGTTCTAGTTGTCATAAGGTTAAGGTACAACTCCAAGTCGTCCTGTTACCGAAGATCATGGCTATTCGAATAGATTAACTTCCCTGCAGGGGTGCACCACATTTCCCAACACGCTCGACCCCCTTTGTCCGGACACACTTGTCGGGGTCATGCCCAGCCTCGGAAGATCAACACGTCACAGCCCTACCTAGGCACAACAGGGAGGTCAGCACGTCGGTCTAAATCCTATGGCACAGGGGTCTGGGCCCATCGCCCATTGCACACCTGCACGTTGCGAGGGCGGCTGGTGAGCAGACCTAGCCTCCCTTATAAAAGAGCAGGCGTTCCAGTCCAACCCGGCGCGCGCCGCTCAGTCGCTGACGTCACGAAGGCTTCGGCTGATACCACGACGTCGAGTGCCCATAACTGTCCATGCGTAGTTGGTTAGTGCGTATAGGCCAGTAGCCAAACTCAGATCAAATACCAAGATCTAGCGTGTTATCTTGAAGTAACTGCGAACGCCGACCAGGGCCAGGCCCACCTCTCTCCTAGGTGGTCTCAAGCTGCCCTGTTGCTCCGCCACAAAGATCCACCCAGAGAGCCCTCGGGACAAAGGTCCTTTCAGCCCCTAATCCGTGAATCACTCGCGGGTACCCTATGAGCCGATCCGTCTTTAGTCACCACATGCATCATGTATAAGATATATAATATATACCCGTGATCACCTCCCGAGTGATCATGGCCCGATAGTATAGCATGGCAGACGGACAAGAATGTATGGCCTCTGATGATAATCTAGCATCCTATACTAAGCATTTAGGATTGCAGGCAAGGTATCAATAGTTGTAGCAACAATGACAGACTATGCATCAGAATAGGATTAATGGAAAGCACTAACATGCTACACTACTCTAATGCAAGCAGTAGAGAGAAGAGTAGGCGATATCTAGTGATCAAGGGGGGGGCTTGCCTGGTTGCTCTGGCAAGAGAGAGGGGTCGTCAACACCGTAGTCGTACTAGGTTGCAGCGGCGTCGGTCTCGGTGTCTACCGGAAAGAAGTAACGGGGGGGGGGGAGGGGACACAATAAATAACAGAGCAATCAAAGCATCACAAAGCAAAACATGGTAATACGCGGTGCTAGAGGTGACCTAACGCAGTACTAGGTGACACCGACAAAGGGGGGAAACATCCGAGAAAGTGTTCCCAGTGTTTCGCATTTTCGGACAGATAAACCGAAGGAGGAAAGTTGCATGTTCGCTATTCTAGGGATGTGTGGCGGACGAACGGGCTGCGTATTCGGATTCGTCTCGTCGTTTTGAGCAAATTTCATGTACAAAGTATTTTCATCCGAGATACGGATTATTTTATATTAATTTTCAAAGATTTAAACAATTTCTGGATTTACATAATTCGAATTAAAAACGGAATATACTTTTGCCACCTAGTGCTACCCTAGCATGTGAGTATGACAGTGGGGCCAGTGGGGTTGGGTCGATCCAGTTAAGGGTTGACTGGTCAACACCTGAATAGTGTAAGTGGGTCCCGCGTGTCATTGACTTAGATCTTTTAATCTAATTTTAGCATATTAATCTAACAGTTGGTCCCAGATGTCATTGACTTTCCTTTTAACTAATGGGTTATTTAGTGTGAGGAACCACTTGTCAGAAACCCATAGGCTATTTAATTTACATATAAAGTAGCAGCCCTAAACTAATCTAATTAGTAGTACTAATCTGGATAGGGCCGGCCGCATACACAGAACACACATGCACGCACACCACACAGAATGCACTCACACATGCGTGCATGGCCACTCGGCCATGGCCAACAACAGGAGCAGCCGGCGGGATGGTGAGGCCACGCGCGGGACAGGGCCCGGCCTGGGCGTAGTGGGAGCGGCGGCAGACACGGTTAGGCGCCGGCGGCGCGGACAGGCAGCGAGGAAAGGGGCGGCGAGCGGCGGGGCAAGTGCTGCGGCGGCGGCGGAAGCAGCGAAGAGCAGGGAGCGGGCAGGGCAAGGAAGAAGCAGCTAGCGACAACATTGGAGTAGCAGTTAGCAGTAGCACGCAACAGCAACTAGTTGCAGTATGAGCAGCAGAACACGCAAGCAGAAGCTTAGCCTCCGGCCATGGCGGCCACAGACGAACACGAGATGGAGCCTAACGGAGTGGATCGAAGATGGGAACGAGGGGAATTGGCCGAGGAGCTCACCGCGAACCTGTAGAGGTGCAAAGCAAGCTCGGGGAAGGCTTGGAGGCGACAAATCAAAGCGGCGACGAGCGACGACCGGAGGTAGAAGATGACTCGATCCAGGCGATGCAGCGCGAGGGGGCTCGAGCTGGTCCTCGTAGGTGACATAGACGACAAAGGGGAAGCCGGGGGGAGGACGACGTTGGCCGCGCAGACGGCAAGGCCATGGCAACGGCTGCGGCTGCGCGCGTTGCAGAGAAGAGGACGAGCGAGGAAGAGGGGGAACGGGGCGAGGGTTTGTCCAAAGGCGCCGGGGTGCTCTTATCCATTAGAGGGTTCGTTGGATGCTTGACACGGCATCAAACATCGGCGTGGACGGCGGGGGCGCGTCCACCACGCCATGGCCTCCCTGCCTCTGTACAGAGGTTGGGGAAAAGGCCTCTGTGGGCTGGGCGGAGTGCACTGTGCATTTAGGCCCAATGGCACAGTAGGTGTTTAGGCCTTTTTCTATTTATTTTTCTGTTTTGTATTTTCTTCAATGTTTTGCATTTTAATTCAATACCAAAAGAATTTTATTGACTACACAACTTGTCACAATGCTCGAACACAATATTTTGGAGAGGCCCAGAATGTTTCAAGTTAAATGAAAATACATAAACATTTATTTATTTTGAATTGGCTATTTGGGGCAGCTGTTGGACCACTTTAAATTTTCCTAGGAATTAAATGGCGAGTCCAATGATGTTGGTTTCATCATCACAATGATTAGGGGAATTTATAGAATAATTCAAACATTTTAGTTTTAATATTTGAAAACCTTTAGCATTTGACTTGATTTTGAATTTGAAGACGAATCTGTTTCGAATCAATGCAAGTTTATCAACAGTAATCGAGATGACGTGGCATCATTAGCAGTGGTTCACTGTAGCTTAATTATCCGGGCGTCACAATTCTCCTCCACTACAAGAAATCTCGTCCCGAGATTTAAGAGGTGCGGTAAGGGAAAAGAGTTGGTTACGAAACTCTAACGAGTCTTCTTGATCTTGGCTTCTCTTCTCGAAGAAGGTGACCCCTTTCATTGATGTCTACATTTCTCTACTTCACGTCATCGTGATGAAGTCGTCATCCTTTCTTTGGAAACTCCAATGTACTTACAAAAATGATAAGGGGTAACTTTGGAAGAACGGACCTCTACAAGGTTGATCAACTGATAGATAACTCAGGGGTTGTGGTAGAAAGTAACTCTCGAATTGATCTTAAGAAAACATCGAGAGAAAAATAAGAAGGTACCATAAGAAGTTTTGAGCAGGCGGGCAATCGCTTTGATGCCTAATCAGAAGGCGAAAGGTGTTCAGAGCAATGAAAAGAAATATTGCGTCTGATACGAGACTAGGTCATCCATAGGACGACGGCTTGTGAATTTCATACGAAGCCATGTGCAAAGGATACTTCAAAATCAAGGTTGTAAAGGAGAGTCAGGTTTCGATCCTGTGGAACTGTGGGTTATGGGCCCACCAAGTGTGTTAAAAGTAGGATGGGCGCTTACATCTTGCACGGTCATGACAGCGAGGCATGTCAAAGAATAGCATGCCAGTTAAGTTGGCAACAACGTTGGTACCAAGGGCGAGGGACGAAGAGAACCATTTTCCTGCTCGTTGAACGAGGCGGACCAATAGGCAAAGTTCTCGTCCATTGGTGGTTACCGGAATGTCATCAACAGTAGTAATAGGATCTTACTAGCAGAGTTGTACACCAAGGTGTCTACCTAAGCAGGGAATTATCTCTGCTCAGATGAGTTTTGATTACAGGAAAGGTTAACCAAAATAATGGAAAGGAAAATATGATTAGTATATTACTCTGACAAACGGAAAGGAAAATGTGTTTAAACCCGAGTATCAAGAGTATATCTTTTCCCAAGGAAAGGCAGAGCATGATATACATGATAGGGCTCCAAGTATGAAACCATTTAAACAAAGGCGGAAGGAATTCATGAGGTTTACCCATACAACGGTGTTTGGATAATTGATAAGGAAAATTTAGCATTGTGCTTCAAATGTTTTTATCGAAAATCGGAGTACCACAGACATGCTTCGAGATAGCATTAACATGGTCTTCAAGGAAAGGTCAGACTTTGGATAAACGAAGGATTTATCAGGAACAACTTGTAGAATAAGTCTTACAATTTCCTCATGGAAGAATGGATAACCTTGCTGAAAAGGGGAACTATAACAATAGGGCCTCCGGCCACGTGTGCTAGGCATGTCATCATCTTATCGGGTCATATAAAGACCAATGTTATAACTCTTGGAAAATGTCCCAACCATCATATCTGATCGGGATTCAGATCTGATCGGTGTCAAGATACCTCAGACTCAAGATGCCTGAGAAGAAAAGGTGCAACAAAAATTGATGAGATGACATTGTAAGATCCTTGGAAAATGAACTATGGAAGCGAGTTCTGAAACAAGAGTTCATCATTTAAACCAAGGAGAGGGTGGGGAGGCGGCTGATGGACTCAGCGACAACTAATCGAGATTTCCAAAAGATGGATTTCCACGGTTATGTAAACAAGGAGATAAGATTTGTCAGATCAAATGATATGATGGTGTATGCTCGAGGAAAACTTACACAATTAAACATTGGTTGAAAGGTGCACCCGAAATATGGGCTTACGGAGCATGATCAAGGTTAGAATGGGGATTCAATAACCGATAGGCTAAGAATGAACTGTCGATCATTAACTTTGAAGCAATAGGGTTGCTAGAAGGGTAGAATCCAAACAACGCCGTTCACTCATTGGTATCCCGATTAGAATCAACATAGGGACCAAGAAAGAATGGTGATGGTGAGAAGTATCACTATACCAAGAATTATTAAGAGGTGGAGCAATCCTCACAACATTCTTGATATGGAAGAGAGTAATACTACAAGGTAGAACATAACCTAAGCTAGATAGCAAGGAAATCAAGGTATAACACCAAACACGAACAAGTTTGTGTTGAACGAAAGGCAATAAAATGGTCGATGATAACACAAATCATCAAGGGCAAGGATGGTATTTCTCATCATGAATTCAATTGATATCCTGGAAGAGCTCGAAATGCTGATGATGATCATGACACATTTGTCGAGAGATTTCATGAAGATGTAATCGATCGGCGATGACATCAAGTCAAAGGAATGATGAAGCAAAAGGTTATTGGAACCAAAGGTACGACACAAACTTGAAATCAAGCTTGTTGTTCAAGGACAATTGATATGAAGAGGAAGATCGACATAAGATTAGCTCACCATTGAAATTTTTTGCTCCGGGAAGAAGGACCAGGTAGCAGAGTTAAAATCGGCATGACAAGGATATAGCCAAGCAAGCTAGGAATGACGTGATTGAGTTCAAACTCGTAAGTAATGAAGGTTACCAAGAGCTGATTAATCACGGTGCGGACTTGAGTCAGTTATCGGTGTCTTTGAGTGTCTAATAACTGATACGTCTCCAACATATCTATAATTTTTGATTGCTCCATGCTATATTATCTACTGTTTTGGGCAATATTGGGCTTTATTATCCACTTTTGTATTACTTTTGGGACTAACCTATTAACCGGAGGCCCAACCCAGATTTGCTGTTTTATGCCTATTTCAGTGTTTCGAAGAAAAGGAATATCAGACGGAGTCGAAACGGAATGAAATCAACTGGAGAAGTTATTTTTGGATGGAAACACACCTGATGGACTTGGACCCCACGTCAGAAGATACGGGAGCTTCCCACGAGGGTGGGTGGCCCCCCCTAGGGCGCGCCCCCTGCCTCGTGGGGCCCCCGTGGCTCCCATGACGTGCTTCTTCTGCCTATATAACTCCATATACCCTAAAACTTCCAGAACGCAACATAGATCGGGAGTTCCGCCGCCAGAAGCCTCCGTAGCCACCGAAAACCAATCTAGACCCGTTCCGGCACCCTGTCGGAGGGGGCAATCCTTCTCCGGTGGCCATCTTCATCATCCCGGTGCTCTCCATGATGAGGAGGGAGTAGTTCTCCCTCGGGGCTGAGGGTATGTATGAGTAGCTATGTGTTTGATCTCTCTCTCTCTCTCTCGTGTTCTTGAGATGATACGATCTTGATGTATCGCGATCTTTGCTATTTTAGTTGGATCCTATGATGTTTCTCCCCCCTCTTCTCTCTTGTAATGAATTGAGTTTCCCCTTTGGAGTTATCTTATCGGATTGAGTCTTTAAAGATTTGAGAACACTTGATGCATGTCTTGGTGATCAACTTGCGGGTTTCGTGACATTGGGAACCTATGCATAGGGGTTGGCACACGTTCTCGTTGTGATTCTCTGGTAGGAACTTTGGGGCACTCTTTGAGGTCCTTTGTGTTGGTTGAATAGATGAATCTGAGATTGTGTGATGCATATCGTATAATCATACCCACGGATACTTGAGGTGACATTGGAGTATCTAGGTGACATTAGGGTTTTGGTTGATTTGTGTCTTAAGGTGTTATTCTAGTACGAACTCTATGGCTGTTTGTGACACTTATAGGAATAGCCCAACGGATTGATTGGAAAGAATAACTTTGAGGTGGTTTCATACCCTACCATAATCTCTTTGTTCGTTCTCCGCTATTAGTGACTTTGGAGTGACTCTTTGTTGCATGTTGAGGGATAGTTATGTGATCCAATTATGTTAGTATTGTTGAGGGAACTTACACTAGCGAAAGTATGAACCCTAGGCCTTATTTCCACACATTGCAATACCGTTTACGCTCACTTTTATCACTTGCTACCTTGCTGTTTTTATATTTTCAGATTACAAAAACTATTATCTACTATCCATATTGCACTTGTATCACTATCTCTTTGCCGAACTAGTGCACCTATACAATTTACCATTGTATTGGGTGTGTTGGGGACACAAGAGACTCTTTGTTATTTGGTTGCAGGGTTGCTTGAGAGAGACCATCTTCATCCTACGCCTCCTACGGATTGATAAACCTTAGGTCATCCACTTGAGGGAAATTTTCTACTGTCCTACAAACCTCTGCACTTGGAGACCCAACAACGTCTACAAGAAGAAGGTTGTGTAGTAGACATCAAGCTCTTTTCTGGCGCCGTTGCCGGGGAGGTGAGTGCTTGAAGGTATATCTTTAGATCTTGCAATCGAGTCTTTTAGTTTCTTGTTTTATCACTAGTTTAGTTTATAAAAGAAAACTATAAAAAATGGAATTGAGTTTGTCTCATACGCTTCACCTTTTTAATATCTTTCGTGAGTATGATGGAAAGGATAATTGTGCTCAAGTGCTAGAAGAAGAAATCTATAAAATGTTTGGCACTAAATATTTGAATGATGAGCATGGTTGCAATGTTGTTAGTACAAATTCTTTGAATATCCATAATACTAATGATGAGTGCACTAGTTATGATGAAAATGCCTCCTATAAACATGTCAATTTTTGTGGAGTAGACTGTGTTTGCAAGTACACACCAAATAGGGAAGATAGATATTGCAAGAGGCATAAGTACTTAGAAACCAAATTGTTACAAGAAGAGCTAGATGAATGTGCTGAAAATTTAAGATATCTTACCCATACTTGTGAACTTTGCAATGAACATGGTCATTTAAATATCAAATGCAAATTGTTTCATGACCGTATCGTGTCCAAAAATTGTGATGACTTGATTTCCCTTGCACATCATAATGAACTTAGTTTGCTCTTGGGTTATGAATAAATGAAACGTATAACTGAGGGTATTCCAAAATTTAATCTCGATAAACTTCTTGGTTTTGATCTAGAGAAGATTTATATGTATTGTGCGGTGAATTGCATTGAAAATCCTTATATTGCCAACTACATAAAGAAAAGAAAACAAATAGAATATGAAGAGAATACTAATGAAAGGGAAGAGACTTCCCAATATCCTCCTATTATTTCTTAGGATGAATCAGGAAACGAGGAGGAGCCTCCTATTCAACCAATCTCATTAATAAGGAGCTCCAGAAAGAGGATTGAACCCACACATGATGTGGTGAAGAAGAAGAAAAGAAAAAGGAAGAGAGGTAAAAAGATATCTCTCTCAAATAATGCTTCTCCTATTACTATTGTGCCTCATGAAAATATAACTGTGGAAGATAATGATACTTCTTATGATCTTGAAAATCTTTTTGGCACTTGCTTGGAAGAATATGATAATTGCTATACTATTGGTGCTATCCATACTATTAATGATGAGAGTGATTATGCTTATAATATGAAAAGGCCCAAGCTTTGGGATGCTATGTTTGATGAAGATGATGTTTTTGAGAATATATTTGCTGCAATTAATGTTTTTCCCAAGCTTGGGGATGCTACGCTTAATGAAGATTATATTTTTAGTCTCCCAAGTTTTCATATGCAAATTCATAATGATAATAACATGCCTCCTACTTATGATAATTATTGTGATGATACATATGCTATAAAAAGTAGTGAGGATTATATTTATAAAACTTGTCATGATTATGGTTACCCCTTTTCTGGACATTACTCTTTTAATGTGGAAACAATTTATAATATTCAAGTCTCTTATGATACTCCCACTATCCCGAATGAGAAGAATTTTGGTTATGTGGAGAGTAGAAAATTTTCTATGCTTGTAGATCATGAAAGGAATGCTTTAGGTGATGGTTATATTGTTGAATTCATTCATGATTCTACTGAAAATTATTATGAGGGAGGAATATATGCTTGTAGGAATTGCAATAATATCAAGTTTCGTCTCTATGTGCTTAAAATTTTGAAGTTATGCTTGTTTTACCTTCCTATGCAAGTTGATTCTTGTTCCCATAAGTTGTTTGCTCACAAAATCCCTATGCATAGGAAGCATGTTAGACTTAAATGTGCTAGTCATATTCTTCATGATGCTCTCTTTATGTTACAATTCTTATCTTTTATGTGAGCATCATTGAAATCATCATGCCTAGCTAGGGGCGTTAAACGATAGCGCTTGTTGGGAGGCAACCCAACTTTATTTTTGTTCCTTACTTTTTGTTCCTGTTTAGTAATAAATAATTCATCTAGCCTATGTTTAGATGTGGTTTTATGCTTTTAGTTAGTGTTTGTGCCAAGTAGAACCTTTGGAAAGACTTGGGGAAAGTCTTGTTGATCATGCTGTCAAAAACAGAAACTTTAGCGCTCACGAGAACTGCTGCCATTTTTATTTGCAGAGTGATATTTAGTTAATTATTTTTGCAGATGATTAATAGATAAATTCCTCCGGTCCAGAAATTAATTTGAGAATTTTATGAGTTCCAGAAGTATACGTTTGATCCAGATTACTACAGACTTTTCTGTTTTTGACAGATTCTGTTTTTGATGTATTGTTTGCTTATTTTGATGAATCTATCGCTAGTAAAATAGTTTATAAACCATAGATAAGTTGGAATACAGAAGGTTTAACACCAATATAAATAAAGAATGAATTCATTACATTACCTTGAAGTGGTGATTTATTTTCTTATACTAACGAAGCTTACGAGTTTTCTACTTTAAGTTTTGTGTTGTGAAGTTTTCAAGTTTTGGGTAAAGATTTGATGGACTATGAAATAAGGAGTGGCAAGAGCCTAAGCTTGGGGATGCCCGAGGAACCCCAAGTTAATATTCAGGGAAAATCAAAAGCCTAAGCTTGGGGATGCCCCGGAAGGCATCCCCTCTTTCGTCTTCGTTCATCGGTAACTTTACTTGGAGCTATATTTTTATTCGCCACATGATATGTGTTTTGCTTGGAGCGTCATGTCATTTTATTTTACTTTGCTTGCTGTTTGAATAAAATACCAAGATCTGAAATTATTTAATGTTAGAGAGTCTTCACATAGTTGCATAATTATTCGACTACTCATTGATATTCACTTATATCTTTCGGAGTAGTTTGTTGTTGCTCTAGTGCTTCACTTATATCCTTTTAGAGCATGGTGGTATTTTTATTTTGAAGAAATATATGAACTCTCGTGCTTCACTTATATTATTTTGAGAGTCTTAATAGCATGGTAATTTACTAAAATCCTAATATGCTAGGTATTCAAGAATAATAAAATTCTCTTATGAGTGTGTTGAATACTATGACAAGTTTGATACTTGATAATTGTTTTGAGATATGGACATGGTGATATTAGAGTCATGCTAGTTGAGTAGTTGTGAATTTGGGAAATACTTGTGTTGAAGTTTGTGATTCCCATAGCATGCACGTATGGTGAACTGTTATGTGATGAAGTCGGAGCATTATTTATTGATTGATTGTCCTCCTTATGAGTGGTGGTCGGGGACGAGCGATGGTCTTTTCCTACCAATCTATCCCCCTAGGAGCATGCGCGTAGTACTTTGTTTCGATAACTAATAGATTTTTGCAATAAGTATGTGAGTTCTTTATGACTAATGTTGAGTCCATGGATTATACGCACTCTCACCTTTCCACCATTGCTAGCCTCTCTAGTACCGCGCAACTTTCGCCGGTACCATAAACCCACCATATACCTTTCTCAAAACAGCCACCATGCCTACCTATTATGGCATTTCCATAGCCATTCCGAGATATATTGCCATGCAACTTTCCACCATTCCGTTTATTATGACATGCTCCATCATTGTCATATTGCTTTGCATGATCATGTAGTTGACATAGTATTTGTGGCAAAGCCACCGTTCATAATTCTTTCATACTTGTCACTCATGCATCATTGCACATCCCGGTACACTGCCGGAGGCATTCATATAGAGTCATCTTTGTTCTAGTATCGAGTTGTAATCATTGAGCTGTAAATAAATAGAAGTGTGATGATCATCATTCAATAGAGCATTGTCCCAAATAAAAAAAAAGAGAAAGGCCAAATAAAAAAAGAAAGGCCAAAAAAAGAAAGGCCCAAAAATAAATAAATAAAAAGGGGCAATGCTACTATCCTTTTTCCACACTTGTGCTTCAAAGTAGCACCATGATATAGCGAGTCTCATATATTGTGCTTCAAAGTAGCACCATGTTCTTCATATAGAGAGTCTCTTGAGTTATCACTTTCATATACTAGTGGGAATCTTTCATTATAGAACTTGGCTTGCATATTCCAATGATGGGCTTCCTCAAAATGACCTAGGTCATCGTGAGAAAGCGAGTTGGATGCACACCCACTAGTTTCTTTTGTTGAGCTTTCATACATTTATAGCTCTAGTGCATCCGTTGCATGGCAATCCCTACTCACTCACATTGATATCTATTGATGGTCATCTCCATAGCCCATTGATACGCCTAGTCGATGTGAGACTATCTTCTCCTTTTTTGTCTTCTCCACAACCACCATTCTATTCCATCTATAGTGCTATGTCCATGGCTCACGCTCATGTATTGCGTGAAGATTGAAAAAGTTTGAGAACATCAAAAGTATGAAACAATTGCTTGGCTTGTCATCGGGGTTGTGCATGATTTAAAATATTTTGTGTGGGGAAGATGGAGCATAGCCAGACTATATGATTTTGTAGGGATAGCTTTCTTTGGCCATGTTATTTTGAGAGGACATAATTGCTTAGTTAGTATGCTTGAAGTATTACTATTTTTATGTCAATATTAAACTTTTATCTTGAATCTTTCGGATCTGAACATTCATGCCACAATAAAGAAAAAAATTACATTGAGAAATATGTTAGAAAGCATTCGACATAAAAAAAATTCTTTTTTATCATTTACGTACTCGACGATGAGCGGGAATTAAGCTTGGGGATGCTTGATACGTCTCCAACGTATCTATAATTTTTGATTGCTCCATGCTATATTATCTACTGTTTTGGGCAATATTGGGCTTTATTATCCACTTTTATATTACTTTTGGGACTAACCTATTAACCGGAGGCCCAGCCCAGATTTGTTGTTTTATGCCTATTTCAGTGTTTCGAAGGAAAGGAATATCAGACGGAGTCGAAACGGAACGAAATCAACTGGAGAAGTTATTTTTGGAAGGAAACACACCTGATGGACTTGGACCCCACGTCAGAAGATACAGGAGCTTCCCACAAGGGTGGGGGGCGCCCCCCCTAGGGCGCGCCCCCTGCCTCGTGGGGCCCTCGTGGCTCCCCTGACGTGCTTCTTCTGCCTATATAACTCCATATACGCTAAAACTTCCAGAACGCAACATAGATCGGGAGTTCCGCCGCCAGAAGCCTCCGTAGCCACCGAAAACCAATCTAGACCCGTTCCGGCACCCTGTCGGAGGGGGCAATCCTTCTTCGGTGGCCATCTTCATCATCCCGGTGCTCTCCATGACGAGGAGGGAGTAGTTCTCCCTCGGGGCTGAGGGTATGTATGAGTAGCTATGTGTTTGATCTCTCTCTCTCTCTCTCGTGTTCTTGAGATGATACGATCTTGATGTATCGCGATCTTTGCTATTTTAGTTGGATCCTATGATGTTTCTCCCCCCTCTTCTCTCTTGTAATGAATTGAGTTTCCCCTTTGGAGTTATCTTATCGGATTGAGTCCTTAAAGATTTTAGAACACTTGATGCATGTCTTGGTGATCAACTTGCGGGTTTCGTGACATTGGGAACCTATGCATAGGGGTTGGCACACGTTCTCGTCGTGATTCTCCGGTAGAACTTTGGGGCACTCTTTGAGGTCCTTTGTGTTGGTTGAATAGATGAATCTGAGATTGTGTGATGCATATCGTATAATCATGCCCACGGATACTTGAGGTGACATTGGAGTATCTAGGTGACATTAGGGTTTTGGTTGATTTGTGTCTTATGGTGTTATTCTAGTACGAACTCTAGGGCTGTTTGTGACACTTATAGGAATAGCCCAACGGATTGATTGGAAAGAATAACTTTAAGGTGGTTTCGTACCCTACCATAATCTCTTCGTTCGTTCTCCGCTATTAGTGACTTTGGAGTGACTCTTTGTTGCATGTTGAGGGATAGTTATGTGATCCAATTATGTTAGTATTGTTGAGGGAACTTACACTAACGAAAGTATGAACCCTAGGCCTTGTTTCAACGCATTGCAATACCATTTACGCTCACTTTTATCATTAGTTACCTTGCTGTTTTTATATTTTTAGATTACAAAAACTATTATCTACTATCCATATTGCACTTGTATCACTATCTCTTTACCGAACTAGTGCACCTATACAATTTACCATTGTATTGGGTGTGTTGGGGACACAAGAGACTCTTTGTTATTTGGTTGCAGGGTTGCTTGAGAGAGACCATCTTCATCCTACGCCTCCTACGGATTAATAAACCTTAGGTCATCCACTTGAGGGAAATTTGCTACTGTCCTACAAACCTCTGCACTTGGAGGCCCAACAACGTCTACAAGAAGAAGGTTGTGTAGTAGACATCAATAACTCAAAGCTAGTGAAAAATTGGAATCAATGAGAATGTAGCACTTGATGAAGAACTCATAAGAAGTTATGCAGTTCCATGATAATCTCGAGGTACCAGGGGGGTAATACTCGACGACAGATCAAAGTAGAGGGTTGGACTAGGGTAATGCTCTGCAGAAGACAAGTGCTTAAACTTGCACGAGAAATGGTATTTAAAAGAGAACATGGTCGGAACCACGTCCACAGATACAAGATGAACTTATAACGAGGGGATAATTATTTTAAGAGAAGCTTCCATGATAAGGTATACATCGGGTCCATGGGCATGAACACGGGGTTCAAGGTCGACTCCCACTTGTTCAACGCATAACCTTTCATTCACCTCTCGTATTTCGAAAATGACATTAGTTGTTGAAAATTTTGCCTGGTGCAATACCGGATAAGTATGACCCATGAAATCTTTCGGGTTCACACGGATTAGGGAAGGCATAGGTTCAACCCATCAGGGCATCTTAGAACATATACCACAAACTTCGGAGTAAATAATACAAGCTCGAAAGTAAAGCATGGTTCACAAAGCAGAGGATACAATTTACCAAAGGCATTATACCCATGGAAAGGCTCACAAGGTTATTCAATATGAAGGACACGGTCGGATAAAATCCGACAAAGGGTCTGGTGGTCCACAAGGGATCTGATGTGAGCATCGGTACTCAACCAGAGGAAGAAAGAGTGCAAGGAGGTCAGATTATAGAAACAACTGACTAACTCAAAGCTTAAATGCAAAGGAATCATGAATTCCAAGACAAGGGATCAGAAGCAATGCTCTGATTAGGGATGGATAAGTTGAATAGACTTAGGGATACAACCGATCAAGGCATTGATTGGTCAAGAACCAGCTCATATCCAAATGACGTCTGAGCCGAAAGGATGAATTCTAGGATCTGATTGAGGATTGCAAGCATTCGCAACAAATTGAATCAACGGACTCAAAATGATAATGACAAGGGATGCCACGGAGATTACTAGAAGTATGGAATTAACCATAATGCAGGAAGGCAAGGAATTTGAGAGCAATGGGCTGCTGAGGTTTTCCAGAAAATCGAATGGTATTTCGAGGACTTTTGTGAAACACATGAACAACTAGGGATGACCGGATACTCAGCAAGTGCGAGGAATTATCCGTAGGGGTATTTATGTGGCAAGGAACTGCAAGACAGTAGGCACAAAGTATACTCAGAATAATAGAGACAATTTCGGGGAATGATTGTATGAATGGCAAGTGTACGTGGTTATCTATAGGGGTAGGGATGATAGGGAATTGCAAAAGCAACAGGAGCCAAGTCTCGAGGGAACATCGGAGAGTAACTTCGAAATCTTCTGGTGCAGCCGGCTATCATCTGGACGGAAGGGGCTCTCCGGGTGGATGTGATCATGAGACCCTAATGTTAGAGTTAGTAAAAATCATTTCACCCGAATAGAAGAGAGATCAGAATCCCAGAGTATAGACGAGGAATAAAAGATCCTAATACCACCCAACGGTGACGTGGGCCCATCGGCCGCACAACCATGTTAGTAAAACAGATTTCATCGACTAGACTCAACTTCGGCCGAGGAGTGTGGAAGGGGGATTCCTACAGGCAGTCGGCTCTGATACCAACTTGTGATGCCCCCGATTCAATCGTACACTAATCATACACGCAAACATGTACGATCAAGATCAGGGACTCACGGGAAGATATCACAACACAACTCTACAAATAAAATAAGTCATAGAAGCATCATGTTACAAGCCAGGGGCCTCGAGGGCTCGAATACAAGTGCTCGATCATAGACGAGTTAGCGAAAGCAACAATATCTGAGTACAGACATAAGTTAAACAAGTTTGCCTTAAGAAGGCTAGCACAAACTGGGATACAGATCGAAAGAGGCGCCAGCCTCCTGCCTGGGATCCTCCTAAACTACTCCTGGTCGTCGTCAACGGGCTGCACGTATTAGTAGACACCTCCAGTGTAGTAGGAGTCATCGTCAACAGTGGCGTCTGGCTCCTGGACTCCATCATCTGGTCGCAGCAATCGGGTATAGGTAGGGGGAAAAGGGGGAGCAAAGCAACCGTGAGTACTCATCCAAAGTACTCGCAAGCAAGGAGCTACACTACATATGTATGCATTGGTATCAAATGGAATAAGGCTATCATATGTGGACTGAACTGCAGAATGCCGGAATAAGAGGGGGATATCTAGTCCTATCGAAGACTACGCTTCTGGCCACCTCCATCTTGCAGCATGTAGAAGAGAGCAGAAGGTAAGTCCACCAAGTAGCATTGTGTAGCATAATCCTACCCGGCGATCCTCTCCTCGTCGCCCTGTTAGAGAGCAACCACCGGGTTGTATCTGGCACTTGGAAGGGTGTGTTTATTAAGTATCCGGTTCTAGTTGTCATAAGGTCAAGGTACAACTCCAAGTCGTCCTTTTACCGAAGATCACGGCTATTCGAATAGATTAACTTCCCTGCAGGGGTGCACCACATTTCCCAACACGCTCGATCCCCTTTGTTCGGACACACTTGTCGAGGTCATGCCCGGCCTCGGAAGATCAACACGTCGCAGCCCTACCTAGGCACAACAAAGAGGTCAGCACACCGGTCTAAATCCTATGGCGCAGGGGTCTGGGCCCATCGCCCATTGCACACCTGCATGTTGCGAGGGCGGCCGGTGAGCAGACCTGGCCTCCCTTATAAAAGAGCAGGCGTTCCAGTCCAACCCGGCGCACGCCGCTCAGACGCTGACGCCACGAAGGCTTCGGCTGATACCACGACGTCGAGTGCCCATAACTGTCCCCGCGTAGTTGGTTAGTGCGTATAGGCCAGTAGCCAAACTCAGATCAAATACCAAGATCTCGTTAAGCGTGTTATCTTGAAGTAACCGTGAACGCTGACCAGGGCCAGGCCTACCTCTCCCCAATCCGTGAATCACTCGCGGGTACCCTACGAGCCGACCCGTCTTTAGTCATCACATGTATCATGTATAAGATATATAATATATACCCGTGATCACCTCCCGAGTGATCACGACCCGATAGTATAGCATTGCAGATGGACAAGAATGTAGGGCCCCTGATGATAATCTAGCATCCTATACTAAGCATTTAGGATTGCTGGTAAGGTATCAACAGTTGTAGCAACAATGACAGGCTATGCATCAGAATAGGATTAGTGCAAAGCAGTAACATGCTACACTACTCTAATGCAAGCAGTAGAGAGAAGAGTAGGCAATATCTAGTGATCAAGGGGGGGGGGGGCTTGCCTGGTTGCTCTAGCAAGAGAGAGGGGTCGTCAACACCGTAGTCGTACTGGGTAGCAGCAGCGTCGGTCTCGGTGTCTATCGGAAAGAAGTAACGGGGGGGGGGGACACAATAAATAACAGAGCAATCAAAGCATCACAAAGCAAAACATGGTAATACACGGTGCTAGAAGGTGACCTAACGCAGTACTAGGTGACACCGGCAAAGGGGGGAAACATCCGAGAAAGTGTTCCCGGTGTTTCGTGTTTTCGGACAGATGAACCGGAGGGGGAAAGTTGCATGTTCGCTATGCTAGGGATGTGTGGCAGACGAACGGGCTGCGTATTCGGATTCGTCTCATCGTTCTGAGAAACTTTCATGTACAAAGTATTTTTATCCGAGATACAGATTGTTTTATATTAATTTTCAAAGATTTAAACAAATTCTGGAATTTCTGGATTTACATTAATTCAAATTAAAAACGGAATATACTTTTCTCACCTAGTGCTACCCTAGCATGTGAGTATGACAGTGGGGCCAATGGGGCTGGGTTGATCCAGTCAAGGGTTGACTGGTCAACACCTGAATAGTGTAAGTGGGTCCCGCGTGTCATTGACTTGGATCTTTTAATCTAATTTTAGCATATTAATCTAACAGTTAGTCCCAGATGTCATTGACTGGCCTTTTAACTAATGGGTTATTTAGTGTGAGGAACCACTTGTCACAAACCCATAAGCTATTTAATTTACATATAAAGTAGCAACCCTAAACTAATCTAATTAGTAGTACTAATCTGGATAGGGCCGGCCGCATACCCAGAACACACATGCACGCACACCACACAGAATGCACTCACACATGCGTGCATGGCCACTCGGCCAGGGCCAACAACAGGAGCAGCCGGCGGGAAGGCGAGGCTGTTGGAAATATGCCCTAGAGGCAATAATAAAATGGTTTTTATAATATTTCCTTGTTCATGATAATTGTCTATTGTTCATGCTATAATTGTGTTATCCGGAAATCGTAATACATGTGTGAATACATAGACCACAACATGTCCCTAGTGAGCCTCTAGTTAACTAGCTCGTTGATCAACGGATAGTCATGGTTTCCTGACTATGAACATTAGATGTCATTGATAACGGGATCACATCATTAGGAGAATGATGTGATGGACAAGACCCAATCTTAAGCATAGCATAAGATCGTGTAGTTCATCTGCTAGAGCTTTTCTAATGTCAAGTATCCTTTCCTAAGACCATGAGATTGTGCAACTCCCGGATACTGTAGGAATACTTTGGGTGTGCCAAACGTCACAACGTAACTGGGTGACTATAAAGGTGCACTACGGGTATCTCCGAAAGTGTCTGTTGGGTTGGCACGAATCGAGTCTGGGATTTGTCACTCCGCATGATGGAGAGGTATCTCTGGGCCCACTCGGTAAGACATCATCATAATGAGCTCAATGTGACTAAGGGTTGGTCACGGGATGATGTGTTGC
Organism: Triticum urartu; assembly: GCF_003073215.2. Lineage (NCBI taxonomy): Eukaryota > Viridiplantae > Streptophyta > Magnoliopsida > Poales > Poaceae > Triticum > Triticum urartu. Next base: position 388,326,720 of record NC_053025.1, read on the forward strand.
GGAACGAGTAAAGTGACTTGCCGGTAACGAGATTGAACGAGGTATTGGGATACCGATGATCGAATCTCGGGCAAGTAACGTACCGATTGACAAAGAGAATTGAATACGGGATTGATTGAATCCTCGACATCATGGTTCATCCGATGAGATCATCGTGGAACATGTGGGAGCCAACATGGGTATCCAGATCCCGCTGTTGGTTATTGGCCGGAGAGTTGTCTCGGCCATGTCTGCATGGTTCCCGAACCCGTAGGGTCTACGCACTTAAGGTTCGGTGACACTAGGGTTGTAGAGATATTAGTATGCGGTAACCCGAAAGTTGTTCGGAGTCCTGGATGAGATCCCGGACATCAAGAGGAGTTCCGGAATGGTCTGGAGGTAAAGATTTGTATATAGGAAGTCCAGTTTCGGCCACCGGGAAGGTTTCAAGGGTCACCGGTATTGTACTGGGACCACCGGAAGGGTCCCGGGGGTCCACCGGGTGGGGCCACCTATCCTAGAGGGCCCCATGGGCTGAAGCGGGAAGGGAACCAGCCCCTGGTGGGCTGGTGTGCCCCCTTGGGCCTCCCTTGCGCCTAGGGTTGGAAACCCTAAGGGGGTGGGGGCGCCTCCACCTGGCTTGGGGGCCAAGCCACCCCCTAGGCCGCCCCCCATTAGATGGGTTCTCTAGGGGCCGGCGCCCCCCAGGCCCCCTATATGTAGTGGAGGGGAGGGAGGGCAGCCGCACCCAAGTCCCTGGCGCCTCCCTCCCTCCCGTGACACCTCTTCCTCCCCGCTTGCGCTTGGGGAAGCCCTACCGGGATCCCGCTACTTCCACCACCACGCCGTCGTGCTGCTGGATCTCCACCAACCTCTCCTTCCCTTGATGGATCAAGAAGGAGGAGACGTCTCTCCCAACCATACGTGTGTTGAACGCGGAGGTGCCGTCCGTTCGGCGCTCGGTCATCGGTGATTTGGATCACGACGAGTACGACTCCATCAACCCCGTTCTCTTGAACGCTTCCGCTTGCAATCTACAAGTGTATGTAGATGCACTCCTCTCCCTGTCGTTGCTAGGTGACTCCATAGATTGATCTTGGTGATGTGTAGAAAATTTTAAATTTGTGCTACGATCCCCAATAGAGGCCATGTGCGGGACGGGGCCCGGCCTGGGCGTAGTGGGAGCGGCGACAGCCACGGTTAGGCGCCGACAGTGCGGACAGGCAGCTGGGAACGGGGCGGCGAGCGGCGGGGCAAGTGCTGCGGCAGCGGTGGAAGCAGCGAAGAGCAAGGAGCGGACAGGGCAAGGAAGAAGCAGCTAGTGACATCATTGGAGTAGCAGTTAGCAGTAGCACGCAATAGCTACTAGTTGCAGCATGAGCAGCAGAACACGTACGTAGAAGCTTAGCCTCTGGCCATGGCGGCCATAGACGAACACGGGATAGAGCCTAACGGAGTGGATCGAAGATGGGAACGAGGGGAATTGGCCGAGGAGCTCACCGTGAACCTGTAGAGGTGCAAAGCAAGCTCGGGGAAGGCTTGGAGGCGACAAATCGAAGCGGTGACGAGCGGCGACCGAAGGTAGAAGATGACTCATCCAGGCGATGCAGTGCGAGGGGGCTCGAGCTGGTCCTCGGAGGTGACGTAGACGACAAAGGGGAAGCCATGGAACAAGCTAATTTGGCGCGGGGACGACGTTGGCCACGTAGACGGCAAGGCCATGGCAACAGCTGCGGCTACGCGCATTGCAGAGAAGAGGACGAGCGAGGAAGAGGGGGAACGAGGCGAGGGTTTGTCCAGAGGCGTCGGGGTGCTCTTATCCATCAGAGGGTTCGTCGGATGCTTGACACGGCATCAAACATCGGCGTGGACGGCGGGGGCACGTCCACCACGCCATGGCCTCCCTGCCTCTGTACAGAGGTTGGGGAAAAGGCCACTGTGGGCTGGGCGGAGTGCACTGTGCATTTAGGCCCAATGGCACAGTAGGCGTTTAGGCCTTTTTCTATTTATTTTTCTATTTTGTATTTTCTTCAATGTTTTGCATTTTAATTTAATACCAAAAGAATTTTATTGACTACACAACTTGTCACATAGCTTAAACACAATATTTTGGAGAGGCCCAGAAAGTTTCAAGTTAAATGAAAATACATAAACATTTATTTATTTTGAATTAGCTATTTGGGGCAGCTGTTGGACCACTTTAAATTTTCCTAGGAATTAAATGGCGAGTCCAATGATGTTGGTTTCATCATGACAATGATTAGGGGAATTTATAGAATTATTCAAACATTTTAGTTTTAATATTTGAAAACCTTTAGCGTTTGACTTGATTTTGAATTTGAAGATGAATCGGTTTCGAATCAATGCGAGTTTATCAACAGTAACCGAGATGACGTGGCATCATTAGCAGAGGTTCACTGTAGCTTAATTATCCAGGCGTCACAAACACAAGATCTATTACCTTTTGGAGAGTGGTGTCTCCTAGATTGGTTAGGTGTCACTTGGGAGCCTTCAAGATCATGTGGAGTTGAACCAATGAGTTTGTAAGGGCAAGGAGATCGCATACTTCGTGAAGATCTACCCGAGTGAGGCTAGTCCTTCATGGACGTAAGCCATGGTGGAATAAACAAGGTTGCTTCTTCGTGGTCCCTTCATTGGTGGAGCCCTCCATGGACTCGCGCAACCATTACCCTCCATGGGTTAAAGTCTCCATCAACATGGACATACGATAGCACCGCCTATCGGAATCACGCCAAAAATCATCGTGTCTTCATTGTGTTTGAAATATATGAACACCTCTTTTACTTACACGTGCAATAATTTACTTTCTGCTGCTACACTCTTAGAATTGCATGTGTAGGGTGATACTTGACTTGCTAGAATTGCTAAAATCTGGGAAAAGGTTAGGTTTTATTTGGTCAAGTAGTCTAATCACCGCCCCTCTAGACATACTTTCGATCCTACACAATACCATACCCATACCCGTGTAGTCAATGGGTACAAAATTCTACCCATACACCTACCCATGGGTATGAAACTTTACCTATACCCATACCCTTTGGGTACCCAACAAATAGATCAAATAGTACACATGTTACTCACAATATTACACTCAATGATATCACATTTGACCCCAAAAATATTTATATCAACTCAATAACAGATAGACAAATACATAACAATTATATCAATTCAAATTAATGATTGGTGACAACTTTAACAAAGATTCACAAGCTCATGAAACACTTCACGAGTATGGTCCACATGTCAGTATAAACGGGTAGGATATTAGTATATATCCATGTGTACAAGGCTATACCCATGCCCTACCCATGACTTAACTAGTGCAGTACGGGTACCACCCGTGGGTATAAAATTGTGCCCGTACCCTGCCCATATGGGTACGGTATCCATAGGTACCCATACCCATGGGTAAAATTACCATCATGGCGCACTTTCATTCTCTCGCCACCGATGAGCCCGCCCATGCATGGGATCCTAATCCCCTCCCCGATCTTGCTTCCGACCGCTCCTCTTCACATCGCGGCGCGGGCTACTCGACGTCCAAGTTCAATGCCGGCCCGACCATAAGGTTCACGGGAATACCAATATGGAAATCATGCAGGATTGTGATCTTATAACATTCCTATACCACTAGAACCCTTTAATTGTTCTTCTTTTGTTTCAAGAGTAAGCTGGTGGGCACTGACGGAGCCTCTTGGAGGCCAAAGGGGGTCACGACGGCACGACCCCCCTTCCAAAGTGGAAAATAAATTTTACTAGTACTAAACATTCTGGCTGAGTAAAGTGAAAAAAGTTTAATTTAAAAGTACAGCGACGGTCAAGTAGTGGCCGTGGCCGTGAGTGTGACATGCATCGCATCATAGGAAGTAGATGTCCTTGTCACAATCGGAGATGGCCAGGGCAACGCCATGGAGCAAGCAGAAGGGGAAGGTGGTGGTCGTGACCGGCCCTTGTTCGGCATCGGTAGTGACTTATGCCTCGACCTGGAGCGCGTGGGCGGTCGGCTCGCCGTTGCACTGATCGTCTCCTTCGCTCCTTCTATGACAAGATCAATGATTCCGTGGACATCTCCAGGCCGCCAGGCGGTGGCTATCAAGCTCGATGTCGCTGCCGGTGGGTCGGCCATGTCGGTGGCTTGATCAAAAATGCAAGACTCCAAAGTACTCATTTTGCATGCTCTCGTTCAATACTTTTTATAGTCTTGATTTTTTTAATTATAGCTGAAAACTACTTGGTCATCATTCTACCAGCTGTGAGCCAGCAGCGATTCTGGTTGAAAAAAGACATAGAATATTGTAACGCCTGGATAATTAAGCTATAGTAACCCACTACTAATGATGCCATGTCACCTCGGTTTCTCTTGTTAAACTCGTGTTGATTCAAAACCAATTCAAATTTGAAAGTGAAAATAAAGTCAAACTATAAAAGTTTTCAACTGTATAAACTAAAATGTTCTAAATGTGAAAAATGAATCATAAGTAATTATGGTGGAGAACCCACATTTTTATAATACGTTTAACGGTTCTAAAATAAATAAAACAGTAGCAAAACAATTATTTAAATGCCTTTTATAATTAATAAAATATTAAACTAATTTATTTGGGGACTAAACCTTATGTGGAAGTAGTATGTTTAGTTGTAAATAATATAGTAGCTACTTCTATATTTTTAAAACTAAAATAAAACAAAAATAAATAAAATAAGTAAAAAAGAAAAATAGGCAACAAGGTAAAAAGAAAAGGAAACCCCCCTCTGCCCTGGGCCTTAGCCTACTCTGTCGACTGACGTGGCCCAACTGAACCACCTCCCCTTGTCTTCTTCCCACACTATAGGGGAAGGGGAGGTGGACACCCCAAATGACCGCCACGGCCACGACCATTTCCATGGTGGCCATATGCCGTCTCCCCGGGGCTATAAGGAGGCCCCGACGCCTCCCTCTCCCCTTGAAGAGCCCTAGTTAATTTCCTCCCCTCTCCATGCGCCATTTTCTTCTCCCTTGCGCACTATCGAGACACCGTCGGTGTAGCCGCCGTCACCCTAGTGCCCACCAAGCTTCCCGGCGCATGGAACCTTGTGTGAGAGCTTCGTCGACATCGTCTACGACGACTACGAGGATCTGCTCGAGCTGCGTCGCACTACATTGTGTAGATCGAACGGATCCATCGCCTTTGGCTGCCGCGAACTACCACTTCGATCTGTCAAGGGCTGCTCTCCCGATTACCCAACGGGCCTTCATCTTCCTCCTCGGTGAGCACCTGCACCTTTGCCTCTCTTCCCCAGTCCTGGCTCCTCCCGTAACAAGCTAGCCACGAGCTTTGGCTCCGCCGTTCGCCATGGTTGGGGATTGATACGTCTCCAACGTATCAATAATTTTTGATTGTTCCATGCTATTATATTATATGTTTTGGATGTTTATGGGCTTTATTATACACTTTTATATTATTTTTGGGACTAACCTATTAACCGGGGGCCCAACCCAAATTGTTGTTTTCTTGCCTATTTCAGTGTTTCAAAGAAAAGGAATATCAAACGGAATGAAACCTTCGGGAGAGTTATTTTTTGAACAGAAGCAATCCAGGAGACTTGGAGTACACGTCAGGGAAGCTTTAAGGTGGCCACGAGGCAGGGAGCGCGCGCCTGCCCCCTTGGGCACCCCCACCCTCGTGGGCCCCTCGTGGCTCCCCTGACCGACTTCTTTCGCCTATATATGTCTATATACCCTAAAAACATCAGGGAGCGGAATAGATCGGGAGTTCCGCCAGAAGCCTCCGTAGCCACTGAAAACCAATCTAGACCCGTTCCGGCACCCTACCGTAGGGGGGAGTCCCTCTCCAGTGGCCATCTTCATCATCTTGGCGCTCTCCATGACGAGGAGGGAGTAGTCCACCCTCGGGGCTGAGGGTATGTACCAGTAGCTTTGTGTTTGATCTCTCTCTCTCTCTCTCTCTCTTTCTCTCTCTCTTGTGTTCTTGAGGTGATACAATCTTGATGTATCATGAGCCTTGCTATTATAGTTGGATCTTATGATGTTTCTCCCCCTCTACTCTCTTGTAATGGATTGAGTTTTCCCCTTGAAGTTATCTTATCGGATTGAGTCTTTAAGGATTTGAGAACACTTGATATATGTCTTGCACGTGCTTATCTGTGGTGACAATGGGATATCATGTGATCCACTTGATGTATGTTTTGGTGATGAACTTGCAAGTTCCGTGACCTCATGAACTTATGCATAGGGGTTGGCACACGTTTTCGTCTTGATTCTCTTGTAGAAACTTTGGGGCACTCTTTGAAGTTCTTTGTGTTGGTTGAATAGATGAATCTGAGATTGTGTGATGCATATCGTATAATCATACCCACGGATACTTGAGGTGACATTGGAGTATCTAGGTGACATTAGGGTTTTGGTTGATTTGTATCTTAAGGTATCATTCTAGTACGAACTCTATGATAGATTGAACGGAAAGAATGGCTTCATGTTATTTTACTACGGACTGTTGAATAGATCGATCTGAAAGGATAACTTTGAGGTGGTTTTGTACCCTACCACAATATCTTCCTTTGTTCTTCGTTATTAGTGACTTTGGAGTGACTCTTTGTTGCATGTTGAGGGATAGTTATATGATCCAATTATGTTATTATTGTTGAGAGTACTTGCACTAGTGAAAGTATGAACCCTAGGCCTTGTTTCAACACATTGCAATACCGTTTGTGCTCACTTTTATCATTAGTTACCTTGCTGTTTTTATATTTTCAAATTAAAAAAACCATTATCTACTATCCATATTGCACTTGTATCACCATCTCTTCGCCGAACTTGTGCACCTATACAATTTACTATTGTATTGGTTGTGCTGGGGACACAAGAGACTCTTTGTTATTTGGTTGCATGGTTGCTTGAGAGAGACCATTTTCATCCTACGCCTCCCACGGATTGATAAACCTTAGGTCATCCACTTGAGGGAAATTTTCTACTATCCTACAAACCTCTGCACTTGGAGGCCCAACAACGTCTACAAGAAGAAGGTTGTGTAGTAGACATCAGGGATGCACGTCACTGCCATGCCCCCAGCGCCCTCTAGTGATGTGTGCGAGCTCCTAGAGCAGTGTAGATGCCACCTAGCCTCTCGGTTCATCGAATCTGAACCTGTGGGCTCGTTCCCGTCGATCCCCACCGCTGCCGCCGCTTGGTCGTCTCCGTATTCATCGCTCCATCCAATCCCCCTGCACACGTTGCTTGCACCACTGCCCGTGCCTCGCTGCGCTTGTCTATTTAGCGCTCGCGGCCGACCAAATGGTCGTCGGAGTTGGCTGCCCTGTGCCACCAAAATTCTGGGCAGTGGCCGCGGTCGTCGTGACCGCGCCCACCACAGCGACCGCATCGGGCCACGCCCCTCCTTACACTAGCTTTTGCGTCCTACTGCTACACAACTGCCGCTGTTGCTCTTCCCTATTGCGACTGCTCCACTGCCACTAGTGCTTGCTTGTCATTGCTTCTGCTGCTACCAGCTACTACTCATGCGCCGCTAGCTGCTATTGCTTGTTGCTTGCCTTAGTTCCTCTGCTGCCTGCCGCTGCTGACAACTACCCCCAAATCTTATTTAGTACTAACTTACATGTGGGTTCGCTCCTAGATAAATCAATTAAGTTAAAATAAACGCCTGTGAGCCAATGACATGCGGGACCCACACGCACTATTTACCCTGTTGACCAGTCTTTGTTGACTAGGTCAACTGGGCCATCTGACGCCACCTATCAGCCTCGGTGGTGCATTATGGGTGCACTGCACTGGGTGCACCTAGTGTTTCTACTAAGAATTTTGAATTAAAATTAAATCCAAAAAATTTAGGAAATCATTTAAACTTTGAAAATTAATAGAAAATAATCTGTAACTCGGATGAAAATACTCTATACATGAAAGTTTCTCAAAAAACGTGAAGATTTCGAATACGCGCTCCGTTGGTCTGTCACGTGCCTCTAGCATAGCAAACATGGAACTGCCCCCCTCTGTTTCATCTGTCTAAAAATGCCAAACACCGGGAATACTTTCCCAGATGTCTTCCCCCTTTGCCGGTATCACCTAGTGCTACGTTAGGTCACACCTAGCACCGCTTATTTTCATGTCATGCATCTGCTTGCATTGTATTCATTGTTTCTTCCCCCTCTTCTCTCTGGTAGACTTCGAGACTGACGCCACTGCTGCCCCGATGGACTACGGTGTTGACGACCCATCCTTCTCCGCAGAGCTTCCAGGCAAGCAAAACCCCCTTGATTATCTTGATACCGCATATTCCTTCTCTCTACTGCTTGCATTAGAGTAGTGTAGTTGTTACTGCTTATCGGTTTGATCATATTTTGTTGCATAGCATGTCCTTGTTACTACTATTGTTACCTTTACTTGCAATCCCAAATGCTTAGAATAGGATTCTAGTATTCCATCAGTGGACCTACATTCTTGTCCGTCTGCCATGCTATACTCTCGGGTCATGATCACTTCGGCAGGTGATCACAGGTACATATATACATACTATACATGATACATGTTGTGACTAAAGTCGGGTCGGCTCATAGAGTACCCACGAGTGATTCACGAATGTGGGGGCTTAAGGGTCAGGTGGTTCCATCCAGGTAGTGGTGGACCTGGGTTTCTGACGCCCCCTAGTGATTCTTTGTGGCGGAGCGACAGGGCGGGTTGTGACCACCAGGGAGAGGTGGGCCTGGTCCTTGGTCGGCGTCCGTGGTTACTTCAAAATAACACGCCTAACAAGTTTGGACATTTGATCTGAGTTGGTCGTTGGCCTATACGCACTAACCACCACGTGGGACAAGATATGGGCAACCGGCGTCGTAGTATCAACCGAAGCTTTCCAGACGTCAGTGACTGAGCGGTGCGCGCCCGGGTAGTCCGCGTAAAGCAATCGCCTTTGTAATGGAGGTTGCGAGGACTAGTCCCGGCTGCCCTTGCAACGTGCAGGAGTGCAACGGGCGATGGGCCCAAGACCCATGCGCTTAGGATTTAGACTGGCGTGCTGACCTCTCTGTTGGGCCTAGGTAGGGCTGCGATGTGTTGATCTTCCGAGGCCGAACATGACCCAGGAAAGTGTGCCCAGTCAGAGGGATCGAGCGTGTCGGGTAATGTGGTGCACCCTTGCAGGGGAGTTTATCTATTCAAATAGTCGTGTCCACGGTAACAGGCTGACTTGGAGTTGCATTCCAACCTCAGACAACTTGAACCGGATACTTAATAAAACACACCCATATAAGTTCCAGAGACAACCCGGTGATCACTCTCCCACAGGGCGAAGAGGGGAGGATCACCGGGTAGGATTATGTTATATGATATTACTTGTTACTATACCAGCTACTCTCCTTTAATAGGTGTCTTATTCTGGTGTTGTCTAGGTTTTCGCCCCATAGCACTCGTTTCAAATGGCGTGCGAGTGCGGTGGGTTTCCTAGCAGTGCATTGAACTCGCTTTTCCCTCCTCTCACTGCTTCCTACTCTCATCCTGTAAGACTGTTGTATTTCCGTTCTTAGTAATGGAAAGGGGGATAGCCCGGTTAAAAAAAGCTACTCTCTTGTATATGCTTCAAGATGGAGGCTGCCAGAAGCGTAGTCTTCGGTAGGACTTGCTTCTCCCCCTTTATTCTGGCATTCTACAGTTTAGTCCACATATACTACCCCTTTCATTGATACCAATGCATATCTAGTGTAGATCCTTGCTTGCGAGTACTTTGGATGAGTACTCACGGTTGCTTTGCTCCCTCTTTTCCCCCCTTTTCTAGTCTTCTCGGATGCTGCAACCAGATGGTGGAGCCCAGCAGCCATATGCCATGTGCAGGCCGCCGACGAATAGGTGTAGTTTAGGAGGATCCTAGGCAGGAGGCATGCACCTCTTCGATCTGTATCCCTATTTGTGCTAGCCATCTTATGGAAACTTGTTTAACTTATGTCCGTACTCATAAATTATTGCTTCCGCTAACTCGTTTATGTTCGAGCTTATGTATTCGAGCCCTCGAGGCCCCTGGCTTGTAATATGAAGCTTGTATGACTTTAATTTGTGTTTAGAATTGTGCTGTGATATCTTCCCGTGAGTCCTTGATCTTGATCGTACACGTTTGCGTGTATGATTAGTGTACGATTGAATCAGGGGCGTCACAAATACTTCGTAGGAAGTGTAGGACAAGAACAATGATAAATTTCCCCCTGCTGGAGGGACTATAACACTACTGCAGGATGCTGCTAACGTGACACTACGATCAGAGACCCTTTTATGAAACTGTGTGCGATGCATTAATCGCAAACGGGGATGTAAAAAACCGTTAAAAAGATGGAAAATGTTTGCGATGGCGGAGACATCAAACACTATTCAGATTTTAGTTATGTGTGCGCCGCGGGGCATACGGTTGATCCATACAAACTGTTTGTGATTAGACAGAACAACAAAAATGGGCAGGCATATCAATGTGTGTGCGATATACGACATACAGTTCGCTCCGATGAACTGTTTTCTATTAGGGAATGCAACAGAAACTGCCAGATCAAGGTGTGTGTGATATACGGCATATGGTTCACTCAGATGAACTGCTTTCGATTAGGGAATAGAACAGAAATGGTTCAACTTAACAAGATGTGTGTGATATGCGGCATACAGTTCACATAGATGAACTGTTTGCGATGAGCCAAAAGAACACAAACGATTCGTGCAAACAAGATGTGTGTGATACGCACAAACAGCCCACTCGGATGAACTGTTTGCGATGAGAAATTATAAATAGGCGGTTACTACAGTTAGTTCGTGTGCGATTCTGTTTGTACAATTTTTAAAAAAAAATGCAAACTAGTTGCTTGCGGTGGCTAGGAGTATCACATATGGCGCGTCTGCGAGTACTCGTGTGCGGTGATTAGTAAGTTACACATATGTTTCCTTATGTTAACACGTGTGTGATAAATAACATGTGGCACCACATACGGTATTCGGGTTGTGTGTGTGCTCCACTTAGTCTTCCCTCGCTCCAACGAGTGCTTCTCGCGCTCCACATGTGTGAATTGTAAAAATGACACTTCTCATCGGTTTCCCGCCACCAGCTAATGGCTTGTTGCATATAACCCAGGTGGTAATGCACCGCGCAACACTCTGCACAGATCTAGTCCTCACCCATCTACCATTAGTTATACCAAGAATGCTAGGCAACGACCAAAGCTTCGACGTCGACCCCTACCTGTGTTACATCTTCAGCGAGGAGAACGAGCCGGAGCCGGTCGGGGAGCAAGAGCTTCATCGGCCGGTGTAGGCACCATGGCCCATCGGCAGCGATATCAGCGTGACAGTCCTTGGGTGCATGATAACCCACAAGTATAGGGGATCACAACAGTTTTCAAGGATAGATAACTCAACCCAAATTTATTGATTCGACACAAGGGGAGCCAAAGAATATTCTTGAGTATTAGCAGCTGAGTTGTCAATTCAACTACACCTGAAAGACTTAATATCTGCAGCAAAGTATTTAGTACCAAAGTAATATGGAAGTAACGGTAACTGTAGCAAAAGTAAGAGTAGCAGTTTTGTAGCAATTGTAACAGTGGCAACAGAAAAGTAACGTAGCAAAGATCAATATGTGAAAAGCTCATAGTCAATGGATCAATGATGGATAATTATGTCGGATAGCATTCATCATGCAACCGTTATAACCTAGGGTGACACAAAACTAGCTCCAATTCATCAATATAATGTAGGCATGTATTCTGAATATAGTCATACATGCTTATGGAAAAGAACTTGCATGACATCTTTTGTCCTACCCTCCTGTGACAGTGGGGTCCTATTGGAAACTAAGGTATATTAAGGCCTCCTTTTAGTAGTGAACCAGACCAAAGCATTAGCACTTAGTGAATACATGAACTCCTCAAACTACGATCATCACCGGGTAGTGTCCCGTCTATTGTCACTCCGGGGTTGTCGGATCATAACATGTAGTAGGTGACTATAACTTGCAAGATAGGATCAAGAACACAAATATATTCATGAAAACATAATAGGTTCAGATCTAAAATCATGGCACTCGGGACCTAGTGAGAAGCATTAGGCATAGTAAAGTCATAGCCACATCAATCTTAGAACATTGTGGATACTAGGGATCAGACCCTAACAAAACTAACTCGATTACATAGTAAATCTCACCCAACCCATCACCTTCCAGCAAGCCTATGATGGAATTAATCACGCACAGCGGTGAGCATCATGAAATTGGAGATGGAGGAAGGTTGGTGATGATGATGGCGACGATTTCCCCTCTCTGGAGCCCCGAACGGACTCCAGATCTGGCCTCCCGATGAAGAACAGGGGGTGACGGCGGCTCCGTATCATAAAACACGATGAATCCTTCTCTCTGATGTTTTTTCTCCCCAAACGTGAATATATGGAGTTGGAGTTGAGGTCGGCGGAGCTTCATAGGACCCACAAGACAGGGGGCCGCCCTCCACCCTTGTGGACAGGTGGTCGGTCCCCTCTCATTGATTCTTTCGCCAATATTTTTTATTTATTCCAAAAATATTCTCCGTGAAGTTTCAAGTCATTCCGAGAACTTTTATTTCTACACAAAAATAACACCATGGAAATTCAGCTAAAAACAACGTCGGTCCGGGTTAGTTCCATTCAAATCATGCAAATTAGAGTCCAAAACAAGGGAAAAAGAGTTTGGAAAAGTAGATACGATGGAGACGTAGCAACTCCCCCAAGCTTAACCCATTGCTTGTCCTCAAGCAATTCAGTTGTCAAACTGAAAGTGGTAAAGAAAACTTTTACAAACTCTGTTTGATCTTGTTGTTGCAAATATGTAATGCCAGCATTCAAGTTTTCAACAAAGATTATGAACTAACCATATTCACAATAACATTTAGGTCTCACGTTCACTCATATCACTGGCATAATCAACTAGCGAGCAATAATAATAAATCTCAGATGACAACACTTCTCCAAAACAATCATGATATGATATAACAAAATGGTATCTCGCTAGCCCTTTCTGAGACCGCAAAACATAAATGCAGAGCACCCTTGAAGATCAAGGACTGACTAGACATTGTAATTCATGGTAAAATAGATCCAGTCATAGTCATACTCGATATCAATTAATAGCAATGCATACAAATGATTGTGGTGCTCTACAACTGGTGCTTTTTATAAGAGGATGATGACTCAGCAATAAAATAAAATAGATAGTCCCTTCGCAGAGGGAAGCAGGGATTTGCAGAGGTGCCAGAGCTAAAGTTTTTGAAACAGAGATGAATAATATTTTGGGCGACATGCTTTCATTGTCAACATAACAACCAAGAGATCTTGGTATCTTCCATACTAGATACATTATAGGCAGTTCCCAAACAGAATGGTGAAGTTTATACTCCCCCACCACCAACAAGCACATTCCACGGCTAGTCCGAAACAATAGGTACCGTCCAACTAACAACAGTCCTGAGGGAGTTTTGTTTGCAATTATATTTTGATTTGATTTGAGCATGGGACTGGGCCTCCCGGTTACCAGCCATTTTCTCGTGAATGATGAACGGAGTCCACTCATCGTTAGAATAACCCACCTAGCATGGAAGATACTGACAGCCCCAGTCGCTACATGAGCGATTCGGGCATACAAAACGAATTATCATTTGAAGATTTAGAGTTTGGCACATGCAAATTTACTTGGAACGGCAGGTAAATACCGCATATAGGTAGGTATGGTGGACTCATATGGAACAAATTTGGGTTTATGGAAGTGGATGCACAAGCAGTATTCCCGCTTAGTACAAGTGAAGGCTAGCAAGAGATTTAGGAGCGACCAGCAGTCATAAACATGCATCGAGATTAACCAACAATGAGTGCAAGCATCAGTAGGATATAAATCACCATGAGCATAAATATCGTGGAGCCTATGTTGATTTTGTTTCAACTAAATGCATGAACATGTGCCAAGTCAAGCCACTCGAATCATTCAAAGGAGAATACCATCCTATCATACCACATCACAACCATTTTAAAAGCATGTTGGCACGCAAGGTAAACCATTGTAAACTCCTAGCTAATTAAGCATGGCATGAGTGACTATAATCTCTAATTGTCATTGCAAACATGTTTCATTCATAATGGGCTGAATCAAGAACGATGAACTAATCATATTTACAAACACAAGATAGGTCGAGTTCATACCAGCTTTTCCTCATCTCAATCATTTCATCATATATCGTCATTATTGCCTTTCACTTGCACGACCAAACAGTGTGGATAATAATAATAGTGCACGTGCATTGGACTAAGCTGGAATCTGCAAACATTTATTCAAAGGAGAAGACGAGGTAATATGGGCCCTTTGTTAGATCAACAATAATGCATATGAGAGCCACTAAACATTTTCATCGTGGTCTTCTCCTCTCGACCCCCAAAGAAAAGAAAAGAAAAGAATTTCAAAGAAACACACTGAAATGTTTTTAGAGTTTTTGTTTTTCTGAAGAAAGTAAAACAAGAACGAGAAAAACTATTTACATGGGAAAGCTCCCAACAAGCAAAAGAAGAATGAGAAATCTTTTCGGGCTTTCTTTAATACTACTACTAAATAAACATGGAAAGGAAACTAAACAGAAAGTACAGCTAATTGTTTTTGGATTTTTGCAAAAAAATTCAAACACACAAGAAGAAAGCGAGAAAAAGAAATTAACTAACATGGATAATACAATGAAAATGTATGAACACCGACAACTGAAATGAGTGTGTCAACATGAATGTAATGTCGGTGAGAAATACGTACTCCCCCAAGCTTAGGCTTTTGGCCTAAGTTGGTCTAGGTCCACGACTGGCCCGGATGGTATCCAAAATCATAGTTGGGGTTCTACTGTGCTGCGGCAGCTACCGCCTGGCAAGCTGCTTCCTAGAGGCGAGCAACCTCCGCTATTCTCTCATACTCGTTTGCCTCCTCTCTTGTTATAAAATATCTCCCATTTACCTGAAAGTTAAAGAAGGCAGGTACAAGAAGGGTAATATGGATATCATGCCGTCTGTCAAAGATTAGTCGGTACCGGAGGGACTGTTCGTTCCTCTCAAGAAACTGGTAGCGTACCATAGCATTATAATCTAGAAAAGCAGGTGGCAACTCAATGTCATTCCCCTTATGGGTACACCAAGATAGTTAGCTAACCGAGTTGCATAAATCCCACCAAATAAATCTCCATCTTTAGCGTTTATCACCTCACACTGCACACTTGAGGACACTAAGATCTGGAACGCAAATGTGGCTATGCTCATGCTTACCGTTAATGCATCTACCTATAAAGAGAGCAACATAATGTATGGCACAAAAGTGAATGCTGCCTATGGTAGCTTGTGTGATATTTCTAGTTTCTCCCACAGTGAAGCTAGCAAGGAAATCATTGTATTCAGGTTTGTGAGGCTCACTATGAATGCCCCATTGTGGGATTTGGCAAGCAGTATCAAGATCTTCAAGGTCCATGGTATATGATTCATCATAAAGATCAAATAAAACATCATGTGTATTGCGCTTAGATGAAAATTCAAACCTCTGCACAAAGGAATCAGAGAGGTAATAGTATTGTCGGCACTTATCTGGCACGAAGTCCTCAACGCTGACATTTTGCATGTATGCACCAAACTCATCCTTGAAACCTGCATGGAACATGAACTCATCTGATGGCCATTCACAAGGCCGCACTTGAGCTTCCCTTGGTGGTTCAAGGTCCGGCTCACGTATCGCGAGCCTCAGTGGTTGCTTCCTCGAAGAACCACCTTGGTACATTTTCCTAGACATTTTTTCTTCCTCTGAAAAATTTCTAAAATTTTAGTGACTCAAAATAGAAGTGAACCAAACTCAACAAGATTGATAGCAACTACTCCTACAAGTATCTAGAGGCTATATCATGCATCAAAACTACTTTGGACCATATAAATTTGGCATGCAAGCTCAATAACAAGGTCACCATAGCAGAGAAAAATTGCAATAAATAAAAAACTAGAACAAAAACTAATTGGACCATTGGAGGAGTCACATACCGAAGAACAATCCCCCAAAACAGTTTTGGAAATGGAGCTTTGCACAAGGAGATCGAAAATGGCAGGAAAATGAGGAAGAACACGGGTTTGAGCTACGGGATGATTTTTTCTGGAGGAAGACGAGGTGGATGGGTGCTGGAATAAGTTGAGGGAACCCACATGGGGCCCACAAGGCAGGGCGAGTGCCGAGGGTTAGGGCATGCCTTCCCCCCTTGTGGCCCACTGGTGATGCCCCTTGGTGTGTTCACTGCCAGAAATTCTCAATATTCTATAAAAAATTATACTAAATTTTCATGGCATTTGGAGAACTTTTATTTTCAGGACATTTTTCATTGCATGGATAATTCAGAAAACAGACAGAAAATACTAATTTTGCTTTATTTATTCTAAATAATAGAAAGTAAAAAGTAGGTACAGAAGGTTGTGCTTTCTAAATTCATCCATCTCATGCCCATCAAAAGGAATCCATTAACAAGGTTGATCAAGTCTTACCAACAAACTTCTTTCGAATGACATGAAATCGGAGAATTTTCGGATAACATTAGGTTACCTCAATGGGGATATGTATGTCCCCAACAGTAAGAATATCATATATCTTTTTGATAGTAGGTAGAGAGAATTCAAAACCTCCAATAGTAATAGTTGAAAATTTTCTAATAGAATTGATACTATGAACTTGAGGTTTTTTCTTTGGAAAGTGTACCATATGCTCATTACCATTAACATGAAAAGTGACATTGCCTTTCTTGCAATAAATAACAGCCCCTGCAGTATTCAAAAAGGGTGTACCAAGGATGATCAACATATTGTTGTCCTTGGGAATAACAAGAATAACAAAGTCCGTCAAGATAGCAACATTTGCAACCACAACAGGCACATCCACACAAATATCGATGGGTATAGCAGTTGATTTATCAGCCATTTGCAAAGGAATTTCAGTAGGTGTCAACTTATTCAATTCAAGTCTATGATATAAATAGAAATGCATAACACTAATACCGACTCCAAGATCACATAAAGCAGTTTTAACATAGTTTCTGTTAATGGAGCACGGTATAGTTGGTACTCCTGGATCTCCAAGTTTCTTTGGTATTCCACCCTTAAAATTATAATTAGCAAGCATGTTGGAAATTTCAGCTTAAGGTGCCTTTCTTTTATTTGTAACAATATCTTTCATATACTTAGCATAAGGAGACATTTTAAGCATATCGGTCAAACGCATACGCAAAAAGATAGGTCTAATCATTTCAGCAAAGCGCTCAAAATCCTCATCATCTTTTTTCTTGGATGGCTTAGGAGGGAAGGGCATGGGTTTCTGAACCCATGGTTCTCTTTCTTTACCATGTTTCCTAGCAACAATGTCTCTCTTTTCATAACGTTGATTCTTTGATTGTGGGTTATCAAGATCAATAGCAGGCTCAATCTCTACATCATTATAATTGCTAGGTTGAGCATCAACATGAACATCATCATTAACATTATCACTAAGTTCATGTTCATCACGAGATTGTGTCTCAGCATCAAAAATAAAAATATCATTTGGATTCTCAAGTGTATCTATAACAGGTTCACTAGAAGCATGCAAAGTCCTATCGGTTTTATTTTTCCTTTTATTACTAGGACTAGGTGCATCAATATTAATTCTCTGAGAATCTTGCTCAATTCTCTTAAGATGGCCCTTAGGATACAGAGGTTCTTGGGTCATCTTACCACCTCTAGTCATAACCCTAACAACATTATCATTATTCTTACTATTCAACTCATTAAGCAAATCATTATGTGCCTTAAGTACATGTTCTACTTGAGTTGTAATCATGGAAGCATGTTTACTAATTAGCTTAAGATCATTAACAGTTCTACTCATATAATCACCCAGGTGGTGAAGCATGTAAGCATTACGTTTCAATTGTCTACTAACATAAGCATTGAAGTTTTCTTGTTTAACAATAAAATTATCAAACCCATCCAAGAATTGACTAGCAGACTTATTATAAGGAATATCACCTTCATCAAATCTATAAAGAGAGTTTACCTCTATTACCTGTGTCAGGTTATCAGGACCATGTATTTCTTCAATACGTGGTAAATTCTTAACATCTTTAGCTTTAATACCCTTTTCTTTCATAGTTTTCTTTGCCTCTTGCATATCTTCAGGACTGAGAAATAGAATAACTCTTTTCTTCGGAGTTGGCATAGGAGTTGGTTCGGGTAGAGTCCAATCATTATCATTACTCAATATATTATTCAATAGCAATTCAGCTTGCTCAATAGTTCGTTCCCTGAAAACACAATGAACACAACTACCCAGGTGGTCTCTGGAAGCATCGATTAGTCCATTATAAAAGATATCAAATATTTCATTTTTCTTGTGAGGACGATCAGGAAAAGCATTAAGTAATTGGAGAAGCCTCCAAACTTGTGGGAGACTCTCTTCTTCAATTTGCACAAAGTTAAATATTTCCCTTAAGGCATATTGTTTCTTATGAGCAGGGAAATATTTTTCACAGAAGTAGTAAATCATATCCTGGGGACTATGCACACAACCAGGAGCAAGAGAATTAAACCATAACTTAGCATCACCCTTTAATGAGAAAGGAAACAATTTAAGAATATAGTAATAGATAATTTTTTTTCCTCATGGGCAAATAGGGTGGCTATATCATTCAATTCAGTAAGATGTGCCACAACAGTTTCAGATTCATAACCATAGAAAGGATCAGATTCAACCAAAGTAATTAACTCAGGAACGACAGATAATTCATAATCCTTATCAGTAACAAAGATAGGTGAAGTAGAAAACATAGGACCATATTGCATTCTAGCATTCAAATACTTTTCTTTAAGCTTAGCTACCAGTTTCTTAAGATCATCTCTATCATTGCAAGCAAAAAATTCTCTAGCACTTTCTTCATCCATAATATAACCCTCACGTACAACAGACAATTCATATGTAGGGGGAGAATCATAATTTTCAGTTTCAATAATATCATCAGTTTCAGTAATTTCATTCTCTCTAACCCTAGCAAGTTGTTCATCAAGAAATTCACCTAGGGGCACGATACGTCTCCAACATATCTATAATTTTTGCTTGTTCCATGCTGTTATATTATCATTCTTGGATGTTTTACAATCATTTTATAGCAACTTTATATCATTTTTGGGACTAACCTATTGACATAGTGCCCAGTGCCAGTTGCTGTTTTTTGCTTGTTTTTTACTTCACAGAAAATCAATACCAAATGGCGTCCAAACGCAGCTAAACTTTTTGGAGATTTTTTCGGGACTTGAAGACACCCAGTGGGCCAAAGAAGTACCAGAGGGGAGCTCCGAGGAGAGCACAACCCACAAGGGCGCGCTTGGGGGCCCAGGTGCCCAGGTGTGTTGTGCGCACCTCGGTGGCCTCCCGCATCGCCTCTTCGCCCTATAAATTGCCAAATATTCCAAAAACCCATGGGGTAACCCTGGATCAGAAGTTCCACCGCCGCAAGGCTCTATAGCCACGAAAAACCAATCTAGACCATGTTCCGGCACTCTGCCGGAGGGGGAAATCATCACCGATGGCCATCTTCATCATCCCGGCAGCCACCATGATGAGGAGGGAGTAGTTCACCCTCGGGGCTGAGGGTTTGTACCAGTAGCTATGTGTTTAATCTCTCTCTCTCGTGTTCTTGAGATGTCACAATCTTGATGTATTGGGGGCTTTGTTAATATAGTCAGATCATATGGTGTTTTCCCCTCTCTATCTTGTTGTGAATTGAGTTTTCCCTTTGAGATTTCTTTTTATCGGATTGAATATTTTTATGGATTTGAGAGCACTTGATATATGTCTTGCATATGGATACCCATGGTGACAATGGGGTATTATATTGATTCACTTGAGATATGTTTTGGCACTCAACTCGTGGATTCCCGAGGTGACATTGGGGTAATCTATGCATATGGGTTGATGCACATTCTCGTCTTTTGTTTCTCCGGTAGAAATCATGGGGCACTCTTTGAGGTTCTTTGTGTTGGATTGAGTATTATAAATATGAGTTTGCTTTGGTGTTATTCTAGTACAAACTCTTGATAGATCGATCAAAAATATAACTTAGTGTTACTTTAGTACGAACTCTTGATAGATCGATCAGAAATAATAACTTGGTGTTATTTTAGTAGGAACTCTTGGATAGACCGATCAGAAAGAATAGCAACAAAGAATTTCTTCTTTTGTTCTCCGCTAGATACAAACTTTGGAGGGATTCTTAATCGCACTTTGAGGGAGGTTATATGATCCAATTAGATTAGCATTGTTGAGAGATTGCACTAGCAAAAGTATGGACCCTAGGCCTTATTTTCAAGCATTGCAATAACGTTTGTGCTCTGTTTTATCAATTGCTACCTTGCTGTTTTTTATTGTTCTTATTAAAAAAATCAATATCTACTATCCATATTACACTTGTATCACCATCTCTTCGCCGAACTAGTGCACCTATACAAATTACCATTGTATTTGGTGTGTTGGGGACATAAGAGACTTTTTATTATTTGGTTGCAGGGTCGTTTGAGAGAGACCATCTTCATCCTATGCCTCCCACGGATTGATAAACCTTAGGTCATCCACTTGAGGGAAAATTGCTACTGTCCTACAAAACTCTGTGCTTGGAGGCCCAACACGTGTCTACAAGAATAAAGTTGCATAGTAGACATCAAGCTCTTTTCTGGCACCGTTGCTGGGGAGGTGAGTGCTTGAAGGTATATCTTTAGATCTTGCAATTGAATCTTTTAGTTTCTTGTTTGAACACTAGTTTGGTTTATAAAAAGAAAACTAAAAAAATGAAATTGTGGTTGCTTCATATTATTCATCTCTGTAATGTCTTTCATGAAAGTGATGGAAAGGAAAATTGTGCTCAGTTGATAGAAGAAGAATTCAATAAAATGTTTGGCATAAATGATGAGCATGATTGCAAGGTTGTTAGTATGAATTCTTTGAATATCCAGAATGCTAATGATGATTGCGCTAGTCATGAGAAAAATGTTTCTTATAAGCATGACAATTTCTGTGGAGTGGAAAGATTTTGTGAAGACGTGCCTTATAGGGAAGATAGATTTTGTAAGAAGCATATGCATGATAGAACCAATTTTTGCTCAAAGTGATAGATGAATTTGCTACAAAATTATGCTCTCTTTGTCCCATTACCTGTGAACTTTGCAATAAAGTTGGTCACCTTAATTTCCAATGCATGCTTTTTCATCATCGAGTTGTGTCCAAATATTGCAATGACTTGATCACCCTTGAACTTTATAATGACCTTTGTCTATTTTTGGGGAGTGAAGAATTGACACATAAAAATAGTTGGTTTGAAGTATTCATTCTCAAGGACGACATTGAAACTAATCTAAAAAATATCTATATGTTTTGCATGGTAGATTGCAATGAGAATGTTTATATTGCCAACTATAGAAATATGGGAAACCCAATATAATATAAAAGGAATACTAATGAAAGGTTAAAGATTTCCACTTTCCCTCCTATTGTCTCTCATGACGAAATAGGTGACGAGGAGGAGCTCCCTATTCAACCAATCTCATCAATAAGAAACTTGAAAAAATTAATTAAACCCACACATGATGTGGTGAAGAAGAAGAAAAGAAGAAAGAATATAGGTAAAAAGGTATCTCTCCCAAAGAATGTTGCTCCTATTATTTTTGTGCCTCATGAAAATGAATCAAAAATAATTGTGGAAGATGATGCACTTGATGATGATATTTCTTCTTTGTCTCATGGCACAATGCACGAGAGCACTATTGATGATGATTTTGTTATGCCTATTGCTTGTTGTGATAATTATGATTGGGAAGATAATGATACTTCTTATAATCTTGGAAATCTTTTTGGCACCAACTTGGGAAATTATGGTGATAGCAATTGTTATACCGTTAGTGCTATTCATACTATTAATGATGAGAGTGATTATGCTTATGACATGCCAAGCCACAAGCTTGGGGATGCTATGTTTTATGAGAATGACATGTTTGAGAATTTATTTGCTGCAATTAATGTTTGTCCCAAGCTTGAGGATGCTATATTTAATGAAGCTGATCTTTTTAGTCCCCTTACTTTGAATGATCAAATTTTCTATGATGATTGCATGCCTCCTATCTATGATGAGAACAAAGTTGCTACGTATGATGATTATTGTGTTGATACCTATGTTATAAAAAGTAGTGATGATTATATTTATAAAACTTGTCATAGTTATGATTACCCTTTTCCTGAACATTAATCTTTTAATGTGGAAACAATTTATAGTATTTGAGTTTCATATGATACTCCCACCATTGTGAATGAGAAGAAATTTTCTTATGTGGAGAGTAATAAAATTTCTATGCTTGTGGATCATGAAAAGAATGCTTTATGTTATGGTTATAGTGATGAATATATTCATGATGCTACTGAAAATTATTATGAGAGCGGAACTTATGATTCATGATGCTCTCCGTATGTTTCAATTTTTATCTTTTATGCGAGCATCATTGAAATCATCATGCCTAGCTAAAAGGCATTAAAGAAAAGCGCATGTTGGGAGACAACTCAACATTTATCCCTACCGTTTCTGTGTGTTCACATGATTAAGCTATTGTAGTAATCATGTTTTATAGCTTTCATTTCAATAAAGTGCCAAGTAAGACATTTGGGATGGTCTATGGTTTTAGTTGATTTGATCTTGCTGAAAAACAAAAAAAATGTGCCCAGTAAAATAATTATCAATTTTTACAGAAGCATGATAAAATCCTGATCCTTTTTTCACAAGATTAATATATAAATTTCCCAGGCTGTCCTAATTTTTCATAATTTTTGGAGCAGCAGAAGTATGGTTATTGCCCATATCATTACAGACTGTTCTGTTTTTGACAGATTCTGTTTTCAATGTATAGTTTGCTTGTTTCCTAGATTCTATGGCTTATATTGCTCAATATAAATTTTGTAAATGACAAGGTACAGTACTAACTATGTGAGAAAAATTAGGAATCTTGTCTTTGACAGTACCAAAGTGAATGATTTGCTTTATCATACTAACCTATCTCACGAAGTTCCGTTAAGTTTCGTGTGATTGAAGTTTTCAACTTTTGGGTGAGATATCGATATGAGGAGAATAAGGAGTGACAATAACCTAAGCTTTGGGATGACCAAGGCACTACAAGTTAATATTCAAGGAAGATCCAAGTAACTAAGCTTGGGGATGCTCCGGAAGGCATCCCTCTTTCGTCTCCAACATTATCGGTAATCTTACTTGGGGCTTTATTTTCATTCATCACATGATATGAGTTTTTCTTGGAGCTTCATTTTGTTTTTGTTTTTATTTTCTTGCTGATATCTATAATAATGTTTTGCATCTTCTACTTCAATAAAAATGTCAAGCATAGCCTTTGCCATGCTTATTTTGCAAGTATACATGTTGCTGTTTGAAAACAGAATGTATATCACAGTTGAAAAAATTCCCTAGAAAAGTCAGAATGTGATAAAATGTTGAAACTTTTTGGACAATAAGCCATGACAATTTTTTTGGAGTGTGTTAATTTTTTTTACAATTTTGGACTTAAAGAAGTATTGATATCCGTGCATTCTTTACAAACTGTATTGTTTTTGCAGATTGTTGTTATGTTTGCATATGTTTGCTTGTTCAATGATTCTATTTGAGGATAGAACTATTAAATATGAAGAGGCATTTAGTATGCAATTTTGAATAATAATTTTTGTGATTTTCTACAGTAGAGAATGATAAGGTGTTGCATTGATTTATACTAACGTATCTCACGAGTTCTTATTGAGTTTTGTCTGGATGAAGTTTTTAAGAATTTGGGAAATCGTGATATGAAAGGAATTAAGGAGACAAAAAAGCTCAATCTTGGGGATGCCCAAGGCATCCAAGATAATATTTCAAGAAGTCTCAAGCATCTAAGCTTGGGGATGCCCCGGTAGGCATCCCACATTTCTCCATCAACAATTATCGGTTAGTATCGGTTGATCCTAAGTTTTTGCTTCTTCACATGATGTGTGCTATTGTTGGAATATCATTTTATTTTGTTTTGCTTGCTGTTTCAATAAAATACTTAGATCTGAAAGTTTTAAATAAGAGAGAGTCCTCGAATAGCTACCCATTTACATAACTACTCGCTTGATCTTCACTTATATCTTTTTGGAGTAGTTTGTCATTTTCTCTCATGCTTCACTTATATTATTATAAGAGAAGAAACAATTTATGCTCATGTTCTTCACTTAAAATTTTTTGAGCTTGTCAAAAGCAACATATGAAATTAGTCCAAAGTGATAGATATCCAAGAAGGATATAATAAAAACTTTCATGAAGATTGTTTGACAAAATAAACTTGATTCCTTGTAATAGTTTTGCGATATGGAGATAATAATATGTGAGTCATGTTGGTGAGTAATTATGCTTTAGTAAGAATATTGGTATTAAGGTTTGTGATTCTCTATGCAAGCACGAAAGTCAATAGTTATGCAATGAAATTACATCCTACTTGTGGTGCATTATTTGGTGTTAGTTATGCTCAATGCTTGTTTATGAGAATTTTTGTTTCTTGGTTGGTTGCTTCTCAATCTATTTGCTAGCCTCCATTTGTACTAAGTGGGAATACTACTTGTGCATCCAAAATCCCTAAACCCACTTTTTCCACATGAGTCCACCACACCTACCTATATGCGGTATTCTCGTGCCATTCTAAGTAAATTTGTATGTGCCGTCTCTAATTTTCAAAATAAATTTCATTTTTGTGTGCTCGTACCACTCATGAAATGGTAGGGGGTGGCTGATATTTTTCCATGGTAGATGTGTTATTCTCAAGATGAGTGTTTATTCACTTGTGATTGCACGAGAGTACGACAAAGGTATTAGGGATGCCTAGTCCCGAAATGAAAAATGAATTTACTTTATGTTGTCCAATAATAAATTCCTTGGAAAGTGTTGGTATGGATGGCACCCGTGGATTCGGTTAGCCGTGGAATGTGAAAGTATGGTGGAAAAAGGAATAAACTTTACTTTCTGTTTGGGAACCGCCTTTGATATATCTAGCATGGAAAGTATTAGAAACTACTCGATCATTTTCGTTGTCAGGAAATGAATGCCACCCAAAATGTTTTATCTCTATCTTTTTTCGCTTTGAGCTCTGGCACCTCTACAAATCCCTACTTCCCTCTGCGAAGGGCCTTTCTATTTACTTAATGCAATTTTTATTTTGAGTCACCATCTTCTCTTATAAATGCAACACTAAGGAGCATTTGGTGTAGCTAATATGCGAGTGTGTTTCATGAATGGATCAATGATTGAGCATGATGGGTTAGGGATGACTTGCTTTAGTATTGATATTTTGAAAGATATGGTTGCTTGTTGATATGCTTGAGTATTGAAATATTCATGTCAAAACCAGACTATTATTTTAAACCATATAAAAGTCCATATGTTGATGCTACAAAAGAAAATAATATGTGATGAACATGTTAGGCAACATTCCACATCAAAAATTATATTTTTATCATTTACCGACTCGAGGACAAGTAGGAATTAAGCTTGGGGATGTTGATACGCCTCCAACGTATCTATAATTTTTGCTTGTTCCATGCTGTTATATTATCATTCTTGGATGTTTTACAATCACTTTATAACAACTTTATATCATTTTTTTGGACTAACCTATTGACAAAGTGCCCAGTGCCAGTTGCTATTTTTGCTTGTTTTTTACTTCGCAGAAAATCAATACCAAACGGAGTCCAAACACAACAAAACTTTTTGGAGATTTTTTATGGACCAAAAGACACCTGGTAGGCCAAAGAAGTACCAAAGGGGAGCTCTGAGGAGAGCACAACCCACCAGGGTGTGCCTGGGGGCCCAGGCGCGCCCAGGTGGGTTGTGCCCACCTCGGTGGCCTCCTGTGCTGCCTCTTCGCCCTATAAATTGCCAAATATTCTGAAAACCCTCGAGGTAACCCTAGATCAGAAGTTCCGCCGCCCCAAGGCTCCGTAGCCATGAAAAACAAATCTAGACCCCGTTCCGGCACTCTGTCGGAGGGGGGAATCATCACCGGTGGCGATCTTCATCATCCCGGCGGCCACCATGGTGAGGAGCGAGTAGTTCACCCTCGGTGCTGAGGGTTTGTACTAGTAGATATGTGTTCAATCTCTCTCTCTCATGTTCTTAAGATCTCACGATCTTGATGTATCATGGGCTTTGTTAATATAGTCGGATCATATGGTGTTTTCCCCTCTCTATCTTGTTGTGAATTGAGTTTTCCCTTTAAGATTTATTTTTATCGGATTGAATACTTTTATGAATTTGAGAGCACTTGATATATGTCTTGCATATGGATACCCGTGGTGACAATGGGGTATTATATTGATTCACTTGAGATATGTTTTGGCACTCAACTTGCGAATTGCCGAGGTGACATTGCGGTAATCTATGCATAGGGGTTGATGCACGTTCTTGTCTTTTGTTTCTCCGGTAGAAATCATGGGGCACTCTTTGAAGTTCTTTGTGTTGGATTGAGTATTATGAATCTGAATTTGCTTTGGTGTTATTCTAGTACGAACTCTTTATAGATCGATCAGAAAGAATAACTTAGTGTTATTTTAGTACGAACTCTTGATAGATCGATCGGAAAGAATAACTTGCTGTCATTTTAGTACGAACTCTTGGATAGATCGATCGGAAAGAATAGCTACAAAAAATTTCTTCTTTCGTTCTCCGCCAGATATGAACTTTGGAGTGATTCTTCATCGCACTTTGAGAGACGGTTATATGATCCAATTAGATTAGCATTGTTGAGAGATTGCACTAGCGAAAGTACGTACCCTAGACCTCATTTTCAAGCATTGCAATACCGTTTGTGCTCCGTTTTATTAATTGCTACCTTGCTGTTTTTTTATTGTTCTTATTACAAAAATCAATATCTGCTATCCATATTACACAAGTATCACCATCTCTTCGCCGAACTAGTGCACATATACAAATTACTATTGTATTTAGTGTATTGGGGACACAAGAGACTTTTTATTATTTGGTTGCAGGGTCGTTTGAGAGAGACCATCTTCATCCTACGCCTCTGACAGATTGATTAACCTTAGGTCATCCACTTGAGGGAAAATTGCTATTGTCCTACAAAACTTTGCATTTGGAGACCCAACATGTGTCTACAAAAATAAAGTTGTGTAGTAGACATCATGGCATAATATTATCAATCAAAGAAGTAGTATCATCATAAGCATCATGCATAGAAGAAGTGGTATCATCAATAAAATGCAACATATCATAATCAATAGCAGGTGTAGGTGTCGTAAGCTTACTTAAAACAGAAGGTGAATCGAGTGCAGAGCTAGATGGCAGTTCCTTACCTCCCCTCGTAGTTGAGGGAAAAATCTTGGTTCTTTCATCTTTCAAATTCCTCATAGTGATCAACAGATATAAATTCCAAGTGACTTAGCGAATAGAGCTATGCTCCCTGGCAACGGCGCCAGAAAAAGGTCTTGTTAACCCACAAGTATAGGGGGTCGCAACAGTTTTTGAGGGTAGAGTATTCAACCCAAATTTATTGATTCGAACCAAGGGGAGCCAAAGAATATTCTTGAGTATTAGTAGCTGAGTTGTCAATTCAACCTCACCTGAAAGACTTAATATCTGCAACAAAGTATTTAGTAGCAAAGTAATATGGAAGTAACAGTAACGGTGGCAAAAGTAAGAGTAGCAGTTTTGTAGCAATTGTAACAGTGGCAACGAAAAAGTAACGTAGCAAAGATCAATATGTGAAAATCACGTAGGCAATGGTCAATGATGGATAATTATGTCGGATGTCATTCATCATGCAATAGTTATAACCTAAGGTGACACTGAACTAGCTCCAATTCATCAATATAATGTAGGCATGTATTCCGAATATAGTCATACATGCTTATGGAAAAGAACTTGCATGACATCTTTTGTCTTGCCCTCCCATGGCAGCGGGGTCCTATTGGAAACTAAGGGATATTAAGGCCTCCTTTTAATAGAGAACCGGACCAATGCATTAGCACTTGGTGAATACATGAACTACTCAAACTACGGTCATCACCGGGAAGTGTCCTGACTATTATCAGTCGGGGGTTGCCAGATCATAACACATATTAGGTGACTATAACTTGCAAGATATGATCAAGAACAAAAAAATATTCATGAAAACATAATAGGTTCAGATCTGAAATCATGGCACTTGGGCCCTAGTGACAAGCATTAGGCATAGCAAAGTCATAGCAACATCAATCTTAGAACATAGTGGATACTAGGGATCAAACCCTAATAAAACTAACTCGATTACATGGTAAATATCATCCAACCCATCACCGTCCAGCAAGCCTACGATGGAATTACTCATGCACGGTGGTGAGCATCATGAAATTGGTGATGGAGGAAGATTGGTGACGATGATGGCGACGATTTCCCCTCTCCGAAGCCCCGAATGGACTCCAGATCTGGCCTCCCAATGAAGAACAGGCGGTGACAGCGACTCCATATCATAAAACATGATGAATCCTTCTCTCTGATGTTTTTTCTCCCCGACCGTGAATATCTGGAGT
The DNA here is from genome assembly GCF_003073215.2 of Triticum urartu. Classification (NCBI taxonomy): domain Eukaryota; kingdom Viridiplantae; phylum Streptophyta; class Magnoliopsida; order Poales; family Poaceae; genus Triticum; species Triticum urartu. The sequence continues at coordinate 388,355,375 of NC_053025.1, forward strand.
TGGAGTTGAGGTTGGTGGACCTTCATGGGACCCACAAGACAGGGGGGCGCCCTCCACCTTTGTGGACAGGTGGTGGGTCCCCTCTGGTTGATTCTTTCACCAATATTTTTTATTTATTCCAAAAATATTCTCCGTGAAGTTTCTGGTCATTCCGAGAACTTTTATTTCTACACAAAAATAACACCATGGCAATTCTGCTGAAAACAACGTCAGTCCGGGTTAGTTCCATTGACATCATGCAAATTAGAGTCCAAAACAAGGGCAAAAGAGTTCGGAAAAGTAGATACGATGGAGACGTATCAGTGCACAATCGACATCTTGCAGAGGAAATGTGATGAGCAGTTTGCCATCCGCCGTGCAAAAGATCCAGAGTTGCTCGGCGGCATGCTCGACGACCCACCCGAAGAGCCACCATCACCAGTGCTCATCAAGAGCCTGATGCCCCGCAAGGAATGGGCAGAGGACCTCTGCGATTCAGTCAAGACATTGCCAACCTGCGGCTTCATCATTGCCGGCGGCGGCCATGTCAACCTTGATCCCGACGATGTGGTGGCCAGGCTCAAGCACATCCTTGGCGGAGTTGACGTCCCCGACAAAGTAGAACATCACCAACGTGGTATCTTGAGGATGCGGGTGATGGACGGAATTTGCTATCAGGCCAGAGACATGGAAATGGAGCGGTTCCGCGGAGATGTCATGCGTGGGATTGCACGCTGTCAAGCTCTTCTGGAAGAGGCCCAGCAGCCCCAAGAGCCTCCCAGCGCCAGCAGCAGGCCGAGGCGAGTCGGGATACTTGGAATGAATGGCCGCAAGGGTGCTATGCTGATCATGGAGTCTGAGAAGACCGTCGTTGGAAGGCCGCCAACTCATCCTTTTAGCCTATATTTTATTATAATTGTATGCATATGTAGGTCGTGGGTGTTTTGGGTGTTGCCACATGTGGCATTTTAAATTATCCTGAATATGTAAGACAATTATTAACCGTTTCCATTGTAAATTTGCCTCAACGGCGACCAGAGCGCACGCAGGGACGCCGGAGCGGAGCGCGTCGCGGCCGCCTCAATGGCGAGCAAAACATGCGGACAGACATGAGCAGAGGGCGCCGCGACCGCCTCAACAACGAGCAGAGCACGCCGAGGCTGCCTCAATGGCAAGCAACCACGTGGTCAACCTTCTGGCACCCCGTGGGAGGCACGACGACGCATCCATCGGAAACGATGGTGATATCTTGACCATGTGTGATAGTGGGCAGAGACGTACACATACATCTGAGAACGCGAGCCTACATACGCCATCTGGGGACCGTTTCGGCCTTCTGATACGTGGCATACGGTTGATCCATAATAACTGTTTGTGATGAGCCAGAACAATAGAAATGGGCTTTGTAGGCCCAGAACCATCAATAAATTTTGACCTTGTTTCTCATCACATTGTAGATTACAACGCAATAAGTAATTGCAAATTTGTTCACACTGATCAAACCAATATGTGTTCACACTTAGCACCGGGCTATAAAAACTACCCACTCAAAAATTACTTCACATTTCCTCTCCTCATCACCCACAAAACTGGTCTTTCCTGTCTAGTCATTCCGCCATAACCGGTAGGAGGAGTTTCGGGTGGACATATAACCAAGGAGCAAAGACCAAGACCGTGAAACCACTAGAGAGGTCCCGCCGCCATGCGGCAACCACAGCAGAGATGTCCCGGCGCGCCGCGCAGCCCTCAAACAAGCTCTCGCCGGCATGCAAGGGCTCTCACAAGCGCACTCACCACATCGGTGGTCGCGAGGAGCTGGTGTTGCTGAAGTCCTTGGCCGGCGACATTGACATTATCGCTGGTCTCATTAAGCAGCAGGAGCTAGTCGACGGCTTGATGAAGCTGCTCGAGATCAGCGATGCCTTGGTTGAGAAGGCAATCGGCCTCGTGGAGCAACTCATGGGTGACAATGCGAAGCTCCTCAAGGCACTCACTAAGAAGGACGAGGAGGCCGCCAGCTGGAAGATGGCACTGACAGTGGTCATTGAGGAACTGATGGGTGACTTGAGGAAGTACCGAATCAAGCGCGAGCAGGAGGTGGAGGAATCCGTGGCTGCTTCCAATCAAAGTCGTGAGGAATTGAGGAAGGAGCTGGAGGATGTCGTCGCCCGACGATCCATCGAGGAGTAGAGACAGTAGAGACCCAGATCATTGTCTGCGATTTCTTTCTTCTCTTGCCCCTGTGTCTTCCGGGCTTTGCCGCATGCGGTATTTTAAATTATCCGGAATATGTAAGACAATTATTATCCGCGCCATTGTAAATTTTTCATCGTATTATCTGTTTCCATTTTATTTGTCGTTGTATTATCCATTGCCCTATGTGGCATCTTAAATTAGGCCGGAATACGAGTTGAAAACACGAACAAAGCAAATGCTAACGTTGAGAGGGGCCATGGGATCACAAGCAAACACCGTCCCTCCAGCTGCTTTAATTAACCGCGTGTTAAACAGCGGCTCGGCCACCATTAATGGATAAGTTGTGAGCAAGGCGGGCGGCTGGTGGATGGAGGTCAAAGAGCTTGCTTCCCGGTGAGCATGGGCGGCCTTGCTGATCGCACGTGTCCCGTCAAGCCTGTGAGGTGGATAGGATGCATGCGTCTCGTCGAGCCTGTGCGATGGACAGCTCGCGCGCGTCCCGTCGAGTCTGCATGGCGGACTTCTCGCGATCATCCCATTTAATCAAATAGCTGCATGCACGCCACCGAGTATGGTTAAATTTTGGCACATAATACAAAGATGTCAGAGTAAATGACCACGGGTATCCTTATCAGCCCCCCTTGGTATTTCAAGACATCGGGGCCGACTGCGCCCCGCACACCTCCCGGACGAGCGACTTCTTTCTTGAGCCGGCTACTAAGAAGGCGGCAGAATACCAGAAGGCGGCAGAATACCAGAAGGCAGCTACGGGGCGGCTGGCTTCCAGTAGGCGGCCTCTCGTGCCCTCAAAGTTTGCACCCACATAATCACGACGGGACGGGGCGTAGCTACAATGCAAATTGCGACCCCCGAATCCCGGGCTGATCGTGGCTACAGTACGGGCGTACCTGGCGGACGCCCCCACCCGGCGGGATACTATAGTCATGTTGCCTAACATAACCAACTACCTAGGGAGCTATGCTTCCATGACGGCCTGTCGGTACAGCCCACAGGCAGCGGGCCCTACCTGTTGGCGAGCCCAAGAAGGCAGCAAAACCCCAGCAGGCGGCAACGGGGCGGGCCACCTTCCAACAGGCGTCCCCCCTCAAAGTTTGTGCATCATTAACCAGAAGCGACGGGGAATGACTATAATGAACGCCCACCAGGCGGCGGTACTATAGCCATGCTTCCCCCGACAAAGCATCCATCATCAGTAGCAAGGCTACAGTGTAGAGTGATCAACCAGACCCACAAGCGACGGGAACGGCCTGTCGGCTGAGTACACGACAGCCGGCAGGACCCACCAAGCGGCGGTCCCGAGCAGCCGGCGGAGAAGCCGGCATCTAGAGAGACCGACGGCCAGGTCCTACACCTGGCCGGATTACCATTGTACCCCTGGGGGGGGTAGGCCAATATAAACCCCCAGGCCACCCATGCAAAGGATTCAGAACCTTAGTAGACACACACATAGAGAAAGGGAAGTTGGGCTAGCCTTGTTCTTCTTCCTCCTCTAGCTAAGCAGCTCAAGGAGCAAGCTTGTAGCTACCTTGTTGAGATAGTGATCATGCAGAGAACCCGCAAAGCAGGACTAGGGGTGCTATCTCCTAGGAGAGCCCCGAACCTGGGTAAGATTTGCATGCGCATGCGGTCTCGCTCACTCCCGCTTCTAGAGCCCAGCGACGTACTCTTGTCCCTCTCCATGATTAGCCATCCCTTGGCATATGTCGCTCCACAACCCTGAAATTTGGCACCCACTGTGGGGCAAGGTGCACCGTCGTCCGGAAACATGTTCTGGACGGGAACCCTTTTCCTTCCCAGCGAACGCAGCGAACCCGGCACGCCGGATGGCATCTGTGTCGACACACTGCGCAGCGTAGAAGCCGCTTGCGCCATGAGCACTCTCACTGACCTCGACTGCGGGATCCGTATCTTCGATGGGCCTATGCCTGACATGGGAGCAGCCCGCTCCAAAAGTTGCCTCGTCGACCTCCTTGGCAAGATCGACATCGCCAACGAGCCCGCCTTCGACATAGAGTGTGTTGGCTCCACTGACCTGATGCTCATCGACTTCGATGTGGCATCTCCCGATTCCTTCCCCGCCAACATGGTGATCATCGACGACCCGCTCCCTCCTGCGATCAGCGACGCCAGCACCAGCACCGTTACAGAGGTGCTGGTCATCAGCCACGATGGAGCCTCCAACGCGGCTGCTCGCGACCCGCTGCAGGCGGCAGTGCGTGGCTTCTCCGCACCCGTTGCGGAGAACACAGATGGAGTGACGTTGGAGGCTTTCCGCGTCTCGCTCCTCGAAAGCACCCAGAAGCTGGTGGCCATGAGGCGCCTCAGTGAAGCCTACCAGCGCGAGATCGACTGTGTCGTCTGTGGCACGCCGGCTGCTGGCGAGCCAAGCTGGCGGGGTACCGTTCAGCGGCATGGCGAGGCCATCGCCAGCATGCTGGGAGCTGACCGCTCCATCTACACCACGCCTTTGGAGAATCTGCGTGCTGCCCAGGCGGCAGCAGATGAACTGGACCACCTGGAGGGTGACGAACGACGCTGCATGACGAAGCGTGTCAAATAGCTCCTCAACGCGGCCGCACAGCAAGAAGCTGGCCACCGCATGGCAGAACCCGGCCTGCAAGAACCCCCCTCCCCCCCACCGCGAACACGACATGACCTCCCGGACGCCAACAGGCGGCGCCCGCGATTGAAGAGACCCAGAGCCGGACTCGCATCACCATCGAGCGCGACCAAGATGGCCGCCCTCGAGCAGTCGAACAGCCGGGCGATCGTCCGCCTCCCCCGCGCAATGAGAGGCGCATCTCCCCGCTGGCTATTGAGCACCCGACTCTCGGAGACCGGCTAGGCCCCCGCGAAGGAGTCGGAGAGAATGACGCCAGTCACCAGATTGACTGACTGGCTCGATCCCTAACAGTAGAAGAAGAATATGCGATCGGCCCACCTTGTTTCGGCCCCCGCATTCGCGACGAGCCCTTTCCCAAAGGGTTCTCGCTCCCTCGAGATACGCCCAAGTACAACTGTTCCATGAAGCCGGAAGATTGGTTGGTTGTGAAAGTGCATTATATCGACTAGAGGGGGTGTGAATAGGTGATTTTTATGAATTCTTTGCTGAGGAATTTGCAGGTGAGGAAATTCCTTAACAAAGAACTACTAGCAGCGGAATAAGTACTCAAAAGTAAACATAACAGAGCACAAGCATAGTCATCATGATGAAATGAAGACAAGCACAGAGAACAGTAAGCGTAAGCACATGATAACACAGGATGAAGACAAACAGACTGAAGAAATTGAACTGAGGAATTTGAGAAAGTCTTCAGTCAAAGTCTTCAAACATAGATATGAACAAGCACTCAACACAGTTATGAGGAAATGAAAGAGTTGAGGAAATAGAACCAGTTAGCTCGGTAAAGACAATGATTTGGTAGACCAGTTCCAACTGTTGTGATAGTTGTACGTCTGGTTAGGGCGGCTAGGTATTTAAACCTGAGGACACACAGTCCCGGACTGTCGGGACCCTGATTCTAAGTCACACCAATCTAGCATGTAACACCTCATATCACTTTGCGGCCTCACACACGGTATCCCCACGGGTGTCGCCTTACCATGGCCCGGGACCGTTTGCGTCTTTTGGCTCACGTATATGATAGTGTCGCTAGCATCCATATGACAGAGAACCCGGGCCGACATGGCTAGTCGTGAACCCAAAGCGGCACTAACCTATGGGAAAAGGTATACATGATTCACATCGAGCGTGTCGGTCAGTAGCGTGTGAATCCGGGCTGTAGCACTGGGCTAACAGGACTCCGGGGACTCCGGGGAACCCGGGCTGTAGCAGGCTAGGCAGGACTCCGGATGTCTCCGCATGACATTTCCCCGAAGGGACAGACACAGGAACGAAGTGAAACACATGCCGGCCAGTCAAGTGTCCTGAACAGTAGTGCTGGGCTAGCGGGACTCCGGTGAACCGGGCTGTAGCGGACTACTATGGCTCAAGGAAGCACTAGACTACATTTCCCCATAAGAGAGGCTGCCAAGGACAAACAACTAGATTGTCGGATCCCACACATAGCAATACACGTCACACGTACGCATAACATGCAAGTATGTGAGGTACAACATGGCATCACAACATAACGCAACTCATATAGATAAAAGCTCAGAAGAGCCACATAGCATAAATACAAACAGGGGTCACATGACCCATCATTCAGAGCATACAAGCAACAAGCGGAAGCATTACATGTCTGAGTACAGACAACTACAAATGAAAAAGGCCGAGAAGCCTGACTATCTACAAGTCCCTCCAAGGTACAAGATCGTAGCTGAGGTAACAAGCTATTCGTCGAAGTCCAACGATACTATTAGTGAGACAGATGTCTCATCTGCAAAACGTAAATAAAGCAAACGTGAGTACAAGGGTACTCAGCAAGACTTATGTCAGATCCTATCATACATGCATTTGTATCAAGAAGGTAATGTGGGGTTTAGTTGCAGAAAGCCAGCTTTGACTCAGTGGCTATCCTGTTCTACAACTATGAGAAACTCCTTTGAGGTGAGGCAGCGCACACGAGTCCACTAATCACCACATCAATACACTACTATGGATTCATCTCCGTCTCTCCTACGAGAAGGCCATCCATAGCACTCACACCTATCTTGAGCATTTTAGAGTATCCACTTTAAGTTGTCTATGTACTACGTAAGCATCCAAGAAGTCCATAACCGAGGACACGGCTATTCAAATAGATCATGATAACCCTGCAGGGGGGTACTTCATCACACACGCTCTCACCACTTATCACCATATACCCGTCGTGTATCTCGGCAACCTGCAAGCGGAAGCCTGGCGAGGGTGTCGGCCACGACCTAACTAACCACGCAAGACTCTAGTCCAAGTTTATCACCTATTTGGGTTCCATCCGCAAGGAGATCCGGCCGGGGTGTCGCTCACGGCCCCAAACGATGTGAGCAGGGTTCCCAAGCCCACCATCCGGGTGCCACTTGGTACACCGTGCCACCTGTGCCTAGTCTGTCCCGAGCCCACCCTGCCGGGTGCCACTCGGTAGAAAAATAGCACTACCTACAAACACCAGAAACTATTTGCAACTCCTGGACAGAGATCAAGGTGGTTAATAAGCCGAGAGAGCTTGGAGCGCCCGGAGCCCAATGTGTGGTAGTAGCTAGTCATTGGACAACTTACACAGAACTCAGTTCTTAAGGACGGTCCCAATGAGACAACCCACCATGTACTCCTACATGGCCTCTCACCGCTACCTTTACCAAAACGTGTTCAGACGCTTAACTCTCATTACCAGAACATATCATAACATTCCAATTCATTCCCGATGAATCAGACCTGACACAACTCTAAGCAATAGCAGGCATGGCATGGCAAGAACACAACATGGCTCAATCAATTCCTACACATGCTAGTGGGTTTTAAGTATTTACTGTGGCAATGACAGGTCATGCAGAGGAATGGGTTCAACTACCGCAGCATAAAGTAGCAGTTGAATCATTGTTGTCCTAATGCAATAACTGAGAGCAGGAGCGAGAGAGTAGGATTGTATCGGAATGAACAAGGGGGTTTGCTTGCCTGGTAGATCAACAAGGAAAACACTGCTCCTCAGACAGGTACTCTGGAATGGTCTCCGAAGTAGTACCTATCGAGAAGGAACGGTGTCGACAATCAAACACAAGCATATGCAACATTATGATGCATGAAAATGGCATGAAGATGTGATGTTGTTTGAGCTAATGCAACTAGCATTCATTTGGTTAAAGTCCATTTGAACTAAAGATTCAGATGCAACTCCAAAATAAGCTCTTAAATATGCCATAAGTGTGTTTTCACATATACAGCATGTATAGGTTGGTTTGTCATGCATGAAAATGGTACAGATGGATATATTGAATTTTTCTGATAATTTTTCATATATAAATTATTTCAATCTGAGCTATGGTTGAATTTATATGAATTTTTGAAGTTTTGAACATTTTCTGGAATTTCCTGTTTAAAAATAATTCCAGAAAAAGAATAACTGCGTCAGCATGACGTCATCACTACATCAGCGGGTCAACGCGGCTGTCTAGGTCAAATCTGACACGTGGGGTCCACCCGTCAGTGTCATGGTTAATTAACAGAGGTTAATTAAATTTAAGCTAATCCTAAACTAGAATTAGCAGGGATGGGCCCCACCTGTCATTGAGCCAGGGGAGGTCAAACCCCCTGGTCAACTGGGGCTAACACGCCGGCGTTTAGCCGCCGGCGGCAGCAGACGCGGCGGAGGGCGCGGGATTCGCCCTCCGGCGACCATTCGGGTGGCGGAGACCACGGGCGAGGAGCTGAGGCTCACCCGCATCCAGGGCGGCATGCAGCAGCAGCGTGGATGGCCGGAGCTCACCAGAGCGAAGCTCGCGGCGGCGGCCGGAGCTCGGGCAAGTGCGGGCGCGTGGTTCCAGCGCACGGGAGAGCTAGTTAGGGGCTGCGTTGGACTCGTCGTTGCTCCAGGAGCACGCCGGAGGCACAAGCTTGAGCGGAGATGCACGGTGGCTGCCAGAGCAACGACCATGGCGGACGGCGGCGCTCGGTTACGGCGGCTGGCACGACTAGAGAGCGTAATCGAGCTCGGGGAGAGGGGGTTCCGATGCAGGAGCTCACAGTGGTTGTAGAGGCGTCGCCATGGGCTTGGGGGAGGCTCGGAGCAGAAGGCACGTCGGTGGCGATCTCTGGCGGCCGTGCGGAGAAGATGAGCTCGATGACGAGGCTTCAGGGCGTCCGGGGTCGTGTGGTTCGGCGTAGAGGTGCACGGCAGCGAGGCGGAGCTCGTGGTCGGGATGGCTGGGCGTGGGGAGGTCGGTGGCCACGACGAATGGCGATGGTGGCGACGGCTCAGCTCGGTGGCTGTGTGCCAGAGAAACAGGGGAGGGGAGAGCGTTCGGGGGAGAGAGAGGGAGAGAGGTGCGGGGCGTCGTGGCGACGTTGCGGGCGATCCAGGCGACGAGGGGGAGAAGCAGGAGGTGGCGTGGCGGCACGGCCGTGCGCGCGCGCCGGCCACACGCCTGGCCGACTGGCGCCAAGAGGACGACGGCGCTGGTGGGCTGGGCTGGCCGACTGGGCCAGCTAGGCCGCACAGTAACAGGCGGCCCAGAGAGGTAGGCGCCAGGTAGGGTTTTCCCCTTTTTGTTTATTTTCTATTTTTCTGACATTTGTTCTGATTTAGTAGAAATACTAAATCATTTTATTTTCTTCTGACAATTTTTGCAGGGCCTAAGGGATTAATCCAAAGCCCCTCACCAAAATTCAGAATTATTGGACAATATTATATATATATAAATGTTTATCCAATGCAAATAATTACTGGATTAATTCCAAATGGCCAAAATAAATATTTATGAGCCCCTAGAAATATTGGTTTGAATTTTACCTCTGCCCAATATTTTCAGAGAGAGACATGAACATTTTCTTGGACCTTTTTGGAGAAATTTTTATCTGGGTCATTTCCAGAAATGATTCTGAGGGTTTTACAAATCCCCATTTCAAATTTAAATGGAATTTAAACATGATGCATAAATGGCTAGCTCGTCTAGGACATACCAGAACTAGGGATGTGACACAGACACCCAGTCCTGAACACGCAGCTCAGGACACTTAGTCCTCACCGTATTCCCCTTGAGCTAAGGTCACACAGACCTCGCCCAATCACTCATGGTAAGTCTTCAGGTGACTTCTGAACCTTCACAAACTTGGTCACTCGACAATCCACAATTCCTCTTGGATGCTCTAGACCTTGACGCCTAACCGTCTGGAAGAAGCACAGTCTTCAAAGGTAACAAGCGTCGGATCCATGCAGGATCAATCTCTTCAGTGATGCTCAATCACTTGGGGTTTGTAGGTGTTTGGGTTTGGGTTTTCCTCACTTGATGATTTTCGCTCAAAGTCCTCGGAGGATGGTATGCTCTCAAATGACAAGTGTCAGTTTCTCTCGCAGCAGCCAACCAGCTAGTGGTTGTAGGGGGCAACTATTTAGCCTAGGGAGCAACCCGACATGATAAGACATAAATGCCCTTCAATGATATGACCGTTAGGTGGGTAGATATTTTGGGACAGCTGGAGCATAACACAGCAACGGTTGGAAATTTGAGTATCAAATTCCTCAGGGCTATCATGTTCCTCACTGTGTAGGTAATCCACAATGGCGAATTCCTAACTCCTCAGTCAGAACAAATTCCTCAGAGACCAGAAGAACTTCATCTCTGTCACTGAAGAATATGACTGAACTGTATGAGATTTCCAATGGCTTCACTCGAAGGGATTGGTAGGTGTGGGATTTGAGTTGAGCATCACATGGAAATTTTTCCTTAGTATTTCCTTGACCCCCTTTAATAGTACGGTGTTTCCTAAGACTCAAGAAAGAGAAAATGAAACTACAAAAACAAAAGTCTTCACGCTTCATGTTCCTCAAATGAATACCAAGATTTCAGGATTGCACCAATTTCTTCACATTCAAAGTCTTCAGAAAGTCTTCAGAAATCCAAAGTCTTCAGTCGAAGAACTTCATTTTTAGGGGTCGACTTTCTCTGTAAATATCAAACTCCTCATAGACTTATAGACCTGTGTACACTTAAAAACACATTAGTCCCTTAACCTATAAGTCTTCAATACACCAAAATCACTAAGGGGCACTAGATGCACTTACAATCTCCCCCTTTTTGGTGATTGATGACAATATAGGTTAAGTTTTCAACAGGGATAAACATATGAAGTGTAAATACTGATATTGAGGAATTTGATTGCAAGATATAGAAGAACTCCCCCTAAAGATGTGCATGATGAGGATTTTGCTTTTGAAGCATTGCACACTGGAAGAGTAGAATCATGGAGATCTCCACCTATATTTTGTATTTCATACACGCATTTGACATATCATAATGAAGAATTTGAAATGCATGATGAAATATGGTGACTGATGTAATTCAGCATGCGTGCATTAACATATATGAGGAATAAGCATGCAGAAAAAACATCAAAAGTATCAGCGCACCATCGGTTTTAAGTTTACAACTCGATCCAATAAAGTTTCAGAAGAACGAGAGTTGTAACTTAGCAAAAAAACAACACACCCATATAGATAGACCCACTTGAAGACTAACTCAAAATTATCCCCCTTTGTCATCGAATGACCAAAAGGATTGAAAATGAGGACTAATGCCCCTGAAGAATATCAAGTTGATGAAGGAGCGCCAGCGTTGTTGGGGTCGTTTGTCGTGGAAGGGCTTGCTGCAGTGTCGTCCAAGTCTTCATGCTCGTTGGTGTCGCGCGATGAAGAATAGGAGCTAGACACCAAAGGAGGAACCTTGACCTTCTTGTATTTCTTTGGTGGAGGTGCAGACCAGTCAAAATCTTCCTTGAGACCCATTGCCTTGAGATCTTCTTCACCATACAGATGTGACAGAATGGCCCAGGTGCGACCGAAGACTTCATGGAGGTAGCAATGGTTTTTTTTTTCACTTCATTGTGTGTAGCAGTCATGTTGTGAAGAAATGAACCAAACTGACACTTAACCCATTTATGGTTTCGATCCACCTTCTGGTGAAGACTAAGCAGAAGCTCATGGTCAGTCATCACACGAGGAGCAGTGGCTTGAGGTGTAGACTTGGGTGCATTGGCAGTAGAGTCATGTGTGGCAGAGTCATCATTGGTGGAATAAGATGCAGCTTTGCGAAACTGACCATCCAATGGACGAATGCCTTCATCAATAACTGCAGGAGCCTTGCCCTTTTCATCAGTTGAAGCAAAATCCTGCTTGAGGACTTCAATCGGGCACAGATAGCAGAGGTGATTCTGAAAATCAGCCTTGTAGTTGAGTGAAGACCTTGTCCAGAGGAATCTCAGAATCCAAGGTGCATAAGGTTTCAGCTCAAACAGAGAAACTGCAGCATTTGCCAGAGTCCTCATGAAGAAATCATGATAGTTGATAGGAATGCTATGTATGATGTTGAATAGCAGATTCTTCATGATGCCAACTATTTCCTCATCGGATGAGTCGTGGCCATTGATGGGACTCATTGTCCTCGTCAGAATGCGATAGGCAGTCCGAGGCACATATAGTAATTCCTTCACGAGGAATTTGGTTTGTGGGGACTGACCTGGCTTCAAAGGCTTCATCAGAACTTGCATGTAGTGATTTGTAAGCTCAGGTTCACTGTAGATGCAACAAGAAGCCTCAAGGGGAGGACTGAGTGGTAAAGCACGAAGCAATTCAGTAGCTGGTGCTGTATAGTGAGTGTTTTCAGACATCCAGTCCAGCACCCATGAATTCACATCTTCGGAATCTCCTGTGATGTGCAGCATCACATAAAATTGAAGAATGAGTTCTTCATTCCAATCATAGATGTCAGTGCAGAAATTTAACAGTCCAGCATCGTGAAGAACACTGAGGACTGGCTCGAAGCACGGCAGAGATTCCATATCCACGTGAGGAATGTGCTCATGGTAGAAGATTTTGTCTTTGTTAAACATCACTGAGGAATAGAAAGTAGCCTGGCTGGTAGTCCAGAAACACCTTTTCCTTATGCGAGCAGAGTCATAGGGGTTGTAGTCTGTGAAGAATACATGCTCGCCGAAGAAATCATCAGCCTTGAATTTCTGCTTCTTTGAGAATGGATCCTTTGGCTTGGGGTGAGGAGTGTCGGTGAGTTGCATCACAACCTTAGGAATCGCAATCTCAGGTTCTTCAGGCTGAGGAATTTCTGGTTCCTCTTCAGTGGCAGTCTGCTTCTTTAGATGTTCAACATCAACAATTTCTTAAGCACTAATGGCTGGAATTTCTTCACGTACAGGGGAAGTGGGGTGAGTTTCTTTAGAGCTCATTTGAACAGTTTGTGCAGGGGCTGAGGTATTTGCTGTAAAGGTGTGAACAGTGGAGAGTTTGGATGCTGACTTTCCCAAAATTTATCACTTAGCACAGGTGTGGTGCAACCAATGTCCACATCTTCATCTTCCATTTCTTCAACGCCAGCCTCTTCAGCTGTGAACTGAGGCATAGGCGAGGCAACAACTGGTGTTGAAGGGATTTGATCCGCTTAAATTTCTTCATCCATCTGCTCGGACGAAGCAGCAAAAGGATTTTCTTCATTAGATCCGCTAGGGATCACATATTCTTCATCAAAAGGAACAAGGTCCTTTGATGGCATGATTGAGATCGGAACAACATCAATGGGATTTGAGAACGAACTTGTCATATACTTCATTTTCTTCGGAGCTGAAGAATCTGAAGTAGCTGATGCTTTCCTTTTCTTCACAGCTGCACGCTTTGCAGCCTTGGTCTTCTTCACATCTGATGCAGATGGAAGGATCGGAGTTGGTGTAGGCGCAGGAGGAGCAGAGGAATCTAGTTGATTTTCTTCAGCCACAACTGGTGCAGTTGCCCTGACTTCTTCATTTTCTTCAGGCGCACCACTAGTGGGTGCCCTGGCAATTTCTTCAGCGGCTGGAATGCAGTCATCAGCCCTGGAACTCACATTTTCTTCAGCAGCCTGAAAGTCATCAGCGGTGCTGGCATGTTCTTCAGTTGGCTGAGCAGATGCTTCAGCCTGAGGAATTTCCTGTTGCAATGGAGCTGCAACATTTGAGGTGAACTTCTTAGTCAGTTTAACAAACCTGACCTTGGCTCCTTGCCAATCAGCATAGTAGGCTTTGAAGTCATCGTTGAGGGTTTTGATTTCAGACTAGATTTTTACAAGTTCATCAGTTGTCATAGTGACAACATTTTTCTTCAGAAATTTCTCCTTCTTTATAGTACGGTGTTTCCTAAGACTCAAGAAAGAGAAAATGAAACTACAAAAACAAAAGTCTTCACGCTTCATGTTCCTTAAATGAATGCCAAGTCTTCAGGATTGCACCAATTTCTTCACTTACAAAGTCTTTAGAAATCCAAAGTCTCCAGTCGAAGAACTTCATTTTTAGGGGTCGACTTTCTCTGTAAATATCAAACTCCTCATAAACTTATAGACCTGTGTACACTTAAAAACACATTAGTCCCTTAACCTATAAGTCTTCAATACACCAAAACCACTAAGGGGCACTAGATGCACTTACATGTTGACTACCCCACCGTCGTCAACATACCAAACGGCAACAAGCATGTTGGCATGAAGTATGTTCCGGTCATGCTCCTGGGCACGACCCGGATATGGCTAAACAGCCTCAAGCCCTACAACGTCAACAGCTGGCTGGATTTCACCATAGTCTTCATCTGCAACTTCACCAACACTTATAAGCGGCTGCCCAAGCCTCGCCAGCTCTCTCTGTGCGTCCAAGGCCCGACCGAGTCCACCTGCAAGTACCTGACGCGGTGGGCCGAACTGCGCAACTCCTGTGAAGGGGTGCACGAGGTGCAAGCCATAGAATACTTCACTGCCGGGTGCCGAGAGGGCACCCTACTCAAGCATCGACTCCTCTGCGACGAGCCGGCTACACTTGACGAACTGCTGAGCATAGCAGACAAGTACGCCACTGCCGATTCCTCCATGAAGTCAGAGCTCCGAGTGGACGCTTCTGGGAAAGTACTCCCTCCAGCTCCTTAGACGCCGGCTGGTGACAACAGTCGGCGGCAGCAACAGAATGACAACAAGCACAAGGCCCAGCAGTCGGCTTCCACTAGCCGGCAAGTGGCAACAGTTGAAGACCAGGAGCCGGAGGGTCAACCCGGCCCCAAGCGTCAGAAGGGCGACAAGCCTGCTTGGTTGCTTGCCTTATCCTATGAGAAAACCCTTGATGCTCTCTGCAAGTTCCATAGTGGTGAGAAGCCATCCAACCACACTACCCGGAAGTGCCACTGGCTCAACCGAATCGCCAAGGGTGAAGGACTGCCGCCTCCGCCCACTGGCCAACCGGCTCCGCCTCCTCCACAGCCGGTGGTCCGCCCTATTGCCGCCGTCCAAGATGAGTTCCCCGAAGAACACAGAGCCTATATCATCTTCACTAGTGTGGTCGATGGTAGGCACAGCCGGCGGCAACAACACCAAGAGGTGAATGTTGTCACCTCTGAAGCCCCAGAGTTCATGCACTAGTCCAAGAAGCCCATCAGCTGGAGCCGCGCAGACCACCCGGAGGTGATGCCTTCTCTGGGTTCCTATGCCTTGGTGCTAGATGCCACCTTTTCAACAGATAGGCGAGCTGCTCGTTTCTCCCGAGTCCTGATAGATGGCGGTAGCAGCATCAACATCCTTTACCGTGACACCATGGACAAACTGCACATCAAAGAGAGACAACTCCAGCCCAGTCGGACTATCTTCCATGGCATTGTACCTGGCCTTTCCTGCTCACCAAGTGGCAAGATCAAGATAGATGTCCTCTTCAGAGACAAAGATCACTTCCGCCGCAAGCCAATTTGGTTTGAGGTGGTCGATCTAGAGAGCCCTTACCATGCGCTCCTAGGCCGGCAGGCTCTAGCCAAGTTCATGGCGGTGCTGTACTATGCCTACCTCAAGATGAAGATGCCGGGAACAAAGGGAATTATCACTATAGCCGACGACTACAAGAAGTCGTCCGCCTGTGCTACTGCTAGCAGCCGGCTGGCCGAGTCCCTCGTGATTGCTGCCGAGAAGAACCTCCTTGACCGGGTTGTGGCCATGGCCAGCAAGCAGCCGGACCTATCACCAGACCCCAAGGAGTCGGAAGCTCAGGGTTCTTTCCAGCCGGACAAAGAAACAAAGAAGATCCCCTTGGACCCCGACCACTTGGAGAGGCACACTATCGTGGGGACCAACCTTGATAGCAAATAGGAAAGCGATCTCGTCAATTTCCTCCATGAGAATCGGGACATCTTCGCATGGTCTCCCAAGGACATGCCGGGTGTTCCGACAGATTTCGCCAAGCACAAGCTACATGTCAGATCAGATGCAAAACCAGTCAAGCAACCCTTACGCCACATGTCAGAAGAAAACAAAGAATTGTTGGTGAAGAGATAGCTAGACTCCTAGCAGTCAGCTTCATTATGGAAGTGTTCTTTCCAGAATGGCTTGCCAACCCAGTCCTTGTACTGAAGAAGAATGACAAGTGGCGCATGTGTATTGACTACACCAGCCTCAACAAAGCCTGCCCCAAAGACCCATTTGCTCTGCCCAGATAGATCAAGTGATAGACTCCATAGTCGGATGCGAGCTGCTATCTTTCCTTGATGCCTACTCCGTCTACCACCAAATCAAGATGAACTCGGCCGATTGGCTGAAGACTGCCTTCATCACACCATTCAGAGCTTTTTGCTACCTAACCAACACATTCGGCTTGAGAAATGCCGGTGCCACTTTTCAGCGTTGCATGCAGAAGTGCCTCCTCAAGCAACTCGGCAGAAACGCCCACGTCAATGTAGACGATATAGTGGTGAAGATGGAGAAGCTTGGCACCCTCTTGGAAGACCTCAAGGAGACTTTTTACAATCTGCGTCATTTTCAAATCAAGCTCTGCTACGTCTTGAGCTTGCGTTGGTTTTCCCCGAAGAGGAAGGGATGATGCAGCAGAGTAGCGTAAGTATTTCCCTCAGTTTTGAGAACCAAGGTATCAATCCAGTAGGAGGCCACGCTCAAGTCCCTCGTACCTGCACAAAACGATAGCTACTCGCAACCAACGCGATTAGGGGTTGTCAATTCCTTCACGGTCACTTACGAGAGTGAGATCTGATAGATATAATATTTTTGGTATTTTTGGTGTAAAGATGCAAAGTAAAAAAGTGAAGGCAAAGTAAAAAAGCAAAGAAAGATTAAAGTGATGGAGATTGATATGATGAGAATAGACCCGGGGGCCATAGGTTTCACTAGTGGCTTCTCTCAAGAGCATAAGTATTCTACGGTGGGTGAACAAATTACTGTTGAGCAATTGACAGAATTTAGCATAGATATGAGAATATCTAGGCATGATCATGTATATAGGCATCACGTCCGTGACAAGTAGACCGAAATGATTCTGCATCTACTACTATTACTCCACTCATCGACCGCTATCCAGCATGCATCTAGAGTATTAAGTTAAAAACAGAGTAACGCCTTAAGCAAGATGACATGATGTAGAGAGATAAATTCATGCAATATGAAATAAACCCCATCTTGTTATCCTCGATGGCAACGATGCAATACGTGCCTTGCTGCCCCTTCTGTCACTGGGAAAGGACACCGCAAGATCGAACCCAAAGCTAAGCACTTCTCGCATGGCAAGAACTACCAATCTAGTTGGCCAAACCAAACGGATAATTCGAAGAGACTTGCAAAGATAACCAACCATACATAAAAGAATTCAGAGAAGATTCAAATATTATTCATAGATAGACTTGATCATAAACACACAATTCATCGATCTCAACAAACACACCGCAAAAAGAAGATTACATCGAATAGATCTCCACAAGAGAGGGGGATAACTTTGTATTGAGATTCAAAGAGAGAGAAGAAGCCATCTAGCTACTAACTATGGACCTGAAGGTCTGAGGTAAACTACTCACACTTCATCGGAGAGGCTATGATGATGTAGAAGCCCTCCGTGATGACGGCCCTCTCCGGCGGAGCTCTGAAACAGGCCCCAAGATGGGATCTCGTGG
This sequence comes from Triticum urartu, assembly GCF_003073215.2. NCBI lineage: Eukaryota > Viridiplantae > Streptophyta > Magnoliopsida > Poales > Poaceae > Triticum > Triticum urartu. The sequence goes on from NC_053025.1 coordinate 388,373,164, forward strand.
ATACAGAAAGTTGCGGCGGTGGAATTAGGTTTTTGGCTCCCCTTCTGATCGTTTGGGGGTACGTAGGTATATATAGGAGGAAGGAGTACGTCGGTGGAGCACCGAGGTGCCCACGAGGCAGGGGGCCGCGCCCTAGGGGGGTGGGCGCGCCCCCCACCCTCGTGACCGCCCCTTTGACTCCTTGGAGTAGGGTCCAAGTCTCCTGGATCACATTCGGTGAGAAAATCACGTTCCCGAAGGTGTTATTCCGTTTGGACTCCGTTTGATATTCTGTTTCTCCGAAACACTGAAATAGGCAAAAAACATCAATTCTAGGCTGGGCCTCCGGTTAATAGGTTAGTCCCAAAAATAATATAAAAGTGTAAAATAAAGCCCAATATAGTCCTAAACAGTAGATAATATAGCATGGAGCAATCAAAAATTATAGATACGTTGGAGACGTATCAGGCATCCCCAAGCTTAATTCCTGCTCGTCCTCGAGTAGGTAAATGATAAAAAAGAGAATTTTTGATGCGGAGTACTACTTGGCATAATTTCAATGCAAATCTTCTTAATTGTGATATGAATATTTAGATTCGAAAGATTCAAGACAAAAGTTTATATTGACATAAAAATAATAATACTTCAAGCGTACTAACAAAGCAATTATGTCTTCTCAAAATAACATGGCCAAAGAAAGTTATCCCTACAAAATCATATAGTCTGGCTATGCTCTATCTTCACCACACAAAATATTTAAATCATGCACAACCCCGATGACAAGCCAAGCAATACATGAGCATGAGCCATGTATATATCACTATAGGTGGAATAGAGTGGTGGTTGTGGAGAAGACGAAAAGGAGAAGATAGTCTCACATCAACTAGGCGTATCAACGGGCTATGGAGATGCCCATCAATAGTTATCAATGTGAGTGAGTAGGGATTGCCATGCAACGGATGCACTAGAGCTATAAGTATATGAAAGCTCAAAAAGAAACTAAGTGGGTGTGCATCCAACTTGCTTGCTCATGAAGACCTAGGGCAATTTGAGGAAGCCCATCAGTGGAATATACAAGCCAAGTTCTATAATGAAAGATTCCCACTAGTACATGAAAGTGATAACATGAGAGACTCTCTACTATGAAGATCATGGTGGTACTTTGAAGCACAAGTGTGGTCAAAGGACAGTAACATTGTCCCTTCTCTCTTTTTCTCTCATTTTTTTATTTGGGCCTTTTCTCTCTTTTTTTATATGGCCTCTTTTTATTTGGGCTTCTTTGGCCTCTTTTTTTTATATTTTTATTATTATACATCCGGAGTCTCATCCCGACTTGTGGGGGAATCATAGTCTCCATCATTCTTTCCTCACTGGGACAATGCTCTAATAATGATGATCATCACACTTTTTATTTTTCTTACAACTCAACAATTACAACTCAATACTTAGAACAAAATATGACTCTATATGAATGCCTCCGGCAGTGTACCGGGATATGCAATATGACAATGATGGAGTGTGTCATAATAAACGGAACGGTGGAAAGTTGCATGGCAATATATCTCGGATTGGCTATGGAAATGCCATAATAGGTAGGTATGGTGGCTGTTTTGAGGAAGGTATATGGTAGGTGTATGATACCGGCGAAAAGTGCGCGGTATTAGAGAGGCTAGCAAAGGTGGAAGGGTGAGAGTGCGTATAATCCATGGACTCAACATTAGTCATAAAGAACTCATATACTTATTGCAAAAATCTAGAAGTTATCAAAGCAAAGTATTACGCGCATGCTCCTAGGGGGATAGATTGGTAGGAAAAGACCATCGCTCGTCCCCGACCGCCACTCATAAGGAAGACAATCAATAAATAAATCATGCTCCGACTTCATCACATAACGGTTCACCATACGTGCATGCTACGGGAATCACAAACTTTAACAGAAGTATTCTTTAAATTCACAACTACTCAACTAGCATGACTTTAATATTATCACCTCCGTATCTCAAAACAATTATCAAGCATCCAACTTTTCTTAGTATTCAACACACTCAAAAGAAAGTTTCACAAATCTTGAATACCAAGCATATTATTATTAAGCAAATTACCATGCTATTAAGAGACTCTCAAAATGATTTAAGTGAAGCATGAGAGATCAATAGTTTCTTTAAAACAAATCCACCACCGTGCTCTAAAAGATCTAAGTGAAGCACATAGAGCAAAATTATAATGCTCAAAAGATATAAGTGAAGCACATAGAGCAAAACTACATAGCTCAAAAGATATAAGTGAAGCACATAGATTATTCTATCAAATTTTAATTCATGTATGGCTCTCTCAAAAGGTGTGTACATCAAGTATGATTGTGTCATACTAACAAACAAATACACAAATAATGCAAGACGCTCCAAGCAAAACACATATCATGTTGGTGAATAAAAATATAGCTCCAAGTAAATTACCGATGGAAGTGGACGAAAGAGGGGATGCCTTCCGGGGCATCCCCAAGCTTTGACTTTTTGGTGTCCTTGGATTATCTCGGGGGTGCCATGGGCATCCCCAAGCTTAGGCTCTTGCCACTCCTTGTTCCATAATCCATCAAAAGAATTCACCCAAAACTTGAAAACTTCACAACACAAAACTTAAAGTAGAAAACTCGTGAGCTCCGTTAGCGAAAGAAAACAAAATACCACTTCAAGGTACTGTAATGAACTCATTATTTATTTATATTGGTGTTAAACCTACTGTATTCCAACTTCTCTATGGATTATAAACTATTTTACTAGCCATAGATTCATCAAAATAAGCAAACAACACACGAAAAACAGAACCTGTCAAAAACAGAACAGTCTGTAGTAATCTGTAGCTAGCGCAAGATCTGGAACCCCAAAAATTCTAAAATAAATTGCTGGACGTGAGGAATTTATCTATTAATCATCTTAAAAAAGAATTAACTAAATATCACTCTTAAAGTAAAAATGAAAGCAGTTCTCGTGAGCGCTAAAGTTTCTGTTTTTTACAGCAAGTTCAACAAGACTTTCCCCAAGTCCTCCCAACGGTTCTACTTGGCAAAAACACTAATTAAACACAAAAACACAACCAAAGCAGAGGCTAAATAATTTATTTGTTACTAAACAGGAGCAAAAATCAAGGAATAAAAATAAAATTGGGTTGCCTCCCAACAAGCGCTATCGTTTAACGCCCCTAGCTAGGCATAAAAGCGAGGATAGATCTAGGTATTGCCATCTTTGGTAGGCAATCCATAAGTGGCTCTAATGATAGTTTCATATGGCAATTTTATTGTCTTTCTTGGAAAGTGTTCCATGCCCTTTTTTAATGGAAATTGAAATCTAATATTCCCTTCCTTCATATCAATAATCGCACCAACCGTTCTAAGGAAAGGTCTACCAAGAATAATAGGGCGAGAAGGATTGCAATCTATATCAAGAACAATGAAATCTACGAGCACATAATTCCTATTTGCAAAAATAAGAACATCATTAATCCATCTCATAGGTTTCTTAATAGTGGAATCCGCAAGATGCAAGTTTAAAGAGCAATCATCAAAATTACGGAAATCTAGCAAATCACACAACGTCTTGGGAATAGTAGAGACACTAGCACCCAAATCACACAAAGCATAAAACTCATGATTTTTCATTTTTAATTTTAATAGTTGGTTCCCACTCATCATAGAGTTTTCTAGGGATAGAAACTTTCAACCTAAGTTTTTCTTCATAAGATTGCATCAAGGCATCAACAATATGTTCGGTGAAGGCTTTATTTTGACTATAAGCATGTGGAGAATTTAGCACAGATTGCAACAAGGAAATACAATCAATTAAAGAGCAACTTTCATAATTAAATTCCTTGAAATCCAATATAGTGGGTTTAGCAACATCTAGATTTTTATTTCTTTCAATCCCACTTTCATCAATTTCATCATTAAGATCTAAATACTCTGAATTTTTAGAATGCCTTCTAGGTAAAGGAAGATCATATTCAGTTTCATCAAGATTCATATTGCAAAACAAAGATTTAATAGGGGACACATCAATAACTTTTAGATCTTCATCTTGATTTTCATATGAATTGGAGGAACACGCTTTAATAAAGGCATCTTTGGAAGCACGCATCCTAGCTGTTCTTTCCTTGCACTCATCAATGGAAATTCTCATGGCTTTGAGAGACTCATTGATATCATGCTTAGGAGGAATAGATCTAAGCTTTAAAGAATCAACCTCAAGAGAAATTCTATCAACGTTCCTAGCCAAATCATCAACTTTAAGCAATTTCTCTTCAAGCAAAGCATTAAAATTCTTTTGTGAATTCATAAATTCTTTAACACTATTATCAAATTCAGAGGGCATCGTATTATGATTTCCATAAGAGTTGTTGTAGGAATTCCCATAATTATTAGTAGGATTCCTAGGATATGGCCTAGGATTAAAATTCCCTCTATAAGCGTTGTTACCAAAATTATTCCTACCAACAAAATTCACATCCATAGATTCATTGTTATTCTCAATCAAAGTAGACAAAGGCATATCATTAGGATCAGAATAAACACTCTTAGTAGCAAATAATTTCATAAGTTCATCCATCTTTCCACTCAACACATTGATTTCTTCTATCGCATGCACTTTTTTACTAGAAGATCTTTCAGTATGCCATTGAGAATAATTAACCATAATATTATCTAGGAGTTTAGTAGCATCTCCTAAAGTGATTTCCATAAAAGTGCCTCCCGCGGCTAAATCTAAAAGATTTCTAGAAGCAAAATTCAATCCGGCATAAAATTTTTGTATAATCATCCACAAATTCAAACCATGAGTAGGGCAATTACGTATGATTAATTTCATTCTCTCCCAAGCTTGTGCAACATGTTCATGATCAAGTTGTTTAAAGTTCATAATATCATTTCTAAGAGAGATGATCTTAGCGGGAGGAAAATACTTAGAGATAAAAGCATCTTTGCACTTGTTCCATGAATCAATACTATTTTTAGGCAAAGAAGAAAACCAAGATTTAGCACGATCTCTAAGCGAAAAAGGAAATAGCTTCAATTTAACGACATCATTATCGACATCTTTTTTCTTTTGCATATCACATAAATCAACGAAGCTATTCAGATGAGTAGCGGCATCTTCACTAGGAAGGCCGGCAAATTGATCTTTCATAACAAGATTCAACAAAGCAGTATTAATTTCACAAAATTCAACATCAGTAAGAGGAGCAATCGGAGTGCTAAGGAAATCATTATTATTGGTATTGGTGAAGTCACACAATTTAGTATTATCTTGAGCCATCGCGACAAACTAGCAATCTAACACACAAGCAAACAAAAAGCAAGCGGGAAAAAGAGGCAAATAGAGAGGGAGGATAGAGAGAGAGGGCAAATAAAACGGCAAGGGTGAAGTGGGGGAGAGGAAAACAAGGGGCAAGTGGCAAATAATGTAATGCGGGAGATAGGGTATGTTGACTTTTTGCGTAGACTCCCCGGCAACGGCGCCAGAAATCCTTCTTGCTATGTCTTGAGCTTGCGTTGGTTTTCCCCGAAGAGGAAGGGATGATGCAGCAGAGTAGCGTAAGTATTTCCCTCAGTTTTTGAGAACCAAGGTATCAATCCAGTAGGAGGCCACGCTCAAGTCCCTCGTACCTGCACAAAACGATAGCTACTCGCAACCAACGCGATTAGGGGTTGTCAATTCCTTCACGGTCACTTACGAGAGTGAGATCTGATAGATATAATATTTTTGGTATTTTTGGTATAAAGATGCAAAGTAAAAAGTAAAGGCAAAGTAAAAAAGCAAAGCAAGATTAAAGTGATGGAGATTGATATGATGAGAATAGACCCGGGGGCCATAGGTTTCACTAGTGGCTTCTCTCAAGAGCATAAGTATTCTACGGTGGGTGAACAAATTACTGTTGAGCAATTGACAGAATTGAGCATAGATATGAGAATATCTAGGCATGATCATGTATATAGGCATCACGTCCATGACGAGTAGACCGAAACGATTCTGCATCTACTACTATTACTCCACTCATCGACCGCTATTCAGCATGCATCTAGAGTATTAAGTTAAAAATAGAGTAATGCCTTAAGCAAGATGACATGATGTAGAGAGATAAATTCATGCAATATGAAATAAACCCCATCTTGTTATCCTCGATGGCAACGATGCAATACGTGCCTTGCTGCCCCTTCTGTCACTGGGAAAGGACACCGCAAGATCGAACCCAAAGCTAAGCACTTCTCCCATGGCAAGAACTACCAATCTAGTTGGCCAAACCAAACGGATAATTCGAAGAGACTTGCAAAGATAACCAATCATACGTAAAAGAATTCAGAGAAGATTCAAATATTATTCATAGATAGACTTGATCATAAACCCACAATTCATCGGTCTCAACAAACACACCGCAAAAAGAAGATTACATCGAATAGATCTCCACAAGAGAGGGGGAGAACTTTGTATTGAGATTCAAAGAGAGAGAAGAAGACATCTAGCTACTAACTATGGACCCGAAGGTCTGAGGTAAACTAGTCACACTTCATCGGAGAGGCTATGATGATGTAGAAGCCCTCCGTGATGATGGCCCTCTCCGGCGGAGCTCCGGAATAGGCCCCAAGATGGGATGTCGTGGATACAGAAAGTTGCGGCGGTGGAATTAGGTTTTTGGCTCATGTTTAGATTGTTTGGGGGTACGTATGTATATATAGGAGGAAGAAGTACGTCGGTGGAGCACCGAGGGGCCCACGAGGCAGGGGGCGCTCCCTAGGGGGGGTGCCCCCCACCCTCGTGACCTCCTCTTTGACTCCTTGGAGTAGGGTCCAAGTCTCCTGGATCACGTTCGGTGAGAAAATCATGTTCCCGAAGGTTTTATTCCGTTTGGACTCCGTTTGATATTCTGTTTCTCCGAAACACTGAAATAGGCAAAAAACAGCAATTCTGGGTTGGGCCTCCGGTTAATAGGTTAGTCCCAAAAATAATATAATAGTGGAAAATAAAGCCCAATATAGTCCTAAATAGTAGATAATATAGCATGGAGCAACCAAATATTATAGATACGTTGGAGACGTATCAAGCTCAACCCAGAGAAGTGTGTCTTCGGAGTCCTAGCCGGCCAACTCCTTGGCTTCCTTGTCTCAGAGCGCAGCATCGAGTGCAACCCTATGAAGATCAAGGCCATTGAGCGAATGGAGAGATCCACCCGACTGCGAGATGTCCAGAAGTTCACCGATTGCTTGGCGTCCATCAGCCGCTTCATCAGTCGGCTGGGTGAGAAGGCTCTTCCAATGTTCCAGTTAATGAAGAAAACCACTCACTTCGAGTGGAACGACAAGGCCGACGAGGCCTTCCTCCACCTCAAGAAAATGCTGACTATGTCGCCTGTCCTGGCGGCTCCGGCTGCTAAGGAGCCCATGTTCCTCTACATCGCCGCCACCAGCCGGGTGGTCAGCATTGTCATTGTGGTAGAGCGTCTAGAAGAAGGCAGAGCACAGCTAGTTCAGAGGCCTGTGTACTACCTGAGTGAGGTGTTGTCGGTCTCAAAGCAGAATTACCCCCACTACCAGAAAATGTGCTATGGCGTGTACTTTGCCACCAAGAAGCTCAAGCAATATTTCCAAGAGCACTCCATCATGGTCGTTTGCACTGCCTCGCTTGCTGAGATCATGGGAAACAGAGATGCATCAGGCCGGGTGGCCAAATGGGCCATCGAGCTGGTCCCCTACACCATCTTCTACTAGCCACGTACCGCCATCAAGTCCCAAGCGTTGGCCGACTTCCTCGTTGACTGGGCCGAGACCCAGTACCTGCTGCCAGCTCTGGACTCCACTCATTGGCGGATGCACTTTGATGGCTCGAAGATGCGAATCGGTTTGGGAGCCGGCATTGTCCTCACTTGTCCTAAAGGCAACAAGCTCAGATACACACTACAAATTCACTTTGCTGCCCCGAACAATGTGGCCAAGTACGAGGCGCTCGTACAGGGACTCCGCCTGTCCAAGGAGATTGGCATCCGCCGGATTCTGTGCTACGGCGACTCGGACTTGGTGGTCCAGCAGTCATCTGGCGACTAGGACGCCAAGGATGCAAACATGGCAAGCTACCGCTTCCTCGTCCAACAGATCAGAGGATACTTTGACGGATGCGAGTTCCTTCACGTGCCACGGGCCGACAACGAGCAAGCTAATGCCCTGACACGAATCGGCTCCACCCACCAAGCGATACCAGTCGGCGTCTCCATCTAGTGCCTCCACAAGCCGTCTATCAAGCTTTCGCCAGAATGAGAGTCCATCTTCGTATCGGTTGCTCCTGGAACAGTCAGATCTGACTCAGGGGCTGCATTAGCCGGCCCGGGGACTTCGGCAGGCGGCTCGGGGACTGCAGCAGTCGCACCCGGCCTGGGGACTTCAGAACCCGGCCCGAGGGCTGCAGCAGGCGGCCCTGGGACTTTGGCAGGCGGCACGGGGACTACAGCAGTCACACCAGGCCCGAGGCTGCAGCAGTCAGCCCGGGGACTTCAATGACACAACAAGCGGCGGCTGACTCCAGCCTGCCGCCTCCCAACCCAACCGCCCTCCTACCAGTGGCCGTGATGATAGTGGTCAAAGCACCATCATGGGCACAGCCCATCCTCAACTTCCTGGTGAGCCGCGAGCTACCAGCCAGCGAGATCCTTGTCGGATTTCGGGTTCCGGCGGACCCTCGAGGTTCGAACACTGGGGTGCGTGCGGAGATTTCACCGTCTACCTACCTGCACCCCTCCGCCTCGCTAAGATCTAAGCTATGGAAGGAACAACACAAGAGACACAGGGTTTATACTGGTTCGGGCCACCGTTGTGGTGTAATACCCTACTCCAGTGTGTGGTGTGGTGGATTGCCTCTTGGGCTGATGATGAGCAGTACAAGGAAGAACAGCCTCGCGAGGGTCTGTTCTTGGCTGGGGGGATGAACTGCTGGGAGGAGTTTAGTCGCCCTTCTCTCTCTCTGTGTGTGATGCTACTCGATCCTATCCTAGCTTGTTTCTCTCTTGGCTTCTAGATTCTCCCTTCTTGATTGCCCCTCTACCCTGGGGGTGGCTAGTCCTATTTATAGGCAAAGGCCCTGGGCCTCTTCCCAAATATTGAGCGGGAAGGGCGCCAACAATTGGCCATTTTGAAGGGGAACATCTGGTACACTTATCCTGACTAAAGTTAGTCCTCGCCTACCAAAGGCTCTGGTGGTGACACTGGCTTGGTCTCCACAATGACTTCCTCCCTGCCGTTGGACTAGTCTTGGTCTCGTTGCACCGAAACGGGTGCCTTTGCTTGATGCTCTCGCCTGCGCTTGCTCCCTTTGCACCAAAGAGGAAAGGAGGACACTGCACGGCTGGCGCCCGCCTGGCGCCTTTGGTCGTCATGGCTTGCGTCACGGGCACCTCGTGAGGTACCCCGCCTTGATCTCTCCGCCTCCTCGCGAGCCAGCCTGATGAGGCCGTGCCTGAGGAAGCTCCGTGTCGTCCGCCCCGGGAGGCTTGGCCCCTCGCGAGGGTCTTGGGTCTGTGTTGATGAAGATGGGCCGCGCTGGGCCCCCTTTTGAGCCATGCCGCAGGCCGCAGGCAGGCAAGTCTGGGGACCCTCATTCCCAGAACACCGACAGTAGCCCCCGGGCCCAAGGCGCACCCGGACTTGGCCGTGTAGGGAGGCGAAAGGGCAAGAGCGAAGCACCGCGGGCCCTAACAGCCTGCGGCCTTGGGTGCCGCGTGGCGGTTGATTGGACGTGGGCGTCTCCACTTCCCCACGGCACCTTGGCAACTGCACGGATTGGACAAGTCCCTGCATGCAAAGCGGGTCATGATTACCTGCGATCGTGGAGGTCGGCGGTGCTTCGGTGATGTTCTTCAAGGTCTTCGATGCGAACGGGCGCCGGTTGGAGTGCTGCCCCGGGAGAGGTGGTCGGGACCCTGCTACGGCGAGGACTGGGCCCGCCGACCGCTCCCTTGGCGACTGCTCAGGCGGCGGAGGCGTCGGAGGGTCCAGCGACTCCGGCGAGCTCTTCGCCACTCCGGAGACGAGCGACGACAGCTACGAGCCCCCAAGCCGGCGCCACTCCTAGAGCAGGGCGGGCTCGTCAGGCCGTCACCAACTCTGATCTGGATGGGGTTGGTGCCGGTGTTTGACGGCCTGCTGTTGACGATAGCGTCTTTTGCAGGGGCACGTGTAGTTAGCGTCCTTTTAGGATCTGTTCCCTGCAAGGAATCAAAGACGCGTCCCGTGGGGGCTTGTAAGGTGCCTGTGATCCTGTTTGTTAATATAACCCTTGTCGTAGAATTGTGCGAGTTGCTCATTCTGTCTTAGCTCAGCTCTCCCTTTCGAACCTCACGAGGGCTTGGTGCTCTGCACCGACAGGTCCCAGTCCCAAGGCGGCTTCAGCCGTCGCTGGTATGCCAGGTCGCGATGCCGTGGTCAAGGCCAGGAGGTGAGCGACCCGGGGTCCGGTAAGAGCCCCTGAGTCGCGATGCTCAGGAGGTCCCCTTTGGTGCTCAAGCAGCCGTCGTTCGGTGAGAAAGGAGAGCGGCGTCGCTAACATGGGATTGCATTAGGTGCGGGGATGGTGCCACGGTAGCTGGTGCTTCCGGGTGGTGACTTATCTCGAGAATCAGGGACCGCTCTCTGGTGTGTCGCCGGGTCCGTGCATCAGCAGGCGTGAGGTTGCTCGACGAGGTCCTCGCGTGCCCCTCCCCTCTCGCCTTTGCTCCCCTTTCTGCTCTACGTCCTTGGGTCCCAGCCCTCGAGCGAGTCTCAGCCGTCGCTGGTATGCCAGGTCGCAATGCCGTGGACAAGGCCAGAGGGTGAGGGCTGGAGAGCCAGTAGGAGCCCTGAGTCGCGATGCTCAGGCACCCCCCCTTTAACGTGCAAGCGGTTCACGCGGATGAGAGTGAAGGAGACACCGCAAGGGCCTCGCCTGACGTAGCTCCTTTAGTAGATCCTGTAGACCCATCATACAAAGAACGAGGGGTTGCCATGACAATTGATAGTCAGCCGTTGGTTGCTTCCGAGGGACGATGAGGCACTGAAGGCTTGACGAGGTGGCGCCATGAGGGGCTGCCGCGGCCAGAGCTCAGCCATTCAGGTTTGTCGGCGTTGCAGGGATGGACCATGTGCAAGCGTCGTGCCGTTTGGGAGCAGCTCCGTCAGTTGGCGTCAGTTGAGCGGGCAACTAGGTCAAACACATTAGCCACGAAGGAGTGGATTCATTCAAATAGATGTAGGGAAGGCGGACATCACTGGGTCAGGCCCGAGTGACTTGGGGATGATGCAGCCCGTGCGGCGCCCCCAACAAAGTAAGCTAACAACATGAAATAAAAGGGATACATGCCACAGGGACGGACCCACGCGGCCTGGGAATAATGCAGCCCTGGGGGGCGCTCCCAGCTGGAAATGAAACTTGAAAGATGTCACCTGATGATGTTGAGGACGAAGGAGTGTTGGTGTAGCAGACTTGGTGGGCTGCGGAAGCCGATACTCACGAGCCCCCAGGCCCAGGGGCCTAGGGAGGCTCCGGAGGCGCTGGTGGCTCCTCGCGGACCATCTCCATCTCCGCCAGGGCTGCAGAACGCCTGGCCTCTTGAGCCTCCATGATGCCCCTCATGAGGCGCTGGTACGTGGCAGCCGCGTTCGGCAAGCCGTAAGGCATGCGAACGTAGCTGTGGGGTGGACCTTCGCAGCGCCCCACTCGCGAGGGCCAGAGGCGCTCCAGAGAGGCGACTCGATTGAGCCCTGGTATGTCGATGCAGACGCGCAGCCCACCATCCTCGCCTGGATGGGGAGCCACAGCTGGTAGGCGGCGGCCGCCTTTCATGACTCTTGACTCCTGTAGCTCCTGAATGGCCTTGCTGACGAACTCCTGAGGGTCTGGCTCTCCTTGCCTTACTCCTTCTTGAGGGAAACGTGCTTCGAAACACGCCTCCATGTGGTGCCCAAGTGCCTCCCTCGTGACCTTAGCCAGGTCGGTGGCCCTCCAGGGGAGAGCCCCCGAGCCCTGCCTGAGGAGGGCGCCGGGCGCGCTTTCCTATGCGATGGAAGGAGGTTCCCCCCTGGGCAGGCGCGGGCCCTGAGGGGCCTGCCTCCTGAGGGGCCGGGCCGGACGATGTCTTCTTCTTCTTGGGGGCGGTCTCGGGAAGCCTCATGCTTCCGTGATCCGGGTCTTCCAGTGATGTGGCCTGAAAGGCTCGTTCCAGGGAACACACCGCGTCCTTCTCTTCACAGGGCACCATGATGACTCCGCCACTTCCTGGCATCTTGAGGACGTTGTTGCCATGGTGAGTTACGGCCATGAACATGGCCAGCGCTGGGTACCCAAGGATGGCGTTGTACGGCAGGCGAATGTGAGCGACGTCGAAGTCGATGAGCTCGGTGTGGTAGTTGTCGCGTGCCCTGAAGGTGACAGGGAGGCGGACCTGCCCAATCGGGACCATGGAGCCGTCGGTGACTCCGGAGAAAGGCTTGGTTGGCTGAAGCTGGTTGTAGGGCACTTGGAGATTGTTGAATGTTTCCATGGACAGGACGTTGAGCCCTGCCCCACCATCGATGAGGGTCCTGGTGACCACCACGTTGCTGATGATTGGCGAACAAAGCATCGGGAGGACTCCGGCTCTGGCCGCACACTTGAGCTGATCTGCTGGGCTGAACGTGATGGCGCACGCTGACCACCTGAGAGGGCGCGTGGCTTCGATCTTGGGGAGGACTGCATTCACTTCGCAGGCGAACTGCTTGAAGATGCGTTGAGAGGCTAGGGCTTGAGCCCCGCCCAGGATGCAGGCGATCGCGCGCGGCTCCTGGAAGCCCCCAGCCCCCACGTCCTGATGGCGGTCCTCGTTTCTCCTTGGCAGCGGCGGCAACGGAGGGAGGCCTGCGTTGCCTTGCGGGCGATCCTCGCGAGGCTGATCCCTCCAGTCCCCCTCGCGAGGCGGGTCTTGCCAGCGATCCTCGCGAGGTCGATCGCGCCACCCTTGGCGCGGGCAGCGGTCTTCCCAGCGTGCTGCATTCCTTCCTCCTCCTCGACCGTAGCCCCGGTCACCGCGGTTGGGGCGACGACCGATCCTTCGTTCTCGCACGGCTCGGAGCTCTTGACATTCGTTGGTGTTGTGGGTGTGGAGGTCGTGGTACACACAGTACCGACTGCCCTTGGAAGATTCAGGCTGATCTCTGCCCCGCTTGGTGTCTGGTTCTGCCGCGAGCACGGCAGCCCCCTTGCGCTTCACATCCTTGGCCTTGGGCTTCTTCTCTTCTGGGTCTGCGACAGGCAGCTCGAGGAGGGAGAGATGCCCTTCCTCAGCCCTGGCGCACTTGGTTGCCAAGTTGAACAACCCCAAGGAAGTGCACAGGTCTTCATGCATCGCCAGCTCCTCCTTCATCTTGACATCGCGCACGCCGTCGGAGAAGGCTGAGATGATGGCCTCCTCGGTCACCTTGGGAATCTTGAGGCGTGCGTTGTTGAAGTGCTGGATGTACTTCTGCAGGGTCTCTCCGGGTTGTTGCTTCATGCGGCGCATGTCGCTCACGGCGGGTGGCCGGTCGCGAGTACCTTGGAAGTTGGCGATGAAGCGGGTGCACATCTCGTCCCAGAAGGAGATCGTGCCTGGAGCCAGGTTCAGGAGCCAGGTGCGGGCCCCGTCCTTGAGCGCCATGGGAAACCAGTTCGCCATGACCTTCTCATCTCCGTTGGTAGCTTCGATGCCCAGCTCATAGAGCTGGAGGAACTCCGCAGGGTCGGCCGTGCCGTCGTAACGAGGAGGCAGGTCTGGCTTGAACTTGCCGGGCACGCGACGCTGCGTAGCTCGGTGGTGAAGGCACGGCAGCCTGCTGTGGCCACAGGAGGCCTTGGGTGACGGAGAGCTTGGTCTTGCATGTCCCCACGCTCTGCAGTTGGGAGCAGCGCGGGGTCTTGACGTGCGGGAGCAGGAGCATGGTCGCGACGTGCTGGAGCAGGGAGCGCCCGGGCAGCTTCTTGCGGGCGAGGGACTTCTTGGCAGCTCTGCTCTTGCCGCGCTGGCACCTGACGGAGCGGGTTCCTCCCAGGGGCCACGCGCCTTGGAGCCATGGTGCCTTCTTGAGGAGGAGGCGGCTGGGGCGCCCCCGGAGCTTCGTCGCCCGCGCAGGGCGGGGTGCGGTGCAGCGGAATGGACGGCGTAGGAGAGCCCCCTGCGGTGCGGACGAGCTCGGCGACGCGGTCGAGCCATTCTTCTTAGACGTTGTCGACGGGACGGTAGCGCAGGAGCTCGTTTGCCGCGATGAGCGCAGCTCGAGCCTCCATGGGTGAGCGGAGCGCACGGGACGAAGAACCAGCTGGGGTGAGCGAGGGAGTAGCGGTGCGGCCGACTTGCCACACGGACGGATGTTGAGACGACGCTTGCTGCTCGTTCCCCGCCGGGCTGGTGGCGGCGTTGACGGCAAGTGACGGGGAATGGCGAGGACGCCCGCCGACAGGAGCCGTCTGGGCGACGCGGGAAGCGAGAGCGGCCCGGCGCTCGGCGCGGGCCCGACGAGCGTCAGACATGGACGTGATGGTCGGAGGAGAACGGGGTGGTGGAAGACGAATTCCGGCGCACCCCTACCTGGTGCACCAAATGTCGAATTTCGGGTTCCAGCAGACCCTCGAGGTTCGAACACTGGGGTGCACGCGGAGATTTCGCCTTCTACCTACCTGCACCCCTCCGCCTCGCTAAGATCTAAGCTATGGAAGGAACAGCACAAGAGACACAGGGTTTATACTGGTTCGGGCCACCGTTGTGGTGTAATACCCTACTCCAGTGTGTGGTGTGATGGATTGCCTCTTGGGCTGATGATGATGAGCAGTACAAGGAAGAACAGCCTCGCGAGGGTCTGTTCTTGGCTGGGGGGATGAACTGCTGGGAGGAGTTCAGTCGCCCTTCTCTCTCTCTGTGTGTGTGTGATGCTACTCGATCCTATCCTAGCTTGTTTCTCTCTTGGCTTCTAGATTCTCCCTTCTTGATTGCCCCTCTACCCTGGGGGTGGCTAGTCCTATTTATAGGCAATGGCCCTGGGCCTCTTCCCAAATATTGAGCGGGAAGGGCGCCAACAATTGGCCATTTTGAAGGGGAACATCTGGTACACTTATCCTGACTAAAGTTGGTCCTCGCCTGCCAAAGGCTCTGGTGGTAACGCTGGCTTGGGCTCCACAATGACTTCCTCCCTGCCGTTGGACCGGTCTTGGTCTCGTTGCACCGAAACGGGTGCCTTTGCTTGATGCTCTCGCCTGCGCTTGCTCCCTTTGCACCAAAGAGGAAAGGAGGACACTGCGTGGCTGGCGCCCGCCTGGCGCCTTTGGTCGTCATGGCTTGCGTCACGGGCACCTTGTGAGGTACCCCGCCTTGATCTCTCCGCCTCCTCGCGAGCCAGCCTGATGAGGCCGTGCCTGAGGAAGCTCCGTGTCATCCGCCCCGCGAGGCTTGGCCCCTCGCGAGGGTCTTGGGTCTGTGTTGATGAAGATGGGCCACGCTGGGGCCCCTTTTGAGCCACGCCGCAGGACGCAGGCAGGCAAGTCTGAGGACCCCCGTTCCCAGAACGCCGACAATCCTGGCACGGCAAGTGCAACTTCTAGAAGCAGCATACACAATAGTGCACAGAGAGCTCGTCCTGTGCAGTGTGACTGGTGTATTCCACCGCTGCGTAGAGCCAGAGAAGGGCACATCAATCCTCAAAGATATTCATCAAGGCGAGTGGGGCCACCACGCGGCCTCCAGATCCCTTGTCGCCAAAGCTTTCCGCCATGGTTTCTTCTGCCCGACTACTTTGGACGATGCCAAGGACTTGGTCAAGAAGTGCAACGGATGCCAATGTTTCAGCTCTAAAGTAGCACCTGCCGGCTTCTGCACTCATGACCATCACCCTCACTTGGCCTTTCTCCGTCTAGGGGCTGGACATGGTGGGCCCATTCAAGAGAGCACGCGGCATCATGACCCATCTGCTGGTCGTCGTGGACAAGTTCACCAAGTGGATTGAAGCAAAGCCAATCAAGAAACTGAATGGTCCGACTGCCGTGACATTCATTGCAAATATCACCGTCCAGTACGGTGTGCCACATAGCATCATCACCGACAATGACACAAACTTTGCCAAAGGCGCCTTGGCCCGTTTTTGCGCGACGCAGGGCATCCGACTGGACTTGGCGTCTGTTGCCCATCCGCAGTCAAATGACCAAGTCGAGCGAGCAAACGGCCTCATCCTGTCTGGCATCAAGCCTTGACTGGTCGAGCCACTGGCGCGCTTGGCCGCCTACTGGATCGACGAGCTGCCGGCTGTCCTCTGGAGTCTCCGAACCATGCCGAACAAATCAACCGACTTCACTCCTTTCTTCCTTGTGTACGGGGCAGAGGCTGTCATCCCAACTGACATTGAGTTTGACTCACCTCGCGTCACCATGTACACGGAGGCGGAAGCAAAGGAAGCACGAGAAGACGGCATCGACCTATTGGAAGACGGTCGGCTGTGAGCACTCAGCTGGTCCGCCATCTACCTGCAGGGCTTGCGCCGCTACCACAGTCAGAAGGTCGGGCCTCGATCTTTACTAGAGGGACACCTTGTGCTCCGACTGTTCCAGCAAACAGCCGGCCAGCACAAGCTCTCGGCCCCATGGGAGGGCCGTTTTGTTATCAGCAAAGCCTTGGGCAATGACTCCTACTACCTCATGGACGCACAGAAGCCTAGGGCACGCAAGAGGGACGATTCCAGCAAGGAGACGGAGCACCCATGGAATGCAAATCTCCTTCAAAGATTTTACAGTTAATGTAGTATGTACCTCACTACCTTTTGTATTAAGAGCAAAGACACCAGGTCCCTCGAGGAGCACTCGGGGGCTACCCTTTTATCTATATGATAAGATTATTCTTATGAATGTGTTATTCTTTTCTTCCTTCCGCCTGGCACCGGGTTCGACCAGTCGGCCCGGGGGCTCGCCACCTTGTCCTATGCTGATAAGACCTGCGGTTGGACAAGTAGTGTACCGACATCTAAGCCCTCTCTTGCCATAAGCCGCAGCTCGCTGAGAGACTATCTGGCTGGCAAGAGCTAAAGGCGAGAGAAGGTGTCCACACGAAAAATGACTAAGGAAAAATCAGCATAGGACAAGCCGGATCCTTACCTCACCGTCCGGCCGGCTTCTCACTTGAATTGCTACATTCTAGGCGGCCAAAGTATTTGTCTACCCTAAAAAACTGCCAAGTCCCTGACCCAGCCATAGAATGCAGAGTGGCTGTCCGGCTGGCAGGGCGGCAGCAAAAGGGAAGACGGCAAAGGAAAAATCCAAAATAGAACAGAGAAGCTAGACAATGTAGAACCTGGCAAAGCATGCATTTGTGCGAGAATTAATTTGCATAGCAAGGCTCAGGGCAGCGGGCGGGTCCGACAAGTTGGTCGAGGCAGCGGGCTGGCTGGTGGAGTGGCCGACTGATGAGTCTCAGCCTGGTCAGCGTCAGCAGTAGTCGCACGCGGCTCGTTACTTGAGGCTTGATCGGGATGAGGCTGTGTTGGATTTCGGGTTCAGGCAGACCCTTGAGGTTCGAACACTGGGGTGCACGCGGAGATCTTTCCCCTACCGATCTGCGTCTGATCCTCTCGTGCGAACTAAGATGAAAATGATGAACAACACAAGAGACACGAGGTTTATAATGGTTCAGGCCACCGTTGTGGTGTAATACCCTACTCCAGTGTGTGGTGTGGTGGATTGCCTCTGGGCTGATGATGGACAGTACAAGGGAAGAACAGCCTCGCGAGAGGTGTTCTCGAGCTGGTGCGATGAACTGCTAGGGTGAGTTCAGTTGCCTCTCCCTCTCTCTCTACTAGGGTTCTACCAGATTTCCAGATGTCTCTTCTCGATGTCTCTAGGTTTTCTCTCCCTCTACTCTGTGGTGGCTAGCTCTATTTATAGAGGCCTTGGGCCTCTCCCTGAATAATTGAGCGGGAAGGGCGCCAACAATTGGCCATTTTAAAGGGGAACATCTAGTACAAGTTATCCTGACCAAAGGTGGTCTTCAGCTGCCAAAAGCACTGGTGATGACGCTGTCTTGGGCTCCATGGTGACCTCCGTCCGGCCGTCCGGCTGGTCTTGGTCTCGTTGTACCAGAATGGCAACCTTTGCCTGATACCTTGGCCTGTGCTTGCTCCCTTTGCACCAAAGGGGAAACAAGGACACTGCGCAGGCCGGCGCCCACCTGGAGCCCGCCTGGTCTCGATCGTCATGGCTTGTGTCACGGGTTCCTCGTGAGGTACCCCTACCTTGATCTCTCCGCCTCCTCGCGAGCCTGCCTGATGAGGCTGCCTCTGAGGAAGCTTCCTGTCGTCCGCCCCGCGAGGCTTGGCCCCTCGCGAGGGTCTTGAGCTTGAGATGATGAAGATGGGCCACGCTGGGCCCCCGCTTGAGCCACGCCGCAGGCAGGCAAGTTTGGGGACCCCCGTTCCCAGAACACCGACAGTATCCCCCGGGCCAAAGGCGAGCGTGGGCTTGGCTTAGCAGAGAAGCGAAGGGGCAAGCACGAAGCGCCGCGGGCCCTAACAGCCTGCGGCCTTGGGCACCGCGTGGCGACTGATTGGACGTGGGCGACTGCGCTTGCCACGACGCCTCGGCAGCTGCACAACTTGACAAGTCCCTGCATGCAGAGATATGGGTCATGATTACCTGAGGTCATGGTGCTCGGCGGTTGGCCTTCCCCGGCTATAAGTATGGGGCCGCGTGAGTTCCGCTAGTTCACCCCTTTACGTTACTCCTCCTCTCCTTCTTCCTCATCCTTCCTTCCTCTTGCACCAATGGCACCGATCCGCCGGTTTTCAGCTGAGGAGAAGGGAAAGGCCCCTAGATATGGTCCTGACCCCCTCCCACCGAAGAAGCGGCCAATCCTCTGTCACCGGGACGAAGGCGCCTGGCAGGAGGTGTCGAGGCCGTGGTATGAGCGGCCGCCGCCTGGGTTTCCGCTGCCCTTGTACGCCCGCGTCGTAGGCCCCAGGGGGGAGGGCGCCGAGCAACACCGATAGCGTCGTCGCCGACGCCGGCGAGTCATAGTGGTGCACGTCGTCCCCCCTGGAGTCCACGTGGAGTGCTCCTCTCGCGAGCTTGTGCTCCACGCCGCCATGCCTCCAACTTCGTGGATCCGCCTTCCTCCCTCCTTCACCTTTGAGATGCCGCCGAGCGGGGCCCTGGAGCTCTGGCTGCAGCACGCTGATAGTGGTACCACTGCAACCGGAGCGGAGGTCGCGGTCGTCGCTCTGGGCAAGGTCTTCAGGACCCGGGGCTGGGGTGAGATTGCCTGGGTCTGTCGCGTGGACGGCGCCTTGGTGATCCATCTTGAATACGACGATGCCTCCTTGATGTTCTTCAAGGTCTTTGATGCAAAAGGACGCTGGCTGGAATGCTGCCCTAAGGGAAGCGGCAGTGGTGACGAATTGGCGAGGACCAGCCCCGCCCGTTGGTCCTCCTACAGCTCCTCAGGCAGCAGCGGAGGGACTGAGGGCTTCAACGGCTCCCCCGAACTCCTCGCGTCCCCGGAGACGAGCGACGACAGCTATGAGCCTCCGAGCTCGCACCATGCTCGGAGTGGGGCAGCTGCATCGGGCCGCCGACGCCACTGATCTGGATGGGATTGGCGCCGGCGCTGGGCAGCCCACTATTGATGATGGCGTCGCCTGGGGAGGTGCTGGCAAGTAGCGTTCCTTAGGGTTAGCACCTTTTGTTCCCTGCG
The DNA here is from genome assembly GCF_003073215.2 of Triticum urartu. Taxonomy (NCBI): domain Eukaryota; kingdom Viridiplantae; phylum Streptophyta; class Magnoliopsida; order Poales; family Poaceae; genus Triticum; species Triticum urartu. Next base: position 388,392,880 of record NC_053025.1, read on the forward strand.
AGGAATTAAAGCAACACCCCGCGGGGGTATGTAAGGCGTCTGCCGTGCTATTTGTAAATTTTATATCCTTAATATGGATTGGCGTGAGGTGTCCATTCTGTCCCAGCTAAGCTCCCCCTTTCTATCCTCACGAGGACTTGGCGCTCTACGCTGACAGGTCCCAGTCCCCAGGCAAGCTTCAGCCGTCGTTGGTATGCCAGGTCGCGATGCCCTGGTCAAGGCCAGGAGGTGAGCGGCCTGAGGTCCGGTAAGAGCCCCCAAGTCGCGATGCTCAGGAGGTCCCCTTTAGCGCTCAAGCAATCCTTGCTGGGTGAGAAAGGAAGGTAGCGTCGCCATGACAGAGTTGCACTGGGCGGGGATTTAGTGCTGCGTTGGTCTAGCTCTTGCGAGGGCGCGACTTATCTTGTGCGTCTGATGTAGCTCCTCGGAGAGGCGCCCGGCTCGAGAGGCGGTGGCCGAGGTATTGCTGGGTGAGGCCCTCGCAAGCTTGTTCCCGCTCCCCCGCACTTTCCTTAATACTCTACGTCCTCAGGTCCCAGCCCTCGAGCGAGCTCAGCCGCCACTGGTATGATAGGTCGCGATGCCGTGGTTCAAGGCCAGGGGTGAGGGCTGGAGAGCCAGTAGGAGCCCATGAGTCGCGATGCTCAGGTACCCCCCTTTTAACATGCAAGCGGTCCGTGCTGGAGAGAGGAGAGAGAGCTAACGATGCCCCCAACGTTTCTCCTGGAGTAGGTCCTGCACACCAGTCATAAAGAGAAACAAGACCTGTTGTTACGGTTGCCTGCCAACCCTTGGTCGCTCCGGGGGAGTGATTGGGGCACTGAGGGCCTGGTGAGGTGGCACCTTGTGGGGCTGCCACGGCCAGAGCTCGACCACTTAGATTTATCAACGCTGCAGGGACGGACCCGTGCACACGCGCCGTGCCAGAGCGAGCGGCACTTCGGATAGGCGTCGATCAAGCAGGTGATTAGGTTAGGTATGTTAAGCACATAGGAGGAGATCCAATTTCAAGCAAGCGCGGGTAAAAGAAACCGCCGCTGGGTCGGGCCCGAGCGGCGTGGGGATGATGCAGCCCGAGGGGTACCCCCAACAAGGTAAATAAAGAGCATAAACAAAATGGATACATGCTGCGGGGACGGACCCACGTGGCCTGGGAATGGTGCAGCCCTGTGGGCGCTCCTAGCTGAAAGTAGAACTCTGAAAGATGTCACCTGGTGCTGTTGAAGATGAAGTGATGCTAAGGAAGTGAGCGATGCGCGGTGAAGACGTCGGCCCTCATGAGCCCCCAGGCCCAGGGGCCTCGGGAGGCTCCGGTGGCAGGTGCAGGTCTTCGGGGACCATCGCCACCTCCGCCAGGACCGCGTGATGCCTGACCTCCTGAGCCTCCAGAATGCTCCTCAACAGGCGCCGATGTGCGGCGACCGCGCTCGGCAGGCCGAAGGGCATGCGAACGTAGCTGTGAGGTGGTCCCACGCAGCGCCCTACGGACGAAGGCCATATGCGCTCCTGGGACGCAGCTCGGTTGATCCCTGGTACGTTGACGCAGATGCACAGTCCTCCATCCTTGCCCGGATGTGGGGCCACGGCAGGTAAGCGGCGGTTGCCGCGAATGACTCTGGACTCTTGTAGCTCATGGGTGTTCCTTGCGATGAACTCCTGGGGGTTGGGCCTCCTTTGACTTGTACCTTCCTGAGGGAAGCGTGCTTGAAAGCACACCTCCAAGTGGTGCCCGAGCGCCTCCCATGCGACCTTGGCAAGGTCAGCGGCTCACCAAGAGAGAGCCCCCGAGCCCTGCCTGAGGAGGGCGCCGGGCGCGCCTTCCTATGTGTGAGAGGGCGGCGCTCCCTGATCGGGCACGAATCCTGACGCAATACCTCCGGAGGTGCCTGCTTCCTTGTGGCTCAGGCCAGGTGAGGTCTTCTTCTTCTTGAGGGTCGCCTCGGGCGGCCTCCCGCTCCTGCGATCTGGATCTTCGATTGCTGCGGCTTGGAACGCACGCTCGAGCGAGCACACTGCGTCCCTTTCTTCACAGGGTACGGTGATGACTCCACCGCTTCCTGGCATCTTGAGGACATTGTAACCATGGTGAGTCACTGCCATAAACTTGGCTAGGGCTGGTTACCCGAGGATGGCGTTGTCTGGCAGGCGGATGTGAGCGACGTCGAAGTCAATGAGCTCGGTGCGGTAGTTGTTGCGTTGCCCGAAGGTGACCGGAAGGCGAACCTGCCCAATTGGAACAGTGGAACCATCGGTGACTCCTGAGAAAGGCTTGGTCGGCTGAAGCTGGTTGTACGGCACTTGGAGATTGTCGAACGTCTCGACGGACAGGATGTTGAGCCCTGCCCCACCATCGATGAGGGTCCTGGTGACCTGCACGTTGCTGATGACTGGGGAGCAAAGCATCGAGAGGACTCCGGCCGTTGCCGCACACTTGAGCTGGTCTGCGGAACTGAATGTGATCGCGCATGAAGACCACCTGAGAGGGCGCGTGGCCTCAAGCTTGGGAAGGACTGCATTCACCTCGCGAGCAAACTGCTTGAAGATGCGTTGTGAGGCTGGGGCCTGGACGCTGCCCAAGATGCAAGCAATTGCACGCGGCTCTTCGTAGCCCCTAGCCCCATCGTCTTGGTGTTGGTCTTCGTTCCTCCTTGGTGGAGGTGATAGAGGAGGGAGGCCTACGTTGCCGTGCGGGTGGCCCTCATGAGGCTGGTCCCTCCAGCCTCCCTCGTGAGGCTGATCCTACCAGTGGTCCTCGCGAGGGAGGTCACGCTATCCCTGGTGAAGGCCACGGTCTTCCCATTGTCCACCACCTCTTCCTCCTCCTCGGCCATAGCCCCTGTCGTTGCGCTCTGGGCGTCGGCCGATTCGCCCATCTCGCACGGCTCTGAGTTCTTGACATTTGTTGGTGTTGTGGGTGTGGAGGTCATGGTACACGCAGTACCGTCTGCACTTGGATGACTCAGGCTGATCCCTGTCTCGCTTGGTGTCCGGTTCCGCTGCTAGCACGGCAGCCCCCTTGCGCTTCACGTCCTTGGCCTTGAGCTTCTTTTCTTCCGGGTCAGCAGCCGGGAGCTCGAGGAGGGAGAGACGCCCTTCCTCAGCCCTAGCGCACTTAGTCGCCAAGTTGAACAGCTCCAGGGATGTGCACATGTCTTCATGGATTGCTAGCTCTTCCTTCATCTTGACGTTGCGCACGCCATCGGAGAAGGCTGAGATGATAGCTTTTTCAGTTACCTTGGGGATCTTGAGGCGAGCTTAGTTGAAGCGCTAGATGTACTTCTGCAGGGTTTCTCCTGGCTGTTGCTTGATGCGGCGCAGGTCGCTCATGGCTGGGGGCCGGTCGCGAGTGCCCTGGAAGTTTGGCGATGAAGCGGGTGCACATCTCGCTCCAGGAGGAGATCGTGCCGGGAGCCAGGTTTAGGAGCCAGGTGCGGGCACCGTCCTTGAGCGCCATGGGGAACCAATTCACCATGACCTTTTCATCTCTGTTGGCGGCTACGATGCCCAGCTCGTAGAGCTGCAGGAACTCCGCGGGGTCCGCTGTGCCATCGTAGCGGGGAGGGAGGTCAGGCTTGAACTTGACTGGCCATGTGACGCCGCGCAGCTCGGGGGTGAAGGTGAGGCAGCCCGCCGTGGTCACCGGCGCCCTTTGCTGGTGCTGGACTTATCCTCGCGGGTCACCACGCGCCGCCACTGGGAGCAGTGTAGGGTCTTGTCGTGGAGGCGCCGGGGCGCGATCTTGGCACGTCGGCGCTGGGAGCGCGCGAGCACCTTCCCGGGGACGAGGGATCTCTTGGCAGCTCCCTTCTTGCTGCGCAGGCACCGGACGTGGAGGGTCCCGCCCTGGGCTGCGTGCCTTGGAGCCAAGGCACCTTCTTGGGGAGGAGGCGGTGGAGGCGCCTCCTGATCCTCGCCCCCTGCATGGGACGGAGGGTGAGGCAGCGAGAGGGACCGCAAGGGGGAGCCCCCTGCGGCACTGACGAGCTCGGTGATGCGGGCGAGCCTGTCCTCGTAGAGGTCGTCGACGGGGCGATAGTGCCGGAGCTCCCGCGCCAAGAGCAATGAGGCGTGCGCATCCATGGGTGCGCGACGGGCGTGGGACGACGAGCCAGCTGGAGTCAGCGACGGGGTGGCGGTGCGGCCATCCCGCTGCACCGAAGGATGCTGGGACGAGGCCTGTTGCTCGTTCCCCGCTGGGCCGGTGGCGGCGTTGGTGGCAGGCAACGGGGAACGACGAGGGGGGCCGCCGACGGGAGCCGTCTGGGCAATGCGAGTGGCGCGAGCAGCCCGGCGCTCGGCGCGAGCCCGACAAGCGTCAGCCATGGACACGATGGAAGATCACGCGTGAACAGTGGAAGAAAGGTTCCAGCGCACCCCTACCTGGCGTGCCAAATGTCGGATTTCGGGTTCCAGCAGACCCTTGAGGTTCGAACACTGGGGTGTGCACAGAGATCTTTCCCCTACCGATCTGCGTCTGATCCTCTCGTGCGAACTAAGATGAAAATGATGAACAACACAAGAGACACGAGGTTTATACTGGTTCGGGCCACCGTTGTGGTGTAATACCCTACTCCAGTGTGTGGTGTGGTGGATTGCCTCTGGGGCTGATGATGGACAGTACAAGGGAAGAACAGCCTCGCGAGAGGTGTTCTCGAGCTGGTGCGATGAACTGCTAGGGTGAGTTCAGTCGCCTCTCCCTCTCTCTCTGCTAGGATTCGACCAGATTTCCAGATGTCTCTTCTCGATGTCTCTAGGTTTTCTCTCCCTCTACTCTGTGGTGGCTAGCTCTATTTATAGAGGCCTTGGGCCTCTCCATGAATAATTGAGCGGGAAGGGCGCCAACAATTGGCCATTTTAAAGGGGAACATCTAGTACAAGTTATCCTGACCAAAGGTGGTCTTCGGCTGCCAAAAGCACTGGTGTTGACGCCGTCTTGGGCTCCACGGTGCCCTCCATCCGGCCGTCCGGCTGGTCTTGGTCTCGTTGCACCAGAATGGCAACCTTTGCCTGATACCTTGGCATGTGCTTTCTCCCTTTGCACCAAAGGGGAAACAAGGACACTGCGCAGGCTGGCGCCCGCCTGGCGCTTGCCTGGTCTCGATCGTGATGGCTTGCGTCACGGGTTCCTCGCAAGGTACCCCTGCCTTGATCTCTCCGCCTCCTCGCGAGCCTTCCTGATGAGGCTGCCTCTGAGGAAGCTTCCTGTCATCCGCCCCGCGAGGCTTGGCCCCTCGCGAGGGTCTTGAGCTTGAGATGATGAAGATGGGCCGCGCTGGGCCCCCGCTTGAGCCACGCCGCAGGCCGCAGACAGGCAAGTCTGAGGACCCCCGTTCCCAGAACGCCGACAGGCTGGTCGTCCCCTCCGTTCTTCAGCATGTCGTCTTCTCCATCCTCACCCTCCTCATCCTCGCCCTCGTCGCTGGAGGCGATCTCCTCCGCCGAGTCATCCTCATCGTATGGGTTCAGCCCGAACCAGTCGGGCGGCACCGCGGCGCCCCGCTCATCCAACTCGGGGACGAAGACATTGGTGTCGGCCTACTCGGCAAGCGCCGCCGCGCGTTGAGAAAGCTTGCACTCTACTGCCGCCATCTCCAGTCTGGCCTCAGCCCGGAAAGTGGCCAGCTGGTCCAGGTTCAGCCTGGGATACCTTGCCTTGACGAACTCCAATGCCGTCTGTGCACCCACCCGAGCAGTAGCGCCCTTCCAAGCCTCGAAGCGGCCGACTGCTACCTCCAGCCAGTTGGCGGTTCGACTAGGAGTACGCAGCGCTTGGGCGTTCGGCCAGAGGGCGGACAACACCTGGTACCCGGCGAGCTGAAGGCGGCGGAGCATGCGGTGGGCCTGCTGGACACGCGTCCTGACGGCGAGAAGCTGCTCGTTGAGGTTCCGAGGCGCGTTGGGCGGAATCTCCACTCCAACCCTCCTACGCCGCTCGCGCCACTCCTCGATGGCCTGGCTCACGGCGACGGCGTAGCCAGGGAAGAACTCTGTGCAAGAAAAAGACCAAAATTTAGAAGCCGGAAGCTGACTCCTGCTGCGGTTGGCAGCTGCTCAAAGGAGAAAAGGGACTTACCGACGATCATGTCCTCAATCTCGCCATAGCCGTCGGTGAGTATTTTCTTCTTCTCAGCCCAGTTCGAGTGTTGAGTCTCAAACTCGACCGTGAGGGATTCTTCCGCCTCCTTTAGCCTTTGGAGCTCCACCTTGTGTCGCTCCGCCTGGTCCGCCAGCTCTTTGGTCAGGCGGTCCCACTCCTGGGTCGCCTTGCTGTGTTCCTCCTCCTTGGTGCGCAGCTCGGTCTGGGCCTCGCCCAGGCGTTGCTGCAGTTCGGCGGCTGCCCTACAAAGATAAGAAAGGAAAGACATCAACAATCAACAAAGAAGACAAGTAGTTGCTGGAAGACCCGGCCGGACTGCTCAGCGGTCAGCCCGAATCCGGGGGGCTACACCCAGCGGGTGCGCTGGCGCTCACCCGCGAGAAAGAAGGCGGGGTACTTACTTCGACTCTCGGCCAAGTCAGTGATCCGCTTGGCCAGCTCCTGGACACGGGAGTTGAAGGTGGCTGCGCAGATGTTGTGGTAATCCTGCAACAAAGACAATGGAAGAAAAAACAAGTCAGCACTTGGAACTTACCTTTAAGTTTCGAGCCTCCTGCTCAGCAGCCGGCCCAGAACTCGGGGGCTACACCCAGTGGGTGCACTGGCATGCCCCCACGGAAGATTACAAGAATAAAAACGAGAAGCAAGAAACATACCCGAACGGCCGTCTGGGTCGCCAAGAACGCATGCGTCTACTGCTGGAGAGCGGCACCTTGGGCCTGGAGCTGGGCCTGGACGTCCTGCGCGGCCGTATTCAGAATACCCGTCCTGCCCCACGCGTCCACTCCGGAGGCGCATCGCTAGTAGCCTCGGCATCAGGGGCCGATGAGCTAGCATCTCCGATCTCTAGCGGCTGCAGCACTGAGGCTGCCTTCTCCGCACGATGACGCATCGGAGTCCGGACCGCGGGGGTTGGACCCACCACCAACTCGCCACCGACTGGCGCCACCAGCCATGCGTCAAGCCGACTGCTCTGGGCGTCGGCAGTCGGCGTATGCAGGGGCACCTCTGCCCCTAAGTCAATAGGGCCGCCGCCCTCCCTCTCTAGGGCCGGCTGGTCACCTCCAACCCCTCCAGTCGGCGCCTGGCCCTCCGGCGCCGGTGGCTCCGCACGCAGCGGGATGACGAGTTTAGCAGTCCGGCCGCAGGATGCCTCCTCCGCTTGTGCCTTGGCGGATGCGTCCGCCTGCGCCCTGGCCGCCGCGTCAGCTTGGGTCATGGCCGCGGCATTAGCCTCTGCATATGCCGCCTTCTCCCTCTCCGCCCGCTCCCGCTCCTCGCGCGCCTCCCGCGCGTTCCTCTCTGTCGCCTCCTGGAGGTCGGTGAGTGGGTCCATGCCATGTGGTTCCGTGGACCCGCCTGCCGCCCCAATCACCGAAGCAGACGGCGGCCGCTCGAGAGAGAGAGCGGCCCTATTCGTGCCAAACAAGAAGAACTGAGAAAAAGTTTGCGGGAAAAGAAGAAAAGAAAATGCAAAGCAACAACAAAAAGGCTAAAATGCTTACGCAGACACCGTCGGGCGTTGCTTCGGGGCCTTCTGGATTTGGGTCGCTGTCGCGCCAGCCTCCTACCGCCTGGTCACGGCAATTGAAGACTTGGGCTTCTTGGGCCATATAACCCGGCGTCGGCTAGGCACTTCGGCGCGTTGCCTGCTGCAGTCGATGCGGCCGAAGAGCTCACGCCCGCCTTGTCGGTGCCATGAGAATGGTGCGGCTCGTTGTCCTCCTCATCATCATTTGGTCAATCCTCAAGGCCGCCTCCTGAGGAACCGCCTGCTCCACCACCACCACCGCCCGTGGCGTCGTCATCTTCCATGGCGGCCGCCCCCAAGTCGCGGTCGTCCATGTTGCTCGCCGCCCGGTCCGGCTGGTATTAACGAAATGGCTCTAGGGAGTCAGCAGCCGACTGGGTCGAAAGGGTCTGCACCATGGCCGACTGGTCAGGCGGCAAAAAGGGAACACGGACAAATGAAGGGAAAAAGGGTTAAAAGACTCAGTGCAGGTGGAGGGTGTGCGCGACTGTACAACGGCATGCCGAACCGCCACTCCTTCTTTGAGAGCTTGCAGTTGGAGAAGAAGTTTACCAGCCGGAAAAACTCCACGTCCGGCATCTCCTTGGTGCTCATCCGGCTTGGGTCCCGGTACTCGCTCATACGGCTGATGATGTGGGGTCGGAACTAGAGGGGAAGCACTCGGCGCGCCACGAAGGCGTTCAGCAGATCCGACGCCTTGAGGCCCTCCAACTCCATCATCACCTGAAGCCGGGCGAGGGCGGCGAAGGAGGCGGCCGACAGGCTCTTCGGTCGAAATTGCCAATTGGTGCGAGGCTCAGCCGGCGGGCCGGCTGCATAAGCCGGCAGGTTTATGTAGTTCTCCGTTTGGTGGACGTTCTTGACGTAGAAGTAAGATCTCTGCCATAGCTTGGCCGACTGCACCAACGAGAGGGCCGGGAAGAGGACCCCGAAACCCGACTGCCGCACTGCGACACAGGCTCCGCACTGGGCTGCCTCGTTCTTGGCGGCGGTCCCAAGCTTGAGATAGAAGAACTCCCCCCAGAGCTCAAGGGTGGGGAGTATGCTGAGGTAACCTTCACAGAGAGTGACGAAGGCGGCCAGCAGCAGCACCATATTCGGCATGAGGTGGTGCGGCTGAACTCGGTAGAAGGCAAGAAAGGAGTGAAAGAAACTGCTCGCCGGCAGGCCAAAGCCGCGAAGAGAGTGCGATCGAAAGACGACACGTTCGCCATCCTCCAGCGCCGGCTGATACGTCTCCAACGTATCTATAATTTTTGATTGCTCCATGCAATATTTTCTACTGTTTCAGACATTATTAGGCTTTATTATCCACTTTTATATTATTTTTGGGACTAACCTATTAACCAGAGGCCCAGCCCAGAATTGTTGTTTTTTGCCTGTTTTAGGGTTTCGAAGAAAAGGAATATCAAACGGAGTCCAAAGGAATGAAACCTTCGGGAAAATGATTTTCTCAACGAACAAGACCTGGGAGACTTGGACCCTACGTCAAGAAAGAAAAGAGGAGGCCACGAGGTAGGGGGGCGCGCCTACCCCCCCAGGCACGCCCTCCACCCTCGTGGGCCCCCTGTTGATCCACTGACGTACTCCTTCCTCCTATATATACCTACGTACCCCCAAACGATCAGATATGGAGAAAAAACCCTAATTCCACCGCCGCAACTTTCTCTATCCACGAGAACCCTAATTCGATGTAATCTTCTTTTTGTGGTGTGTTTGTTGAGATTGATGAATTGTGGGTTTATGATCAAGTCTATCTATGAATAATATTTGAATCTTCTCTGAATTCTTTTATGTATGATTGGTTATCTTTGCAAGTCTCTTCGAATTATCAGTTTGGTTTGGCCTACTAGATTGATCTTTCTTGCAATGGGAGAAGTGCTTAGCTTTGGGTTCAATCTTGCGGTGTCCTTTCCCAGTGACAGTAGGGGCAGCAAGGCACGTATTGTATTGTTGCCATCGAGGATAACAAGATGTGGTTTTCTTCATATTGCATGAGTCTATCCCTCTACATCATGTCATCTTGCTTAAGGTGTTACTCTGTTTTTAACTTAATACTCTAGATGCATGCTGGATAGCGGTCGATGAGTGGAGTAATAGTGGTAGATGCAGGAAGGAGTCGGTCTACTTGTCTCGGACATGATGCCTATATACATGATCATACCTAGATATTCTCATAACTATGCTCAATTCTGTCAATTGCTCAACAGTAATTTGTTCACCCACCGTAGAATACTTATGCTCTCGAGAGAAGCCACTAGTGAAACCTATGGCCCCCGGGTCTATCTTTATCATATTGATCTCCTACTACTTATTTATTTCCTTTGCTATTTACTTTGCCATTATTTTTACTTTGCATCTTTATCATAAAAATACCAAAAATATTATCTTATCATATTTATCAGATCTCACTCTCGTAAGTGGCCTTATAGGGATTGACAACCCCTATTTGCGTTGGTTGCCAGGATTTATTTGTTTTGTGCAGGTACGAGGGACTCACGCGTAGCCTCCTACTGGATTGATACCTTGGTTCTCAAAAACTGAGGGAAATACTTACGCTACTTTGCTGCATCATCCCTTCCTCTTCGGGGAAAACCAACGCAGTGCTCAAGAGGTAGCAAGAAGGATTTCTGGCGCCGTTGCCGGGGAGGTCTACGCAAAAGTCAACATACCAAGTACCCATCAAATACCCTTTTCTCCCGCACTACATTATTTGCCATTTGCCTCTCGTTTTCCTCTCCCCCACTTCACCCTTGCCGTTTTATTCGCCCTCTCTCTCTATCCTCCCTCTCTTTCTCTATTTGCCTCTTTTTGCCCGCTTGCTTTTTGTTTGCTTGTGTGTTAGTTTGCTTGCTTGTCACGATGGCTCAAGATAATACTAAATTGTGTGACTTCACCAATACCAACAACAATGATTTTATTAGCACTCTGATTGCTCCTCTTACCGATGCTGAATCTTGTGAAATTAATACTGCTTTGCTGAATCTTGTCATGAAAGATCTGTTTTCTGGCCTTTCTAGTGAAGATGCCGCTACCCATCCAAATAGCTTCGTTGATCTGTGTGACATGCAAAAGAAGAAAGATGTGGATAATGATATTGTTAAATTGAAGCTATTTCCTTTTTTGCTTAGGGATCGTGCTAAAGCTTGGTTTTCGTCTTTGCCTAAAAATAGTATTGATTCATGGAACAAGTGCAAAGATGCTTTTATCTCTAAGTATTTTCCTCCCGCTAAGATCATCTCTCTTAGAAACGAAATTATTAATTTTAAGCAACTTGATCATGAACATGTTGCACAATCTTGGGATAGAATGAAATTAATGATACATAATTGCCCTACTCATGGTTTAAATTTGTGGATGATTATACAAAATTTTTATGCCGGATTGAATTTTGCTTCTAGAAATCTTTTAGATTCGACCGCGTGAGGCACTTTTATGGAAATCACTTTAGGAGAAGCTACTAAACTCCTAGATAATATTATGGTTAAATATTCTCAATGGCATACTGAAAGATCTACTAATAAAAAGGTGCATGCGATAGAAGAAATTAATGTTTTGAGTGGAAAGATGGATGAACTTATGAAATTATTTGCTAATAAGAGTGTTTCTTCTGATCCTAATGATATGCCCTTGTCTACTTTGATTGAGAATAATAATGAATCTATGAATGTGAATTTTTTTGGTAGGAACAATTTTGGTAACAACGCGTATAGAGGAAAATTTAATCCTAGGCCTTATCCTAGTAATTCCTCTAATAATTATGTAATTCCTACAACAATTCTTATGGAAATTATAATAATATGCCCTCTGATTTTGAATCTAATATTAAAGAATTTATTACTTCACAAAATAATTTTAATACTATGATTGAAGGAAAATTGCTTAAGATTGATGATTTAGCTAGGCACGTTGATAGAATTTCTCTTGATGTTGATTATTTGAAAATTAGATCTATTCCACCTAAGCATGATATCAATGAGTCTCTCAAATCCATGAGAATTTCCATTTATGAATGCAAAGAAAGAACCGCTAGGATGCGTGCTAAGAAAGATGCCTTTATAAGAGCGTGTTCTTCTAGTTCCTATGAAAATAAAGATGAAGATCTAAAAGTTATTGATGTATCCCCTATTAAATCTTTGTTTTGCAATATGAATCTTGATAATGACGGGACTGAATATGATCCACCTTTACCTAGAAGGCGTTCCAAGAATTCAGAATTTGTTGATCTTGATGCTAAATTTGATAAAAGTGGGATAGAAGAAATTAAAACCCTAGATGTTTCTAAACCCACTATTATGGATTTCAAGGAATTTAACTATGAAAATTTATCTTTGATAGATTGTATTTCCTTGTTGCAATCCATGCTAAATTGTCCTCACGCTTATAGTCAAAATAAAGCATTTACTAAACATATCATTGATGCCTTGATGCAATCTTATGAAGAAAAACTTGAATTGGAAGTTTCTATCCCTAGAAAACTTTATGATGAGTGGGAACCAACTATTAAAATTAAAATTAAAGATCATGAATGCTATGCTTTATGTGATTTGGGTGCTAGTGTTTCCACGATTCCAAAGACTTTGTGTGATTTGTTAGGTTTCCGTGATTTTGATGATTGCTCTCTAAACTTGCACCTCGCGGATTCCACTATTAAGAAACCTATAGGAAGAATTAATGATGTTTTTATTGTTGAAAATAGGAATTATTTGCCCATAGATTTTATTGTTCTTGACATAGATTGCAATCCTTCATGTCCTATTATTCTTGGTAGACCTTTCCTTAGAACGATTGGTGCAATTATTGATATGAAGGAAGGAAATATTAGATTCCAATTTCATTAAGGAAAGGCATGGAACACTTTCCTAGAAAAAAAATTAAATTACCTTATGAATCTATTATGAGAGCCACTTATGGATTGCCTACCAAAGATGACAATACCTAGATCTATTCTTGCTTGTTATGCCTAGCTAGGGGCGTTAAACGATAGCGCTTGTTGGGAGGCAACCCAATTTTATTTTTATTTCTTGCTTTTTGCTCCTGTTTAGTAATAAATAATTTATCAAGCCTCTGTTTTGGTTGTGTTTTTGTGTTTAATTAGTGTTTGTGCCAAGTAGAACCGTTGGGAAGACTTGGGGAAAGTCTTGTTGAACTTGCTGTAAAAAACAGAAACTTTAGCGCTCACGAGAACTGCTGTCATTTTTATTTGGTAAGCTCTATTTAGTTAATTCTTTTTGAAAATGATTAATAGATAAATTCCTCACGTCCAGAAATTTATTTTAGAATTTTTGGGGTTCCATATATTGCGCTAGATACAGATTACAACAGACTGTTCTGTTTTTGACAGATTCTGTTTTTCATTGTGTTGTTTGCTTATTTTGATGAATCTATGGCTAGTAAAATAGTTTATAAACATAGAGAAGTTGGAATACAGTAGGTTTAACACCAATATAAATAAAGAATGAGTTCATTACAGTACCTTGAAGTGCTTTTGTTTTCTTTCGCTAACGGAGCTCACGAGATTTTCTACTTTAAGTTTTGTGTTGTGAAGTTTTCAAGTTTTGGGTAAAGATTTGATGGATTATGGAACAAGGAGTGGCAAGAGCCTAAGCTTGGGGATGCCCATGGCAACCCCCAAGATAATCTAAGGACACCTAAAAGCCAAAGCTTGGGGATGCCCCGGAAGGCATCCCCTCTTTCGTCTACTTCTATCGGTAACTTTACTTGGAGCTATATTTTTATTCGCCACATGATATGTGTTTTGCTTGGAGCGTCTTGTATGATTTGAGTATTTATTTGTTAGTTTACCACAATCATCCTTGCTGTACACACCTTTTGAGAGAGCCATACATGATTTGGAATTTTGTTAGAATACTCTATGTGCTTCGCTTATATCTTTTGAGTTATATAGTTTTGCTCTAGTACTTCACTTATATCTTTTAGAGCACGGTGGTGGATTTGTTTTATAGAAACTATTGATCTCTCATGCTTCACTTAGATTATTTTGAGAGTCTTAAATAGCATGGTAATTTGCTTTAAATCCTAATATGCTAGGTATTCAAGATTATTAAAATTTCTTATGAGTGTTTTGAATACTAAGAGAAGTTTGATGCTTGATGATAGTTTTGAGATATGGAGGTAATAATATCAAAGTCGTGCTAGTTGAGTAGTTGTGAATTGAGAAATGCTTGTGTTGAAGTTTGCAAGTCCCGTAGCATGCACGTATGGTAAACGTTATGTAACAAATTTGAAACATGAGGTGTTATTTGATTGTCCTCCTTATGAGTGGCGGTCGGGGACGAGCGATGGTCTTTTCCTACCAATCTATCCCCCTAGGAGCATGCGCATAGTGCCGAGGTTTTTGATGACTTGTAGATTTTTGCAATAAGTATGTGAGTTCTTTATGACTAATGTTGAGTCCATGGATTATACGCACTCTCACCCTTCCATCCTTGCTAGCCTCTTCGGTACCGTGCATTGCCCTTTCTCACATTGAGAGTTGGCGCAAACTTCGCCGGTGCATCCAAACCCCGTGATATGATACGCTCTTTCACACATAAACCTCCTTATATCTTCCTCAAAACAGCCACCATACCTACCTATTATGGCATTTCCATAGCCATTCCGAGATATATTGCCATGCAACTTTCCACCATTCCGTTTCATGACACATTCATTATTGTCATATTGCTTAGCATGATCATGTAGTTGACATAGTATTTGTGGCAAAGCCACCGTTCATAATTCTTTCATACATGTCACTCTTGGTCCATTGCATATCCCGGTACACCACCGGAGGCATTCATATAGAGTCATACTTTGTTCTAGTATCGAGTTGTAATCATTGAGTTGTAAATAAATAGAAGTGTGATGATCATCATTTTCTAGAGCATTGTCCCAAGTGAGGAATTATAAAAAAAGGAGAAAGGCCATAAAAAAAAGAGAAAGGCCAAATAAAAAATGAGAGAAAAAGAGAGAAGGGACAATGTTACTATCCTTTGCCACACTTGTGCTTCAAAGTAGCCACCTAATCTTCATGATAGAGAGTCTCTTGTTTTGTCACTTTCATATACTAGTGGGAATTTTTCATTATAGAACTTGGCTTGTATATTCCAACAATGGGCCTCCTCAAGTGCCCTAGGTCTTCGTGAGCAAGCAAGTTGGATGCACACCCACTTAGGCACACCCACTAGTTTCTTTTGTTGAGCTTTCATACATTTATAGCTCTAGTGCATCCATTGCATGGCAATCCCTACTCCTTGCATTAACATCAATCGGTGGGCAACTCCATAGCCCATTGATTAGCTCGTTGATGTGAGACTTTCTCCTTTTTTGTCTTCTCCACATAACCCCCTTCATTATATTCTATTCCACCCATAGTGCTATGTCCATGGCTCGTGCTCATATATTGCGTGAAAGTTTATAGGTTTGAGATTACTAAAGTATGAAACAATTGCTTGGCTTGTCATCGGGGTTGTGCATGATGAGAGCATTCTTGTGTGACGAAAATTAAACATGACTAAACTATATGATTTTGTAGGGATAAACTTTCTTTGGCCATGTTATTTTGATAAGACATAATTGCTTAGTTAGTATGCTCGAAGTATTATTATTTTTATGTCCATATGAACTTTTGTCTTGAATCTTTCGGATCTGAATATTCATACCACAATTAAGAAGAATTATATTAAAATTATGCCAAGTTGCACTCCGCATCAAAAATTCGGTTTTTATCATTTACCTACTCAAGGACGAGCAGGAATTAAGCTTGGGGATGCTTGATACGTCTCCAATGTATCTATAATTTTTTATTTCTCCATGCTATATTATCTACTGTTTTGGAAATTATTGGGCTTTATTATCCACTTTTATATTATTTTTGGGACCAACCTATTAACCGGAGGCCCAGCCCAGAATTGCTGTTTTTTGCATGTTTTAGGGTTTCGAAGAAAAGGAATATCAAACGGAGTCCAAACGGAATGAAACCTTCGGGAACGTGATTTTCTCAACGAACAATTCCCGGGAGACTTGGACCCTACGTCAAGAAAGAAAAGAGGAGGCCACGAGGTAGAGGGGCGCGCCTACCCACCCCCCAGGCGCGCCCTCCACCCTCGTGGGCCCCCTGTTGCTCCACCGACGTACTCCTTCCTCCTATATATACCTACATACCCCCAAATGATCAGATACGGAGCAAAAACCCTAATTCCACTGCCGCAACTTTCTATATCCACGAGATCCCATCTTGGGGCCTGTTCCAGAGCTCCGCCGGAGGGGGCATCGATCACGGAGGGCTTCTACATCAAAACCATAGCCCCTCCGATGAAGTGTGAGTAGTTAGTAGCTAGATGGCTTCTTCTCTATTTTTGGATCTCAATACAATGTTCTCCCCCTCTCTTGTGGAGAACTATTCGATGTAATCTTCTTTTTGTAGTGTGTTTGTTGAGATCGATGAATTGTGGGGTTATGATCAAGTCTATCTATGAATAATATTTGAATCTTCTCTGAATTCTTTTATGTATGATTGGTTATCTTTGCAAGTCTCTTCGAATTATTAGTTTGGTTTGGCCTACTAGATTGATCTTTCTTGCAATGGAGAAGTGCTTAGCTTTGGGTTCAATCTTGTGGAGTCCTTTCCCAATGACAGAAGGGGAAGCAAGGCATGTATTGTATTGTTGCCATCGAGGATAACAAGATGGTGTTTTCTTCATATTGCATGAGTCTATCCCTCTACATCATGTCATCTTTCTTAAGGCGTTACTCTGTTTTTAACTTAATACTCTAGATGCATGCTGGATAGCGGTCGATGAGTGGAGTAATAGTAGTAGATGCAGGCAGGAGTCGGTCTACTTGTCTCGGACGTGATGCCTATATACATGATCATACCTAGATATTCTCATAACTATGCTCAATTCTGTCAATTGCTCAACAGTAATTTGTTCACCCACCGTAGAATACTTATGGTCTCGAGAGAAGCCACTAGTGAAACCTATGGCCCCTGGGTCTATCTTTAGCATATTGATCTCCTACTACTTAGTTATTTCCTTTTCTATTTACTTTGCCTTTATTTTACTTTGCATCTTTATCATAAAAATACCAAAAATATTATCTTATCATATCTATCAGATCTCACTCTCTTAAGTGGCCCTATAGGGATTGACAACCCCTATTTGCATTGGTTGCGAGGATTTATTTGTTTTGTGCAGGTACGAGGGACTCGCGCGTAGCCTCATACTGGATTGATACCTTGGTTCTCAAAAACGGAGGTAAATACTTACGCTACTTTGCTGCATCATCCCTTCCTCTTCGGGGAAAACCAACGCGGTGCTCAAGAGGTAGCACCGACGAGATCTCCACCTCTGGAGGAACACGCGCATTTACGCGTGTTTCACAAGGCAGCCAGCACGTCCGGTGGAGGAAGGTGAGGTGGTCATCATGAATATTGGAGCCGTCCCAGTCGTCGGCCCGTTCATGCACCATGTGTGTGGATGCTAAATGGAGGCGCGCCGCGGCAACAAGCGAGCAAAGCCACGGCGGAGCAAGGAAGCTGCAGAACAAGGGGGCCCGGTGACGGCGAACTGCTGCAGCGCTTCGGCTAGAGGAAGGGGCGCGACGGCGGTGAGGAGGAGAGGAAGAAGAAAGGCAGCAACGGGAGAGGAGGGCGCGTGTGCGTTCTGCCGCCCCTCCTTCCCCTTCTTATAGCCCCCTGGCGGTGGAGCCGAGGGGCATGATGAGGGGGTCATGGGATTAACTGCACCCACTCCCCCATGACCCCGCCTTTACTGCGCGGTAAAAGCGTGCATTAACTGTGTGCGGAAGTGCAACCACCCCCCTCGGCCGCAGCGGATCCGTGCGCGTGCCGAGGCCCTGTAGTGGCGGGCCCTGGCTTGCGGCGATATCCCGTTGATACGTCTCCGTCGTATCTACTTTTCCAAACACTTTTGCCCTTGTTTTGGACTCTAACTTGTATGATTTGAATGGAACTAACCCGGACTGACGCTGTTTTCAGCAGAATTGCCATGATGTTGTTTTATGTGCAGAAAACAAAAGTTCTCGGAGTGACCTGAAACTCCACGGAATGTCTTACAATAAATAATAAAAAATCCTCGCCAAAGATGAAGACCAGGGGGCCCACACCCTTTCCACGAGGGTGGGGGGCACCCCCCCTAGGGCACACCCCCCTACCTCATGGGTCCCTTGGAGACCTCCCGACTCCAACTCCAACTCTATATATCTGCTTTCGGGGAGAAAAAAATTAGAGAGAAGAAATCATCGCGTTTTACGATACGGAGCCGCCGCCAAGCCCTAAAACCTCTCAGGAGGGATGATCTGGAGTCCGTTCGGGGCTCCGAAGAGGGGGATTCGTCGCCGTCGTCATCATCAACCATCCTCCATCACCAATTTTATGATGCCCACCGCCGTGCGTGAGTAATTCCATCATAGGCTTGCTGGACGGTGATGGGTTGGATGAGATTTACCATGTAATCGAGTTAGTTTTGTTAGGGTTTGATCCCTAGTATCCACTATGTTCTGAGATTGATGTTGCTATGACTTTGCTATGCTTAATGCTTGTCTCTAGGGCCCGAGTGCCATGATTTCAGATCTGAACCTATTATGTTTTCATCAATATATGAGAGTTCTTGATCCTATCTTGCAAGTCTATAGTCACCTATTATGTGTTATGATCCGTTAACCCCGAAGTGACAATAATCGGGATACTTACCGGTGATGACCGTAGTTTGAGGAGTTCATGTATTCACTATGTGCTAATGCTTTGTTCCGGTTCTCTATTAAAAGGAGGCCTTAATATCCCTTAGTTTCCATTAGGACCCCGCTTCCACGCGAGGGTAGGACAAAAGATGCCATGCAAGTTCTTTTCCATAAGCACGTATGACTATATTCGGAATACATGCCTACATTACATTGACGAATTGGAGCTAGTTCTGTGTCACCCTATGTTATGACTGTTACATGATGAACGGCATCCGACATAATTATCCATCATTGATCCGATGCCTATGAGCTTTCCATATACTGGTTTACGCTTAGTTACTTTCCCGTTGCTATTGTTACAATCACTACAAAATACCAAAAACATTACTTTGCTTTCGTTACTCTTTTGTTACCGTTACCACCACTATCATATTACTTTGCTACTAAACACTTTGCTGCAGATACTAAGTTTCCAGGTGTGGTTGAATTGACAACTCAGCTGCTAATACTTGAGAATATTCTTTGGCTCCCCTTGTGTCGAATCAATAAATTTGGGTTGAATACTCTACCCTCGAAAGCTGTTGCGATCACCTATACTTGTGGGTTATCAAGACTAATTTCTGGCACCGTTGCCGGGGAGCATAGCTCTATTCTTTGAGTCACTTGGGATTTATATCTGCTAGACACTATGAAGAACTTGAAAGACGCTAAGACAACAATTTATCCCTCAACTACGAGGGGAGGTAAGGAACTGCCATCTAGCTCTACACTCGATTCACCTTCTGTTTTGAGTAAGCTTGCGACACCTACACCTTCTTCTGCTATTCACTCTGATATGTCGCATGTTATTGATGATGCCACTTCTGCTATGCATGACACTTATGATGAAACTACTTCTATGCTTGATACTACTGTGCCACTTGGTGATTTTCTTGAGGAACGACTTGCTAGGGCTAGAGAGATTGAAAATATTGAATCTGATTATGATGATGAAAGTGATGATGAAGAATCACTTGTTATTCCTGAGGGTTATTTATTTGATCAAGAAGCTTCTTTAGCCATTTTAGCTTGCAAAGATATATATGAACTCAAAAGGTTATTAGCTAAATGGAATAAGCAATCTCTAAATGCTAGGATGAAACCTGACCCTGCTTTTGCTACTTCACCTATCTGTGTTACTGATAAGGATTATGAATTCTCTGTTGATCCTCATATAATTACTTTAGTTGAATCTGATCCTTTTCATGGCTATGAATCTGAAACTATTATGGCACATCTTACTAAATTAAATGATATAGCCACCCTGTTCACTAATGATGAGAGATCTCGCTACTTTTATATCCTTAAAATATTTCCGTTCTCATTAAAGGGTGATGCTACGATATGGTTTAATTCTCTTGATCCTAGTTGTGTGCGTAGTCCCCAGGATATGATTTACTACTTCTCTGGTAAATATTTCCCTGCTCATAAGAAACAAGCTGCTTTAAAGGAAATATACAACTTTGTGAAAATTAAAGAAAATAGTCTCCCACAAGCTTGGGGGAGGCTTCTCAAGTTACTTAATGCTTTGCCTGATCATCCTCTTAAGAAAAATGAAATACTTGATGTCTTTTACAATGGACTAACCGATGCTTCCAGAGATTACCTGGATAGTTGTGCTGGTTCTCTTTTCAGGGAAAGAACACCAGATGAAGCTTAAATCTTATTGAATAATATGTTGACAAATGAAAATAATTGGGCACCTCCTGAGCCAGCTCCTGCTCCAATTAATGATCCTATTCCTAAACCAACTCCGAAGAAGAGAGGTGTTCTATTTCTCAGTCCCGAAGATATGCAAGAGGCAAAGAAATCTATGAAAGAAAAAGGTATTAAAGCTGAAGATGTTAAGAATTTAGCTCCTATTGAAGAAATACATGGTCTTAATTTACCGCCTGCCAAAGAAACATATGATCTTGATCCTTTACTTATTGAAGAACCTCCAGACCTCGATAACCCGACACAGGTAGTAAAGGTAAATTCTCTCTATAGATATGATAAAGCTGAAATCCCTCCTGCTAAAATTGCTAGCCAATGCTTGGATGGATTTGATAATTTTATGTTTAAGCAAGAAGACTTCAATGCTTATTTTGGTAGACAATTAAAACAAGATGCTGAGATGATTAAATATTTGGGTGATTATATGGCTAATATTAGAGGTGAACTTTAACTTGTTAGCAAACATGCTTCTATGGTTACAAGTACTTAAAGCTCAAAAAGAATTGCTCAATGAGATGAATATTAAGAAAAATGATTATGCTGTTAAAGTGGCTACTAGAACTGGTAGAATGACTCAGGAACCTTTGTATCCTGAAGGCCACCCTAAGAGAATTGAGCAAGATTCTCAGAGAAATAATATTGATACACCTAGTTCTTCTAAAAGGAAGAAAAAGAAAAATGATAGAACTGTGCAAACTTCTGGTGAACCTATTGCTAAACCACCTGATAATCCAAATGATATCTCTATGTCTGATGCTGAAACACAATCTGGCAATGAACATGAACCTAATTAAAATTTTAATGATGATGTTCATAATAATGCTCAACCTAGTAATGATAATAATGTAGAAATTGAACCTGCTGTTGATCTTGATAACCCACAATCAAAGAATCAACATTATGATAAGAAAGACTTTGTTGCTAGGAAACATGGTAAAGAAAGAGAGCCTTGGGTTCAGAAACCCATGCCTTTCCCTCCCAAACCATCCAAGAAAAAGGATGATGAGGATTTTGAGCGCTTTGCTGAAATGATTAGACCTATCTTTTTGCATATGCGATTAACTGATATGCTCAAAATGAATCCTTATGCTAAGTACATGAAAGATATTTTTACAAATAAAAGAAAGATACCAGAAGCTGAAATTTCCACCATGCTTGCTAATTATACTTTTAAGGGTGGAATACCAAAGAAACTTGGAGATCCAGGAGTACCTACTATACCATGCTCCATTAAAAGAAACTATGTTAAAACTGCTTTATGTGATCTTGGAGCCAGTGTTAGTGTTCTGCCTCTCTCTTTATATCGTAGACTTGACTTGAATAAGTTAACACCTACTGAAATATCTTTGCAAATGGCTGATAAATCAACTGTTATACCTGTCGGCATTTGTGAGGATGTGCCTGTTGTGGTTGCAAACGTTACTATTTTAAAGACTTTGTTATTCTTGATATTCCCGAGGACGATAGTATGTCTATCATTCTTGGAAGACCTTTTCTTAATACTGCAGGGGCTGTTATTGATTGCAACAAAGGCAATGTCACTTTTCATGTTAATGGTAATGAGCATATGGTACACTTTCCGAGAAAACAACCTCAAGTTCATAGTATCAATTCTATTGGAAAAATTCCATCGATTATATTTGGAGGTTTTGAATTTCCTCTTCCTACTGTCAAGAAGAAATATGATATACTTATTATTGGGGATGTGCATATCCCCGTTGAGGTAACCTAGTGTTATTCGAAATTTCTCCGGTTTCATGTTAATCGAAATGAGTTTGTTAACAAGACTTGATCAACCTTGTTAGCGGATTCCTTTTGATGACCATGAGATGGATGAAACTAGAAGGCACAACCTTCTATACATCACTTCTACTTTCTGTTATTTATATTAAATAAAATAAAAATAAATATTTATCTGTCTGTTATCTGATTATCCGTGCAATATAAAAATACCTCGAAAATAAAAGTTCTCCAAATGCCCTGAAAATTAAATATGATTTTTTCTAGAATATTTGAGGATTTATGGAACAAAGAACACACCAGGGGGCCTACCACCTTGCCACGAGGGTGGAGGGTGTGCCCCCTGCCTCGTCGGCCCACGGTGTCCCTCCTCCACTTATTCCTGCACCCATCCTCTTCTTCTTCCTCCCACAAACACGAAAAACCAACTCAAGCACGAGTTCTAGCTCACTTTGCTATAATTTTCGATCTCCTTGCTCAAAGCACCTCTCACAAAACTGCTTGGGGAGATTGTTCCTTGGTATGTGACTCCTCCATTGGTCCAATTAGTTTTTGTTCTAGTGCTTTATTCATTGCAAAATTTTGCTGCTTAGGTGACCCTGTTCTTGAGCTTGCATGATAAATTTATATGGTTAAAAGTAGTTTGATGCATGATATAGGCTCTAGGCACTTGTAGGAGTGGTCGCTATGAATATTATTGAGTTTGGTTTACTTTTATTTTGAAGTTACTATAAATTTCAGAATTTTTCAGAAAATGATGAGGAGATTATTGAGGGGCTCATCGAGCCAAAGCTCGAAGGAAAAGGCACCGAAGCCTAAGTATAATTTACCGCGCACCGCGGAGGTTCGGGCGTGTGAATGGCCTTCCGAGGATTTCTTAAGAGCAGCTGTGATTTATGAAGATTTTCATGAATTGGCTCATAATGCAGGCCTCACCGCTTTCCTCCACGACAAATGCGATCAGTATCTCTTACTCACAAATACCTTTGTGCAAAACTTTCATTTTCATTCTAGGAACTCACCACCTACAGTGGAGTTTCATTTATATGATGAGCATAAGGAGATGTCACTTTATGATTTTTGTCGGATTTGTTTAGTCCCTTTTGAGGGCAAGAGAGAAGAACCACATCGTAATGATGTGGAGGGATTTATTGATACTATCACTGTAGGGGAAACTAGGAAAGTTTCCGATGCATGAATCACTGGCATACATTTTCCTGTCTTACGTTACTTTGCATTATTTGCTAGTCGTTGCTTAATTGGTCGCGGAAACTGTGGAAACCTTAGTGTCCCTGATATTATTATTTTTCTCCAAGGTTTATACAGTGATAACACTTTTAGTATGGGCGGTATTATTGCTAAACGGTTAAGTCTGAACCGTACAAAGGGCCCCATCTTTGGAGGCATCTATGCTACACTCCTAGATGCACATTTTAACATACCTATTAGGCATGCTGAGAAGGAAGAAAAAGTGTTGCCTCGTGTTTATCTAGATTATAAAAGTATGGTGGCACATGATTTTATTATTAAGAATAGGGCATGAGAGCTTAAATATCAATTGGTCTTTAATAAACATCATCCTGAGACTATTACCTTGCCTGCTCCTTCTTTGTTTGAGTTGACTGTAGGCACGTACCTAGTTCCGTTGATGGCTATCCACGCCTACCGGAACCCTGCACCAGCCGAGGAGCCAGAACCGGAACCACAATTTGATCCTTCACGACAGTCTAACTATCAGTGGGATCCGAAGATGATTGCCAGCCAGTGGCAATCGGAGCCTTCTTCTTCCTCATCGCAGTACGACCCCAACTATTATTATGGATATCAGCCAGGCCAGCCATGGCCATAGACCAACTTAGGCCAAAAGCCTAAGCTTGGGGGAGTACGTATTTCTCACCGACATTACATTTATGTTCACACACACTCATTACTAGATGTCGGTGCTCATACTTTTTCATTGTATCATCCATGCTAGTTTATTTCCTTTTATGCTTTCTTCTTGTGTGTTTAATAAACCTTAAGAAAAACCAAAAAAAATTAGTTGTAACTTTTAATCAGTTTAATTTCCATGCTTGTAGTAGTAATTAAAAAGAAAACCCCAAAAGATTCCCTGTTCTTCTTTTGCTTGTTGGGAGCTTTCCCGTGTAAATAGTTTTATTTCTTTTCTTTTCCTTGGGGGTCAGTAGGAGAAGACCATGATTAAATTGTTGAAGTGGCTCTTATATGCTTTATTGTTAATTTAACCAAGAGCCCATATTGCTTTGTATTCTCCTGTTTATTGAATGCTCACAGATTCCAGCTTAGTCCAATGCACGTGTACTCTTATTATTATTCACATCGTTCGGTCGTGCAAGTGAAAGGCAATTATGAGGATATATGATGGACTGACTGAGATGAGAAAAGCTGGTACGAACTCGACCTCTTTTGTTTTTGTAAATATGATGAGTTCATCGTTCTTGATTTAGCTTGTTATGAATAAACATGTTCGCAATGACAATTAGAGATCATAGTTGCTTGTGCCATGCTTGATTAGCTATGAGTTATAATGGTTTACCTTGCATGCCAACATGCTATTAAAATGGTTATGATGTGGTATGATAGGGTGGTATCCTCCTCTGAATGATTTAAGTGACTTGACTTGGCACATGTTCATGCATGTAGTTGAAACAAATCAACATAGCCTTCACGATATTTATGTTCATGGTGGATTATATCCTACTCATGCTTGCATCCAATGTTTATTAATTTTAATGCATGTACATGGCTATTGTCTCTCTCTAGTTGGTCGCTTCCCAGTCTTTTGCTGGCCTTCACCTGTACTAAGCGGGAATACTGCTTGTGCATCCAATCCCTTAAACCCCAAAGTTATTCCACATGAGTCCACTATACCTTCCTATATGCAGTATCTACCTGCCATTCCAAGTAAATTTGTATGTGCCAAACTCTAAACCTTCAAATAATCATCCTATTTTGTATGCTCGAATAGCTCATGTATCAACTAGGGTTGTCTGTATCTTCCATGTTAGGCGGGTTATTCTCAAGAGGAGTGGACTCCGCTCCTCACTCACGAGATAAATGGCTGGTCACCGGGATGCCCAGTCCCATGCTTTATGCAAACTAAATCAAAAATAATTGCAAAATAAAACTCCCCTTGGGACCTGATGTATGTTGGAGGCACTCGTTGTTTCGAGCAAGCCATGGATTGATGTTTGTTGGTGGATGGGGAGTATAAACTTTACCATTCTGTTTGGGAACCGCCTATACTGTGTGTAGCATGGAAGATATCGCCATCTCTTGGTTGTTATGTTGACTATGAAAGTATAACGCTTAAAATATTATTCACCTCTATTTCAAAACCGAGCTCTGGCACCTCTACAAATCCCTGCTTCCCTCTGCGAAGGGCCTATCTATTTACTTTTATGCTGAGTCATCATCCTCTTATTAAAAAGCACCAGTTGAAGAGCACCGCTGTTATTTGCATTCATTATTGTTAGTTTACATTGGGTGTGACTATGATTGGATCTCTTTTACCATGAATTAGAATGTCTAGTCAGTCCTTGATCTTTAAAGGTGCTCTGCATTTATCTTTTGCGGTCTCAGAAAGGGCTAGCGAGATACCATCTTGTTATATCATATTATGATTGTTTTGAGGAAGTGTTGTCATCCGAGATTTATTATTATGGCTTGGTAGTTGATTATGCTATTGATATGGGTAATCATGAGACCTGAGAATTATTGCAAATGTGGTTAGTTATAATCTTTGCTGAAAACTTGAATGCTACTTGACATATTTACAACAACAAGAGCAAACAGAGTTTGTAAAAGTTTTTCTTTATTTCTTCCAGTTTGTCAACTAAGTTGCTTGAGGACAAGCAAGGGTTTAAGCTTGGGGGAGTTGATACGTCTCCGTCGTATCTACTTTTCCAAACACTTTTGCCCTTGTTTCGGACTCTAACTTGTATGATTTGAATGGAACTAACCCGGACTGGTGCTGTTTTCAGCAGAATTGCCATGATGTTGTTTTATGTGCAGAAAACAAAAGTTCTCGGAATGACCTGAAACTCCACGGAATGTCTTACAATAAATAATAAAAAATCATCGCCAAAGATGAAGACCAGGGGGCCCACACCCTTTCCACGAGGGTGGGGGGCGCCCCCCCTAGGGCGCGCCCCCTACCTCGTGGGCCCCCTAGAGACCTCCCGACTCCAACTCCAACTCTATATATCTTCTTCGGGGAGAAAAAAATAAGAGAGAAGAAATCATCACGTTTTATGATAGGGAGCCGCCGCCAAGCCCTAAAACCTCTTGGGAGGGCTGATCTGGAGTCCGTTCGGGGCTCCGGAGAGGGGGATTCGTCACCATCGTCATCATCAACCATCCTCCATCACCAATTTCATGATGCTCACCGCCGTGCATGAGTAATTCCATCGTAGGCTTGCTGGACGGTGATGGGTTGGATGAGATTTACCATGTAATCGAGTTAGTTTTGTTAGGGTTTGATCCCCAGTATCCACTATGTTTTGAGATTGATGTTGCTACGACTTTGCTATGCTTAATGCTTGTCACTAGGGCCCGAGTGCCATGACTTCAGATCTGAACCTATTATGTTTTCATCAATATATGAGAGTTCTTGATACTATCTTGCAAGTCTATAATCACCTATTATGTGTTATGATCTGTTAACCCTGAAGTGACAATAATCGGGATACTTACCGGTGATGATCGTAGTTTGAGGACTTCATGTATTCACTATGTGCTAATGCTTTGTTCCGGTTCTCTATTAAATTGAGGCCTTAATATCCCTTAGTTTCCATTAGGACCCCGCTGCCACGGGAGGGTAGGACAAAAGATGTCATGCAAGTTCTTTTCCATAAGCACGTATGACTATATTCGGAATACATGCCTACATTACATTGACGAATTGGAGCTAGTTTTGTGTCACCCTATGTTATGACTGTTACATGATGAACCGCATCCGGCATAATTATCCATCATTGATCCGATGCCTACGAGCTTTCCATATACTAGTTTACTCTTATTTACTTTCCCGTTGCTATTGTTACAATCACTACAAAATACCAAAAACATTACTTTGCTTTCGTTACTCTTTTGTTACCGTTACCACCACTATCATATTACTTTGCTACTAAACACTTTGCTGCAGATACTAAGTTTCCAGGTGTGGTTGAATTGACAACTCAGCTGGTAATACTTGACAATATTCTTTGGCACCCCTTGTGTCGAATCAATAAATTTGGGTTGAATACTCTACCCTCGAAAGCTGTTGCGATCCCCTATACTTGTGGGTTATCACCCGTCATGCGCGCGGGCTGGCAGGCCGGCCTGGCCTACTGGTGCCACGTGGCGGGCAAGCAACAGGTGGCAAGCCTATCACCCGGCGGGTGTGCCACTCGGACCCCACCACAAAGTTTCAAATTCACCAGGCGGCCAGCCTGGTCATGGCCGGCTCCTAGCTGTCGGCGCTTCCAGAAGACGGACAAGGAAAATTGACCAGACAACTCAGAGTAGGAAGTTGCTGGGGCTCCTCGCCTTTTCAGCCACGGCGCCCCACTAGCTTCGGGGACTACTGTCGGAGTAAATGACCACGGGTAGCCTTATCATTCCCCCTTGGTGTTTCAAGACATCGGGGCTGATTGCGTCCCTCACACCTCTCGGACGAGCATCTGCTTTCTTGAGACTGATGGTCCAAGTGGCCGGCTGCTAAGAAGGCGCCAGAATACCAGAAGGCGGCTACGGGGCGGCTGGCTTCCAGCAGGCGGCCCTTCGTGCCCTCAAAGTTTGCACCCACATAATCGTGACGGGACGGGGCGTGGCTACAGTGCAAATTGCCACCCGTGAATCTCGGGCTGAGCGCGGCAACAGTATAGGCGTATCCGACGGATGCCCCCACCCAGCGGTATACTGTAGCCATGCAGCCCATGACATCACCTACTACCTAGGGAGCTTAGCTCCCATGACGGCCTATCAATACGGCCCGCAGGCGGCGGGCCTACCTGTCGGCGAGCCCCATAAGGCGGCAAAACCCCAGCAGGTGGCAACGGGGCTGGGCCGCCTTCCAGCATGCGGCCCCCTCCCCCCTCAAAGTTTGTGCATCATTAACCAGAAGAGACGGGGAATGGCTACAGTGAACGCCCACCAGGCGGCGGTACTGTAGCCATGCTGCCCCCGATAAAGCATCCATCATCAGTAGCAAGGCTATAGTGCAGACTGATCAACCAGACCCGCAAGCGGCGGGCACGGCCTGTCGGCCGACTACACGACATCCGGCGGGACCCACCAAGCGGCGGGCCGCAGCAGCCGGCGGAGAATCCGGCGTCTAGTGAGACTGATGGCTGGGTCCTACACCCGGCCGGATTACCATTGTACCCCTAGGGGTAGGCCTACATAAACCCCCAGGCCACCCATGCAAAGGGTTCAGAACCTTAGTAGACACACACATAGAGAAAGGGAAGTAGGGCTAGCCTTGTTCCTCTTCCTCCTCTAGCTAAACAGCTCAAGGAGCAAGCTTGTAGCTACCATGTTGAGATAGTGATCATGCGAAGACCCCACAGAGCAGGACCTGGGTAAGATTCACAGGCGCATGCGGTCTCGCTCACTCCCCTTCTTGAGCCCGGCGACATACTCTTGTCCCTCTCCATGATTAGCCATCCCTTGGCATATGTCGCTCCACAACCCCGACAAAAGATGATCAATGAACAAGGACAGAGGTATTACTATCCCATAAGAAAAGAGGGACGGGTGGCCACACTTAAATGGTTACGGGAACACATGGTTCATATAATACAACCATTTGCGATATTAATGTGTCAGCTATTTGTTTTAAAAGGACTTCATTGGCTATTAATGTGTGTGCCTTGTCTCAAACTGGACGATTTTTTACCACTACATATATGTGCCATGTCATGAAACCATGCCAAGTTTCATGTTTTTGGGTGAGTTTTCGATTTACTGGGATTTAAAAACCGAGATTCTCAATGTTTCAGGACGACTAGAAGTTTGTAATTCATTCTCATTCCTTCAATGAGACCTAAACATGCACCCAATGACACATGTATAATTTTCCACCCATTTTGCTTCACTGGAGCATGTGCTTGTAGTTCAAATTTGAATTATGGACTACATTAAATGCCTAGAAAACTCAATTAATATATAAAATGGCCAAGGGAACCCTGAACAGTTTCAAATTTCACCACGACAGTCCTCTTATTCTATGTTGCCTGTAGAAAACAAAATTCAAGGAGAGAAGAGGCAACGATTATCGTTTCGCCCACAAGAGGGGCATGTTTCCCTACCTGAACCATGAGGGATGCAAGAAGCTTCGGTTTGTAAGAGGCTTGTAATATAGCTTGGCTCAAATTGAACAATTATTTTACCACGACATATATGTGCCATGTAGTGACACCATGCCGAGTTTCATGATTTTATGGAGAGTTTTGGATTTATGGAGATTTAAAAACCAAGATTCGCAATGTTTGAGGCCGAGCTAGGATGCGGAGACGGTTGAATTCATTATGATTCATTCCATGGAACCTAAACATGCACTCCAAGGACACATTTACGTTTTTTCTAGCCATTTTGGTGCACTTAGCCATGTGTTTGTAGTTTGGATTTGAATTATGGGCATTAAATGCCTAGAAAACTCAATTAATGAATAAAAAAGGTCAAACAAACCCTGAATAATTTCAAAGTTCAGCGTGAATCTCCTGTTGTTCAATGTTGCGTGTAGAAGAAAATATAAGGCTAGAAGAGGGAGCGATTATCGTTTCGCCCACAAGGGGATACGTTTCCCTATCGAAACCACGAGGGTTCTTGCGACAGGCTCCAGTTTGTAAGAGGTTTGTAATAAAGCTTGGTCCAAATTGGACAATGGTCTTACCATGACATATATGTACCATGACGTGACACCATGCCAACTTTCATGACTTTCTAATGAATTTTGGATTTATGGGGGTTTAAAAACCAAGATTCCAAATGTTTGAGGACGAGCCAGGACGCTGGTACGGTTGTAATTCATTCCCATTCGTTGCATGGGACCTAAACATGCACCCAAGGACACATGTATGATTTTTCTAGCCATTTTGGTAAATTGGAGCATGTATTTGTAGTTCAGATTTGAATTATGGACATTAAATGCCTAGGAAACTCAATTAGTGTATAAAAATGCCAAACGAACCCTGAATAATTTTAAATTTCAGCATGGATATCTTGTTGTTCCATGTTGCCTATAGAAGAAAATGCAAGGCGAATAGAGGCAGTGATTATCGGTTCGCCCACAAAGGGGACACGTTTCCCTATCGGAATCACGAGGCTTCTTGAGAGAAGCTCCGGTTTGTAAGAGGCTTGTAATAAAACTTGCCACAAAATGGACAAAAAAATTCCTCGACATATATGTGCCATGTCGTGACACCGTGCCAAGTTTCACGATTTTCCAATGAGTTTTGGATTTATGGGGATTTAAAAACCAAGATTCTTCCCATGAAATGTTTTCAAATAGCAAACGGTTCACTCATGAAAGCCGTGTGCCTACCAAACCGTGGGCCGATGCCCCCTGGTGCACGCGCTATTAGAGTCGTGTGTTCTGATTGGCCAGAACCCAAACCCCATGGATCATACATCGGCACCATTGGATGTTCCCGAATTGAACAACAATCCTCATCCCTTTCGACATCACATGCAGTTCAGGTTGTGATTTTATTTATATGGGTAAGCACTGTGTGCATGCATCGTGCTAGCTCACGCTTCCTTCTCTACTAACTTTTCTATATTAATGTTGTTATATATCCAAACATGCTACCATTTCCCGCCACTCCTCTCATCGGTTTCCCACCTTGACCGATAACAAGGGGGCCCCACACAATCTATCCCTTTGACCCAACATACGAGAAGGGATTGACCATGATGATTTCCTATTGCTATGTGTGCCATGTTAGACCAAATAAAGTTTGAGTGCATGTGTTGGACGACCCCCCCCCCCCCCCGCCCGCCTTGAAGTTGGGAAACCGACATCGTACGTATTGAACCTGGCTTGGGGTCGGGTACAGTGTTTGGTTTGTAATGTAGTTGGTGGCCCATTGAAGTTGTGCATTCAGGATTTAAACACATCACACACCACCGTACCCATAAAATTTTTTGGGCCGCATGCAGTGTATATGGGGTCTTCCGATCGACCACGTCTCCCTTGTGCGGTTTTTTGTGACGACACGCATATCTATGGGCTCCCCGAGTGTATATATATCATCCCTTTGACTGATAACGAGGGGTATGTGTCGGCCATGAATGGATTCTTCCTAGTTCGTGTTAGGGCCGGTTACCGTCACATGTCATTCAACCAAAGCTCGAGCTCATGCGTTGTCAGGATTCCCTCCCACATGCTCGGATTCCTGGGTTCGACCGACACTGTACCCTGCGTATCTCGTCCTTAACTACCTGGCTTCCATGGTTGTTGTCTGTATCGATAGGTAGGCACCACATCTAAATTGTACATTATTCGATATTGAAAACACACATCAGCCCTTCCAACATACATCATTTTGGACTGCATGCAAGCCGTGCTGGTTTTGTGGTCCCTCTCGTGCAATTTTTTATGATGGTTCAATCTATTGGCCCAAGTGGTTCATATATATTCTATCCATTTTTTATCGACAACAACAGTTGTCGTTTGACCAAACGATAGATTCACTGGTCCGTCTTATGGTAGGTTATGGCAACATGCATGTATGACCAAAGTATCATTACATGCATCCGCCCCGCTGACACGAAGTGGGAGGTGGGTCAAGCACCCTAGCTAGCTACGACATTATGTAATTCTAGATATCCAAGGGTGCTTTCGGGTTTGTGAGGCAGGTGCCACCAAAGTTGTGCATTGTGTATTTTAAGTTTTAAACATCACACCCTATATTCCTACATATATTTTGCCACTTCAAGCTGGTTCTTGACTTCTGGTCCCTCATCGATCTTCGACGACGCGCCCAACCATGCACCCACGCGGTAAAAGTTGTGCATTGGAATTTTGAACATCACAGACCACCCTTTTCACTGTGATGCAAAGCCTCTGATGATGCTCCACGGACACGGGTATAATGGCTTAACCGTGTGCAAGGCAAGTGCGCTGTGAATCACCACGACTGCGCAAGCATGAGCAAAGGTGGAGGTACTTTCTTAACCTTGTGCGATGCAAGTGCGCTATAAAATCACCACTCGGGCAAGCTAAAGGTGGATAGTTTATTTGGATTGAATTCCACGTCTGCGTCTGAAAATTAGGACGAACCATGTGCGATAGACCAGCTAGCTAGAAATCTAAAAACAAACTACCCGCCTTGAGGGTTGCAAAAATCGGCGGTTCTGCTACTTTTCCTTATTATCATACACGCGTATTCTTATTGGACCGTGCACGATCTTGGGTACTCCCGCCCCGCATCAATTCCTTTACCCAAATTTTAGTAGCCGCCATACTTCAACTGTCGCCCACACTCCTACAACATCGACCTGATAGTTAAAATTGTAGTAGCTGAGGCATTTGAACCGTCTCCCTCCCTCATCCACCACCATCTCCATCCACCATTACTAAAGTTTTTAGTAGTCGCGGTGTATCCGCAAACACCACCCCCCTCTCCACAGTCCCCCCACCTGGGCCCCCCCCCCCCCTGAACCCTAGCTTGCCGCCGCCGCCAACCCCTGCCGGTTTGCCCATTCCTCCTAGCTTAGATAAGAAAGTTTAGGTTACCCAGCGATTCCCATACCGCCGCCATTCGCCCCAACCTGTCGATCCTAGAGCAACACTTCGCCGCAAAAGCCGACGAAGACGTTGACTACGTTGCCATGCCGAAGGCTTCATGTCAGCGGGCTAGCGTATTACTGTATCTTGGGAAAGCTGGCTACGACATCAAGCTCGTCGACAGCGACGGCTTCACACGAGCCATGTCACAGGTTAAGTGGTCCATCCCCAACCCCTTTGGTTCAACCATTGTCGATATCTTCGACGGCCCTGCCGCTGATCTCCCCTGCCACGCGGTCAAGGATTTGCGATCCTTGTATGCCATCGAGCCCATTTTGTCATGTCTGAAGGACACGTTCTACGATGGCGGCTTAGGATCCTCAATTGCCAAGTCAGATCTCATCGACCATGACCACGAGGAGGGCACCCAAAAAGGTTCTTCCAAGGTGAAACAACCCATCTGTGACATCAGAGAGCACACCATGGGTCTGTGCTCTTCCAACTGGAAGGATCCCATCCATGACATGTGAGGCAGCATCCTATCAGCAAATCTTACCTTTTTAGCTTGCTAACCCGTACCCTTTGTTTTAGTAGCATTTGCCATGCGGTGTTTTAACTATGCCATGTTTAATTATTTTAGTTATGCAAAAATGTATTGTTCAATAGGGCTATGTGATTTTTAAGTATGAATTACCCACTTCAGTTTCATGAATGGCTATATTTGGTTGTTTATAGTGAGCAGATGCCTTGTTTATCTGTATTTGGTTCTTAGGTTAGTGTAGTGAGCATTTTTCCAGTTATCAAGCAAATGCCTTGTTTATTTGTATTTGGTTGTTAGGTTGGTTGGAGTGAGCATTTGTCCAGTTTTGAAGAAGATGCCTTGTTTATCTGTATTTGCTTATTAGGTTGGTTGTAGTGAGCATTTGTCCAGTTTTCAAGCATATGCCATGTTTATCTGTATTTTCTTGTTAGGTTGGTTGAAGTGAGACTCTACCCAGTTTTCAATGGCTATATTTGGTTGTTATACTAATCATTTATGCCTAGTTTATTTCAGTCATTCACAATGTGATGTTCATCTAATGCCCACGATGCGGCTATAGCTCCCACGTGTCGAGGCACGACTTAGAGGCATAACCGTATAGTGGTTTTGTCGCAAGAAGGGTCATCTTCACAAACATCCCATGTAATGAATAAGACAGGGATACATAGAGTTGGCTTACAATCGCCACGTCACACAATACATAAATAATTCATACATCATCCAAAATACACTCATAGACCGACTACGGTCAAATCCGAATAAAATAAAGATAAACCCCAAATGCTAGATCCCCGATTGTCCCAACTGGGCTCCACTACTGATCATCAGGAAACGATACATAATAACGACCACAGTCCTCATCGAACTCCCACTTGAGTTCGGTAGCATCACCTGCACTGGTATCATCGGCACCTGCAACTGTTTGGAAGTATCCGTGAGTCAAGAGGACTCAACAATCTCACACACGCGAGATCAAGACTATTTAATCTTATGGGTAGGATAAGGTAATGAGATGGAGTTGCAGCAAGCGCTAAGAAAATATGGTGGCTAACATACGCAAATAAGAGTAAGATGATAAGCTACGCAATGGTCGTGAAGCTAGAAGTGATCCTGAAACTACTTACGTTCAAACATAACCCAAAACTGTGTTCACTTCCCGACTCCGCCGAAAAGAGACCATCACGGCTACACATGCGGTTGATTCATTTTAATTAAGACAAGTGTCAAGTTCTCTACAACCGGATATTAAAAAATTTCCATCTGCCACATAACCACAGACACGGCTCTCGAAATTTTATACCCTGCAGGGGTGTCCCAACTAGCCATTACAAGCTCTCACGATCAACGAAGGATATTCCTTCTCCCGGGAAGACCCGATCAGTCTTGGAATCTCGGTTACAAGACATTTCGACAATGGTAAAACAAGACCAGCAAGACCGCACGATGTGCCGACAAATCCTGATAGGAGTCGCACGTATCTCATTCTCAGGGAACACCGGATGGGACAAGCTACGAGTAAAACCAGCCCTCAAGTTTCCCTGAGGTGGCCCCACAGGCTGTCCATTTCAGACCAACACTCAGAGGTGCACTGGCCCGAGGGGTTAAAATAAAGATGACCCTCGGGTCTGTAGAACCCAAGGGAAGGTTATAGGTTGTTAGGCAAATGTAAAACCAAGGTTGGGCCTTGCTGGAGGAGTTCTATTCAAGGTGAACTGTCAAGGGTGTCCCATAACCCCAACCGCGTAAGGAACGCAAAATCAAGGAACATAACACGGGTATGACGGAAACTAGGGCGACAAGAGTGGAACAAAACACCAGGCATAAGGCCGAGCCTTCCACCCTTTACCAAGTATACATATGCATTAATTAAAATAAGATATAATGTGATATCCCAACATATCCATGTTCCAACATCGAACAACCTGCAAGGCAGTTGCAACTAGCAACGCTATAAGAGGGGCTGAGTAAAAGCGGTAACTTAGCCAAACAACGGTTTGCTAGGAAGGTGGGTTAGAGGCTTGACATGGCAATATAGGAGGCATGACATAACAAGTGGTAGGTAGCGCGACATAGCGATAGAACAAACAACTAGCAAGCAAAGATAGAAGTGATATCGAGGGTATGGTCATCTTGCCTGCAATGTACTCAGAGTTGTCAAAAGCTTGATCCTCGTTAGCGTACTCAACAGGTTCCTCGCTCATGTACTCATCTCCCAGCTCTAGCCAAATCAAGAACACAAGCAACGAGACAATAATCAATCACGGTGCAATGCACAAGCAACATGATGCAATACATGGCATGATATGCAAGATATGGTGTGCAATGCATAAGGGTACACCAGATGGGAAAGGATGATCAAGGCATCAACATGGCAAACCAAGTATGCCGCTGGAAAGATGAGGTGATTTCGGTCGAAATCGATATAAGAATCACCAGAAACGGATGCACGGTTTGCAAATGACAAGCAATACAAGAATGGTGCAAATCTACGATTAACAGCACCATGGCACTGAGAGTGCAACTGAAACTATGCTACAGCACTCCAACATGGCAACACATCAGATGGGCATAAAGTACACATGAAGCTCTACAAATCGTGAAAACTGAGATACTACTAGTTCTCACTAGAACAATCTCAAAATAGCATGGCAAAAATGCAAAAGATATCAGCTTCACGGACTTAGAGAAAATACTAACATGTCAAAAACAGCATCAGGTAGCAATGTTTTGAACAATAAAACAACATGCTACAGGAACATACCATGGCAACGAAAGGCATGGCATGCTAGTACTAAACATATAGAACAAAAATCCCTTTATGAACTTTATCCCAAAAGGCATAGAAAATATGGTAGAACCCATGCAAACATGGCAAGTTATATTAACAGTTTCAGACTTAGAAGAAAAACAGAGCATGGCAGGAACAGATTCACGATAGCAAATTTGCAAGCTCGATTTACTCACCACAAGGAATTTCATGGCATGACAAGGTAACCAACATAAACTAGACATGTTCAATATGCTAAGCATGGCAAGAGAAAGTTCATAGGGTACATGCATCACTAGCAAAACACATGGCAATATTGAATAACATGTTAACAATCTGCCAGGAACAATATTTAGCAAAAGTAGAGCAAGGAAATGACATGCTAGAGTACTCCATAATTGCAACCAGAGGCATTAATGGATAAAGTAATACCACCTCTACAAAACATGCTTAATGAACTATCTCAAAATGTGCATAGATCGCATGGTAGCAACAAGTTTACATGCCATCAAAATGTATCAGGAAAAGGACTTCGCAAAATTACTAAGTGTCTGAAATCAGCAACATTATGAAGTCTACTTTGCATTCTTGTGCTAGTCACCACATAGATCACAAAACTACAAGACTTGGTCTCTGTAAAGATGGCATGATGGATCTCATAAAACATGTAGACATCATGCTCATAGGATGCACACACAAAATGCAACAAAAATGACAAATCGTCAAGTTCTGCTAACGGACAGCAGTTAACATCATATAGCACTTTTGCAACGAGGATAATGGCATCATAATGGACAGTAACATGCATGCAAATGACACTAACATGAAGAGCATTACGAGACAAACATTTTGATATATCATATGCATGATTCGGGGCTACGATCATGTAGATATGGCATGATGAACAAGGCATAAAAATGTGACAGATTTGGGACTTAGAGAGAAAACGAAGTCAACCTCCGGATTAGGGTTCACACGGAAATCGATGCGGTGGCAGATCTCACTGGAGTTGGGAGCAACGGTGGCCGGAGACGCGGGGAGGTGGCCAGAGAGGCTCGGCCGGAGCGGGGAGGTCGTCGGGTCCGGAGCTCATCGTCACGGGCGACGAGGAGCTTGCGGCGGGTGGCGAGGTTGACGCCGGCCGGCGACGGAGGGCGAGGCGGCGGCGTGGCGGCGAGGCAGACAAGCGGTGGCGCGGCGCGGAGTTCGGCGAAGGAGCGGCGGAAGGCGGCGGACGAGGGCAGCGAGCGTGGACCTCGGGCGGCGCGGCGCGGGCTCCCGCTGTCGGCGGCGAATCGGGCCCCGCAGGCCGGTGGCGGTGGATGGTGGTGGCGGACAGGTGTCGCCCTCAGATTGGCATGGGCGCGGCAGCGGATTTCATCCGGTGGCACCCGGACGTGTCCGTTGGCGGCGGGTAGAATTTTTAGGGTTTGTACCGCGAATTGGAGGGGGATAGGCACATATTTATAGCTAGAGGGAGCTATGAGAGTCCAAATGAGGTGCGGTTTTCACCCACACGATCGTGATCCAATGGCGGAGAGCATGGATGGGGTTTAGATGGGTTAGTGGGCTGTTTTGGAGGGGTGTTGGGATGCAACTAGAGAGAGGCTTTTACGGTTACCCGGTTAACCGTTGGGGCATCAAACGACCTCCAAATGGAACGAAATTTGATAGGCGGCCTACCGGTGATGTACCAAGGCCAGTCGACAAATCTCGGCCCATTCTGAGAATGTTTTTCTCCTACTCATGAAACGATATTGGAGGGGTGCCACGGGTGCATGTGGGAGTGTCGGATTGCAAAACGGACAACAGGGAAATTACCAGATGCATGAGACGAACACGAATGCAAATAAGATGCACATAATGACATGAGATGAAATGCATGACATGAACAAAATGCAAAACAAGGACCAAAACCCAACCACGAAGGAATATCATATCACATAGCCGAAAATGGCAAGAGTTGGAGTTACAATTATGGAAAGTTAGATTCGGGGTGTTACAACACTCCACCACTACAAGAGGATCTCGTCCCGAGATCTAGGACTGAAAGAACTCCGGATATTCAGAACGGAGGAGGTCCTCGCGCTCCCAGGTGGCTTCTCGGTCGGAATGGTGTGACCACTTCACTTTCAGGAATTGGATTGACTTGTGCTCGATTTCTTCAAGAATATCAACGGGATGTTCATGATAAGACAAATCTTCTTGGAGATCAATCTCTTCGAAGTTGATAGTTTGCTCGGGGGTCTTGAAGCACTTACGAAGCTGTGACACGTGAAACACATCGTGCACATTTGCAAAGTTGGACGGAAGCTCAAGTTGATAGGCGAGGTCGCCTCTTTTGCCAATGATCTTGAAAGGACCCACATATCTCGGGGCAAGCTTCCCTTTGATACCGAAGCGCCGAGTGCCTTTCATTGGAGAGACGTGAAGTTAGACATGGTCTCCGATCTCGAAAGCCAAGTCACGGTACTTGCTATCATAGTAACTCTTCTGGCATGATTGCACGGCTTTGAGATTTTCACAGACGACTTTACACATTTCTTCAGCTTCTATGATCAAGTCGTTGCCAAGAAGTTGGCGTTCACCAGTCTCTGACCAATTGAGAGGAGTATGACACTTTTTGCCATAGAGAATTTCAAATGGGGCCTTGCTCAAACTTGCTTGGAAGCTATTGTTGTAGGAGAACTCGGCATATGGGAGACGATCTACCCACTTCATACCGAAAGAGATGACACAAGCCCTGAGCATGTCTTCAAGAATTTGATTTACTCGCTCGACGTGCCCACTTGTTTGAGGATGAAAGCTGTGCTGAAGCGAATGTTGGTGCCCATGGCCTTCTAGAAGGAGTCCCATAACTTAGAAGTGAAAATACTTCCACGGTCTGAAGAGATCAATTTCGGAATACCGTGCAAGGAGACAATTCTGGAGGTGTATAGCTCTGCCAAATGAGCTGCTGTGATAGATTCTTTGATTGGAAGGAAATGAGCCACTTTTGTAAGCTTGTCAATGACAATGAAAATAGCATCATTGCCACGCTTGGACTTAGGAAATCCAGTGACAAAGTCCATTTCGATATGATCAAACTTCCATTCTGGAATAGCAAGAGGTTGGAGGAGACTAGCTGGTCATTGGTGTTCTGCTTTGAGCAATTTCTCGCTTCATTCAAGTCCACCAATACGACTGCTTAAGGTCATGGTACATCTTCGAACTAGCAGGATGAATGGATAGAAGAGAATTGTGCGCCTCGTTCATTATGACCTTCCTTAGATCACCTTTAGGAACCACAGTCCGGTCCCCGAAGAATAGAGTGTCTTTATCATCAATGCGATAGCACTTGTATTTGGGTTGGCTCTTGGCAATCCCATGTTTCACCTTCTTCACCATGGTATCAAGGGTTTGTGCCTCACGAATTTGGTCTTCCAAAGTTGGAGTGACTTGAAGGTTGGCAATAAAACCTTGAGGAACAACCTGGAGGTTGAGTTTGCGGAAAGCTTCGCAAAGATCTGGTTGGAATGGCTTGAGAATTAAGCTTTTGCAATAAGCCTTCCTGCTCAAAGCATCTGCAATCACATTGGCCTTGCTTGGAGTATATTCAACACTTGGATTGTACTCTTGAATCATTTCGACCCAACAAGTTTGCCTGAGGTTGAGGTTGGGTTGAGTGAAGATATACTTGAGGCTCATGTGATCTATGAAAATGTCCACTTTCCTTCCCAACAAGAGATGTCTCCATGTTATTAATGCATGGATAACTTCCGCCAACTCAAGATCATCAGTGGGGTAGTTCCTTTCATTGGGCTTCAACTGACGAGAGGTATAAGCCACAACTTTCTTCTCTTGCATTAACACAGCGCCGAGACCATGCAAAGAGGCATCACAAAAAACTTCGAATGGCTTGGATTCGTCAGGAGGAGTCAAGACAGGAGCTGAGACTAGCTTCTCTTTGATGGTGTTGAAAGCAACATCACACTCAGGCGTACAAACTTACTTGACATGCTTCTGGAGGAGGTTGTAAAGAGGCTTTGCAATCTTTGAGAAATTCTCAACGTATATTCGGCAATAGCTTGCGAGCCCAAGGAAACTGTGGAGCTGCTTGACATTCGCAGGAGGTTCCCAGTTCACAATTGTAGAAACCTTTTCCAGATTAACAGCAATGCCCTTGGAGGAGATGATATGACCAAGGTAAAGAACTTCATCAAGCCAAAACTCACATTTGGAAAACTTCGCATAGAATTGATACTCTCTAAGCTTGTTGAGCACCAATCGCAAATGCTTAGCATGATCCTTCTTATTCTTGGAGAAGACCAAGATATCATCGAGATACACCAGGACGAATTCATTTGTGTAAGGGTTGAAGATGAAGTTCATCATGCGAGAAAACGTTGGAGGAGCATTGACAAGGCCGAAAGACATGATAGTATAATCATAAGAACCAAAGCTTGTTCTGAATGTTGTCTTGGGAATACCTTGTTCACGAATGCAAATCTGATGATAACCCATACAGAGGTCAAGCTTGGAGAATACTTTGGCACCTTTAAGTTGCTCGAATAGCTCATTGATATTGGGAAGCGGATACTTGTTCTTGATTGTCTTCTTGTTCAATGGACGGTAGTCGACACAAAGTCGGTCCGTGCCATCCTTCTTCTGGACAAAAAGAACACCACAACCCCACACTACAAAAAAAGACACTTCCGTGATGATACGTGTTTGTCATAGTAGGTCACGTTTTTTGTCATGCATGTACATCCATGACGATTTTATGACAGAATCAAGATAGTCATACCTGTGTTGTCGTAGAAGTGTTCCAGGACATTACCAAAATTATTATCACGGAAGTGTCCACTTCCATGACGATAAATCACGTGTCATAGAAGTGCTTTCGTCAAGGGTGACCGACACGTGGCATCAATAGTAACAGCTCGCCGTTAAGCTATCGGGTCCGGTTTTGGATCCGATAACCCGTTAACAGCCCGGACCAATGGGGATTTTCCATGTGTAAAATTCTCATTGGCCGACGGAACCACGTGTCAGCTCCTCGTTGGGACAGATGTCATCCACTCATTGGATAGGAGGCGCCTATGATACGCCAACACGTGGCACGGCCCAATAGAGGACCATTCCGGTGAAAAGGCCGACCCAGCTAAAGGCCCACCATGTTTTTCAGACACTAGTGGGCTGGCCCGTTAACAGCCTGCCATGTTTTGGGTCAAATTGAGGCCCATATCAGATCAGGCCCATTCACAGCCAGCCGAGTTTTGGGTCAAATTATGGCCCATATCGGATCAGGCCCAT
This sequence comes from Triticum urartu, assembly GCF_003073215.2. Lineage (NCBI taxonomy): Eukaryota > Viridiplantae > Streptophyta > Magnoliopsida > Poales > Poaceae > Triticum > Triticum urartu. Next base: position 388,434,048 of record NC_053025.1, read on the forward strand.
TAACAGGCCACTATGCCTTTGGGCTCATTCTAAGACATGTTTGTATTTTAGCCTGTTAAATGCCCATTTACCAGTTCTGCCCGATAATAGTTTCGGTCTGTTAGCGGCCCGTGGAGTATCTCGGACGTTGTCGGCCCGGTTTAACTTTAGGCCATTTAACGGCCCATGCAGAAACTGGGCTCTTTCTTGTCCGAAGTAACTTTAGGCCTCTTACTGGTCTGTAGTCTTCGTGGATAAATTTCAGCCCAACTGGCCTATCGGCCTGTTAATGGCCCGTGTAACAGTTGGGCCTAATTACAGCCCGTGTTGAATCCGGTCTGCTTACAGTCCATCTGATAATGGCACGTGATACTTTTGGGCCTATGGCCCGTGTGGATACCGGCCTGCTTAAAGCCCATAATTTTATTGGGCCAAGCAGGCCCGAGATATATTTTGGCCTATTAACTGCTCGTCTTATTTGGACCCAACATGGGCCTTAGGCAGTTTTGGGCTGTATTGGCCCATGAATTTTTCGGCTCAACGCTAGCCCAATCTAGGTTTTAGCCTATTAAACGCCCATGGTATTCTCTGGCCCAGCTGGCCAGAACTTTACTCGGCTTGTTAAAGGCGGGAAACTACTATAGGTTTAGACCTACTAATGGCCCAATATGATTATAGGCCCACGTTTTGGCCCATATGAGTAATGGGCCGGCCTGAAGACCAATAACACTGAGATCCACTGAACCTTCCAGCCTAAATTACAGCATACCGACTAAAGAATAAACCTAGACTATACAATAAAGAAATTACAACATATTACATCCACTGGGAATCAAACTTCACTACCGGTGATAATAAAGCGCAACATGAGCGCGGATTACATACACTGGGCATCAAAGGTCGCCACCAGTGCATATAAACGCGCCGAAAAAATAATATACAAAACTAAGAGAACTTTAGAATGCACTAGGCCATGCAAGGTCGGGCCCCGCAAGCAGCCGAACAAGATGATGAGACCTCAGTTGTGTCAACGATAGATGCTTCATCCCTAGATGTATGGCACCATAGTGCACACGGCAGTCCCCTGACATCTTCATTATATCCTTGACTTCAAGTTGGAGCTGAGTTGAAGGAAGCCTTTCCGCTTTAAGTTGAGACTAAAGAAGTCGAACTGATTGAGGCAGCGACTGCACAGAGGTTGTCTCACACCTGCTGGTGAGTAGCTTCAAATCACTGTCTTCATCAAGACAGGACCTTGGGGTCATCTCGCTGTCCTCAAGATGGTTTGGCTCACTATCTTCCCTAAAGTTCTGCCTGACATAAGAGATACGACTCTGAAAGAGAAATAATAAGACACGTAATAGGTTTCACAATTATATAAGCAAATAAATGGATTTGTTCTGCATAAGGAACATGTTTTTACAACTACAATTTAAAACTGGTAGTTGTTCCAAACATCCAATCAGATGTAAATAGCAAAGTAAACAGCAGTGGAGGAAATGATGCCTATCGAAATCTATACTAGAACAAAGTTTGAACGCTTGAGAAGGATGAACTTACATTACATGTTAACACGGGCTGGACAAAGCCCTTCTCCATGTTGATGGAAGGATAATTCAGTAAATTCCCTAAAGAAAATTCTTTATAAGCGTTGCTATTATTCTACATTTTGCAAAGAGTAAATATAGATCAAATAATATTGGAAGAAACAGAGGATAATGAAGCTCAGGTGCAGACTGATGATACATAATCAAATAGCAATTAATTAAGTACATCGTTACAAGGCAAAAGGTAGTGACAAGAGGAATGCAAACATCAACGTATGAAGTGGCATTGGCTTTATTCAACATTTTGGTAAGAGTAAATGTAGATATGATAATTTGGAGAAAGTGGAGGGCAGGGCAGATAAGATGCAGAGTAATGCTAGACAATCAACTATCTCGCGATGCAAGTACAGTAATACCACCACCGTACGTTATTACTTGTCGCTCAAATGGATGTATCTAGCACTATTAAGTTCTAAATACATCCAATTGATCAACAATTAATTCGATACAAAGGGAGTACATGATAACATGTACTTACATGAGCAATCCAAAACTTCATAACCATTGTGTTAATTCTACATTTATCTAAGAGTAAATATATATCTTATAATTTGAAGCAAAGGGAGGATAAAGAAGCGAACATTTATAGTGATGCTACATAATCAAACAGCAATGAGTGTAAGTATGCTGACAAAAGGCAAGAGGTACTGACAAGAGCAATGCAGAGCCCAGTATTGTCGTGAGATCCTATGATCCTTTGAGCAAGGAGATTCATCTGAAATTAGTTGTCATACAAGAGAGAAGGTAAGGCACATGCAGAAATTCAGGAGTTCAAATTTTGAATTGATATCATAGACAGTACCTGACGCTGGGCTCTCAGCAGTTCTAATAGGGGTTTGGCCACTGGAGTAGGGGTAAAGTGTGGTACAGTTGGGCCTGTGTTTACTGTGGCTACTGATCTATCTGATTTAACAGGTATCACTACCTTCTCCAAATACCTAGTTTGTATTCCTTGAGGATCTGCACTCATCCTCTTCCATTTGTACATCTATTACGAAAGAACAACATTTGACTGGAAAAACATAGTATGGAGACACATGGAATAGGTATAGAAAATGGATAGATATGTGTCGGGGATATACCCTGCAGTATGACCCGGCCGAACTTGGCGACTCACCAGAGACCCTGCTGATATTTGGCGACTTACTGATGACCCCGACGGCGGGTCAGATGAATGACAAGGCCCAAGGCCCAGAAGGTCGGTTCATGTGATGGTGGGCCGGCTTATGAGGAAAGGCATAAGGAATATTCTCCTACAAAGGAAGCAAGACTAGGACTCCACTTGTAATAGAGTAATCCTAATCCTACTAGGACTAGTAATGTAACCCCCCCCCTCAAACATACATATAAGGAGGGGCAGGGCACCCCAAGAGAGACAGAAAGTAATCGGTAAGGCTAGACACAACTAAAGGGGAGCCGACTTATGCGGCGACTCCCTCATGAGCATAATGAGACCTGGCCACAAACAGCATCTAGGGCTATTACCGGATGATGTTTCCCGGGGCCCAAAGCTATCTAAATCCTTGTCTTATGTGTTGATTACCTCGCGTCTCTCGATTCCGACCAACCCCTTTAAGCTACCGCATAGATGCATTGGCCTCACTACTAAGTCCTCACACTAGGACATCTGCCGTGACAAATCCCCGACAGTTGGCGCCCACCGTGGGGGCTTGTTGCACTAACCAACTCGGCTAAGTTCACGTGTGTGCGGTCCGGCCTCCTCTGTGTCACCAAGGAACCACCTTGCCGCTACCTGAGCTACGGTCTTGCCCGCAACCGGCCTCCGGCGGTGTTCACATCTCTGCATGCCGCCTCCACGCGCCTGTGATGCCCGGAGTTCTCCCGCCTCTGCTGCTCTCTCATCTCTGCGGTGAGCCACCGCGCGCGACCTGGCCTGCCTTGCCTCCGCCTGCTGCTGCTGTTGGTCCCGTGCAGCTGCATTTTCTCCTATAGCAGCGCCATCTCGAAGATCTTCCTGTGCCACGGCGCCGTCTCCACCCCGCGTCGAGTGGCCCCAACTGCTGTGAGCTGCCCGACCGTCAAGCGGCCTCTTCATGCAAGCTACTGCTATGGCCTGTTTCTGCCCCGGCCATCGAGTGGCCTGCCATCGTCGTACCTCGGGCCGCCGGCGCCCCTCGTGCATGTCCTGAGCCGTCGGTCCTCGTCGTGGCTCCCCTTGCCGCAGCCTCTACCGCAGAGCTGCTTTGCCCACGACCTCCTCGACCGCTGCTATTGAGCCGCCATGTCCTAGCATCACTCTTACGCTGAGCCGCCCACTGGCTTCATCACGTTGCGGTGCCCCGCCGGGTCTTGCTGCCGCGGCCGCCTTAGCTACCGCACGCCGAGTCGACCGCACGCCGCCGACCGCCTCCATGCTAAGATGTTGTTTTGCCTCGTGCGGGCTAGACTGGCCCTGAAACCGCCTGTTGCGCCGCCCTATTAACCCACCATGGAGCGCCCTGACTCGGCGTTGCCGCAGACTCATCTGTGTTGGCAAGATGTTTTTGTTGCCACCAAAGCTGCTGCCGGGGGCTCGCCGTGAGCTGTCAAAATGCCTCCACCTCCAACGTGATTAGTTCTGGGATCCTATTAAACAAAGGAACAGCAATGCTTTTCATCAGCTATTCACGTGACTACATTACTAAAGGACAAATCCTGGAGCAACAATCACTCACAGGCACAGTGAAACGCAGACATTTTCGACGCGCAAAGTAAAGCTGCGACCAGTGACGGTGATTTGGCAAGGATGTGACCCGTGATAACCCACAAGTATAGGGGATCGCAACAGCTTTCGAGGGTAGAGTATTCAACCAAAATTTATTGATTCAACACAAGGGGAGCCAAAGAATATTTTCAAGTATTAGCAGCTGAGTTGTCAATTCGACCACACCAAGAAACTTAGTATCTGCAGCAAAGTGTTTAGTAGCAAAGTAATATGATAGTGGTGGTAGCGGCAACAAAAGTAAAGACAGCAAAGGTAATGTTTTTGGTATTTAATAGTGATTATAACAGTAGCAACGAGAAAGTAAATAAGCGTAAACCAGTATATGGAAAACTCGTAGGCACCGGATCAGTGATGGATAATTATGCCAGATGTGGTTCATCATGTAACAGTCATAACATAGGGTGACACAGAACTAGCTCCAATTCATCAATGTAATGTAGCCATGTATTCCGTATATAGTCATACGTGCTTATGGAAAAGAACTTGCATGACATCTTTTGTCCTACCCTCCCATGGCAGCGGGGTCCTATTGGAAACTAAGGGATATGAAGGCCTCCTTTTAATAGAGAACCGAAACAAAGCATTAGCACATAGTGAATACATGAACTCCTCAAACTATGGTCATCACCGGGAGTGGTCCCGATTATTGTCACTTCGGGGTTGCCGGATCATAACACATAGTAGGTGACTATAGACTTGCAAGATAGGATCAAGAACTCACATATATTCATGAAAACATAATAGGTTCAGATCTGAAATCATGGCACTCGGGACCTAGTGACAAGCATTAAGCATAGCAAAGTCATAGCAACATCAATCTCAGAACATAATGGATACTAGGGATCAAACCCTAACAAAACTAACTCGATTACATGATAAATCTAATCCAACCCATCACCGTCCAGCAAGCCTACGATGGAATTACTCACGCACGGAGGTGAGCATCATGAAATTGGTGATGGAGGATGGTTGATGATGACGACGGCGACGAATCCCCCTCTTCGGAGCCCTGAGCGGACTCCAGATCAGCCCTCCCGAGAGGTTTTAGGGCTTGGCGGCGGCTCCGTATCGTAAAACGCGATGATTTCTTCTCTCTGATTTTTTTCTCTCCGAAAGCAAATATATAGAGTTGGAGTTGGCGTCGGAGGGCATCCAGGGGGCCCACGAGGTAGGGGGCGCGCCCTAGGGGGGGCGCCCCCCACCCTCGTGAGAAGGGTGTGGGCCCCCTGGTCTTCATCTTTGGCGAGGATTTTTTATTATTTCTTCTAAGATGTTCCTTGGAGTTTCAGGTCATTCCGAGATTATTTGTTTTCTGCACATAAAACAACACCATGGCAATTCTGCTGAAAATAGCGTCAGTCCGGGTTAGTTCCATTCAAATCATACAAGTTAGAGTCCAAAACAAGTGCAAAAGTGTTTGGAAAAGTAGATACGACGGAGATGTATCAACTCCCTCAAGCTTAAACCCTTCCTTGTCCTCAAGCAATTCAGTTGACAAACTGAAAGAAAGAAAGAAAAACTTTTACAAACTCTGTTTGCTCTTGTTATTGTAACTATGTCAAGCCAGCATTCAAGTTTTCAGCATAGATCATAACTAACCACATTTGCAATAATTCTCAGGTCACATAATTACTCATATCAATAGCATAATCAACTAGCAAGTCATAATAATAAATCTCGGATGACAACACTTTCTCAAAACAATCATAATATGATATAACAAGATGGTATCTCGCTTGCCCTTTCTGAGACCGCAAAACATAAATGCAGAGCACCTTTAAAGATCAAGGACTGACTAGTCATTGTAATTCATGGTAAAAGAGATCCAATCATAGTCACACCCAACATAGATTAATAGTGACGAATGCAAATGACAGCTGTGCTCTCCAGCTAGTGCTTTTTAATAAGAGGGCGATGACTCAACATGAAAGTAAATGGATAGGCCCTTCACAGAGGGAAGCATGGATTTGTAGAGGTGCCAGAGCTCGGTTTTGAAATAGAGATAAATTGTATTTTGAGCGGTATACTTTCATTGTCAACATAACAACCAAGAGATGGCGATATCTCCCATGCTACACACATTATAGGCGGTTCCCAAACAGAATGGTAAAGTTTATACTCCCCCTCCACCAACAAGCATCAATCCATGGCTTGCTCGAAACAACGAGTGCCTCCAACATACATCAGGTCCCAGGGGGAGTTTTGTTTGCAATTAATTTTGATTTAGTTTGCATAAAGCATGGGACTGGGCATCCCGGTGACCAGCCATTTTCTCGTGAGTGAGGAGCGGAGTCCACTCCTCTTGAGAATAACCCGCCTAACACGGAAGATAAGGACAGCCTTGGTTGATACATGAGCTATTCGAGCATACAAAACAGAATGTTTATTTGAAGGTTTAGAGTTTGGCACATACAAATTTACTTGGAACGGCAGGTAGATACCGCATATAGGAAGGTATAGTGGACTCATCTGGAATAACTTTGGGGTTTAAGGGATTGGATGCACAAGCAGTATTCCAGCTTAGTACAGGTGAAGGCTAGCAAAAGACTGGGAAGCGACCAACTAGAGAGCGACAACAACCATGTACATGCATTACAATTAATAAACATCGGATGCAAGCATGAGTAGGATATAATCCACCATGAACATAAATATCGTGAAGGCTATGTTGATTTTGTTTCAACTACATGCATGAACATGTGCCAAGTCAAGTCACTTAAATCATTCAAAGGAGGATACCACCCCATCATACCACATCATAACCATCTCAATAGCATGTTGGCACACAAGGTAAATCATTATAACAAATAGCTAATCAAGCATGGCACAAGCAACTACGATCTCTAATTGTCATTGCAAACATGTTTATTCATAATAAGCTGAATCTAGAATGAGGGACTCATCATATTTACAAAAACAAAAGAGGTCGAGTTCATACCAGCTTTTCTCATCTCAGTCAGTCTATCATATATCATCATAATTGCCTTTCACTTGCACGACCGAACGGTGTGAATAATAATAAAAGTGTACGTGCATTGGACTAAGCTGGAATCTACGAGCATCCAATAAACACGAGAAGACAAGGCAATATAGACTCTTGGTTAAATAAACAATAATGCATATAAGAGCCACTTCAACAATTTAATTATGGTCTTCTCCTACTGAACCCCAAATAAAAGAAAAGAAATAAAACTATTTACACGGGAAAGCTCCCAACAAGCAAAAGAAGAATGGGAAATATTTTTGGGTTTTCTTTTTAATTATTACTACTATAGCAGAAAAATAAACTACTACTAATTTTTTTGGTTTTTCTTAAGGTTTAACAAGCACACAAGAAGAAAGCAGGAAAAAGAAAATAAACTAGCATGTATATTACAATGAAAGAGTATGAGCACCGACATCTAGCAATGAGTGTGTGTGAACATAAATGTAATGTCGGTGAGAAATACGTACTCCCCCAAGCTTAGGCTTTTGGCCTAAGTTGGTCTATGGCCACGGCTGGCCTGGCGGATATCCATAATAATAGTTGTTGGGGTCGTACTGTGATGAGGAAGAAGAAGGCTCCGATTGCCACTGGCTGGCAATCATCTCCGGATCCCACTGATAGTTAGACTGTTGTGAAGGATCAAATTGTGGTTCCGGTTCTGGCTCCTCGGCTGGTGCAGGGTTCCGGTAGGCGTGGATAGCCGTCAATAGAACAAGGTACTTGCCTACAATCAAATCAAACAAAGAAGGATCAGGCAAGGTAATAATCTCAGGATGATGTTTATTAAAGAACAATTGATATTTAAGCTCTCCTGCCTTATTTTTAACAATAAAATCATGCGCCACCATACTTTTGTAATCTAAATAAACACGGGGCAGCACCTTTTCTTCCTTCTCAGCATGCCTAATAGGTATGTTAAAATGTGCAGCTAGGCGTGTGGCATAGACGCCTCCAAAGATGGGACCCTTAGTACGGTTCATACTTAACCGTCTAGCAATAATACCGCCCATACTAAAAGTGTTATCACTGTATAAACCGTGGTGTAGAATAATTATATCAGGGATGCTAAGGTTTCCACAGTTTCCGCATCCAATTAAACAACGACTAGCAAATAATGCAAAGTAACGTAAAACAGGAAAATGTATGCTAGTGATTCGTGCATCGGAAACCTTTCTAGTTTCTCCTACAGTGATAGTATCAATAAACCCAGCCATATCATCATGATGTGGTTCTTCTGTCTTGCCCTCAAAAGGGACTAAACAAATCTGACAGAAATCATAAAGTGACATCTCCTTATGCTCATCATATAAATGAAACTCCACCATAGGTGGTGAGTTCCTAGAATAAAAATGAAAGTTTTGCACAAAAGTATTTGTGAGTAAGAGATACTGATCGCATTGGTCGTGGAGGAAAGCAGTGAGGCCTGCATTGTGAGCCAATTCATGAAAATCTTCATAGATACCGGCTGCTCTCAAGAAATCTTCAGAAGGCCATTCACACGCCCAAATCTCCGCGATGCGCGGCAAATTATACTTAGGCTTCAGTGCCTTTTCCTTCGAGCTTTGGCTCAGTGAGTCCCTCAAAAATCTCCTCATTATTTTTCTGAAATAATCTGAAATTCTTAGTAACTTCAAACGAAAGTAAACCAAACTCAATAATATTGATCGCAACTACTCCTACAAGTGCCTAGAGCCTATATCAAGCATTAGAATTACTTGGAACCATATAAATTTGACATGCAAGCTCAAGAACATGGTCACCTATGCAACACAAATTTGCAAAGAATAAAGCACTAGAACAAAAACTAATTGGACCAAATGGAGGAGTCACATACCAAGGAACAATCTCCCCAAGCAGTTTTGCGAGAGGTGCTTTGAGCAAGGAGATCGAAAATCACAGCAAAAGTGGCTGGAACTCGTGCTTGAGTTGGTTTTTCGGGTTTGTGTGAGACAGAGGAAGAAGATGGGTGCTGGGATAAGTGGAGGAGGGCCACCGTGGGCCTACGAGGCAGGGGTGCGCCCTATAGGGGGGGCACCACCCTTGTGGCCAGGTGGCAGCTCCTCCCGCGGTAATTTTTGCACAGTAAATCCTCAAATATTCCCGAAAAAATCATATTAAATTGGCATGTAATTTTGTGGACTTTTATTTTTGGGATATTTTTATATTGCACGGATAAGCCAGGAAACAGACTGAAAAATACTATTTTTACTTTATTTCTACTAATTAACAGAAAATATAGAGAGGGTACAGAAGTTTGTGCTTCTAGTTTCATCCATCTCATGCTCATCAAAAAGAATCCGCTAACAAGGTTGATCAAGTCTTGTTAACAAACTCATTCCGATAATCACGAAACCGGAGAAATTTTGAATAACACTAAGTTACCTCAACGGGGATATGCACATCCTCTATAATAAGTATATCATATTTCTTTTTGACAGTAGGAAGAGGAAATTCAAAACCTCCAATTATAATCGATGGAATTTTTCCAATGGAGTTGATACTATGAACTTGAGGTTGTTTCCTCGGAAAGTGTACTGTATGCTCATTACCATTAACATGAAAAGTAACATTGCCTTTGTTGCAATTAATAACAGTCCCTACAGTATTAAGAAAAGGTCTTCCAAGAATAATAGACATACTATCATCCTCGGGAATATCAAGAATAACAAAGTCCGTTAAAATAGTAACGTTTGCAACCACAACAGGCACATCCTTGCAGATACCGACATGTATAGCAGTTGATTTATCAGCCATTTGCAAAGATATTTCAGTAGGTGTCAACTTATTCAGGTCAAGTCTACGATATAAAGAGAGAGGCATAACAGTAACACCGGCTCCAAGATCACATAAAGCAGTTTTAATATAGTTTCTTTTAATGGAGCAAGGTACAATAGGTACTCCGGGATCTCCAAGTTTCTTTGGTATTCCACCCTTAAAAGTATAATTAGCAAGCATGGTGGAAATCTCAGCTTCCGGTATCTTTCTTTTATTAGTAATGATATCCTTGATATATTTAGCATAAGGATTTATGTTGAGCACATCAGTTAATCGCATACGCAAAAAGATAGGTCTAATCATTTCAGCAAAGCGCTCAAAATCCTCATCATCCTTTTTCTTGGATGGTTTTGGAGGAAAAGGCATGGGTTTCTGAACCCAAGGTTCCCTTTCTTTACCATGTTTCCTAGCAACAAAGTATCTTTTATCATAACGTTGATTCTTTGATTGTGGGTTATCAAGATCAACAGCAGGTTCAACTTCTACATCATTGTCATTACTAGGTTGAGCATCATCATGAACATTTTCATTAATATTTTCATTAGGTTCATGTTCATTACCAGATTGTGTTTCAACATCAGACATAGATATATCATTGGATTATCAGGTGGTTCAGCAATATGTTCACTACAAGTTTGCACAGTTCTATCATTTTTCTTCTTCTTCTTTTTAGAAGAACTAGGAACATCATTATTATTTCTTTGAGAATCTTACTCGATTCTCTTAGGGTGGCCTTTAGGATACAAAGGTTCCTGAGTCATTCTACCAGTTCTAGTAGCCACTCTAACAGCATAATCATTTTTCTTACTATTCATTTCATCAAGCACTTCTTTTTGAGCTTTAAGTACTTGTTCTACTTGAGTGATAACCATAGAAGCATGTTTGCTAACAAGTTTAAGTTCACCTTTAATATTAGCCATATAATCACCCAAGCGTCTAATCATATAAGCATTTTCTTTTAATTGTCTACCAAAATAAGCATTGAAGTCGTCTTGCTTAAACATAAAGTTATCAAACTCATCCAAGCACTGACTAGCAATTTTAGTAGGAGGGACTTCAGTTTTATCATATCTATAGAGAGAATTTACCTTTACTACCTGTGTCGGGATATCGGGATCAGGAGGTTCTTCAGTAAATAAAGAATTGAGATCATATGTTTCTTCAACAGGCGGTATATTAAGACCATGTATTTCTTCAATAGGAGGTAAATTCTTAACATCTTCAGCTTTAATACCTTTCTCTTTCATAGATTTCTTTGCCTCTTGCATATCTTTGGGACTGAGAAATAGAACACCTCTCTTCTTCGGAGTTGGTTTAGGAATAGGCTCAGTAATTGGAGCAGGAGTTGGCTCAGGAGTTGGCTCAGGAGGTGCCCAATTATTTTCATTTGTGAACATATTATTCAATAGAATTTCAGCTTCATCCGGTGTTCTTTCCCTGAAAAGAGAACCAGCACAACTATCCAGGTAATCTCTGGAAGCATCAGTTAGTCCATTATAAAAGATATCAAGTATTTCAGGTTTCTTAAGAGGATGATCAGGCAAAGCATTAAGTAACTTGAGAAGCCTCCCCCAAGCTTGTGGGAGACTCTCTTCTTTAATTTGCACAAAGTTGTATATTTCCCTCAAAGTAGCTTCTTTCTTATGAGCAGAGAAATATTTAGCAGAGAAGTAATAAATCATATTCTGGGGACTACGCACACAACCAGGATCAAGAGAATTAAACCATATCTTAGCATCACCCTTTAATGAGAACGGAAATATTTTGAGTATATAGAAGTAACGCGATCTCTCATTATTAGTGAACAGGGCAACTATATCATTTAACTTAGTAAGATGTGCCACAACAGTTTCAGATTCATAGCCATAAAACGGATCAGATTCAGCCAAAGTAATTATATCAGGATCAACAGAGAATTCATAATCCTTATCAGGAGCACATATAGGTGAAGTAGCAAAAGCAGGGTCGGGTTTCATTTTATCTCTAAGTGATTCTTTGTTCCATTTAATGAATAACCTTTTAAGCTCATATCTATCCTTGCAAGCTAAAATAGCGGCAGAAGATTCCATATCAAAAAGATAGCCCTCAGGAATAACAGGCATATTTTCATCATCACTATCATCATCATATTCAGATTCAATAATTTCTTTTTCTCTAGCCCTAGCAATTTGTTCATCAAGAAATTCACCAAGGGGCATAGTAGTATCAGGCATAGAAGCAGTTTCATCATAAATATCATGCATAGCAGAAGTGGCATCATCAATAACATGCGACATATCAGAACGAATGGCAGAAGCAGGTGTAGGTGTCGCTAACTTACTCATGACAGAAGGTGAATCAAGTGCAGAGCTAGATGGCAATTCCTTACCTCCCCTCATAGTTGAGGGATAGATCTTGGTTTTTGGATCTCTCAAGTTCTTCATAATGATAAGCAGATATAAATCCCAAGTGACTCAAAGAATAGAGCTATGCTCCCCGGCAACGGTGCCAGAAATTAGTCTTGATAACCCACAAGTATATGGGATCGCAACAACTTTCGAGGGTAAAGTATTCAACCCAAATTTATTGATTCAACACAAGGGGAGCCAAAGAATATTCTCAAGTATTAGCAGCTGAGTTGTCAATTCAACCACACCAGGAAACTTAGTATCTGCAGCAAAGTGTTTAGTAGCAAAGTAATATGATAGTGGTGGTAGCGGCAACAAAAGTAAAGACAGCAAAAGTAATGTTTTTGGTATTTAGTAGTGATTATAACAGTAGCAGCGGGAAAGTAAATAAGCATAAACCAGTATATGGAAAACTCGTAGGCACCGAATCAGTGATGGATAATTATGCCGGATGCGGTTCATCATGTAACAGTCATAACATAGGGTGACACAGAACTAGCTCCAATTCATCAATGTAATGTAGGCATGTATTACGTATATAGTCATACGTGCTTATGGAAAAGAACTTGCATGACATCTTTTGTCCTACCCTCCCATGGCAGCGGGGTCCTATTGGAAACTAAGGGATATTAAGGCCTCCTTTTAATAGAGAACCGGACCAATGCATTAGCACTTGGTGAATACATGAACTACTCAAACTACAGTCATCATCGGGATGTGTCCTGACTATTATCAGTCCGGGGTTGCCAGATCATAACACATATCCTGGAGCAACAATCACTCACGGGCACAGTGAAACGCAGACATTTTCGACGCGCAAAGTAAAGCTGTGACCAGTGACGGTGATTTGGCAAGGATGTGACCCGTGATAACCCACAAGTATAGGGGATCGCAACAGCTTTCGAGGGTTGAGTATTCAACCAAAATTTATTGATTCAACACAAGGGGAGCCAAAGAATATTCTCAAGTATTAGCAGCTGAGTTGTCAATTCAACCACACCAGGAAACTTAGTATCTGCAGCAAAGTGTTTAGTAGCAAAGTAATATGATAGTGGTGGTAGCGGCAACAAAAGTAAAGACAGCAAAAGTAATGTTTTTGGTATTTAGTAGTGATTATAACAGTAGCAGCGGGAAAGTAAATAAGCGTAAACCAGTATATGGAAAACTCGTAGGCACCGAATCAGTGATGGATAATTATGCCGGATGCGGTTCATCATGTAACAGTCGTAACATAGGGTGACACAGAACTAGCTCCAATTCATCAATGTAGTGTAGGCATGTATTACGTATATAGTCATACGTGCTTATGGAAAAGAACTTGCATGACATCTTTTGTCCTACCCTCCCGTGGAAGCGGGATCCTATTGGAAACTAAGGGATATTAAGGCCTCCTTTTAATAGAGAACCGGAACAAAGCATTAGCACATAGTGAATACATGAACTCCTCAAAGTATGGTCATCACCGGGAGTGGTCCCAATTATTGTCACTTCGGGGTTGCCGGATCATAACACATAGTAGGTGACTATAGACTTGCAAGATAGGATCAAGAACTCACGTATATTCATGAAAACATAATAGGTTCAGATCTGAAATCATGGCAGTCGGGCCCTAGTGACAAGCATTAAGCATAGCAAAGTCATAGCAACATCAATCTCAGAACATAATGGATACTAGGGATCAAACCCTAACAAAACTAACTCGATTACATGATAAATCTCATCCAACCCATCACCGTCCAGCAAGCCTACGATGGAATTACTCACGCACGGCAGTGAGCATCATGAAATTGGTGATGGAGGATGGTTTATGATGACGACGGCGACGAATCCCCCTCTCCGGAGCCCCGAACGGACTCCAGATCAGCCCTCCCAAGAGGTTTTAGGGCTTGGCGGCGGCTCCGTATCGTAAAACGCGATGATTTGTTCTCTCTGATTTTTTTCTCTCCGAAAGCAAATATATAGAGTTGGAGTTGGCGTCGGAGGGCATCCAGGGGGCCCACGAGGTAGGGGGCGCGCCCCCCACCCTCGTGAGAAGGGTGTGGGCCCCCTGGTCTTCATCTTTGGCGAGGATTTTTTATTATTTATTCTAAGATGTTCCGTGGAGTTTCAGGTCATTCCGAGAATATTTGTTTTCTGCACATAAAACAACACCATGGCAATTCTGCTGAAAACAATGTCAGTTCGGGTTAGTTTCATTCAAATCATACAAGTTGGAGTCCAAAACAAGGGCAAAAGTGTTTGGAAAAGTAGATACAACGGAGACGTATCAACCCGCTAGGGACACGTCTGACATTTGATATGGTTTGATCCCCGGTATCCACGGTCATCGGATGAAAAACACCAGGTGAGATCCAACTAATTTATTTTTTATTTTGTTAGTACATATTGTTTTTTGTCAAAAGAGCAAGTACTCTAGCTTGTGATATTTCTTGATGCAGGACAAATTGTCTACTGCAAAGGTGACCATCATGTTATGGAGTTTATTGAATGACTCGTACTGGGAGTATATAATGAGTGTTGCGAAGATTATCAACTCGCCACCTTGCCTCCAGCTTCAGCATACAGAGCTCCGCTGTTCAACTATATGCCGGTTTATATCAAGGTCAAATATGGAGAATCTCAAGCCAACTCCTCGAATCGTCTTGTGACTCGGGGGCTACGATGACATGACTCGGAAAATTTTGTCAGCAAATTCAAGAACCCTGGATCATTGGAGGGAAAATAACTTGGTCTCAGGAGTACTGCCTCATTGGCGAATATTTAAAGGCCATTAGAAAATTTCCGGCTTAAAAACAAGGATTCCGGTTCAAGGATAATCTGTCTCCCACAAAGTTTTGAAGCTTTCAAATCCGGTTTAAAGTTCGGGTTCAAAAAGAATTAATCTCTCGCAAGTTCGAGATTTCAGAGAAATTAAAGGTTGCCAAAGAGAACTTGTTTCCATGATGCGCAGTTCAACCATGGGTGTCCTGCCTTACGACTTATCTTATTATGATCATTTGGGGGCTTCCTGCTCATCGAGCATAGCTGTCGGTACCCTCTTGATTGGCGCAATGCCAAAACTTATATAATCATTTGGGGGCTTCCTACTCATTGAGCATAGCTGTCGGTACCCTCTTGATCAGCGCAAGGCCGAAAACTTATATGGTCAATTGGGGGCTTCCTGTTCAAACATAGGTGTATTCACCAAAGAGAACATAGCTGTCGGTACCCTCTTGATCGGCTCGACACCACGCTTGTAAGTATGTCACTTGGGGGCTTCCTGTTCAAACATAGGTGTATTCACCAAAGAGAACATAGCTGTTGGTACCCTCTTGATCGGCTCAACGCCACGTTTGTAAGTATGTCACTTGGGGGCTTCCTGTTCAAACATAGGTGTATTCGACCGAAGAGAACAAAGCGTTACTACCCTCTTGACCAGGTTTGTTCAAACATAGGCATATTCGACCGAAGAGAACAAACTCTGACCGGGTCGTCCTACCTGTAACACCAGCTGCTTCAACTCCATCAGGTCATCCTGATTGACCTGCCAAACTCTTAATGATCGGTATTTACGGCGTATTTGACCAAGATCTAAGCTCGATTAAGGTTAAAACGGCGGCTTGTCATGCGAGAGTACGGTTTACAGAGTCAGATAGGTCCATGCTTCATAAGCCGCCTTCCTTGAAACTTGGATAAATCGACCCATGATACTGTTGCTCCGGCCCCGCGTACTCCTCATAAGTCTTTGAGCAAGACCAGACTTATCTAGGGTTCAAATGTCGATTGGGCACACTGTGACTCAGGATCACGGCAGCACGAACAATCCAGTGGCTCCAGCTAGTTTCATTGAAGATGACACTTTACTTTGACAGTCTACAAAAGCCCGGAATTTCTTTTGATTTCTTATTCGTATTTGAGTTTTTTCGTTGCTTTCCGGTTTTTTATGAGTCGGGCCCAGCTGCCCTACTTATGGCTCATATTTGAAGCATCTTCGGGCCTTTGCAACCCGCCATGATGGCAGACTCTAAGTCGCCAGTATATGATAATGGCCCAACTTGGCTGGATTTCATGATGATATTGAATGATTGAGGTTTTCATACCGGATTATATTATTCAAATCTTTAATATCCAACATGGCTGGATTTTTATGGTTATCAATAACCAATATTATGGTTGAGGTTTTCAAAGTCGCTTCAAGCGCAATGGCTATTATTTTATCAATGGATATAATTTATTCTACAATGGAAGGAATAGTCCCGAGTCGCTGCAGGCTTACGACCCGGCACTTGGGGGCTACATTATTCAAATTGAGATTACATCAAATATACAAGTCCCATGCCACTGCCAGCATGCACCATGGCACTTGGGGGCTAATGCAAAGTCATTTTTTGCTCACTTTATTGAAGACCCGACTCATCACATTGTAATGAGCCGACCCTTGGGGCCTACCAATTGCTCCTGTCAAAAATTCTAGGTACACAAGTTTTAATCCATCATATTGAAAGGTCCACTACTCAGTTGGTAGAGTACAAAGCTCTTAACCTTATGGACATGGGTTCAAGCCTCATGGTGAGAGTTACATCATATGATATTATTTTCAATGAAGCATATATAAAGTCCCTACTCATTATTGCATAGTGACCCGGTCCTTGGTGGCTACATTGGTTGAAGTTTTTATAAGAATAAGGAAATTACAAGTCCTAGGTTGCTGCAAGCATAACAAACCAACACTTAGGGGCTACATATGTGGAATATTCAGTTATGACTAGTGACTGAGATGAACAATCTGGATTTCTTCAAGGTTGCAACATTTATATCGAAACAAGTTTTAAGCTATCACTATGTTCTCCTCTTAAGACTTGGGGGCTACAGGTAATATGCATATAAAGGAGGAACATCTTCAAATTCTCAGTTTTGGGCAAATCAAGAAGATTAATTGTGTGACCCGGCGTGGGCAACAATCATGACCCGGTGTCTATAACAGTCATGACTTGGAGTCATCAGTTTTTATAACCCAGTGATTTTGGAAATCATAACTCAGCAAGTTCTACAAGCCGGCTCAATATCAGTTGAATATTTCAAAACCAATATTTTTGTCAAGTCAGAGCATTGAAGGCCGACTCAAATGGATTATTTATTCATTTGCAATATTTCTACAAGCAAATTGATTATGAAGCTGGTCTATTAACCCGGATTTTCTAGAAGGAAATGACCAGGACTTAAGGATGATCAGGTGCCGGCTTACAAGAATATTTAACCCGGAGTACAACCTGTCAAATTTGTTCTTGTGTTTATGTTGCAGATCAATTTAACATGGATAAATCCAAATTAACCTGGGGGCTAATGTCGGGGATACACCCCGCAGTATGACCCGGCCGGAAGTATGACCCGGCCGGACTTGGCGACTCACCAGTGACCCGACTGATATTTGGCGACTTACTGATGACCCCGACGGCGGGTCAGATGAATGACAAGGCCCAGAAGGCAGATTCATGTGATGGTGGACCGGCTTAAGAGGAAAGGCATAAGGAATATTCTCCTACAAAGGAAGCAAGACTAGGACTTGATACGTCTCCAATGTATCTATAATTTTTGATTGCTCCATGCTATTATATTATCTATTTTGGATGTTAATGGGCTTTATTTTACACTTTCATATCATTTTTGGGACTAACCTACTAACCGGAGGCCCAGCCCAAATTGCTGTTTTTTTGCCTATTTTAGAGTTTCGCCAAAAAGGAATATCAAATGGAGTCAAAACGGAATGAAACCTTCGGGAACGTGATTTTCTCAACGAACGTGATCCAGGAGACTTGGAGTGGGCTTCAATAAACAATCGAGGAGGCCACGAGGCAGGGGCGTGCCTACCCCCCTGGGCGTGCCCTCCACCCTCGTGGGCCCCTCGTTGCTCCACCGACATACTTCTTCCTCCTATATATATCCACGTACCCCCAAACATCCAGGAGCACCACGAAAACCTAATTCCACCGCGGCAACCTTCTCTACCCGAGAGATCCCATCTTGGGGCCTTTTCCAGAGCTCCGCCGGAGGGGGCATTGATCACGGAGGGCCTCTACATCAACTCCATGGCCTCTCCGGTGATGTGTGAGTAGTTTACTTCAGACCTTCGTGTCCATAGTTATTAGCTAGATGGCATCTTATCTCTCTTTCAATCTCAATACAAAGTTCTCCTCGATTTTCTTGGAGATCTATTCGATGTAATCTTCTTTTGCGGTGTGTTTGTCGAGATCCGATGAATTGTGGGTTAATGATCAAGTTTATCTATGAACAATATTTGAATCTCCTCTAAATTCTTTTATGTATGATTGGTTTATCTTTGCAAGTCTCTTCGAATTATCAGTTTGGTTTGGCCTACTAGATTGATCTTTCTAGCAATGGGAGAAGTGCTTAGCTTTGGGTTCAATCTTGCGGTGCTCGATCCCAGTGACAGAAAGGGAAACGACACGTATTGTATTGTTTCCATTGAGGATAAGAAGATGGGGTTTATATCATATTGCATGAGTTTATCCCTCTACATCATGTTATATTACTTAAAGCATTACTCTGTTCTTATGAACTTAATACTCTAGATGCATGCTGGATAGCGGTCGATGTGTGGAGTAATAGTAGTAGATGCAGAATCGTTTCAGTCTACTTGTCATGGACGTGATGCCTATATACATGATCAAACCTAGATATTCTCATAACTATGCTCAATTCTATCAATTTCTTGACAGTAATTCGTTTACCCACCGTAATACTTATGCTCTTGAGAGAAGCCACTAGTGAAACCTATGGCCCCCGGGTCTATCTTCCATCATATTAATCTTCCAACACTTAGCTATTTCTATTGCCGTTCATTTTACTTTGCATCTTTATATCTCATTATCATAAAAATACCAAAAATATTATCTTATCATATCTATCAGATCTCACTCTCGTAAGTGACCGTGAAGGGATTGACAACCCCTTTATCGCGTTGGTTGCGAGGTTCTTATTTGTTTGTGTAGGTGCGTGGGACTCGAGTGTGATCTCCTACTGGATTGATACCTTGGTTCTAAAAAACTGAGGTAAATACTTACGCTACTTTACTGCCTCACCCTTTCCTCTTCAAGGGAAAACCAACGCAGTGCTCAAGAGGTATCAAGAAGGATTTATGGCGCCGTTGCCGGGGAGATTCGCGCCAAGTCAAGTCAAGATTTGACTCCCGACAATGAACCATTTCTGGAGCCATTGCCGGGGAGTCTACGCACAAGTCAAGGCATACCAAGTACCCATCACAAACTCTTATCCCTCGCATTACATTATTTGCCATTTGCCTCTCGTTTTCCTCTCCCCCACTTCACCCTTGCCGTTTTATTCGCCCTCTATTTTCCATTCATTGCTTTCTTGCTTGCCTTGTCTTTATGGCTAGTCCTCTATCTTCTTCGTTGTCTCCCGAGAATGAAGTTCTTAATTTTAAGCAAAGGGAGGGAGAAAATCTAAAAGACGCTTGGTATAGAATTTGCAATGCTCAAAATAGATCTACCAGGAAGTAATCTACTTTCGTTCTTCTCCGCAATTTTTATGTAGGCGCTACTCCTTGGTACAGATATATGCTTGGTACCATTACCGGAGGGAATTTCTTGGGCAGCCATACTTTTGATTCTTATAATGCTATGATAGATTTGTTTGGCTCACCACCTCTTTTGGTTCATGGGACTATGTTAACTTTGGAACATGTGATGCAAAGGCTTGAAATTATTGAGAATAAAGTTGCTACTGTAGAGTTGATTGATAATTTGGATAAAAAGATCCACAACCAAATTACCCAATATGGATCTAAGGTGGGAGTTACTCTGAAAAGTTTTAATGAAAAAGAACCCATAGTTAATGAAAGAATAGATCAAGATTCTACTAGAATCGATAAACTTGAGAGAATTATCACCAACTTGGGTTCCGCTTTTTCTTCCGTTAAAAATACTCCAAATCCTTATACCAAAATTGCCAAGCTTGTTTATGTTCCTAAAAATAAGGGTGAATCCTCTAGTAAGGAAACTGCGGATTTAAAATCAATAAGTGTTCATCCCAATCTTTTTGCTATCATTAAGGAACCGTTTGCTACAAATGACTTTCTTGATTTTATGCCTAGGAGTTTGATAATTAATAAAAATAAAGAAACTCCTAGGGGTTATAGGTGTCTTATTGAAGAATTGCCCACCAAATATGGCAATACCTAGATCTATCCTTGCTTTTATGCCTAGCTAGGGGCGTTAAACGATAGCACTTGTTGGGAGGCAACCCAATTTTATTTTTATTCCTTGCTTTTTGATCCTGTTTAGTAATAAATAATTTATCTAGACTCTTTTTTGGTTGGGTTTTTGTGTTTAATTAGTGTTTGTTCCAAGTAGAACCGTTGGGAAGACTTGGGGAAAGTCTTTTTGATCTTGCTGTAAAAAACAGAAACTTTAGCGCTCACGAGAATTGCTGCGATATTTATTTGGAAAGTGATATTTAGTTAATTCTTTTTGCAGATGATTCCTCACGTCCAGAAATTTATTTTAGAATTTTTGGTGTTCCAGAAGTTTGCGTTAGCTACAGATTACTACAGACTATTCTGTTTTTGATAGATTCTGTTTTCCATGTGTTGTTTGCTTATTTTGATGAATCTATGGCTAGTAAAAGAGTTTATAAACCATAGAGAAGTTGGAATACAGTAGGTTTATAACCAATATAAATCAAGAATGAGTTCATTACAGTACCTTGAAGTGGTGTTTTGTTTTATTTCGCTAACGGAGCTCACGAGATTTTCTATTTAAGTTTTGTGTTCTGAAGTTTTCAGGTTTTGGGTAAAGATTTGATGGATTATGGAACAAGGAGTGGAAAGAGCCTAAGCTTGGGGATGCCCATGGAATCCAAAGGTAAATTCAAGGACACCAAAAAGCCTAAGCTTGGGGATGCCCCGGAAGGCATCCCCTCTTTCATCTTCGTCTATCGGTAACTTTACTTGGAGCTATATTTTTATTCACCACATGATATGTGTTTTGCTTGGAGCGTCTTGTATGATTTGAGTCTTTCCTTTTTAGTTTACCACAATCATCCTTGCTGTACAGACCTGATAGAGACTCACATGATTTGAAATTTATTAGAATACTCTATGTGCTTCACTTATATCTTTTGGGCCATATAATTTTTGCTCTAGTGCTTCACTTATACCTTTTAGAGCACGGCGGTGGTTTTATTTTATAGAAATAATTGATCTCTCATGCTTCACTTATATTATATTGAGAGTCCTTTAGAACAACATGGAAATTTGCTTTTAGGAATAATATAAAAACTTTCATAGAAAGTGCATTGAATACTATGAGAAGTTTGATTCTTGATAATTGTTTTGAGGTATGGAGATGGTGATATTAGAGTCATGCTAGTTTTTTTGACAGAAAGACTGTAAGGGAACCCCCTACAGTATAATTGGTGCAACAAACCCAAATTGCAAGTACCATGCCTTGAACCTAGGTGGGTGGGAAGGCACCAGCCCCTTCCCACCACTAGGCTATGCCTTAGTCTGCTAGAGTCATGCTAGTTGAGTAGTTGTGAATTTGAGAACTACTTCTGTTGAAGTTTGTGATTCCCGTAGCATGCACGTATGGTGAACCGCTATGTGACGAAGTTGGAGCGTGATTTATTTATTGATTGTCTTCCTTATGAGTGGCGGTCGGGGACGAGCGATGGTCTTTTCCTACCAATCTATCCCCCTAGGAGCATGCGCGTAATACTTTGTTCCAATAACTAATAGATTTTTGCAATAAGTATGTGAGTTCTTTATGACTAATGTTGAGTCCATGGATTATACGCACTCTCACCCTTCCACCATTTCTAGCCTCTCTAATACCGCACACTTTGCGCTGGTATCATACACCCACCATATACCTTCCTCAAAACAGCCACCATACCTACCTATTATGGCATTTCCATAGCCATTCCGAGATATATTGCCATTGCAAGTTTCCACCATTCCGTTATTATGACACGCTTCATCATTGTCATATTGCTTGCATGATCATGTAGTTGACATCGTATTTTTGGCAAAGCCACCGTTCATAATTCTTCATACATGTCACTCATGCATCATTGCACACCCCGGTACACCGCCGGAGGCACTCACATAGAGTCATATTTTGTTCTAAGTATCGAGTTGTAATTCTTGAGTTGTAAGTAAATAAAGTGTGATAATCAGCATTATTAGAGCATTGTACCAAGTGAGGAAAGGATGATGGAGACTACGATTTCCCCACAAGTCGGGATGAGACTCCGGATGAAAAAAAAGAGAAAGGCCATAAAAAAGGAGAAGGCCCAAAAAATGAGAGAAAAAGAGAGAAGGGGCAATGTTACTATCCTTTTACCACACTTGTGCTTCAAATTAGCACCGTGTTCTTCATATAGAGAGTCTCTTGAGTTATCACTTTCATATACTAGTGGGAATTTTTCATTATAGAACTTGGCTTGTATATTCCAATGATGGGCTTCCTCAAAATGCCCCAGGTCTTCGTGAGCAAGCAAGTTGGATGCACACCCACTTAGTTTCTTTTGTTGAGATTTCATACACTTATAGCTCTAGTGCATTCGTTGCATGGCAATCCCTACTCACTCACATTGATATCTATTGATGGGCATCTCCATAGCCCGTTGATATGCCTAGTTGATGTGAGACTATCTTCTCCTTTCTGTGTTCTCCAAAACCACCATTCTATTCCACCATAGTGCTATATCCATGGCTCACGCTCATATATTGCGTGAAGATTGAAAAAGTTTGAGAACATCAAAAGTATGAAACAATTTCTTGGCTTGTCATCGGGGTTGTGCATGATTTAAATATTTTTTTGGTGAAGATAGAGCATAGCCAGACTATATGACTTTGTAGGGATAACTTTCTTTGGCCATGTTATTTTGAGAGGACATAATTGCTTAGTTAGTATGCTTCAAGTATTACTATTTTTTTGTCAATATTAAACTTTTATCTTGAATCTTTCGGATCTGAACATTCATGCCACAATAAAGAAAAAAATTACATTGAGAAATATGTTAGAAAGCATTCCACATCAAAAATTCTTTTTTATCATTTACGTACTCGACGACGAGCGGGAATTAAGCTTGGGGATGCTTGATACGTCATCAATGTATCTATAATTTTTGATTACTCCATGCTATTATATTATCTATTTTGGATGTTAATGGGCTTTATTTTACACTTTTATATAATTTTTGGGACTAACCTACTAACCGGAAGCCCAGCCCAAATTGCTGTTTTTTTATTTTAGAGTTTCGCCGAAAAGAAATATCAAATGGAGTCCAAACGGAATGAAACCTTCGGGAACGTGATTTTCTCAATGAACGTGATTGAGGAGACTTGGAGTGGGCTTCAAGAAACAATCGAGGAGGCTACGAGGCAGGGAGCGCGCCTACCCCCCTCGGTGCGCCCTCCACCCTCGTGGGCCCCTCGTTGTTCCACCGACGTACTTCTTCCTCCTATATATATCCACGTACCCCCCAAACATCTAGGAGCACCACGAAAACCTAATTCCACCGCGGCAACCTTCTCTACCCGAGAGATCCCATCTTGGGGCCTTTTCCAGAGCTCCACCGGAGGGGGCATTGATCATGGAGGGCCTCTAAATCAACTCCATGGCCTCTCCGGTCATGTGTGAGTAGTTTACTTCAGACCTTCGGGTCCATAGTTATTAGCTAGATGGCTTCTTCTCTATCTTTGAATCTCAATACAAAGTTCTCCTCGATCTTCTTGGAGATCTATTCGATGTAATCCTCTTTTGCGGTGTGTTTGTCGAGATCCGATGAATTGTGGGTTAATGATCAAGTTTATCTATGAACAATATTTGAATGTCCTCTGAATTCTTTTATGTATGATTGGTTTATCTTTGCAAGTCTCTTCGAATTATCAGTTTGGTTTGGCCTACTAGATTGATCTTTCCTGCAATGGGAGAAGTGCTTAGCTTTGGGTTCAATCTTCCGGTGCTCGATCCAGTGACAGAAAAGGAAATGACATGTATTGTATTGTTTCCATCGAGGATAAAAAGATGGGGTTTATATCATATTGCATGAGTTTATCCCTCTACATCATGTCATCTTACTTAAAGCATTACTCTGTTCTTATGAACTAAATACTCTAGATGCTTGGTGGATAGCGGTCGATGTGTGGAGTAATAGTAGTAGATGCAGATTCGTTTCGGTCTACTTGTCACGGACGTGATGCCTATAACATGATCATAACTAGATATTCTCATAACTATGCTCAATTCTATCAATTGCTCGACAGTAATTCGTTTACCCACCGTAATACTTATGCTCTTGAGAAAAGCCACTAGTGAAACCTATGGCCCCCGGGTCTATCTTCCATAATATTAATCTTGCAAGACTTAGCTATTTCTATTGCCGTTTATTTTACTTTGCATATTTATTTCTCTTTATCGTAAAAATACCAAAAATATTATCATATCTATCAGATCACACTCTCGTAAGTGACCATGAAGGGATTTACAACCCCTTTATCGCGTTGGTTGCGAGGTTCTTATTTGTTTGTGTAGGTACGTGGAATTTGAGCGTGATCTCCTACTGGATTGATACCTTGGTTCTCAAAAACTGAGGGAAATACTTACGCTACTTTACTGCATCACCCTTTCCTCTTCAAGGGAAAACCAACGTAGTGCTCAAGAGGTAGTAGGACTCCAATTGTAATAGAGTAATCCTAATCCTACTAGCACTAGTCATGTAACCCTCCCATTCAAACATATATAAGGAGGGGCCGGTCACCCCAAGAGAGATAGAAAGTAATCGATAAGGCTGGACACAACTAAAGGGGAGCCGGCTTATGCGGCGACTCCCTCATGAGCATAATGAGACCTAGCCACAAACAGCATGTAGGGCTATTACCGGATGATGTTTCTCGGGGCCCGAAACTATCTAAATCCTTGTCTTATGTGTTGATTTCCTCGTGTCTCTCAATTCCGACCAACCCCTTCAAGCTACCGCATAGATGCGTTGGCCTCACGACTAAGTCCTCACACTAGTTCATTTGCCGTGACATATCCATGACAGTATGGCATATACTCATATATGATGCTTAAACTAAGCTAATGGTGTAATAAAGTAGAAGTAATGCAAGAGGTCAGATGCAAAATATGTCCGACCAATACAACTTTGCCAAGTTAGAGCAAGCAGCTTGATGGGTGAATAAGATAGGCCATCCTCTACCATGCCAAGTTTGTTAGGTAGTGGATTGTTCCGCAATATTCCTCTCGTGCGCCCATTCTCATATTCATTTTGATAATGTTCAATACCTGACATGCATGAAAACATAAAAACAAGTGAAATTATCTTTGTAATGCATAAGTGATTCTAATCCAATACTTCCTCCCTATAAACCACTTTGTGCTCTCTCTGCAATTCTTCTAAGAGGTGACATGCATGCTGTAATTTGTTGTGTGCATTAATATAATGTGGCCTGCTACTGAAAATATGAGAGCTCAAGAAGTGATGATACTTCGTAGATGACAACTTCAACATATAGTAAAGAAGAACAAGTCGACCTGACCTGACGGATTCAAAATATACTAAGGGAGAATAACTCGACCTGACCAGTTGACCGCAAGAGAAGAGGGTCATCTTAAACAAGAGCGGAAGAGCAAGCAGATTGAATATATTACAAGTCTTTCTATACAATGTCGGTTGGCCACCCATGATGAACCAGAGCGCACAGAGAAATAGTATTCCTTCCAGTCTCTCCATATGTGGCTCACATGCATTTCGAAACTAAAGTAGGAACATTTAGCTGACCAATTAAACATCTCTCAGTTTTACTAATATCAGCATAATATCAGATTTGAATTTGTACAACTAAGCTTGTTTAGCTCGATGGGTGGAGCAGTGCTATTACGACGCGAACCACGTAGGCTGATCGTGGTCATCATAAAATGGGGAAACTGTAAGCATGATGAGTATAGTGTTGACCGTGGCAGTGGGATGGTAGATCTGAAGATGCAAACCGCGCAAAGGGTAGTTAGCAACCGATGTTTGCTTTGAAATAACAACTAATATTTGGTATGGACAAGAAAGTACAGTCAAAAAGTGACAAAGAAATGCAGTTCTGCTGTCTCTCTATATGTCGCGACATGCATTTGGAAACTCAAGTGGGACCTTTAGCTAACCAATTAAATGTTTTTGTTAACTAATATCAGTATTATATCACAATCATATTTGAACAACTAAGCTTTGGAATTTCAAACTTTTTTTTCAACTTTCACGCAATACATGAGAGTGAGCCATGGATATAGCAATATGGGTGGAATAGAATATAATGAGGAGGTTATGTCGAGAAGAAAAAAAGGAGAAAGTCTCACATCGACGCAGCTAATCAATGGGCTAGGGAGATGCCCATCAATTGATGGCAATGCAAGGAGTAGGGATTGCCATGCAACGGATGCACTAGAGCTATAAATGTATGAAAGCTCAACAAAAGAAACTAAGTGGGTGTACATCCAACTTGCTTGCTCACGAAGACCTAGGGCACTTGAGGAGGCCCATTGTTGGAATATACAAGCCAAGTTCTATAACGAAAAATTCCCACTAGTATATGAAAGTGACAAAACAAGAGACTCTCTATCATAAAGATCATGGTGCTACTTTGAAGCACAAGTGTGGAAAAAGGATAGTAGCATTGCCCCTTTTTATTTTCTTTTTTCCTTTTTATTTTCTTTTTTCGTTTTTTGGGTCTTCCTTTTATTTATGGCCTTTCTCTTTTTTGGGGACAATGCTCTATTAATGATGATCATCACACTTCTATTTATTTACAACTCAATGATTACAACTCGATACTAGAACAAGATATGACTCTATATGAATGCCTCCAGCGGTGTACCGGGATGGGAAATGAATCAAGAGTGACATGTATGATAAATTATGCATGGTGGCTTTGCCACAAATACGATTTCAACTACATAATCATGCAAGGCAATATGACAATGATGAAGTGTGTCATAATAAACGGAACGGTGGAAAGTTGCATGGCAATATATCTCAGAATGGCTATGGAAATGCCATAATAGGTAGGTATGGTGGCTGTTTTGAGGAAGATATAATGAGGTTTATGTTTGATAGAGCGTATCATATCACGGGGTTTGGATGCACCGGCGAAGTTTGCACCAACTCTCAAGGTGAGAAAGGGCAATGCACGGTACCGAAGAGGCTAGCAATGATGGAAGGGTGAGAGTGCGTATAATCCATGGACTCAACATTAGTCATAAAGAAGACACATAATTATTGGAAAAATCTACAAGTCATCAAAACCAAGCATTACGTGCATGCTCCTAGGGGGATAGATTGGTAGGAAAAGACCATCGCTCGTCCCCGACCGCCACTCATAAGGAAGACAATCAAATAACACCTCATGTTTCAAATTTGTTACACAACGGCCACCATACGTGCATGCTACATGACTTGCAAACTTCAACACAAGTTTTTCTCAAATTCACAATTACTCAACTAGCACAACTCTAATATTACTATCTTCATATCTCAAAACAATTATCAAGCATCAAACTTCTCTTAGTATTCAATGCACTTATATGAATGTTTTTATTATATCAAAAGCAAAATACCATGCTGTTCTAAAGGACTCTCAAAATAGTACAAGTGAAGCCCAATTATTTCTATAGAATAAAACCACCACCGTGCTCTAAAAGATATAAGTGAAGCACTAGAGCAAATGACAAACTACTCCAAAAGATATAAGTGAAGATCAATGAGTAGTTGAATAATTATGCAACTATGTGAAGACTCTCCCATTTAATAATTTCAGATCTTGATATTTATTCAAACAACAATCAAAACAAAGTAAAATGACATTCTAAGAATGGTAAACATCATGTGAAGAAGCAAAAACTTAGGATCAACCGAAGATAGTTATTGAAGAAGAAAGGTGGGATGCCAACCGGGGCATCCCCAAGCTTAGACGCTTGAGACTTCTTGAGATATTATCTTGGGACGCCTTGGGAATCCCCAAGCTTGAGCTTTTGTGTCTCCTTAATTCCTCTCATATCACGGTCTCCCTAAATCTCAAAAGCTTCATCCACACAAAACTCAACAAGGACTTGTGAGATAAGTTAGTATAAACCAATGCAAAAACCTTATCATGCTCTACTGTAGCAAATCACTAAAATTATTATTCAACATTGCATACTAAATTCCTCTGCATATTTAATACTCCTATCCTCAAATAGAATCATTAAAGAAGCAAACATATGCAAACAGTGCAAACATAACATCAATCTGCCTAAACAGGACAGTCTGTAAAGAATGCAGCAAGATCCATACTTCCCTAGCTCCAAAAATTATGAAAGAAAATTCCCACTGTAGTAAATTTATCAGAGCTTAATATGCAAAAGGTTTAAACATTTTATCACATTGTTACTTTTCTAGGGAATTATTGCAACAGCGGTAAACTTTCTGTTTTCAAACAGCAACATGAAGACTTGTAAAATAGGCATAGTAAAGGCTATCAATGCCACATTTATTGAAATAAAAGATGCAAAACATTGTTCTAAACAACAGTAATAAAATCATAATAAAATAATTGATGCTCCAAGCAAAACACATATCATGTGGTGATTAAAAATATAGCTCCAAGTAAAGTTACCGATGAATGAAGACGAAAGAGGGGATGCCTTCCGGGGCATCCCCAAGCTTAGGCTCTTGGTTGTCCTTGAATATTACCTTGGGGTGCCTTGGGCATCCCCAAGCTTAGGATCTTGCCACTCCTTATTCCATAGTCCATCGAAACTTTACCCAAAACTTGAAAACTTCACAACACAAAACTTAACAGAAAACTCGTAAGCTCCATTAATATAAGAAAACAAATCACCACTTAGGTACTGTTGTGAACTCATTCTAAATTCATATTGGTGTAATATCTACTGTATTCCAACTTCTCTATGGTTCATACCCTCCGATACTACTCATAGATTCATCAAAATAAGCAAACAACACATAGAAAACAGAATATGTCAAAAACAGAATAGGCTGTAGTAATCTGTAGGTTACGAATACTTCTGTAACTCCACAAATCCTGAGAAATTAGGAAGTCCTAGGAAATTTGTTTAATGATCTACTGCAGTTGGAATTGGTATTTTATCGCTCTCTGGTAAAAAATGAAAATTATTCTCGTGAGCGCATACTTTGTGTTTTTTACAGCAAGATCAAATTACAATCACCCAAGAAGATCCTAAAGGCTTTACATGGCACAAACACTAATTAAAACATAAAAAACACAAACATAACAGAGGATAAATGAATTTTTATTACTAAACAGGAGCAAAAAGCAAAGAACAAGAATAAAATTGGGTTGCCTCCCAACAAGCGCTAACATTTAACGCCCCTAGCTAGGCATGATGATTTCAATGATGCTCACATAAAAGAAGAGAATTAAAACATAAAGAGAGCATCATGAAGAATATGACTAACACATTTAAGCCTAACCCACTTCCTATGCATAGGGATTTTGTGAGAAACCAACTTGTGGAAACAAGAATCAACTTGCATAGGAAGGTAAAACAAGAATAACTGCAAAATTTTAAGCACATAGAGGGGAAATTTGATATTATTGCAATTCCTACAAGCATATGATCCTCCCCCATAATAATTTTCAGTAGCATCATGAATGAATTCAACAATATAACCAGCACCTAAAGCATTCTTTTCATGATCTACAAGCATATATATTTTATTACTCTCCACACAAGCAAAATTCTTCTCATGAATAATAGTGGGAGCAAACTCAACAAAATAATTATCATGTGAGGCATAATCCAATTGAAAACTAAAATCATGATGGAAAGTTTCATGTATATCATTATTCTTTATAGCATAAAAGTCATCACAATAATCATCATAGATAGCAACTTTGTTCTCATAATCAATTGGAACCTCTTTCGAAATAGTGGATTCATCACAAAATAAAGTCATGACCTCTCCAAATCCACTTTCATCAATATAATCATCATAAATAGGGGTCATGCTTTCATCATAATAAATTTGCTCATCAAAACTTGGGGGACAAAAAATATCATCTTCATCAAACATAGCTTCCCCAAGCTTGTGGCTTTGATATCATTAGCATCATGGATATTCAAGGAATTCATACTAACAACATTGCAATCATGCTCATCATTCAAATATTTAGTGCCAAACATTCTAATGCATTCTTCTTCTAGCACTTGAGCACAATTATCAGAATCCTTATTTGAAAGTGCGTTATATCGACTAGAGGGGGGGTGAATAGGCAATTTTTATGAAATTCTTCACTAAGGAATTTGCCGGTGAAGAAATTCCTCAGCGAAGAACTACTAGCAGCGGAATAAGTACTCAAAGGTAAACATAACAGAATACAAGCATAGTCATCATGATGAAATGAAGACAGGCACAAAGTACATGAAGCATAATGACAGGATAACACAGGATGAAGACAAACAGACTGAAGAAATTGAACTGAGGAAATTGAGAAAGTCTTCAGTCAAAGTCTTCAAACACAGATATGAACAAACATACAGCACAGTTATGAGGAAATGAAAGAGTTGAGGAAATAGAACCAGTAAGCTCGATGAAGACAATGATTTGGTAGACCAGTTCCAACTGCTGTCTCAGTTATACGTCTGGTTGGAGCGGCTGAGTATTTAAACTCGAGGACACACAGTCCTGGACACCCAGTCAAGGACACTTAGTCCAAGACACCTAGTCCTCACCGTATTCTCCTTGAACTAAGGTCACACAGACCTCGTCCAATCACTCGTGGTAAGTGTTCAGGTGACTTCCAAACCTTCACAAACTTGGTCACTCAGCGATCCACAATTCCTCTTGGATGCTCTAGACCATGACGCCTAACCGTCTGGAAGAAGCACAGTCTTCAAAGGTAACAAGCGTCGGATCCACTCAGGATCAATCTCTTCAGTGATGCTCAATCACTTGGGGTTTGTAGGTGTTTGGGTTTTGGGTTTTTGGTTTTTCCTCACTTGATGATTTTCGCTCAAAGTCCTTGGAGGATGGGTTGCTCTCAAATGACAAGTGTCAGTTTCTCTCGGAGCAGCCAACCAGCTAGTGGTTGTAGGGGGCGGCTATTTATAGCCTAGGGAGCAGCCCGACATGATAAGACATAAATGCCCTTCAATGATATGACCGTTAGGTGGATAGATATTTTGGGACAGCTGGCGCATAGCACAACAACGGTCGGAATTTTGAGTAGCAAAATCCTCAGGGCTATCATGTTCCTCACTGTGTAGGCAATCCGCACTGGCGAATTCCTAACTCCTTAGTCAGGACAAATTCCTCAGAGACCAGAAGAACTTCGTCTGTCACTGAAGAAATTGAGTGAACTGTATGAGATTTCCAATGGCTTCACCCGAAGGGATTGGTAGGTGTAGGATTTTGAGTTGAGCATCACATGGAAATTTTTCCTTAGTATTTCCTCGACCCCCTTTAACAGTACGGTGTTTCCTGTGACTCAAGAAAGAGAAAAACAAAACTATGAACACGAAAGTCTTCAAGCTTCATATTTCTCGCATGAATATCAAGTCTTCATGGACACACCAATTTCTTCACTTTCAAAGTCTTCATGAAAGTCTTCAGACATACCAAAATCTTCAGTCGAAGATATTCATTTTTAGGGGTCGACTTTTCCTGTAAATATCAAACTCCTCATAGACTTATAGACCTGTGTACACTCACACACACATTAGTCCCTTAACCTATAAGTCTTCAATACACCAAAATCACTAAGGGGCACTAGATGCACTTACAATCTCCCCCTTTTTGGTGATTGATGACAATATAGGTTAAGTTTTGAACGGGGATAAACATATGAAGTGTAAATACTGATATTGAGGAATTTGATTGCAAGATATAGAAGCACTCCCCCTGAAGATGTGCATAGTGAGGAATTTGCTTTTGAAGCAATGCACACTTGAAGAGTTGAATCATGGAGATCTCCCCCTATATCTTGTAATTCATACACGCATTTAACATATAATATGAATAATTTGAATTGAATGATGAAATATGGTGCCTGATGAAATTCAGCATGCGTGCAATAATATTTAACGAGGAATAAGCATGTAGAATAGTGCATCAAGAGTATGAGAGCACAGTGCATCAAAAGTATCAGAGCACCATCGGGTATAAGATTACAACTCGATCCAAAAAAGTTTCAGAAGAACGAGAGTTGTAACTTAGCAAAAAAAACGCCCATATAGTAGACCCGCTTGAAGACTAACTCATATCCCCCCTTTGTCATCGAATGACCAAAAGGATCAAAAATGAGGACTAACGCCCCTGAAGATAATCATGTTGATGAAGGAGCGCCAGCGTTGTTGGGGTCGTTTGTTGATGTAGGGCCTGCCGCAGTGTCGTCCAAATCTTCATGTTCATCAGTGTCGTGCGATGAAGAATATGAGCTGGCCACCAGAGAAGGAACCTTGACCTTCTTGAATTTCTTCGGTGGAGGTGCAGACCAGTCAAAATCTTCATTAAGACCCATGTTCTTCAGATCTTCTTCACCATACAGATGTGACAGGATTTCCCAGGTGCGACCGAAGACTTGATGGAGGTAGTAGTGGTTTTTCTTCACTGCATTGTGTGTGGCAGTCATGTTGTGAAGAAGTGAACCAAACTGACGCTTAACCCATTTGTGATTTCGATCCACCTTCTGGTGAAGACTAAGCAGAAGTTCACAGTCAGTCATCACGCGCAGAGCAGTGGCTTGAGGAGTGGACTTAGGTGCATTGGCAGAGTCATGTGTGGCAGAGTCATCATTGGTGGAATAAGATGCAGCTTTGCGAAACTGACCATCCAATGGACGAATGCCTTCATCAATTACAGCTGGTGCCTTGCCCTTTCCATCAACTAAGGAATATGTCTACTTGAGGACTTCAATTGGGGGCAAGTAGCTGAGATGATTCTGGAAATCAGCTTTGTAGTTGAGTGAAGACCTTGTCCTGAGGAATCTCATGATCCAAGGTGCATAAGGCTTCAGCTCAAACGGAGACAATGAAACATTGGCCATAGTCCTCATGAAGAAATCGTGATAATTGACAGGAATGCCATGAACGATGTTGAATACCAGATTCTTCATGATGCCCACAATTTCCTCATCAGATGAGTCATGGCCTTTGATAGGACGGATTGTCCTCGTAAGAATACGATAGATAGTTTTGGGCACGTACAACAATTCCTTCACGAGGAATTTGGTTCTTGGTGCTTGACCTGGCTTCAAAGGTTTCATCAGCACCTGCATGTAATGATGTGTGAGCTCAGGTTCACTGTAGATGCAGCGAGCTTCTTCAAGGGGAGGACCGAGTGGTAGAGCACGAAGCAATTCAGAGGCTGGTGCAGTGTAGTGAGTGTTTTCAGACATCTAGTCCAGCACCCATGAATTCACATCATCAGCATCTCCGGTGATGTGCAGCGTTGCATAGAATTAAAGAATCAGTTCTTCATTCCAATCGCAGATGTCAGAGCAAAAGTTGAGCAGCCCAGTGTCGTGAAGAACACTGAGGACTGGTGCGAAGCACGACAGAGATTCCATATCCATGTGAGGAATATGCTCATGGTAGAAAATCTTCTCCTTGTTGAACAGCACTGAGGAATAGAAATTGGCTTGACTAGCAGTCCAGAAACGCCTCTTCCTAATGCGAGCAGAGTCATATGGGTTGTAATCTTCGAAGAATACGTGCTCGCCGAAGAAATCATCAGCCTTGAACTTTTGCTTGCGTGAGAATGGATCCTTTGGCTTCGGCAGAGGAGTGTCTATGAGTTGCATCACGGCCTCAGGAATCTCAATCACAGGTTCTTCAGGCTGAGGAATTTCTGGTTCCTCCTCAGTGGCAGTCTGCGTAGTTGGTTGTTCAGCAGCAGCAGTTTCATCAGCGCTAGTGGCTGGAATTTCCTCATGGACAGATGCAGTGGGATGAGTTTCTTTAGAGCCCATGTGAACAGTTTGTGTGGGGGACTGAGGAATTTGCTGTAGAGGAGTGAGCATTGGAGAGTTTGGATGCTGACTTTCCCAGAATTCATCACTGATTACGGGTGTGGAGCAGCCAATGTCCACATCATCATCTTCCATTTCTTCAA
Organism: Triticum urartu; assembly: GCF_003073215.2. Classification (NCBI taxonomy): domain Eukaryota; kingdom Viridiplantae; phylum Streptophyta; class Magnoliopsida; order Poales; family Poaceae; genus Triticum; species Triticum urartu. Next base: position 388,468,650 of record NC_053025.1, read on the forward strand.
TGCCAGCCTCTTCAGCTGTGAACTGAGGCACAGGCGAGGAGATGATAGGTGTTGAAGGGATCGCATCCACTTCAATTTCTTCATCCAACGGTTCAGACGAAGCAACAGAATGAGTTGCTTCATCAGATCCGCTGGGGATCACATATTCTTCATCAAAAGGAACAAGGTCCTTTGATGGCCTGGATGAGATGGGAACAACATCAATCGGATGTGCAAATGAACTTGTCATAGGCTTCATTTTCTTCGGAGCTTAATAATCTGAAGCAGCTGATGCTTTCCTTTTCTTCACTGCAGCACGCTCTACAGCCTTGGTCTTCTTCACATCCGATGCAGATGGAAGGATTGGAGTTGAAGTTGGTGCAGGAGCAGCTGAGGAATCTGGTTGATTTTCTTTAGGCACAACTGATGCAGTTGCCCTGAGTTCTTCAGTTTCTTCAGCACACCACTAGTGGGTGCCCTGGCAATTTCTTCAACGGCTGGAATGCAGTCATCAGCCCTGGAACTCCCATTATCTTTAGCAGCCTGATTGTCATCAGCGGTGCTGGCATTTTCTTTAGTAGGCTGAAGGAATTTCCTGTTTGCGTTGGGGCTGCAACATTGGAAGTGAAGTTATCCGCAAGTTTCACAAAACGAACCTTGGCTCCAAGCCAATCAGCGCGATATGCTTCAAAGTCATCACTGAGTTTCTTAATCTCAGTCTGAGTAGTGACAAGTTCTTTAGTTGTCATAGAGACAACGTTTTTCTTCAGATAGCGCTCTTTCTTGTACTGCACTTTCTTGATCTGCCTGGCCTTCTCAAATTTCCACTTTTCTTCTTGAATGAAGTGGGTCAACATGTGACTCTGGCCAGGAGTCAGCTTGAAGTCAGGCAAGGGAGTGTTGGGGTCCTTGTGCCAATCATCAATGTAGTCGAGGATCAGCTTGGGATCCAAAACCAATGGCACCTCTGATCCTTTGGCTCTAGCGGCCCTGACTTGCCTGTCTCTGATGATTTCTGCAAGTTCATCATCACCAGCTTTGTCTTCATCAAACGGCACTTGGAAAGCGACTTGCTTCTTTTGAGGACTTGGGCGTGGACCTCGTCCAGCAGTAGCCTTTGTCTTGAGCAGTGAGGGGCCAACTGAGGAACTTGGTGCAGCTGAGGAACTAGCTGAGACACCTAAGGCAATGGAGATGCCGGCAGTCCTTTGGCACAAAGCGAGATGCACAGGTGCTGAGGATTTGGTCGGAACAGCTGAAGACTTTGGCGGTGGAGCTGAGGACTTTGGAGGAATAGGAGCAGCATGAGGAATTGGCCGTGAGGGCTTTGATGATTCTGGCCGTGAGGGCATTGCCGAGGAAGCACTTGGCTTGCGCGCAGGGTTCTTTGACATAGCCTTCTTTGGCTTGACAGCAAGGACCTCAGCAGAGGCAGCAGCAGCAGCAGAGTCTTCATTGAATTTCCTCACTGCTTCTTTGGCTTGCTTAGCCAACTTGCCTTGGTGCTTGGTCCATTCATTAGGATAGTCCTCACCTCGCTTGAGGCTGGTGGGATTAGCAATTTGGCCAGGTGCCAGTGGTGCTCTTGGGCATGGAGGATTGAGTGCGAATTTCTTCATATACTTAGGAGTGACATATCTGTACTCCCTCCATTCTCTTGCCCATCTCCTATCTATCTTCTGAATGCGCACTTTGCGCTTATTCTTGCTTTCCTCAGTAGGTGTGCAGTACCCAGCATATATGTCATCAGGGATTTCAAACGTTGTATTTACCTCAGGCCTCTTTCCTCCCTTCTGTGGCCTTTTACCATCAGTCATTTTCTTCAGTTGAGGAATTTGAACAATTGAATTCTCTGAAGAAGCATGCAACTTTTCTTCGAGGAACGCTGCAAATGAGTTAAGTTGATGAGAACCTAGTGATTCAGCAGTTGACATGTGTACCTGTGAACAGAGTTGTCGGATTTCGGGTTCCGGCAGACCCTTGAGGTTCGAACACTGGGGTGCGCGCGGAGATTTCACCTTCTACCTACCTGCACCCCTCCACCTCGCTAAGATCTAAGCTATGGAAAGAACAGCACAAGAGACACATGGTTTATACTGGTTCGGGCCACCGTTGTGGTGTAATACCCTACCCCAGGGTGTGGTGTGGTGGATTGCCTCTTGGGCTGATGATGATGAGCAATACAAGGAAGAACAACCTCGCGAGGGTCTGTTCTTGGCCGGGGCGATGAACTGCTAGGAGGAGTTCAGTCACCCTTCTCTCTCTCTCTCTCTCTTCTCAATTGCGATCCGATCTCCGATCTCTTCTACCCTGTGGGTGGCTAGTCCTATCTATAGGCAAAGGCCCTGGGCCTCTTCCCAAATATTGAGCGGGAAGGGCGCCAACAATTTGCCACTTTGAAGGGGAACATCTGGTACACTTATCCTGACTAAAGTTGGTCCTTGCCTGCCAAAGGCTCTGGTGGTGACGCTGGCTAGGGCTCCACAATGACTTCCTCCCTGCCGTTGGACTGGTCTTGGTCTTGTTGCACCGAAACGGGTGCCTTTGCTTGATGCTCTTGCTTGCGCTTTCTCCCTTTGCACCAATGAGGAAAGGAGGACACTGCGCGGCTGGCGCCCGCCTGGCGCCTTTGGTCGTCATGGCTTGCGTCACGGGCACCTCGTGAGGTACCCTGCCTTGATCTCTCCGCCTCCTCGCGAGCCAGCCCGATGAGGCCGTGCCGGAGGAAGCTCCGTGTCGTCCGCCCCGCGAGGCTTGGCCCCTCGCGAGGGTCTTGGGTCTGTGTTGATGAAGACGGGCCATGCTGGGCCCCCCTTTGAGCCACGCCGCAGGCCGCAGGCAGGCAAGTCTGGGGACCCCCGTTCCCAGAACGCCGACAGTAGACCCCGGGCCCAAGGCGCGCCCGGACTTGGCCGTGCAGGGAGGCGAAAGGGCAAGAACGAACCGCCGCGGGACCTAACAGCCTGCGGCCTTGGGCTCCGCGTGGCGGTTGATTGGACGTGAGCGCCTCAGCAACTGCGCGAGTTGATAAAGGAGCGGCATCTGCCTAGGCTTTGCTTTTTTGCTTTCTCCGGTTGCTGCTTAGATCCCCTTTCTTGCGCCTCTCCTTCCTTCTTCGCCTCCATCATCCCGCAGGGAGAACTCCTGGAGCTTTGGATGCAGCACGCCGGCTCCACCACCCTCGCGACCGAGGCAGAGGTCGCGGTCGTTGCCCCGGGCGAGGTCTTCATGACTCGAGGCTGGAGCGAAATCGCCCGTGTCTGCAGGACAAGAGGCGCCTTCGCGATCCACTTGGAGTACGACGGTGCTTCGGTGATGTTCTTCAAGGTCTTCGATGTGAACGGGCGCCGGCTGGAGTGCTGCCCCGGGAGAGGTGGCCGGGATCCTGCTACGGCGAGGACTGGGCCCGCCGACCGCTCCCTTGGCGGCTCCTCAGGCGGCGGAGGCGTCGGAGGTTCCAGCGACTCCGGCGAGGTCTTCGCGACTCCGGAGATGAGCGACGACAGCTACGAGCCCCCGAGCCGGCGCCGCTCCTGGAGCGGGGCGGGCTCGTCGGGCCGTCGCCGACTCTGATCTGGATGGGGTTGGCACCGGTGCTTGACGGCCAACTATTGATGATGGCGTCTTTTGCAGGGGCGCGTGTAGTTAGCGTCCTTTTACGATCTGTTCCCTGCGAGGAATCGAAGACGCGTCCCGTGGGGTTTGGAAGGTGCCTGTGATCCTGTTTTGTTAATATAACCCTTGTCGTAGAATTGTGCGAGTTGCTCATTCTGTCTTAGCTCAGTTCTCCCTTTCGAACCTCACGAGGGCTTGGTGCTCTGCGCCGACAGGTCCCAGTCCCAAGGCGGCTTCAGCCGTCGCTGGTATGCCAGGTCGTGATGCCGTGGTCAAGGCCAGGAGGTGAGCGACCCGGGGTCCGGTAAGAGCCCCTGAGTCGCGATGCTCAGGAGGTCCCCTTTGGCGCTCAAGCAGCCGTCGTTCGGTGAGAAAGGAGAGCGGCATCGCTAACACGGGATTGCATTAGGTGCTGGGATGGTGCCACGGTAGCTGGTGCTTCCGGGTGGTGACTTATCTCGAGAATCAGGGGCCGGTCTCTGGTGTGTCGCCGGGTCCGTGCATCGGCAGGCGTGAGGTTGCTCAGCGAGGTCCTCGCGTGTCCCTCCCCTCTCGCCTTTGCTCCCGTTTCTGCTCTACGTCCTCGGGTCCCGGCCCTCGAGCGAGTCTCAGCCGTCGCTGGTATGCCAGGTCGCGATGCCATGGACAAGGCCAGAGGGTGAGGGCTGGAGAGCCAGTAGGAGCCCTGAGTCGCGATGCTCAGGCACCCCCCTTTAACGTGCAAGCGGTTCGCGTGGATGAGAGTGAAGGAGACACCGCAAGGGCCTCGCCTGACGCAGCTCCTTTAGGAGATACTGTAGACCCATCATAGAAAGAACGAGGGGTTGCCATGACAATTGATAGTCAGCCGCTGGTTGCTTCAGAGGGGCGATGAGGCACGGAAGGCTTGACGAGGTGGCACCATGCGGGGCTGCCGCGGCCAGAGCTCGGCCATTCAGGTTTGTCGGCGTTGCAGGGACGGACCCATGCGCAAGCATCGTGCCGTTTGGGAGCAGCTCCGTCAGTTGGCGTCAGTTGAGCGGGCAACTAGGTCAAACACATTAGCCGCGAAGAAGTGGATTCATTCAAATAGATGCTGGGAAGGCGGACATCACTGGGTCAGGCCCGAGCGACTTGGGGATGATGCAGCCCATGGGGCGCCCCCAACAAGGTAAGCTAACAACATGAGATAAAAGGGATACATGCCGTAGGGACAGACCCACGCGGCCTGGGAATAATGCAGCCCTGGGGGGCACTCCCAGCTGGAAATGAGACTTGAAAGATGTCACCTGATGATGTCGAGGACGAAGGAGTGTTGGTGTAGCAGACTCGGTGGGCTGCGGAAGCCGATCCTCACGAGCGCCCAGGCCCAGGGGCCTTGGGAGGCTCCGGAGGCGCTGGTGGCTCCTCGCGGACCATCTCCATCTCCGCCAGGGCTTCGGAATGCCTGGCCTCTTGAGCCTCCATGATACCCCTCATGAGGCGCTGGTACATGGCAGCCGCGTTCGGCAAGCCGTAAGGCATGCGAACATAGCTGTGGGGTGGACCTTCGCAGCGCCCCACTCGCGAGGGCCAGAGGCGCTCCAGAGAGGCGACTCGATTGAGCCCTGGTATGTCGATGCAGACGCGCAGCCCACCATCCTCGCCTGGATGGGGAGCCACAGCTGGTAGGCGGCGGCCGCCTTTCATGACTCTTGACTCCTATAGCTCCTGAATGGCCTTGCTGACGAACTCCTGAGGGTCTGGCTCTCCTTGCCTTACTCCTTCTTGAGGGAAACGTGCTTCGAAACATGCCTCCATGTGGTGCCCAAGCGCCTCCCTCGTGACCTTAGCCAGGTCGGTGGCCCTCCAGGGGAGAGCCCCCGAGCCCTGCCTGAGGAGGGCGCCGGGCGCGCTTTCCTATGCGATGGAAGGAGGTTCCCCCTGGGCAGGTGCGGGCCCTGAGGGGCCTGCCTCCTGAGTGGCCGGGCCGGATGATGTCTTCTTCTTCTTGGGGGTGGTCTCGGGAAGCCTCCTGCTTCCGCGATCTTGGTCTTCCAGTGATGCGGCCTGAAAGGCTCGTTCCAGGGAACACACCGTGTCCTTCTCTTCACAGGGCACCGTGATGACTCCGCCACTTCCTGGCATCTTGAGGACGTTGTAGCCGTGGTGAGTTACGGCCATGAACTTGGCCAGCGCTGGGTACCCAAGGATGGCTTTGTACGGCGGGAGAATGTGGGCGACGTCGAAGTCGATGAGCTCGGTGCGGTAGTTGTCGCGTGCCCCAAAGGTGACAGGGAGGCGGACCTGCCCAATCGGGACCGTGGAGCCGTCGGTGACTCCGGAGACAGGCTTGGTTGGCTGAAGCTGGTTGTAGGGCACTTGGAGATTGTTGAATGTATCCACGGACAGGACGTTGAGCCCTGCCCTACCATCGATGAGGGTCCTGGTGACCACCACGTTGCTGATGATTGGGGAACAAAGCATCGGGAGGACTCCGGCTGTGGCCGCACACTTGAGCTGATCTGCTGAGCTGAACATGATGGCGCACGCCGACCACCTGAGAGGGCGCGTGGCTTCGAGCTTGGGGAGGACTGCATTCACTTGGCGGGCGAACTGCTTGAAGATGCGTTGAGAGGCTGGGGCTTGAGCCCCGCCCAGGATGCAGGCGATCGCGCGCGGCTCCTGGAAGCCCCCAGCCCCCTCGTCCTGATGGTGGTCCTTGTTTCTCCTTGGCTGCGGCGGCAGTGGAGGGAGGCCTGCGTTGCCTTGCGGGCGATCCTCGCGAGGCTGATCCCTCCAGTCTCCCTCGCGAGGCGGGTCTTGCCAGCGATCCTCGCGAGGTCGATCGCACCACCCTTGGCGCGGGCAGCGGTCTTCTTAGCGTCCTGCATTCCTTCCTCCTCCTCGACCGTGGCCCCGGTCACCACGGTCGGGGCGACGGCCGATCCTTCCTTCTCGCATGGCTCGGAGCTCTTGACATTCGTTGGTGTTGTGGGTGTGGAGGTCGTGGTACACACAGTACCGACTGCCCTTGGAAGATTCGGGCTGATCTCTGCCCCGCTTGGTGTCTGGTTCTGCCGCGAGCACGGAAGCCCCCTTGCGCTTCACATCCTTGGCCTTGGGCTTCTTCTCTTCTGGGTCTGCGGCAGGCAGCTCGAGGAGGGAGAGACGCCCTTCTTCAGCCCTGGCGCACTTGGTTGCCAAGTTGAACAACTCCAAGGAAGTGCACAGGTCTTCATGCATCGCCAGCTCCTCCTTCATCTTGACATCGCGCACGTCGTCGGAGAAGGCTGAGATGATGGCCTCCTCGGTCACCTTGGGAATCTTGAGGCGTGCGTTGTTGAAGCGCTGGATGTACTTCTGTAGGGTCTCTCCGGGTTGTTGCTTGATGCGGCGCATGTCGCTCATGGCGGGTGGCCGGGCGCGAGTACCTTGGAAGTTGGTGATGAAGCGGGTGCGCATCTCGTCCTAGGAGGAGATCGTGCCTGGAGCCAGGTTCAGGAGCCAGGTGTGGGCCCCGTCCTTGAGCGCCATGGGAAAATAGTTCGCCATGACCTTCTCGTCTCCGTTGGCAGCTTCGATGCCCAGCTCATAGAGCTGGAGGAACTCCGCAGGGTCGGCCGTGCTGTCGTAACGAGGAGGCAGGTCTGGCTTGAACTTGCCGGGCCACGCGACGCTGCGTAGCTCGGTGGTGAAGGCACAACAGCATGCTGTAGCCACGGGAGGCCTTGGGTGACGGAGAGCTTGGTCTTGCATGTCCCCATGCGCTGCAGCTGGGAGCAGCGCGGGGTCTTGACGTGCGGGAGCAGGAGCATGGTCGCGGCGTGCTGGAGCAGGGAGCGCCCGGGCAGCTTCTTGTGGGCGAGGGACTTCTTGGCAGCTCTGCTCTTGCCGCGCTGGCACCTGACGGAGCGGGTTCCGCCCAGGGGCCACGCGCCTTGGAGCCATGGCGCCTTCTTGAGGAGGAGGCGGCTGGGGCGCCCTCGGAGCTTCGTCACCCGCGCGGGGCGGGGAGTGGTGTAGCGGAACGAACGGTGCAGGAGAGCCCCCTGCGGCGCGGACGAGCTCGGCAACACGGTCGAGCCATTCTTCATAGACGTCGTCGACGGGACGGTAGCGCAGGAGCTCGTTTGCCGCGATGAGCGCAGCTCGAGCCTCCATGGGTGCGCGGAGCGCGCGGGACGAAGAACCAGCTGGGGTGAGCGAGGGAGTAGCGGTGCGGCCGTCTTGCCGCACGGACGGATGCTGAGACGACGCTTGCTGCTCGTCCCCCGTCGGGCCGGTGGCGGCGTTGACGGTAGGTGACGGGGAACGGCGAGGACGCCCACCGATAGGAGCCGTTTGGGCGACGCGGGAGGCGAGAGCGGCCCGGCGCTCGGCGCGGGCCCGACGAGCGTCAGACATGGACGCGATGGTCGGAGGAGAACGGGGTGGTGGAAGACGAATTCCGGTGCACCCCTACCTGGCGCGCCAAATGTCGGATTTCGGGTTCCGGCAGACCCTTGAGGTTCGAACACTGGGGGGAGCGCGGAGATTTCGCCTTCTACCTACCTGCACCCCTCCGCCTCCCTAAGATCTAAGCTATGGAAAGAACAGCACAAGAGACACAGGGTTTATACTGGTTCGAGCCACCGTTGTGGTGTAATACCCTACTCCAGTGTGTGGTGTGGTGGATTGCCTCTTGGGCTGATGATGATGAGCAATACAAGGAAGAACAGCCTCGCGAGGGTCTGTTCTTGGCTGGGGCGACGAACTGCTAGGAGGAGTTCAGTCACCCTTCTCTCTCTCTGTCTCTTCTCGATTGCGATCCGATCTCCGATCTCTTCTACCCTGTGGGTGGCTAGTCCTATTTATAGGCAAAGGCCCTGGGCCTCTTCCCAAATATTGAGCGGGAAGGGCGCCAACAATTGATTGTGTCTTTCACATTAGCCATATTTGATGGTACTTGTGCTTCAAAGACGAGTTTTGGTCATGGACCCAAGGATAATTCTTCGCGGTGCCATACCAATTGACTCAAACATAGGTGGCCTCGGCCACTGTCCTCTCTTCGGGGAGTTGGAGTTAGCCTTGCTGCTCTCGTGTTGTTTTCTCTCTTTCTCTCTTTGCTCTTTGTGTTAGGTTCTCCTAGGGTGTTGTTTCTCTCCTGTTTTTGTGCCCCTTCTTCCTCCCTTCGGATTGCACTCATTTGATCTTGGCTTGGGCTTAGGTGGTCGGGCGGTACAACCGGTACCACGAGCGGTTCTACCACTGGTACCGGGTTGTGCTGTCCCAAGGGTTTCCGTTCAGTGCCTGGGCGGTTCCACCGCACAATCCCACGGTAACCCACGTCCGGTACTACTGGTTGTTGCCGTGCGGTACTACCGCTGCCTTCCAGGCACCGGAAGTACCGCCTCCATCCACCGATCTGTACCAGACGAGCGGTACAACCGCTCCCCTAAGCGGTTCTACCGGGGCGTGCGTACGGGCCTATATATACTCGACGGGGCTGAAGGGCTGTCTTTTTTCCCTTCGTCCTCGTTCCTCTTTTTCTTGCCCTAGCCGCCGGCCATCTCTGCCCCTGCCCCGGAGTGCGTCTCGCGCTTCGGATCCTTGGCTCTCCGTGGATTCTCTCCGTGGAGGCCTTCCGATCTCTTCCCATGGATGGTGGTAATGCCTCGTGTTCTTTGCCTCTAGATTTGTGTTTAGGGTTATTCCTTGCCTACGGCTTTACCCATCTTTCCGCGTTTAGTGTTCGATCTATGGCTTAGAAGAGTTCTTTGTTAGCCTCCTGTCTTGTTTGCAGTACTTAGAATTTGGAATATTACTTGTGTGATTCGTATGCCTCGGTTAGATCTATCTTCCCTAGTAGTGCCACTGTCAGCGGTTCTACCGCCCCTACGGGCGGTACAACCGCTGGAGCGGTACTACCGGCGGAAGATCCGGTACAACCGGAGTATATCAACCACTAAGCACTGTTCTATCTTCTTTTTTGTTGCAACTTGTTCCTTTTCTGCTAGTGGGTGCAATCCTCTCATCCTTGTTGGGTTTTTGTGTGTTCTTTTCGTGTGTGTGTTTAGGTGGCTCTAGTTCTCGCTCTGCTCCTCGCAAGACCAAGAAGAGGGCACGAAGGACCTTGCGCCCGGTTGTGTCAGATGATGAAGAAGTTGTGATTCCCACCAAGCCCACTCGCCATGAAAAGTCTGCAGCTGCTAAGCAACGTGTTGTCTTGCCGTTGCATCATTGGAAAGCCAAGGATTGGGAAGCCTACCGCTCAAAGAATCCGTATGAGGTTCCCATTGCTCCCCGTTGGACCACTGTTCAGTTCCGGAATGAGATTCAAGTGCGGATTGTTCATGAACTCTTTGAGCACAACAAGAATAGATACGCCAAGCAGTGGACGATTGATTTTGATCATTGGAGGAACAACATGGAGTATTTTGGTGAGGCATTAGCTCTCTGCGAGGAGTTTGATCTTGTCAAGATCATGTCAGTCAACTGTGACTTTGATGTTCAACTCATCCATCAGTTCTATGCCACGGTTCATTTTGGGGAAGATGATGCGCGCACTCTCACCTTCATGTGTCGCGATGAATTGTTTCATGTTCCCTGGAGGGCTTTCTGCAATGCTGTTGGGTACGAGGATACCGGTCTGCAAGGAAGGGGTGGCATTCGCCCTCATGATTTTCCTGAGTCCATGCCTAAGGAGAAGCTTGCCCCTTTGTACATTCGGGGCCGTGGGATTATTGGAGAATCCAAGGATTTGGAGAGGGTCTATGACATCATGCACCGAGTGTTCCGCAATGTGCTCTTGCCCAAGGTGGGCAATCAAGATGAAATTCATGGCTATCTGGTTGATTTGATGGTTGCTATGAAGACCATGGTGGGGACAGGGGCAACGTTTGATGTGTCAAATTGGCTGTGGCATGAGATGTACAACATGGTCATCTACCGTAAAGTCCCAATCTACGCTCCGTTTGTCATGTGCTTTCTGAACTCTGTGTGGGCTGTTCGTCGTCCTGGAGAGCTCCTCACTTCTCCAGACAACCTCACTGTTCATGAGGTCAAGCTCCTTAAGAAGAAGAAGCATGCCGAGCCTCGCTTCCCTGAACATGCTCCTGAGGATGTCTATGCTACTTCTGACGATGAGGACTTTGAGCTGGCGCCAGGGGCCAAGCCTTCGTGGGTGGCCAAACTTACTGCCAAGGTAAAGAAGACCTTTTGTCTCCAGGCTGACATCCAGAAGAAGATGTATGAGGCACATGTCAATGAGAAGCTCGCACGATGCCGCCAAATTGCAATGATGAAGCACCTCAACATGCAGGTTCAGAGTGGCTCTGAGAAGAGCATCACCCCAGAGGAGCGTTGGATCTCTACCCATAGCACCTGGATTGATGATGAAGCCCCTCCCCAGCCATCATCCTCGTTTGCAGTAGCTGACAATGCCATGGGAGTATCTGATCACGACGACGATGACGACTCTGATGATGAAGATCCAGATACGATTGAGGAGTCAGAGGAGGACGCCTGAGCTTTGGGTCGCTAGCTTCGCTCTTTTCCTTTTTGGTGTCTTGATGCCAAAGGGGGAGAGGGTTCTATAGGTCTCGGGGATTTGCTTGGGTTGTTTTCTCTTGTTCTCGTGTTTTTGTGTTTGTTCGTGGACTCCGTGCTGTGTGTGAGACTTGCTACTCCGTTTATTCGTAGGTCTTTATCTTATTATTGCCTCTAAGTATTATATTGTCTATCCTTTTGAGCTCAGAGTGATGAGTCTATAAAATCTAGGGGGAGTCTAGTCCTGAAAGTGTGCCCATGCTTTCTAAAAAGCTAGTACTTGTTGGGGCACACATTCAGGGGGAGTTCCGTCTAGATTTCATTGACTTATCTCTTGCAAATCATGTTGTTATCATCATCCACCAAAAAGGGGGAGATTGAAAGGGCATTTCCCTACTTTATGTTTTGGATGATGATGACAACCCTTTGTGGTCTAAACGTGTGCTATATGTTTCAGGTTCTCGATGCTTAGGCTTACATCGGATTGCTATTACCTCTCGAAGGAAAAGATCGAAGACGTGTCCTCTACGTTTTTATTTTCTTTGGTCGTAGAGTACCTGTACTATCAAGAGGGAATCCTCATTAGGAAGCTCTGGGGGAAATCAGTTCACGTACACTTTTCTCACCCTCTCTTTGCCTTCCTCAGATGTGTGAGAGTGAGAGTTTTCCTTGTCTCTTCCCCTCTTTCCTGCTCACTGTTTCTGCCCAGCGGTTGTACCGCTCTCTGGAGAGGTTGTACCGCTGGGTCTTGTCGCTCACCAGCTTTTGCTCGAGCGGTTGTACCGCTGCCTCTGGGCGGTGGTACCGCCACCATGCTCCGCAACAGCTGGGGCGGTGGTTCCGACCATGTACCGCTCAAGTACCGCTCTCGCCTCTGGTTTGGTGCTGTTCTTGGGTGGTAGTGGCCCGGTTGGTCCGGTCGTTCCTTGATGACCGGTACCACCGGTGGTCCGAGCGGTTCTTCCGCTCAGAACTTAGCCTCCCAAGAGCTCAAGGCCATGCGGTTGTTCCGGCCAGGCACCGCCCAAGTACCGGTCAAGCCCCTGTTTTGATGCGGTGGTTGTGCGGTAGCCAGGCGGTTAGTCCGGTTATCTTTCTTAGCCGGTACTACCGCCTGTCCGGTTGTACCGCTTGGTAGGGTTCTGCTGTTACACCGTGAGTCTCGGTTGTACCGGGACGAGGACCGGTTGTACCGGGATGAGGACCGGTTGTACCGCTGCAGTGCAAAAACGCAGTAACTGTTGGATTTGTGGGGAGACTACTTAAGGGAGCTTCTCCCACCTACCACTCCCACCTTTGACCTCTCTCACTCCACCATTGATGCCCTTCAAGCTCTCTTGCCCGATCTCTCTCTCTAGCCACTCAAACTTGTTGATTTGCTAGGGATTGAAGGAGGAGACCTAGATCTACACTTCCACCAAAGGATATTTGGTTCCCCCATACTTTCTTGTGTGGATTTTGTTACTCTTGGGTGTTTGAGCACCCTAGATGGTTGAGGTCACCTCGGATCCATATTCCATTGTGGTGAAGCTTCGTAGTTTTGTTGGGAGCCTCCAATTAAGTTGTGGAGAGGGCCCCAACCTTGTTTGTAAAGGTTCGGTAGCCGCCTTCAAGGGCACCAATAGTGGAATCACGGCATCTCGCATTGTGTGAGGGTGTGAGGAGAATACGGTGGCCCTAGTGGCTTCTTTGGGAGCATTGTGCCTCCACACCGCTCCAACGGAGACGTACTTCCTCTCAAAGGGAAGGAACTTCGGCAACACATCCTTGTCTCCACCGTCTCCACTCTTGGTTATCTCGTGCCTTTATTTAAGCAAGCTTACTTGTTTTATATCTCTTGCTTGCTTGTGTACCTATCCTCGTTGCATCATATAGGTTGCTCACCTAGTTGCACTTCTAGACAACCTATTTTGATGCAAAGTTTAACTTGTTAAAGAAAAGCTAAAAATTGTTAGTTGCCTATTCACCCCCCCTAGTCAACCATATTGATCCTTTCAATTGGTATCAGAGCCTCGTCTCTTTATTAAGGACTTTACCGTCCAAAGAGTATGGTTGATACCGTAGACGGTGTGGAGGAACACTCCGGTGTGAATCCGATCTCGTCTACGGGAGATGGGGGAACTTCGGTCTCTCGTGAGGAGTTCAATGTGGCCTTGGAGACATTGAAAAGCTCCATGACGACCGAAGTCGAAAGCATGTTTACTAAATTTCTTGAGGGGCTTAAACTATCCACCGCACCGTTGAAAGTGGGTGATCCCGCCAACAAGGTGACGGATGCTATCCCCGACAAGGGGGAAGCTAGTAGTGAAAAGGCTCCTTCTTCTAGTGGCAAGAATGGTACCGGCATCTTTGCCCATGTGGAACCACCACTTGTTTATGGTGGACCGGTTCCTTCCACTCATTTGAATCATGCCGGTCCTCCCCCTAAGATTGTGAAAAATGAGGATTTTGATTCTTGGGTTTACCGCTTTAAATGTCATTTAAATCATGTGAACACTAACCTTTGAAGAATCATTGAAGAAGGTTTCTATCCACATGATCCAAGCAACTTCACTCCTCGAGAAGCCGCGGACAATCAATTCAATGAGAATGCTCTCTTCATCATTCAAGATGCTATTCCACCCGAAGACCTACCTCATCTTCGTCCTTTCGCCTTGGCCAAAGATGCATGGCATTGTGTCGTGTCTCTCTACCGGGGAAGCGCAAGCATTCAATGCTCCAACTATGAAGTGGTACAAGATGAGGCTGATGAGTTTGCAATGAAGGAAGATGAAGAACCTCGTGAGCTCTATCGGAGAGTAACCAAACTCGCGGTCTCACTACGAGATCACGGGAGCAAGGACACGGATGACAATTGGATCAAGCGCAAATTCCTCAAGGCAATGATGCCCTATCACAAGGCCATGTACTCCATCATTCGTCAAAGACCGGACTTCCACACTTTGACCTCAAGCGAAGTGTTGGATGAGTTTGTGGCCATGAACATTTTGGACAAGACCGCCGAAAATGCGGTGCTCTGTTCTTAACGGGCAAAGAAGCCTAACCTTGCATTGAAGGCCAAGCTCATAGTGGAAGACGAAGAAGAGGAAGAAGAGGAGAGCAACCCCGAAGATACGAAGTATGCATATCATGAACACATGGCACTTGCTTCAAGGCAATTTTGGAGCAAGAAAAACTCAAGGACAAACTTTAGCAAAAACAACTCGAGTGGTACAAGGGGAAAGCAACGTGTAAGGACTTGCTACAATTGCGGCAACGTGAGTCATTTCGTTGCAGAATGCCCGTATGAGAAGAGGGAAGACAATGGTGGCAAACTCATCCAAAAGGACAAGGCCAAGTCGTTCCCCAACAAGAACAACTTCACCAAGAAGACTCATCCCAAGGCTTTGGTTGTGCAAGAAGAGTACAATGAGGACGATGATGATGATGAAGATGATGAGTCGGTTTCCATGGCCTCCGTTGCCATTGCAACAACATCACGGGTGTCTCTCTTCGACTCTCCCAATGAGAGCATCACCGCCAAGTGCCTCATGGCTAAAGCCACCAACAAGGTAACCTCCAACATCAAAACTACCATCATTAATCATCCTTCCCAAACGGATAGCATTAATGAATTTGAGGGAGCTAATGTGGAGGCTAACGAGTTTGAGGCCTTTATGGGAAAACTCAAGGGAAAATCCAAGAAGCACTTTATTGCTCTCTTGGAACAACTTGGTGAGGCCAATGACATGATCGAGGCTCACGAAGACACCATCTCTAAGATGGAAGGACATAGTCGTGACTATGTCGATGAGATTTCGGATCTTTCCAATGCTCTTGAGGAAGAGCGTGGTCTTCGTTTGGCTCTTGAGGAGTCACAAAACGTAGATCATGCTAATTTAGAGAAAGATTATGATCATGCCCTCGTTTTCTCGTGTGATAAATTCCGAGAAGGCCAAGCTCGGGGTTGATCTTGCTAGACTCAAAGAGGAGTTTGATATACTTGACAAGGCCCACAAGGCCTTGAAGGGTATTCACGCTAGTCTCAAGGAGTCTCATGATCAACTCCAAGTGAAGCTAACTAAGGAGAAAGCAACTTTTCCTCATATGGTTTTAATTGATAATGCAAATGCTACTAACCCGTGTTGTGAGCAGATACATCTTGTTGAGGAAAATGCTAAGTTGAAGGAGCAACTTGAGAGAGGTCTTGCGACTTGCATACAAGGCAAGAAGAACCTCAACGATCTCTTGACCAACCAAAAGGGAGGTGTGGCCAAGGAAGGGGTTGGGTACGTCTCCGACTCCAAGAACAAGAAGAAGAATGACAAGACCAAACGGCCTCCTCCTCTCATGCAAACCTTTGTGAGGGAAGGAGAGAGTGCCCCCGAGGAGAAGAAGAAGAAGAATGTCAAGAAGGGCAATGTCACCCCTCCCAACAAAGCCGGCGATTTTAATCCTTCTTATGTGTTATGCCGTGCTAGTGATGGGCATGTTTATGCCAAATTTGTTGGTTCTCCTCATGAATACATTGAATGGTCTATTTGGGTTCCTAAGACCCTTGTTACTAACATCAAAGGACCCATTACAAAATGGGTACCTAAAACCAAGCATTGATCTCTTGTAGGTGTTTGCTTCCGGTGGTGGATCATGGTTGCTTGATAGCGGAGCTACAAATCATATGACCGGAAGCAAGGACTTGGTGGTGGACGTGCACAAGGCTCCATCTATGCCCACCAATGTCAAGTGGGGTGACGCCTCATCTTCTAAGGTATTGGGACTTGGCAAGGTGGTCATCTCTCATGATCTCACGATCGAGAAGGTCATGCTTGTTGAGTCCCTTGCATACAATTTACTTTTCGTTCGTCAACTTGCAATCATGGGCTTTGCCACTTTCTTTGATATCGATACCGTGGCCCTCTTGTGGAGCAAGACTCTTAAAGTAGCCTTTGTTGGGCATGTCGAGAACGGTCTATATGTGATTAACTTTTCGGAGCGACCCACTAAGACCGCGACATGCCTAATGGCTAAAGTTGATGTGGGATGGCTTTGGCATCGCCGTTTAGCCCATGTCAATATGAGATCTTTGCAAAGTCTCCTCAAGGGGGACCATGTCCGTGGACTAACAAATGTTAGTTTTGCTAAAGATCGTGCTTGCAGTGCCTGTATCAAAGGAAAGCTACATGAGAAGGCTCACCCTCCCACGACTATCATTTATTCAAAGAGGCCTTTGGAGCTCCTTCACATGGATCTCTTTGGGCCTCCATCCTTCGATAGTCTTGGAGGTAGGAAGTATTGCTTGGTGATTGTGAATGACTACTCAAGGTACACGTGGGTGTATTTCTTCAAGAGGAAGAGCGAGACCCAACAAACCGTCATTGACTTTGCAAATGAAGCACAACGTCAACACAATGCAAAGATCTTGACAATAAGAAGTGACAATGGCACCGAGTTCAAGAACTACACCTTGGATGAATTTCTTAGTGATGAGGGAATCAAGCATCAATATTCCGCACCATACACCCCTCAACAAAACGGTGTTGCGGAAAGGAAGAACCGGACATTGATGTATGCGGCAAGGACCATGATGGCGGAGTTCAAGCCTTCGTACAACTTTTGGGCCGAAGCCATCAACAATGCGTGTCATGCATCCAATCGGCTCTACCTCCGCAAGGGCTTGAACAAGACTCCATATGAGATACTCACCGGTAACAAGCCCAACCTCAAGTACTTCTGGGTGTTCGGGTGTAAGTGTTTCATTCTCAAGAAAGGTGTTCGGTTGTCTAAATTTGAGGCTAGAGCTCATGAGGGCATATTTGTTGGTTACGCTACAAACTCTCATGCTTACCGTGTCCTCAATAAATCCACGGGACTTATTGAGGAGACTGTAACGTGGAGTTTGATGAGAATAACGGCTCCCAAGTGGAGCAAAGTGGCACTTGTGATGTAGGTGATGAAATTCCTCCTCAAGCCATAAGAAGAATGGGTGTTGGTTTTATCCTACCCATTGAGGAACCCCTTGTGGCCGAAGGAGAAGGACAATGCTCCACTCAAGTGGAGCCATCACCAACCCAAGGCCCACACGCTTCCGAAGAACAAAGTGAAGGCCCTCAACCTCATGAACAAGACCAAGGGAAAGATCATACTCAAGACGGTGTTGACACACCAAGTGATGCCCAAGGTCAAGTTCTCTCCCCCGAGCAAGTTCAAGATCAAGAACAAGTTCATGACGGCGCTCAAGATGATCAAGTAACCGCTCCTCAACTCACCACCGAGGAGGAATTAGAGCGTCGTGCCGCCAAGATTGCATCCAAACTCTCCACCAAGGATCATCTCATGACAAATGTGCTTGGAAGCTTAAGAAAGGGGGTAAGCACTCGTAGACAATTAGCAAATTATTGTGAGCATCACGCGTTTGTCTCTTGTGTGGAACCCCACAAGGTCTATGAGGCGCTAGAAGATCCGGATTGGCTCAATGCCATGCACGACGAACTCAACAACTTCGAGCGCAACAAAGTGTGGAGATTGGTGCCAAGGCCAACGGGGAACCACAATGTCATTGGAACCAAGTGGATATTCAAGAACAAGCAAGATGCCCATGGGATTATCATTCGCAACAAGGCTCGTTTGGTAGCACAAGGCTACTCCCAAGTCGAGGGTATCGACTACGGTGAAACCTTTGCTCCCGTTGCTCGTCTTGAATCCATTCGCTTGTTAATTGCATATGATTCTCATCATAATTTTAAGTTACAACAAATGGATGTGAAGAGTGCTTTTCTTAATGGTCCCATTAATGAATTGGTTTACATCAAGCAACCCCGCGGGTTCGAGGATCCCTACTTTCCCGATCATGTGTATCAACTCGATAAGGCGCTCTATGGCCTTAAACAAGCCCCACGTGCGTGGTATGACCACCTTACCGAGTTGTTACAAGACCGTGGTTTTGAAGTTGGGCTAATCGACCCCACTGTTTTTACTAAGAAGGTCAAAGGGGAGTTGTTTGTGTGCCAATTATATGTTGATGATATTGTCTTTGGTTCTCCCAACAAAGCTTTCAATGAGGAATTTGCCACTCTCATGACCTCAAAGTTTGAGATGTCCTCCATGGGAGATTTGAAGTTCTTTCTAGGGTTCGAAGTGAAGCAAAGAAGAGAAGGAACCTTCATCAATCAATCCAAATACACTCAAGACATGCTCAAGAGATTCAAGCTAAGTGACGTCAAGCCGGCTTCCACTCCAATGCCCACCAAGTGCCAACTTGACTTAGATCCCAATGGTAAAGTGGTGGATCAAAAGGTATATCGTTCCATGATTGGCTCCTTGCTTTACCTTTGTGCATCTAGACCGGACATCATGTTGAGTGTGGGTATTTGTGCACGGTTTCAAGCCTCACCTAAGGAAAGTCACTATGTGGCGGTCAAATGAATCTTTCGATACTTGGCTCATACCCCAAACTTTGGCCTATGGTACCCTAAAGGATCAAACTTCAAGCTTCTAGGGTACTCGGATTCCGATTGGGCGGGAGACAAAGTGGATAGGAAGTCCACTTCCGGAGGGTGCCAATTCCTTGGTTGCTCTTTGGTAAGTCGGTCTTCCAAAAAGCAAAGTTGTGTGTCTCTCTCGTCCACTGAGGCGGAGTATGTTGCCGCTGGTAGTTGTTGTGCTCAACTCCTATGGATGAGGCAAACTTTAAAGGATTACGGTGTCACTTGTGACAAGGTGCCTCTTTGGTGTGACAATGAAAGTGCCATCAAGATCTCTCTCAATCCGGTACAACATTTCAAGACGAAGCATATTGAGATCCGGTATCACTTCATCCGGGATCACATTAGACGAGGAGAGATCGAGCTCAACTATGTCAACACTCACGACAACCTTGCAGATATTTTCACGAAGCCCTTAGATGAAGCAAGATTTCGCAAGTTAAGGCATGAGCTAAATATCATTGATTCGAGCAATGTGGCTTGAACCCTTGCACACCCTACCACGCTCAACTTGTTGTCTAGTTTAGGTGTAGGCATGGACATAGGGGGAGTGTTGTTCTCTCAATGAACTCTCCCTCCCCCCATTATGCATAAATTGATTATGTCTTTCACATTAGCCATATTTGATGGTACTTGTGCTTCAAAGACGAGTTTTGGTCATGGACCCAAGGATAATTCTTCGTGGTGCCATACCAATTGACTCAAACATAGGTGGCCTCGACCACTTTCCTCTCTTCGGGGAGTTGGGGTTAGCCTTGCTGCTCTCGTGTTGTTTTCTCTCTTTCTCTCTTTGCTCTTTGTGTTAGGTTCTCCTAGGGTGTTGTTTCTCTCCTGTTTTTGTGCCCCTTCTTCCTCCCTTCGGATTGCACTCATTTGATCTTGGCTTGGGCTTAGGTGGTCGGGCGGTACAACCGGTACCACGAGCGGTTCTACCGCTGGTACCGGGTTGTGCTGTCCCAAGGGTTTCCGTTCGGTGCCTGGGCGGTTCCACCGCACAATCCCACGGTAACCCACGTCCGGTACTACTGGTTGTTGCCGTGCGGTACTACCGCTGCCTTCCAGGCACCGGAAGTACCGCCTCCATCCACGGTCTGTACCAGACGAGCGGTACAACTGCTCCCCTAAGCGGTTCTACTGGGGCATGCGTACGGGCCTATATATACTCGACGGGGCTGAAGGGCTGTCTTTTTTCCCTTCGTCCTCGTTCCTCTTTTTCTTGCCCTAGCCGCCGGCCATCTCTGCCCCTGCCCCGGAGTGCATCTCGCGCTTCGGATCCTTGGTTCTCCGTGGAGGCTTTCCGATCTCTTCCCATGGATGGTGGTAATGCCTCGTGTTCTTTGCCTCTAGATTTGTGTTTAGGGTTATTCCTTGCCTAGGGCTTTACCCATCTTTCCGCGTTTAGTGTTCGATCTATGGCTTAGAAGAGTTCTTTGTTAGCCTCCTATCTTGTTTGCAGCACTTAGAATTCGGAATATTACTTGTGTGATTCGTATGCCTCGGTTAGATCTATCTTCCCTAGTAGTGCCACTGTCAGCGGTTCTACCGCCCCTACGGGTGGTACAACCGCTGGAGCGGTACTACTGGCGGAAGATCCGGTACAACCGGAGTATATCAACCACTAAGCACTGTTCTATGTTCTCTGTTGTTGCAACTTGTTCCTTTTCTGCTAGTGGGTGCAATCCTCTCATCCTTGTTGGGTTTTTGTGTGTTCTTTTCGTGTGTGTGTTCAGGTGGCTCTAGTTCTCGCTCTGCTCCTCGCAAGACCAAGAAGAGGGCACGAAGGACCTTGCGCCCGGTTGTGTCAGATGATGAAGAAGTTGTGATTCCCACCAAGCCTACTCGCCGTGAAAAGTCTGCAGCTGCTAAGCAAAGTGTTGTCTTGCCGTTGCATCGTTGGAAAGCCAAGGATTGGGAAGCCTACCGCTCAAAGAATCCGTATGAGGTTCCCATTGCTCCCCGTTGGACCACTGTTCAGTTCCGGAATGAGATGCAAGTGCGGATTGTTCATGAACTCTTTGAGCACAACAAGAATAGATACGCCAAGCAGTGGACGAATGATTTTGATCATTGGAGGAACAACATGGAGTATTTTGGTGAGGCATTAGCTATCTGCGAGGAGTTTGATCTTGTCAAGATCATGTCAGTCAACTGTGACTTTGATGTTCAACTCATCCATCAGTTCTATGACACGGTTCATTTTGGGGAAGATGATGCGCGCACTCTCACCTTCATGTGTCGCGATGAATTGTTTCACGTTCCCTGGAGGGCTTTCTGCAATGCCATTGGGTACGAGGATACCGGTCTGCAAGGAAGGGGTGGCATTCGCCCTCATGATTTTCCTGAGTCCATGCCTAAGGAGAAGCTTGCCCCTTTGTACATTCGGGGCCGTGGGGTTATTGGAGATTCCAAGGATTTGGAGAGGGTCTATGACATCATGCACCGAGTGTTCCGCAATGTGCTCTTGCCCAAGGTGGGCAATCAAGATAAAATTCATGGCTATCTGGTTGATTTGATGGTTGCTATGAAGACCATGGTGGGGACAGGGGCAACGTTTGATGTGTCAAATTGGCTGTGGCATGAGATGTACAACATGGTCATCTACCGTAAAGTCCCAATCTACGCTCCGTTTGTCATGTGCTTTCTGAACTCTGTGTGGGCTGTTCGTCGTCCTGGAGAGCTCCTCACTTCTCCAGACAACCTCACTGTTCATGAGGTCAAGCTCCTTAAGAAGAAGAAGCATGCCGAGCCTCGCTTCCCTGAACATGCTCCTGAGGATGTCTATGCTACTTCTGACGATGAGGACTTTGAGCTGGCGCCAGGGGCCAAGCCTTCGTGGGTGGCCAAACTTACTGCCAAGGTAAAGAAGACCTTTTGTCTCCAAGCTGACATCCAGAAGAAGATGTATGAGGCACATGTCAATGAGAAGCTCGCACGGTGCCGCCAAATTGCAATGATGAAGCACCTCAACATGCAGGTTCAGAGTGGCTCTGAGAAGAGCATCACCCCAGAGGAGCGTTGGATCTCTACCCATAGCACCTGGATTGATGATGAAGCCCCTCCCCAGCCATCATCCTCGTTTGCAGCAGCTAACAATGCCATGGGAGTATCTGATCACGGCGACGATGACGACTCTGATGATGAAGATCCAGATGCGACTGAGGAGTCAGAGGAGGACGCCTAAGTTTGGGTCACTAGCTTCGCTCTTTTCCTTTTTGGTGTCTTGATGCCAAAGGGGGAGAGGGTTCTATAGGTCTCTAGGATTTGCTTGGGTTGTTTTCTCTTGTTCTCGTGTTTTTGTGTTTGTTTGTGGACTCCGTGCTGTGTGTGAGACTTGCTACTCCGTTTATTCGTAGGTCCTTACCTCTCGAAGGAAAAGATCGAAGACGTTTCCTCTACGTTTTTATTTTCTTTGGTCGTAGAGTACCCGTACTATCAAGAGGGAATCCTCATTAGGAAGCTCTGGGGGAAATCAGTTCACGTACACTTTTCTCACCCTCTCTTTGCCTTCCTCAGATGTGTGAGAGTGAGAGTTTTCCTTGTCTCTTCCCCTCTTTCCTGCTCACTGTTTCTGCCCAGCGGTTGTACCGCTCTCTGGAGAGGTTGTACCGCTGGGTCTTGTCGGTCACCAGCTTTTGCTCGAGCGGTTGTACCGCTGCCTCCGGGCGGTGGTACCGCCACCATGCTCTGCAACAGCTGGGGCGGTGGTTCCGACCATGTACCGCTCAAGTACCGCTCTCGCCTCTGGTTTGATGTTGTTCTTGGGCGGTAGTGGCCCGGTTGGTCCGGTCGTTCCTCGATGACCGGTACCACCGGTGGTCCGAGCGGTTCTTCCGCTCAGAACTTAGCCGCCCAAGAGCTCAAGGCCATGCGGTTGTTCCGGCCAGGCACCACCCAAGTACCGGTCAAGCCCCTGTTTTGATGCGGTGGTTGTGCGGTAGCCAGGCGGTTAGTCCGGTTATCTTTCTTAGCCGGTACTACCGCCCGCCTGTCCGGTTGTACCGCTTGGTAGGGTTCTGCTGTTACACCGTGAGTCTCGGTTGTACCGGGACGAGGACCGGTTGTACCGCTCCAGTGCAAAAATGCAGTAACGGTTGGATTTGTGGGGAGACTACTTAAGGGAGCTTCTCCGACCTACCACTCCCACCTTTGACCTCTCTCACTCCACCATTGATGCCCTTCAAGCTCTCTTGCCCGATCTCTCTCTCTAGCCACTCAAACTTGTTGATTTGCTAGGGATTGAAGGAGGAGACCTAGGTCTACACTTGGGTGTTTGAGCACCCTAGACGGTTGAGGTCACCTCGGAGCCATATTCCATTGTGGTGAAGCTTCGTGGTTTTGTTGGGAGTCTCCAATTAAGTTGTGGAGAGGGCCCCAACCTTGTTTATAAAGGTTCGGTAGCCGCCTTCAAGGGCACCAATAGTGGAATCACGGCATCTCGCATTGTGTGAGGGCGTGAGGAGAATACGGTGGCCCTAGTGGCTTCTTGGGGAGCATTGTGCCTCCACACCGCTCCAACGGAGACATACTTCCTCTCAAAGGGAAGGAACTTCGGCAACACATCCTCGTCTCCACCGTCTCCACTCTTGGTTATCTCGTGCCTTTATTTAAGCAAGCTTACTTGTTTTATATCTCTTGCTTGCTTGTGTACCTATCCTCGTTGCATCATATAGGTTGCTCACCTAGTTGCACTTCTAGACAACCTACTTTGATGCAAAGTTTAACTTGTTAAAGAAAAGCTAAAAATTGTTAGTTGCCTATTCACCCCCCAGTCAACCATATCGATCCTTTCAGCCATCTTATTTGCTCAATTCCGACAAACCGTTTGAAAATTGAGTCCAAAATACGATTCACGTTTTCGGTTTTGAAAAAATGGTTTTTTCAAAACTGCTCTTAAACCATAATGATTTTGCAAAAACGTTCAATATATTTGAAATATGGTTGTCAAGAGCTTTCCAACGATATATTACACGCCATGTTCTGACAAAAAAATTACAAAAAGTTTTTGAACTAAAGAAGACGATCTGTTAAACACAACTGAAAGCATCAGTTCAACCGCTTCGAAAACATCAGTACAACCACCTGAAACCGCTAGTTCAAAAAGGGTAACAGAATAATATTCTGTTACTAGTAACAGAATAGCCCAGATGTATATATATATATATAGCCAATGAAAAAACGACGGAATCAGTGAAGACTATGCAAAGTTGAAGAATATGAATAATTTGAGGAATTTCAGCTTTTGGTGGTGGCGTGACCCACCGTATAAGAATGATGATTTCAGATACCGCGTACAATTATCATCGTAGGGTTCTGAGAATCAAATTCTTCATTAATTTTTTCACACTAAGAGTGTTATTCTTCATTGATTGAAGAAAAACGTTTCTTCATGTGTTGCACATCTTAGTCATCAGTTTTGCATAAGTGTTAGGATGAGTGTCCTTTTCAAAGAACATTCGAAGACTCTAAGATATTTATCTCACACCGCAAATTGCTAAATCTCTTCTCATCCAAGGGCTTTGTGAAGATATCGGCTAGTTGTTCTTCAGTATTCACATGCTCAATAGAAATGTCGCCCTTCAACACATGATCACGAAGAAAATGATGACGAATCTGAATGTGCTTTGTCTTCGAGTGCTAAACTGGGTTGTGAGCAATCTTGATGGCACTCTCATTGTCACAGAAGAGAGGCACATTCTTCATGTTGTCGCCGTAGTCCTTGAGAGTTTGCTTCATCCATAGCAATTGGGCACAACAAGAACCAGCGGCAATGTACTCAGCTTCAACAGTAGATAGTGATACGCAATTCTGTTTCTTCGAGGACCAACAGACCAAAGATCGTCCGAGGAAATGACATGTACCAGATGTTGACTTGCGATCCACATGATCACCAGCATAGTCAGAGTCAGAATATCTAACAAGATCAAAAGCCGAGCCCTTGGGGTACCATAATCCAAGTGTTGGTGTGTGAGCTAGATATCGAAGAATATGCTTCATAGCCTTATGGTGTGATTCCTTCGGTGTAGCTTGAAATCGAGCACACATGCAAACACTAAGCATTATATCTGGCCTATATGCACATAAGTATAATAAGGAACCTATCATGGAGCGGTATACCTTATGATCGAAGTCAATACCATTTTCATCAGTGCACAGATGGCCATTTGTGGGCATAGGAATTTTGACGCCTTTGCAATCTTGCATGCCGAATTTCCTTAGTACATCCTTGAGGTATTTCTCCTGAGATATGAATATGCCATTGTGTTGTTGACGAATTTAAAGACCTAAGAAGAATTTCAACTATCCCATCCTAGAAATTTGATATTCTTCACTCATCATATAGGCAAATTCATCACTATAACGTTGGTCAGTACAGCCAAAGATAATATCATCAACATATACTTGGCACACAAACAATTCACCATCATAAGATTTAGTGAAAAGAGTAGGGTCGAGTGAACCGGGTTTGAAGCCTTTCTTCATGAAGAGTTCCTTCAAGGTATCATACCAAGCCCGTGGGGCCTGCTTGAGGCCATAGAGGGCCTTGTTGAGTCTGAAGACTTTGTCAGGATTCTTTGGATCTTCAAAACCTGGGGGTTGAGCAACATATACTTATTCCTCTAGCTTACCATCGAGGAATGCACTTTTCACATCCATTTGATATAGAGTGATATCATGATGGTTAGCATAAGCAATTAATATGCGAATAGCCTCAAGTCTAGCAACAGGTGCAAAAGTTTCATCGAAATCAATTCCTTCAACCTTTGTGTAGCCTTGAGCTACAAGCTGTGCCTTATTCCTCACCACAAGGCCATTTTCATCTTGCTTGTTGCGGTAGATCCACTTTGTGCCGATGATATTGTGCTTGCGAGGATCTGGACGTTTGACCAGTTCCCAGACATTGTTAAGCTCGAACTGATGTAATTCCTCTTGCATGGCCTGAATCCACTCAGGCTCTAGAAATGCTTCATCTACCTTAGTGGGATCTGTAATAGAGACAAAAGCATACTGCCCACAAAAGTTATACAAATGTGAAGCTTTTGAGCGTGTGAGAGGACCTGGCGCTTTGATGTCATGGATGATCTTTTCAACTTGCCCTTCTTTTGCAATGCGGGGATGAGCTGGTTGTCGTTGAAGAGTTTGATCAGCGTTTTCTTCAGCACCATTTTCTTCAGCATTTTCTTCAGGTGCATTAGCTCGACGTTCTTCATGTTCTGGAATGAATTCTTTAGCAGATTCTTCAGTAGGAATGACATCCTCAGTAGCCTTGAACTTGATAGTTTCCTCAGGTGCTAGTTCATCTATCACAGTAGGTAGGTGCTCTCTTTGCGAGCCATTAGTTTCATCGAACCGCACATCTACAGTTTCAACAACTTTGTGAAGAACGTTGTTGAAGACTCTGTAGGTGTGCGAGTCCTTTCCGTAACCAAGCATAAAACCTTCATGTGCTTTCGGTGCAAATTTTGAGTTGTGATGAGGATCTCTAATCCAACATTTAGCACCGAAGACTTTGAAATAACTTACATTGAGTTTCTTATCAGTGAGGAGTTCATAGGCAGTCTTTTTGAAGAATTTGTGAAGATATACTCTGTTGATGATGTGGCATGCAGTATCAATTGCCTCAGTCCAGAAACAACGAGGCGTTTTGTATTCATCAAGCATAGTGTGAGCCATCTCAGCAAGAGTCCTGTTCTTGCGCTCCACGATGCCGTTCTGCTGAGGAGTGTAAGGAGCAGATAACTCATGAGTGATACCAAGTTCATCAAGATAGTCATCGAGACCAGAATTCTTGAACTCAGTGCCATTGTCACTTCTGATGTGCTTGATCTTCACACCAAAGTTGGTTGAAGCCCTCGAGGAAAATCGTTTGAAGACTTCCTGCACTTCATGTTTGTAAGTAACAAGGTGTACCCATGTGTAACGAGAATAATCATCAATAATAATGAAGCCATATTGAGATCACAAAGCATTGAGACAGACATAAGGTTGTATCCTAAGGACTCAACAAGCATGACTTTGTCCATTTGTCGATCCTTTGTAATCGCAACCTTACCTAGACCCAATACCTGACTTTTGCCTTTGTCAGCAAAGATGGTATGCTTCAGATGCGACGGAGATAGTGGAGCATCCATCAATAGATTCTTGTCACCAGTCATGTGAGCTCCATACGAAAAGGATGGCATAGAAGCCAATCCATTTTGTTTCACATAAGATGGGTTAGAGTAAGCATATGAGTAAGCAGAGAAATTCTTTGAGGACTTATGGACATAATGATTTGAAGAATAATGCACATATCCATAATCCTTAGATCTTCCCTGCAAAACAGACGGGTTAGCATGATGATGTTCATATGAGGACTTTGATCCATATGAGGAATTTGGTCCGTATGAGGAATTTGATCTGGGGTTCCTATTCTTCACAGGTGGCGTCATGATGACATTCACCTGAAGATTTTCAAGGCATCTTTTGGGAACCCAGATTTTCTTCATAGGGGAGCCGTTCCTGTAGTTAGTGCCAATATATCTAGCAAATACTTCACCATTCTGATTTTTGAGTAGCTTATAGTTGGAGTCAATTGACTCATCATCAGAATGAGGAGATTCACATGCAAATCCAGATAAGTTAGATGGATCAACTGGAGGTCCCTTTGCAGCAACCCATGTAGTTTTGGGGTACTGCTCAGGCTTCCAATATGTACCATTAGCATTGAGTTTCCTCTCAAAGGCGATACCCTCTTTCCTAGGGTTCCTGTTGAGGATCTGCTTTTTAAGCACATCACAAAGAGCCTGACGCCCTTTGAGGCTTTTGTACATGCCTGTCGTGTACAATTCCTTCAGCCCTACATTGTCAGTGATACTAGCAATGTCCTCAGATGAGGAATTAGTGCTAGCAGAGGCATGTGAAGAATTTGAAACATTAGCAGCATTTGAACATTCAGGTGAAGAATTAGCAGATTCACATTCAATGCACTTCAAGCATGGAGGAACAAATTCTTCTTGAGATGCGCTGATTTGTTGAGCAAGTAATGAATCGCGCTCCTTCTGAAGATCTTCATAACTCACTGTTAGCTTCTCAAGGTCTTGCTTTCTTTGAAGAAATTCATAAGAAAGCTTCTCATGATCCGATAAGAGAGTGTTATGTTGATCTTGAAGGGCGCCATACTTAGTATGAAGTCTCTGAAGACTTTCAGCCAAAGCTTTTGACTGATCCATTTCCTCACCCAACATATCATCGCTCTTGTTTAGCATATAGTGAGCTTTTTCCAAAGATCTTTGTTGTTTAGTAGCAAGGGAAGCAAGTTTGACATAGCTGGGTCCAAATTCATCACCATATTCATCATCACTGGACTCGGATAGGTAGCATTCAATTACCTCAGCATCTTTTGCCATAAGGCATGATGCAGAAGATGATGATTCTGATTCGAATGTCATCGTTTTGAGAGATTCCTTGAAGTCCTCAAACCAAGGATCATGACATGTTAGGTACTTTTTGATAGTATCGCACATTTTTAGGTGTGCCCTGTGTAGATAGTAGCCCCTGAGAATCTGGTTGCCGTCGAGAACGGTGGCGAACAGAGAATTGTAGTCCCAGGTAATAACCAAACCGCCTTTATGTGCAGGTGGGGGAAGCTCCGGTGGCTAGCCGGACTAATGAGTTTGCCAAACTAAAGCGGCAACTGGATGCGGCAGATGCCGACATCGAGCTTGTTAACAAGCGGCTTGATGAGGCATAGGGTAAGTAATGTTTTCTGGTGAATGTCACATAGTAAGAGCAGCATGATGCCAATATCTTTAATATGTTGTGACTGCAGATGGAGCTGCCACCGTGGAGACCCTTCGGGCGGAACTTGCCCGAGCCAAAGAACAAGAAAGGAGTATTAATGCGGCTGCATTGAAGGCAGACGAAGAGTTAAGAGCCGAAAAGGCTGCACATTGCAAGAGCAAAGATAAAATGGCCAAGATGGCTGTAAAGTTAAGAGACACTGCCGACCGTTGTCAGTTCTTTGAAGAAGAGAACCGAGCGAAGGCGACAGACCTCGAAATGGCCATGATGGCGGCCAAAGACACCCGCTCTGCCATGAGGGCAAAGAAGGAAGAGCTGCGTGAAGCTGGTGATATTGTGGCTGGGAAGCCCTTTTTGCTGCGGAGGAAGTTCGGAGATCCACGGTATGCCCCTCTGGATCGGCTGTGGAGTTTGGCAGACGTATATCTGGATTTGACGGTGAGTGTTGTCGATGCAGTCGAATACTTCCGAGATCAAACAGATCATGAAGTGGACAAGCTATTCTAGTCGCAGTTTAACGTTCCAAAGCATCCGCTTCCACTAATTGATAGGCTTGCCAAATGGGCCGAACTCAATAGATTGTCTGGACTTGCCATGAGGTCCGTCGTAGATCATCTGTGGCCGGAAAAGCCGAAGCCGAACAGCTATTTCAGCTTAGTGCAGTAGTTCCTTGGTGTGGTGCCGCGCATCAATGCGATGAAGAGGTCGGCGTGCATAGAAGGCTCGCGGATGGCCCTTGCCCGTGTCAAAGCATACTGGGCGGAGATGGATGCTACCAATGTTGCGGCGCAGGGTTCGGCCAAATGGCTGCCGAGCACTATTTTGAAGAAGTTCTTGAGGGTGCTCGTTTGATAGAGGCCCAGTGCTCGAAGAATATTATGTTTGAGTGACATGTATTCCCGTTGTAAAAACAATGTTTTTATGAAATTTATCAAGGCTGTATTTATACTTTTGCCCGAAATTAATATGATGCCTCCTGTGCGGCCGTTTATGTATACATGTGTATAACCTGAAAGATTGCAGTTGTTGGCTTCAGCCCCCACGCATATAATGCGGGGGTGTTCGCAGAAGACGCGTATTCACACTTAATCCAATGTCTTGGTCCTAATAAGGAGGTGATCATGCAGCGAACTAGGCAACTAGACTATAATGCTTTAACACTTTCACTTAGCCATAGGAGTTTGACAGTGGGGATACTATATAGCCACTGGTGGCTCCGCACTCACCCGAATTCAGGGTGCGTACATGCCTGGCCGGGAAACGGCCCTTCGTTAAGGCAGAGGAATTCTAACATTCCGATAGGTCATCGAGTGGTTGACCAGTCTCACGCTATATCATGACAGTCAGTTTTCGGCTTTCTCTATTGAGGTGCTCGTCCGGATGAACCGGGGCACAATCGTAGTAGTTCTCCTGGTGCCACCTTAGCCGATAGAGCGGAACGTAAGGCAGCAAAACACAGGAGCCGGGCAAACCCAACATTTGACCAAAGACATGATTTGGAGCTAATGCATATAAGGCCAAACTCGCGACGCTGAACACTCCCTAAGGTATTCGGTCTTTATGGTGTAAACCGGGCCTAAACAGTGCCCTATGTAAGAAGCCCCTGGTGTCCAGGTATGTGCATTATTTTGACGTGGCCACATGCCAAGACGCCAGCATCCTTCTCAATAGTACTGAGAATCCGAGGGATGTGTATCAACAAGAGACAGTAAAAAAGGTTTACGCAGGGTCTTAATCTAAAAAGAATCCTTGGAACGGGTCCCTGCTGCACATCTGCGCCTGTGTCTCTGTTGCCGTATCCTGGACGGGTGTAGCACGATGGCCATCTGTAAAAGAGAGGAACTTAGGTGAAAAAGTTGTCGTGCAAAAAGGTAGGTCTAAAGAAACCATGCATAATTCAAGATGAGTAAAAATTGCCACTTGTCTGCGCGCGTTGAGCCCCTTGTATTTGTAATAGGGGTGTGGCCATCAAACCTGTATGAATTACATATAGCTGCTTCAGACTCGTCTAACCGTGTCCGTATCTTGACGACCTGACGAATGCTTTAGTTGGTGAGGCTGTTTTAGTGTGCGGCTGCCGAGGCAGCCGCACTCTCTTCGGCGCGCAGGGATCGCTCAATATTTCCATTTACTATAATGATGCCATGTGGACAGGGCATCTTAAGCGTGAGGGAAGCATAATGCAGTATTGCATTAAAGCGAGCGAAAGCTTCGCGTCCAAGTAGTGCTTGATAGCCACTTTGGAACGAAGCAATGTGGAATGTTAAATTTTCGCTACGGAAGTTATCAGGGAAGCCGAATATAACCTCTAGTAGTAGGGAGTCCGTGCAATGAGCCCCTGGGCCTGGCGTTACTCCTTTAAAGGTGGTATTGCTGTGGCAAATTTTCGTTGGGTCTATCCCCATTTTGCGAATTGTGTCCTGATATATCAGGTTTAGACTGCTGCCACCGTCCATCAAGACTCGTGTGAAGTGGTATCCGTCAATTATTGGGTATAATACCAAGGCAGCCCATCCTGCACGCCGGATACTTGCTGAGTAATCCCGATGGTCGAAAGTGATCGGCTGAGACGACCAGTGGCAGGACTCCGCGGTGATAGGCCCTTGGGCATATTTCTCTGGGAGTGCCGCTTTGTTTCTCCCCTTGATCACGTGTAACACGTTTACTGTTTTGACTTCTAGTGGAAATTTCTTTTGATCCCCCATGTCTTGCTTGAGAGGCTCATCGTCGTCTTCGCTTGGTGTATCCTCCCCCTTGTGTATGGCGTTGAGCTTGCCGGACTGCTTGAAGACCCAATAGTCTCTGTGGGTATGATTAGCGGGTTTACCAGGGGTGCTATGGATCTAATATATTTGGTCCAGAATTTTGTTTAGGCTGGACAGTTCATCTCTGGCGCCTTTAGAGGGCGGCTTTTGCTGACCTGGCCGAGAGCTTCTGAATCCGGCATTTACTGCCATGCTCTTCGGGCTATCTTCTTTATTTCGGCGCTTATTATTTTTGCTGCGCCGTGATTTCCTGTTTCCATCTCTAACTTCGGATGTACTAGGGTCGCTGGTGCTGCATCTGGCTAGCCAGCTATCCTCACCCGTGCAAAAGCAAGTCATGAGGCTTGTTAATGCGGCCATTGTTCTCGGCTTTTCTTGGCCGAGGTTTATGGCAAGCCATTCGTCGCGGATGCTATGCTTAAAAGCTGCCAAGGCTTCGGTGTCCGGACAGTCGACTATTTGGTTCTTTTTAGTAAGAAACTTATTCCAGAGCTTTCGGGCTGACTCTCCGGGCTATTGAGTTATATGACGCAAATCGTCCGCGTCCGGAGGTCGGACATAAGTCCCTTGAAAATTTGCCCGAAAAGCGTCTTCGAGCTCTTCCCAGCTTCCAATGGAGCTTTCGAGGAGGCTTTTAAGCCAGTGCCGAGCTGGCCCTTTGAGTTTGAGGGGTAAATACTTAATGGCATGGAGATCATCTCCTCGAGCCATATGGATATGGAGGATATAGTCCTCAATCCAGACCCCAGGGTCTGTTGTTCCGTCGTATGCCTCTATGTTTACGGGTTTGAATTCCTCTAGAAATTCATGGTCCAGCACCTCGTCAGTGAAACATAGGGGGTGTGCGGCACCCCTGTATCTGGGTGTACCGCGTTGTTCGGATGTTTGTTGTGTTCCATCGTATGCTGGAGCGCGCTTGCGTGGTCCATAGATGGAGTGGTTGCGCCGTCCTTTTGATGCGAGCCCTCGCGTGGATTGCGTATTGGCTTATGTGCAGCGTTGTTTGCCGCTCTATGTTGGCCGTGAGGTCGTCTATCCGGCCAGATGGCCGTTTTAATTTTTGGTTGCGGGGGATCTAAGTCCTCCTCATCGAATTCAGGTAGCAACTTCGGCTTCGGGTAGCTCTTGGTGGGGTGATTACCGCCGTACTTCGCTGCTGTGTTGAGCACTTTACTCCATTGAATTCTGAGTGTGTATTGCACAGCCTTGAACCTTTGCTTCTGCTTTTTTAGACTCCTCGCGATGGCAACAAGACTTTGATGGGCATTCTGTTGCTCCGGGTGTCTGTCCGGTGTGATGTCATCCGGACTATTATCTTTGGCAGAGTTGGGTTGTTCGGTTTGATTCTCCATGTTGCCGTGGTCCGGGGATGGTTCACCCTGCTCTAACGCCAGGTCTATATGATCGTTGTTTCTACCGAGGCGGGATTTGGAGCGGCGCTTACGCCACCGCTTTGACTGCTTCTCGAGGGGACAACCCTTCTTTGCGTCCTTCCGTTCCTCGTCATCGTCTTCTTTTGGTGTGTCCACCATGTATACGTCATGTGATGAAGTGGGCATCCAGTGCCCTGTGGGCAGTGGTTCCTGTTTGTCTCCTGCATCGTCGTCCATACCGTGGATGTCTTCAGAGTCGGAGTCGAGCATGTCGGTTAAGTCATCGACAGTGGCTACTAAGTGGGTGGTGGGTGGGCGGCGAATTTCTTCGTCATCCGCATCCCAATCCTGCCAGACATAGTTCGGCCAGGACTCTCCTGACAAGGAGGGAGACTTTAATGAATTCAGTCTGTCACCGAAGGGCGAGTGCTGAAAGATATCCGCGGAGGTAAACTCCATGATCGGCGCCCAACCGGATTCTATAGGAACGGGCGCAGGCGGTTCGGAGTCCGTGGCTGGAGAAGTATCTGGCAGTTTAACAACACGGCTCTCGTGAAGGGTAAGGTCGATATTCGGCTCGATCACCATTGGGGATACGGCCTCTGTGGCAGGGTCTATGCACCCATCCATGGGAGGCGCACCTAGCTCCGAATTAAGGGTCGGAGCGGTTGTCGGTGCGATCTCCTGAGCACTGTCCGATGGTAGATCTTAATCGTACTCATCATGACTGTGTGGCGCACAAGGCAGGGGCCCGAATCCATCGAAGATCAAGTCTCCGTGGATATCGGCCGTGTAGTTTAAGCTTCCAATCCTGATCTGATGACCAGAGGCGTAACTCTCGATCTGCTCTAGATGGCCAAGCGAGTTGGCCCGCAGTGCGGAGCCGCCGAATACAAAGATCTATCCGGGGAGAAAAGTCTCACCCTGGACTTCATCGCTATCGATGATCGAAGGGGCCATCAAGCCTGACGGTGACGACACAGAGGAACTCTCAATGATAGCACCAATGTCGGTGTCAAAACTGGTGGATCTCGGGTAGGGGGTCCCGAACTGTGCATCTAAGGCGGATGGTTACAGGAGGCAGGGGACACGATGTTTTACCCAGGTTCAGGCCCTCTTGATGGAGGTAAAACCCTACGTCCTGCTTGATTAATATTGATGATATGGGTGGTACAAGAGTAGATCTACCGCGAGATCAGAGAGGCTAAACCCTAAAAGCTAGCCTATGGTATGATTGTATGTTGTCCTACGGACTAAAACCCTCTGGTTTATATAGACACCGGAGAGGGTTAGGGTTACACAAGGTCGGTTACAAAGGAGGAGATATACATATCCGTATTGCCTAGCTTACCTTCCACGCCAAGTAGAGTCCCATCCGGACACGAGACGAAGTCTTCAATCTTGTATCTTCATAGTCCAACAGTCCGGCCAAAGGATATAATCCGGCTGTCCGGAGACCCCCTAATCCAGGACTCCCTCCGTCAGGAAAAGCCGAAATCTATGGCAGCCCTCACGACACTCATGACCCGCTTTTGTGCGGGAGAAGACAGCTGGCTGGCTCACAGTAATAACATATCAAAGAACCATGGTACTTCGGATACCAAGGACGGCAATAGCAGGTCACATCGCAACAAACATAAGCGCCACATTAACAGCAACAATACCGAGGATATGGTAGTCAATGCCGGATTCAAAGGCTCTAAACCCAGTCAACAGAAAAAGCCATTCAAAAGAAGCACTCCGGGCCCGTCTAGTTTGGACCGTATACTCGATCGCTTGTGTCAAATACACGGTACCCCCGACAAGCCAGCCAACCACACAAACAGGGATTGTTGGGTGTTCAAGCAAGCCGACAAGTTAATTGCTGAAGACAAAGATAAGGGGTCACACAGCGATGACGAAGAGGAGCCCCGACAGCCGAACACCAGAGGACAGAAGAGGTTCCCCCCACAAGTACGGACGGTGAACTTGATATACGCAAACCACATCCCCAAGAGGGAGCAGAAGCGTGCGCTCAGGGACGTATATGCGTTGGAGCCAGTCGCCCCAAAGTTCAACCCATGGTCCTCCTGTCCGATCACCTTGGATCGCAGGGACCACCCCACTAGTATCTGTCATGGCGGATTCACCGCACTGGTCCTAGACCCAATCATCGACGGGTTTCACCTCACTCGAGTCCTTATGGATGGCGGGAGCAGCCTGAACCTGCTTTACCAGGACACAGTGCGCAAAATGGGTATAGACCCCTCAAGGATCAAACCCACAAAAACGACCTTTAAAGGCGTCATTCCAGGTGTAGAGGCCCATTGCATAGGCTTAATTACACTGGAAGTGGTCTTCGGATCCCCGGATAACTTCCGAAGCGAAGAATTAATCTTCGATATAGTCCTATTCCGCAGTGGCTATCATGCACTGCTCGGGCGAACCGCATTTGCGAAATTCAACGCGGTACCGCATTATGCATACCTCAAGCTCAAGATGCCAGGACCTCGGGGGGTCATCACAATTAATGGAAACACAGAGCGCTCTCTCCGCACGGAGGAGCACACTGCGGCCTTCGCAGGAGAAGTGCAAAGAAGCCTCTCAAGGCAATCCACCAGTTCGGCATTTCAAGAACTGGACATCTTCAAGCGCGCTCGGAGTAATTCGACAACTAAACTGCCTGGCACGATCTGAGCTCGCGTAGCAATGCGGCCCCCACCCCGGCCCAAGCCAAACGGCGAAATTCGTGCCATGCGTACATAATTACGCATTAAAAATACCATGGGCACAGGCGGGGAGGGGGGCACAACTACGACACGCCCCAATACGCGGCTTAAACCACACTAGGGGCTTCCCGCTTTGTTATTTTTCTCTTTCAGGACTTTAATCTCTGGAAACCCTGTCCGGCAGCATGATTGTCGAAAACATGATGCAGCAACCAAGGAGGCAGAAAGCTACGTCACACCATGGAACTCCCAGGTGGATTACGATAACGAGTGAACTATTTGCTTTAATACTAGTCCTCAGCTTGCCCTTGGAAGGGACATAGTCCTACTTTTTGCTTATCGCACTATCTGTATCATTCTGCTTTAACGCACCTTTTTGAGTAAACAATGCATAGCATTAAGACTATTATTGCATTGTTCTTTTATATATATATGTGTGTGTGTTCATTAATGACGCCTTGCAACCGTACACTTTGGTACGGCCAATACACCAGGGGCTTAAGTACCCCACAATATGGTGTGAGAAGTACGAACACTTTCACAAGTGCGGCACCCCGAACTTATAGCATTATATGCATCAGCTCCGAATCATGTCTTTGGTCAAATGTTGGGTTTGCCCAACTCCTATGTTTTGGTACCTTACGTTCCGCTCTATCGGCTAAGGTAGCACTAGGAGAACTATTGCGATTGTGCCCCGGTTCTGCTGGGCTAAGCACCTCAGTAGAGAAAGCTAAAACTGACTGTCATGATAAGGCGAGAGACTGGTCGCTATTCGGCGAGGTTTCGAGTCCCTAAAGACTTATGCTGCTTAGAGCGAGGAGCCGGTCCTGTCCGGCTTAAAGGCGTGTATCGCGCCCCGAATTCGGCCTTCCGAATACCAGGGGCTTCGCCGAAATTTAAAATTATAGAATTCTATGGCTAAGTGAGAGTGATAAAGCATTATTAGTCCGGTTGCCTTGTTCGCTGTGCTGAGCACCTCCCTCGAAGGACCCAAAAATGGGAACAAGAGTGCTCAGGTTTATCCCGAACACCCCAGCACTCGCGGCATGGGGACATAAGCCGAGGACTAGCCATCTCTCGGATTGGATAAACAGCCAAACAGAAGGTAATATTTTAAATTCAAACAAGTGTTGCATAGCGCATATGAAACAAGTTTTCATCATACAGGATCACACGAGCAAGTTTACTCAAATATTACATACTTTGGACATTCGTCCGCTACAAGACGGGCACCCTTCATGACACCCTCATAATAAATTTCGGGGGTGCGATGCTCCTTGCCCGCTGGCGGCCCTTCCTTGATCAGCTTCACGGCGTCTAGCTTGGCCCATTGCACCTTCACACGGGCGAAAGCCCGGCGTGCACCTTCAATGCAGATGGACCGCTTGACGACTTCCAGCCGTGGGCAGGCATCCACAAGCCGCCTCACCAGGCTGAAGTAGCTGTTCAGAAGGGCGTCGCCAGGCCACAGCCGAACTATAAAGCCCTTCATGGCCTGTTCGGCCGCCTTGTGTAGCTCGACCAACTGCTTTAGCTGGTCGCTCATAGGCACCGGGTGTTCGGTCCCAGTATATTGGGCCCAGAACAACTTCTCCATTGAGCTTCCCTCCTCGGCCTGGTAAAAAGTTGCGGCATCCGACACGCTGTGGGGAAAATCAGCGAATGCTCCTGGAGAGCTCCGGATTCGGGTAAGTAACGGGTAATTTACTTTCACGTGCTTGCTTTGCATATAGAATGCCTTACCCGCCGCTATCTTCTTCATCACATCAATCTCCTGGAGGGCCTTATGTGCTTTGGCCTTGGCACTCTTTGCACTTTCACGGGCGGCGGCAAGCTCGGACTCTCGCGTCTTCGAGTCACGCTCCAACGCCTCATGCTTTGACACGAGAGCTTGGAGCTCTTGCTGCACCTCGCCCACCCGTGCCTCTTACCTTTCCCGCTCGGTTCGCTCCTTGGCCGCTTTGTCTTCGGCCTCAGATAGCGCTTGCTTCAGGGTCGCCACCTCGGTCGTGGCCCCTGGCAAATATACGATGATCCTGTCATTTTGCAATCGCGTCTTGTTTTATATATACATATCTATAGACAGGGTATTACTTACCCTTGTTCTCCTCGAGCTACCTCTTGGCAAGGCCGAGCTCTTTCTTGGACCCCTCGAGGTCCTGCTTCAGTGTGGCGACCTCCGCAGTCAGTGCGGCTGAGGCCAGCAGCGAAGCCTGCATACGCATACTTATGTTATACTCCTACGGTATTATTTGATCCTCTATTTGGCTTTTCTTTTTGAACACCGAACAGAGCATCAGGGGCTACTGTCTATGCGGTAATATTTTCCCTATATTACAAACACTTACCTCAAAGCCTGTTAGAAGGCTGGCACAGGCTTTAGTCAATCTGCTCTTGGCCGACTGAACCTTCTGAACCACCGCACTCATAATAGTGTGGTGCTCCTCGTCGATGCAAGCGCTGCGAAGCGCTCCCAGCTGATTGTCCGGTGCCTCTGGATGGACAGAGGTCACCGACACAGGCGTCTTGCCCCTTTTAGAAGGAGGCCGCCTGCCCGAGTCTGGAACCACTGGGGGTTCCGGCGCGGTGTTCGGCTGAGGGCCGAACTCGGAGCCCTCGAGAGCCTTGCTCCCTCTGCTCCCGGAGTCCGGAAGGTCGCCTTGAGGCGCCTCCGGGATTGTGTCCCCTCGACCAGGTGCCTCTTGAGACAATACCTCGGCGTTGACTATAGGGCAGGGGGAGGTGGCAGTCGGAAGTGGATCGCTATCCATATCCGACGAGCCCAGGGAGCCGTCCGACGATACGTCGATACGGTCTTGTGGCGGTCTGCATAATCATAATTCGGCGTTAGAGGAAACAGTGTGACAAATGAATGCTATGAGTTACTCTGGCATCCAAATACTTACGACTTTGCCAGGGGCTTGGCCCTGAGCAGCCACTCATATTCGCCTTCGGCGGCGGTGGTGGAATAGTCCGGAAGGAGAGTCCTTCCCTTCTTGGACCCTTGGCCCCCTGGGTTGGGGCGGCCTTCCTTTTCTTGTCTCCCCCAACTGAAGGGGGAGCATCTTCTTCTTCCTCCTCGTCTTCGAGGGAGGAGTGTGCCGCAGAGTTATCGGACGATGAGTCCGATAACACCTGGCGTCGGGAACTCTTTTGGGTTCCCTTGGCCTCCTTGGTCTTCTCTGGCACCTTGTAAGGAGCTGGAGTCAGCATCTCCGTCAGGAGAGCATTTGTCGGGCCTTCGGGCTAAGGAGCCGGGCAGTCGATCTGTCCGGCCATTTCCTGCCAGTCCTGTCAAAGGTACGGGATCTTAGATCCCACATAGAGTCAAACTATGAAAAACAAGTATCCTGTAAGAGGTAAAACAGCTTACCGCGCTGGCTTGGCACTTCGCGCAGAATCTGCGATCCTCGGTAGTGGGAGGGGAAACCTTGGCGCCCTTGAATAGCACCTTCCAGGCATCGTCGTGTGTTGTGTCGAAGAGCCTGTTCAGAGTTTGGTGCTGGGCCGGGTTGAACTCCCACAAGTTGAAGGCCCGTTGTTGACACAGGAGGATCCGGCGGATGAGCATGACCTGGACTACGTTGACGAGTTTGAGCTTCTTGCTCACCATGTTTTGGATACATGTTTGGAGTCCGGTCAGCTCCCCCGAACGACCCCAGGACAGGCCCTTCTCTTGCCAGGAGGTGAGCCGCGTGGGGATGCCAGATCAGAACTCGAGGGCCGCTGCCCATACGGGGTCACGCGGCTCGGTGATGTAGAACCACCACGATTGCCACCCCTTTATGGTCTCCACAAAGGAGCCCTCGAGCCATGTGACGTTGGGCATCTTGCCCACCATGGCGCCTCTGCACTCCGCCTGGCGGCCGCTCACAACCTTCGGATTGACATTGAAGGTCTTCAGCCATAAGCTGGAGTGGGGCTTGATGCGGAGGAAGGCCTCGCACACGACGATAAACGCCGAGATGTTGAGGATGAAGTTCGGGGCCAGATCATGGAAATCCAGGCCGTAGTAGAACATGAGCCACCGGATGAATGGGTGGAGAGGGAATCCCAATCCGCGGAGGAAATGGGTAAGGAACACTACCCTCTCGTGGGGCCTGGGGGTGGGGTTGAGCTGCCCCTCATCTGGGAGCCGGTGCGCGATGTCGTCGGGCAGGTATCCGGCTCTCCTCAGCTTCTTGATGTGTCCCTCCGTGATGGAGGAGACCATCCACCTGCCTCCCGCTCCATACATGGTTGGAGAAGGTTGAGGTGGGAAATGCAGACTTGGGCGCTGGAGCTCGAGTGTGCGAAAATGGATGAGCAAAGCAGGAAGAAGGCGTGGATGAAAAGGTGAATCCTTGTCCCTTTATATGGGCGGCCGAAACTATGCACCCCCACTAGCCTGGTAAAACTTGCTTATCCCCCAAGCGCCATAATCAATGGCGTGGTTGGGTTACCCACGCCCGTATTGATGAGAATCCGGTAATAAGGGGACACGATCTCTGCTTTGACAAGATGTGTCAAAAAACTGCCTCGCGTTATGTGCGGGGCTAGTTAAAGGAAACGGTTCGAATAATTACCGGGCCATGGAATGATGTCATGTTGCCGAAACGTATCAGTAGATTAGATTTGTGGAAATATTATTCTCTCTACGGTCGTATGTGGAACTTATTTTGCAGGGTCGGACACTATCCTTGTATTCAAATTCTTCCGTGGTATATTCGGAGGAGGAACCCGCCTTGCAATGCCGAAGACAATACTGCGCATCATCGTCATTGAAGCCTGGTTCAGGGGCTACTGAGGGAGTCCTGGATTAGGGGGTCTCCGGACAGCCGGACTATATCCTTTGGCCGGACTGTTGGACTATGAAGATACAAGATTGAAGACTTCGTCTCGTGTCCGGATGGGACTCTACTTGGCATGGAAGGCAAGCTAGGCAGTACGGATATGGATATCTCCTCCTTTGTAACCGACCTTGTGTAACCCTAACCCTCTCCGCTGTCTATATAAACCGAAGGGTTTTAGTCCGTAGGACGACATACAATCATACCATAGGCTAGCTTCTAGGGTTTAGCCTCTCTCATCTCGTGGTAGATCTACTCTTGTACTACCCATATCATCAAAATTAATCAAGTAGGACGTAGGGTTTTACCTCCATCAAGAGGGCCCGAACCTGGGTAAAACATCGTGTCCCCTGCCTCCTGTTACCATCCGCCTTAGATGCACAGTTCGGGACCCCCTACCCGAGATCCGCCGGTTTTGACACCGACATAGAAAATCACGTTCCCGAAGGTTTCATTCCGTTTGGACTCCATTTGATATTCCTTTTCTTCGAAACCCTAAAATAGGCAAAAAAACAGCAATTCTGGGCTGGGCCTCCGGTTAATAAGTTAGTCCCAAAAATAATATAAAAGTGGATAATAAAGCCCAATAATGTCCAAAACAGTAGATAATATAGCATGGAGCAATCAAAAATTATAGATACGTTGGAGACATATCAAGCATCCCCAAGCTTAATTCCTGCTCGTCCTCGAGTAGGTAAATGATAAAGACAGAATTTTTCATGCGGAGTGCTACTTGGCATAATTTTAATGCAATTCTTCTTAATTGTGGTATGAATATTCAGATCCGAAAGATTCAAGATAAAAGTTCATATTGACATAAAAATAATAATACTTCAAGCATACTAACTAAGCAATTATGTCCTCTCAAAATAACATGGCCAAAGAAAGTTCATCTCTACAAAATCATATAGTTTAGTCATGCTCCATTTTCGTCACACAAGAATGCTCTCATCATGCACAACCCCGATAACAAGCCAAGCAATTGTTTCATACTTTAGTAATCTCAAACCTATAAACTTTCACGCAATATATGAGCGCGACCAATGGATATAGAACTACGGGTGGAATAGAATATGATGACGGGGGTTATGTGGAGAAGACAAAAAGGAGAAAGTCTCACATCAACGAGGCTAATCAATTGGCTATGGAGATGCCCATCGATTGATGTTAACGCAAGGAGTAGGGATTGCCATGCAACAGATGCACTAGAGCTATAAATGTATGAAAGCTCAACAAAAGAAACTAAGTGGGTGTGCATCCAACTTTCTTGCTCACGAAGACCTAGGGCACTTGAGGAGGCCCATTGTTGGAATATACAAGCCAAGTTCTATAATGAAAATTTCCCACTAGTATATGAAAGTGACAAAACAAAAGACTCTCTATCATGAAGATTATGGTTCTACTTTGAAGCACAATTGTGGCAAAGGATAGTAGCATTGTCCCTTATATTTTTTTTTGAACAATGCTCTATGAATGATGGTCATCACACTTATATTTATTTACAACTCAAGAATTACAACTCGATAATTAGAACAAGATATGACTCTATATGAATTACTCCGGCGGTGTACCGGGATATGCAATGAACCAAGAGTGACATGTATGAAAGAATTATGAATGGTGGCTCTGCCACAAATACTATGTTGACTACATGATCATGCTAAGCAATATGACAATGATGAATGTGTCATGATAAACGGAATGGTGGAAAGTCACATGGCAATATATCTCAGAATGGCTATGGAAATGCCATAATAGGTAGGTATGGTGGCTATTTTGAGGGAGATATAAGGAGGTTTATGTGTGAAAGAGCGTATCGTATCACGGGGTTTGGATGCACCGACGAAGTTTGCACCAACTCTCAATGTGGGAAAGGGCAATGCATGGTACCGAAGAGGCTAGCAATGATGGATGGGTGAGAGTGCGTATAATCCGTGGACTCAACATTAGTCATAAAGAACTCACATACTTATTGCAAAAATCTACAAGTAATCAAAAACCAAGCACTACGCGCATGCTCCTAGGGGGATAAATTGGTAGGAAAAGACCATTGCTCGTCCCCGACCGCCACTCATAAGGAAGACAATCAAATAACACCTCATGTTTCAAATTTGTTACATAACGTTTACCATACGTGCATGCTACGGGACTTGCAAACTTCAACACAAGCATTTATCAAATTCACAACTAATCAACTAGCACTACTTTGATAATATTACCTCCATATCTCAAAACAATCATCAAGCATCAAACTTCTCTTAGTATTCAAAACACTCATAAGAAAAAAAATTATTAATCTTGAATACCTAGCATATTAGGATTATTTAAGGAAATTACCATGCTATTTAAGACTCTCAAAATAATCTAAGTGAAGCATGAGAGATCAATAGTTTCTATAAAACAAATCCACCACCGTGCTCTAAAAGATATAAGTGAAGTACTAGAGCAAAACTATATAACTCAAAAAGATATAAGCGAAGCACATAGAGTATTCTAACAAATTCCAAATCATGTATGGCTCTCTCAAAAGGTGTGTACAGCAAGGATGATTGTGGTAAACTAAAAATCAAAGACTCAAATCATACAAGACGCTCCAAGCAAAACACATATCATGTGGTGAATAAAAATATAGCTCCAAGTAAAGTTACCGATAGAAGTAGATGAAAAGAGGGGATGCCTTCTGGGGCATCCCCAAGCTTTGGATTTTAGGTGTCCTTAGATTATCTTGGGGATGCCATGGGCATCCCCAAGCTTAGGCTCTTGCCACTCCTTGTTCCATAATCCATCAAATCTTTACCCAAAACTTGAAAACTTCACAACACAAAACTTAAAGTAGAAAATCTCGTGAGCTCCGTTAGCGAAAGAAAACAAAAGACCACTTCAAGGTATGGTAATGAAATCATTCTCTATTTATATTGGTGTTAAACCTACTGTATTCCAACTTCTCTATGGTTTATAAACTATTTTACTAGCCATAGATTCATCAAAATAAGTAAACAACACACGAAAAACAGAATCTGTCAAAAACAGAACAGTCTGTAGTAATCAGTAGCTAGCCCAAGATCTGAAACCCCAAAATTTATAACATAAGTTTCTGGAAGTGAGGAATTTATCTATTAATCATATGCAAAAATAATTAACTCAATAGCACTTTCCAAATAAAAATGGCAGCAGTTCTCGTGAGCGCTAAAGTTTCTGTTTTTTACAGCAAGATATCAAGACTTTCCCCAAGTCTTCCCAACGGTTCTACTTGGCACAAACACTAATTAAACACAAAAAACACAACCTAAAACGAGGCTAGATAAATTATTTATTACTAAACAGGAGAAAAAAGCAAGGAATAAAAATAAAATTGGGTTGCCTCCCAACAAGCGCTATCGTTTAACGCCCCTAGCTAGGCATAAAAAGCAAGAATAGATCTAGGTATTGCCATCTTTGGCAGGCAATCCATAAGTGGCTCTCATAATAGATTCATAAGGTAATTTAATTTTCT
This sequence comes from Triticum urartu, assembly GCF_003073215.2. Taxonomy (NCBI): domain Eukaryota; kingdom Viridiplantae; phylum Streptophyta; class Magnoliopsida; order Poales; family Poaceae; genus Triticum; species Triticum urartu. Next base: position 388,512,140 of record NC_053025.1, read on the forward strand.
TTCTAGAAAAGTGTTCCATGCCTTTCTTTAACGGAAATTGGAATCTAATATTTCCTTCCTTCATATCAATAATTGCACCAATCGTTCTAAGGAAAGGTCTACCAAGAATAATAGGACATGAAGGATTGCAATCTATGTCAAGAACAATAAAATCTACGGGTACATAATTCCTATTTGCAACAATAAGAACATCATTAATTCTTCCCACATGTTTCTTACTAGTGGAATCCGCAAGGTGCAAGTTTAGAGAGCAATCATCAAAATCACGGAAACCTAACAAATCACACAAAGTCTTTGGAATCGTGGAAACACTAGCACCAAAATCACATAAAGCATAGAACTCATGTTCTTTAATCTTAATTTTAATGGTTGGTTCCCACTCATCATAAAGTTTTCTAGGGATAGAAACTTCCAACTCAAGTTTTTCTTCATAAGATTGCATCAACGATATGTTTAGTGAACGCTTTATTTTGACTATAAGCGTGAGGAGAATTTAGCACGGATTGCAACAAGGAAATACAATCAATCAAAGAGCAATTTTCATAATTAAATTCCTTGAAACCCAAAATAGTGGGTTTAGCAACATCTAGGGTTTTAATTTCTTCGATCCCACTTTCATCAATTTTAGCATCAAGATCCAAAAACTCCGAATTCTTGGAACACCTTCTAGGTAAAGGTGGATCATATTCAGTCCCATCATTATTAAGATTCATATTGCAAAACAAAGATTTAATAGGGGACACATCAATAACTTTTAGATCTTCATCTTTATTTTCATAGGTACTAGAAGAACACGCTCTTATAAAGGCATCTTTCTTAGCACGCATCCTAGCGTTTCTTTCTTTGCACTCATCAATGGAAATTCTCATGGCTTTGAGAGACTCATTGATATCATTCTTAGGTGGAATAGATCTAAGTTTCGAAAAATCAACATCAAGAGAAATTCTATCAACGTTCCTAGCCAACTCATCAATCTTAAGCAATTTTTGTTCAATCAAAGCATTGAAATTCTTTTGCGAAGTAATAAATTCTTTAATATTAGATTCAAAATCAGAGGGCATCTTATTATAATTTCCATAAGAACTGTTGTAGGAGTTACCATAATTATTAGAGGGATTACTAGGATAAGGCCTAGGATTAAAATTTCCTCTATACGCGTTGTTACCAAAATTGTTCCTACCAACAAAATTCACATCCATAGATTCATTATTATTCTCAATCAAAGTAGACAAGGGCATATCATTAGGATCAGAAGAAACACTTTTACTAGCAAATAATTTTATAAGTTCATCCATCTTTCCACTCAAAACATTAATTTCTTCTATCGCATGCACCTTTTTATTAGTAGATCTTCCAGTATGCCATTGAGAATAATTAACCATAATATTATCTAGGAGTTTAGTAGCTTCTCCTAATGTGATTTCCATAAAACTGCCTCCCGCGGTCGAATCTAAAAGATTTCTAGAAGCAAAATTCAATCCGGCATAAAATTTTTGTATAATAATCCACAAATTCAAACCATGAGTAGGGCAATTACGTATCATTAATTGCATCCTCTCCCAAGCTTGTGCAACATGTTCATGATCAAGTTGCTTAAAATTCATAATATCGTTTCTAAGGGAGATGATCTTAGCGGGAGGAAAAAATACTTAGAGATAAAAGCATCTTTGCACTTATTCCATGAATCAATACTATGTTTAGGCAAAGACGAAAACCAAGCTTTAGCACGATCTATAAGCGAAAAAGGAAATAGCTTCAATTTAACAATATCGTTATCCACATCTTCTTCTTTTGCATATCACACAAATCAACGAAGCTATTTAGATGGGTAGCGGCATCTTCACTAGGAAGGCCAGAAAACGAATCTTTCATGACAAGATTCAGCAAGGCAGCATTAATTTCACAAGATTCAGCATCGGTAAGAGGAGCAAACGGAGTGCTAATAAAATAATTGTTGTTCGTATTGGTAAAGTCACAAAATTTAGTGTTATCTTGAGCCATCATAACAAGCAAGCAATCCAACACACAAGCAAACAAAAAGGAAGCGGGCAAAAAGAGGCAAATAGAGAAAGAGAGGGAGGATAGAGAGAGAGAGACAGTGAATAAAACGGCAAGGGTGAAGTGGGGGAGAGGAAAACGAGAGGCAAATGGCAAATAATGTAATGCGGGAGATATGGATTGTGATGGGTACTTGGTATATTGACTTTTGCGTAGACTCCCCGGCAACGGTGCTAGAAATCCTTCTTGCTACCTCTTGAGCACTCCGTTGGTTTTCCCTTTAAGAGGAAAGGGTGATGTAGCAAAGTAGCGTAAGTATTTCCCTCAGTTTTTAGAACCAAGGTATCAATCCAGTAGGAGGCTACGCGCGAGTCCCTCGCACCTGCACTAAACAAATAAATCCTCGCAACCAACGCGATAAGGGGTTGTCAATCCCTACATGGCCACTTACGAGAGTGAGATATGATAGATATGATAAGATAATATTTTTGGTATTTTTATGATAAAGATGCAAAGTAAAATAAAAGCAAAGTAAGAAGCAAAGGAAATAACTAAGTATTGGAAGATTATTATGATGAAGATAGACCCGGGGGCCATAGGTTTCACTAGTGGCTTCTCTCAAGAGCATATGTATTTTACGGTGGGTGAACGAATAACTGTTGAGCAATTGATAGAATTGAGCATAGTTATGAGAATATCTAGGTATGATCATGTATATAGGCATCACGTCCAAGACAAGTAGACCGACTCCTGCCTGCATCTACTACTATTACTCCACTCATCGACCGCTATCCAGCATGCATCTAGAGTATTAAGTTCATGAAAACAGAGTAACACCTTAAGCAAGATGACATGATGTAGAGGGATAAATTCATGCAATATGATAAAAACCCCATCTTGTTATCCTCAATGGCAACAATACAATACGTGCCTTGCTGCCCCTACTGTCGCTGGGAAAGGACACCGCAAGATTGAACCCAAAGCTAAGCACTTCTCCCATTGCATGAAAGATCAATCTAGTAGGCCAAACCAAACTGATAATTTGAAGAGACTTGCAAATATAACCAATCGTACATAAAAGAATTCAGAGAAGATTCAAATATTGTTCATAGATAGACTTGATCATAAACCCACAATTCATCCGTCTCAACAAACACACCGCACAAAGAAGATTACATCGAATAGATCTCCACAAGAGAGGGGGAGAACATTGTATTGAGATCCAAAAAGAGAGAAGAAGCCATCTAGCTAATAACTATGGACCCGTAGGTCTGAGGTAATCTACTCACACTTCATCGGAGGGGCTATGGTGATGATGTAGAAGCCCTCCGTGATGGATACCCCCTCCGGCGGAGCTCCGAAACAGGCCCCAAGATGGGATCTCGTGGATACAGAAAGTTACGGCGGTGGAATTAGGGTTTTGGCTCCTTATCTGATCGTTTGGGGGTACGTAGGTATATATAGGAGGAAGGAGTATGTCGGTGGAGCAACAAGGGGCCCACGAGGGTGGAGGGCGCGCCTGGGGGGGGGGGGGGTAGGCGCGCCCCCCTACCTCATGGCCTCCTCCTTTGTTTCTTGACGTAGGGTCCAAGACTCCTGGATCATGTTCGGTGAGAAAATCACATTCCCGAAGGTTTCATTCCGTTTGGAATCCATTTGATATTCCCTTTCTTCGGAACCCTAAAATAGGCAAAAAAACAGCAATTCTGGATGGGCCTCCGGTTAATAGGTTAGTCCCAAAAATAATATAAAAGTGGATAATAAAGCCCAATAATGTCCAAAACAGTAGATAATGTAGCATGGAGCAATCAAAAATTATAGATACGTTGGAGACGTATCAGTGACTAGATCGACCGCATCTTGGAGGGTTGTGGGCCAATAGAATCCTTGCCGGAATGCTTTCCCATCTAACACCCTTGACCCAACATGGGAGCCACACATGCCTTTGTATAGCTCCGCCAATAGTTCCGTAACTTCTTCCCGGCAAATGCACTTCAATTTCACACCGTTGGGCCGTCTTCTGTATAGTGTGTCGTCGACAAACTGATACATAGTGGCCCTCCGGGCTACTCTTTCAGCTTCTTCTTGCTCTTCGGGAAGTTCTCTAGTTTGGAGGAAGTTGAAAGCACAAGTGCTCCCTGGGTGATTTTGGTAATTAATGTCAACATATCTCTTGTTGGACTAATACTTCTATCTAGTATATTTTAGATAAGTTCAACAGTGGAGTGGCATGAACAAGAGGATGTGGAACCCCTTCAAGAAGCTAAGGAGAAGGATTGGCTAAAGCTCAAGACTCTACATTTTCATTTTAGTGATCCAAGATCACATTGAGTCCATAGGAAAGCCAATACTATTAAAAGGGGATGATGTGTTGCTTAATAGCTTGCTTGCTCAAAGTGCTTAGTGATATGCTCCAAAGCCCTCAACCACTTTCTCATTTACACATATGTCCTATACCTAAAGTCAAACTCGGCCCCACCGATTTGATCTATCCGGCGCCACTGAGTTCACTTGACATAGCCACTGCCATAAACCCTAATCAGTTCGGTCTCACCGATGGGATCCCGGTCTCACCAAGATGGGCTTGCAAACTCTCTGTAGCCTGTTGCAATTATTTCAGTCTTACCGAGATATGCAATTGGTCCCATCGAGTATGCTTGACCAATTCTCTATTTTACTTATTACCAAAATAGGTCCCACCGAGTTTGTGTAATCAGTCAAACCGAGTTGAGGTTTTACCCTAACCCTAGCAGATCGGTCCCACCGATTTGATCATATCGGTCCCACCGAAAAGCCTAATGTTCACATTTTGAACTTAATTGGTCTCACCGAGTTCATATATTCGGTCTGACTGAGTTGGCACAAATGTGTGTAATGGTTAGATTTTGTGTGGAAGCTATATATACCCCTCCACCAATCCTCCATTAGTAGAAAAAGCCATCAGAATGTGCCTACACTTCTACCATTCATTTTCTGAGAGAGAACCACCTACTCATATGTTGAGACCAAGATATTACATTCCAAACACAAGAATCTTGATCTCTAGCCTTTCTAGTCAAATCATCTTTCCACCAAATCAAAATTTGTGAGAGAGAGTTTAGTGTTGGGGAGACTATCATTTGAAGCACAAGAGCAAGGAGTTCATCATCAACACACCATCTATTACCTTTTGGACAGTGGTGTCTCCTAGATTGATTAGGTGTCACTTGGGAGCCTCCGTCAAGATTGTGGAGTTGAACCAAGGAGTTCATAAGGGCAAGGACATCGCCTACTTCGTGAAGATGTACCCATGTGAGGCAAGTCCTTCGTGGGCGATGGCCATGGTGGGATAGACAAGGTTGCTTCTTCATGGACCCTTCGTGGGTGGAGCCCTCCTTGGACTCGCACAACCGTTACCCTTTGTGGGTTGAAGTCTCCATCAACATGGATGTACCATAGCACCACCTACCAGAACCACGCCAAAAATCTCCGTGTCTCCAATTGCATTTGCACACTCCAATCCCATCCCTTTAATTTCTTGCAAATTGCATGCTTTACTTTCCGCTGCTCATATACTCTTGCCATGCTTGCTTGAAATGTATTGTGAATGTTTAAACTTTTGCTAAAACTCCACCTTAACTTAAAGAAATAAAAAATTGCTACTTTTCTTTGTTGAGGGTCTAATCACCCCCCTTGTAGACACCTCTTATCGATCCTATAATTGGTATCAGAGGCATTGGTCTCGATTGCTTTTGTGATGCCCTGAATCTGATGCGCCAGGTGTCTTCTGTTTATTCGTCGTTGTTGCCATGTCATTTGCTTTCGTGTTGCATTTTGCCATGTCATCATGTGCATTGCATCTGCATGTTTTTAAAAACTTACATTCATTTGGGTCTCCCAGTTCTCTCCGTTATCTGTTCCAAGCCCTTTCACTCTCACATGCACCCTACGCACCTCCCAAATCTTGTTTCATGAGCGGGAGAAAAACGTTCTTGGAATAGGCCGAGATTTGTCGAGTGGTATTGGTATATCACCGGTAGACCTCTTGTCAAATTTCGTTCCATTTGGAGGTCGTTTGATGACCCCAACGGTTAACCATGTTAACCGTCAGACCCCTCTCTTTTTGCAGTCCAGCACCCCTTCACAACAGCCCACTAGCCCATCTAAACCCCCTCAATGGTCTCCGTCATTGGATCACGATTGTGTGGGCGAAAACCACACTTAAAACTCCTCTCCTAGCTCCAGTTATCTATATAAAAAACCCCACTCCCGAAATTAGAGGAAACCCTACCCTATCCATAGCCTCCACCTACCTCCAGCCCCTCTTCGCCTCGAAATCTGTGCTGGGCATCCCTCCGCCACCACTTGTCGCCGCCCGCTGCCGCCACCCGCGCCCAACCCGCCTCGCCACCTATCCCCGGGCCACTCCGCGCCGCCGCGGCCCGCCTGGCCCGAGGTTGGCCCGTTCGTGCCACAACCGGGACCGTGCCAGAGTAGCCGCCCCGCAGCTTTTGCCCCGCTTGCCTGCTCCGCCGCTTCACCGTGCCATCCCACTCCTCCGTGCCGCCCCGCGCCGGCCACCACTCGCCATGCGCCGCGCGCAGCTTGTCGCCCGACGTGTGCCGCCACCCGCAACTCGCCTCCCAACGCTGCCCCGCGCCGGGATCCGACTGGATCCGGCGACATCATGCTCGGATCCGCCGTCCTGCGCCGCCCTAGACCTCTCCGGCCATCCTCGGGACCCACCTCGCCGGAGTCAACCGCACCGCGCCCCGGACACGTCCGCCCCGACCCGGACACGTGCTCGCTGCTCACCATCGAGGTTGATTTTTTCGCCCAAGTCCCTGATTTCTGAAATCATATGTCCATGTTGTGATGGTCATATCTTTGTGCATGCTTATCCGGTTGTGATGAATGATATATGAAAATGTTCATCTCTGAGTGCTCTACATGCTAGTGTCATTATCATGCAAGTTACTATTCATCTTGATGCCTTAATCATTGTTGCAAAAGTGCTAAATGTTATAAACTGCTGAAAACTATCATAACTTGCTGATTTGTCTTTTTCATAGCATTTTGTGTGTTTATCGTTTTAGCATCATGTCCATATGTTTTAGGAGAATCTTCATGCCATCTTTACAGTGGTGCAATCCATGTATTTTTATATGCCCTATGGTGACTAGCACAAGCTTGCAAAGTGCGCTACTTGATGTTTGCTGTTTTCTGAGACTTGGTGATTTTTTTGATAAGTGTGTAACTGTTACATTATGTTGCCATGTTAACTTGATACTACCATCTATTCGATGCATAATCTGGAGATGGCTAGTTGACATGTTTTGATGTCCATGTTATGCTCTATCATGCCATGCCATTTTATGCATCATATATGCCCTATAGCATATGGTTTCATTGCCATGAACATGCCTAAATGATATTCCAGTTTTCTCTTTACTTCATGATGCCATGTTGTGAACTGGTTATTAATTAATCTATGCATCTTTTGGAGATACTCCTATTACATGAATTGAAGTATGATATGAGTAATTTGTCCACATGCCAAGTTTGATAATTCGGGACTTCATATGACCTTTGTTCCAAGCTTGCAAACATGCTATGATGATGTTGCTGTTTTACACTTGTTGAAACTGTTACAACAATCAAATTGACGTGTTGGTTCCCACTAGTCCATAAGCCATATGTTTATGATTCCTTGATGTTATTTGCTCCTTGTTATGTGTAATTTGATGCCATGCCCTTGGTGCCATATAACTTGCTGATGTTTTACTCTTTCTTGCTCTCAAGTTGCCATCATAACAAATCTGTCAACCTGTTAATAGTATGTTCCATTTTGCAAGTATCATAGTGATTATTCCATGCATCGTATGAACTTGTGCCCATGGACTAAGTTGAAGTATATCATGTCTACTACATTCCCATGTCTTTTGCATACTTACTAAAGTTGCTATGCTTGCTGTTATGTGCCTCCAAAATCAGCATCATAATGTTATTGTTTTGCATTCTCAGATTTCCTCTAAGTCTGAGAATCAGCTTACATAATGTTTGCATCTTGTCTTGATGATTCCCATGAACCTGTTGCTCATATGGTTGTGCCATGTTTTGTGTTTTGAGATCCATGATATGTACTTGTAGCGACCAGACCTCAAACGGTCCAATCTCTGTGCTCAGGTGTCATCCCTGGATCAGAAATGCTGACACCACACAGTACTTGAAGGATTTATAACAGAGTAGCAATCACACACTTATTACATCGAGTGTCTCAAAAGAGAGCTTATTAAAATAAATATGGCTTAAGGCCATCTAATAACGATAACAGTGAAAGGCTAGGAAGATAAGTGAGCCCATCAACTCCAACGGCATCACTGAGTATAGAACCACGACCTAAAGGCACCTTAATCGTCGTCTGAAAAGTCTGCAACATTAACGTTGCAGCCCGAAACGGGCCAGCACATGGAATATGCTGGCAATGTAACACATAGAGGGTAATGGAAGATAGGGACTATACTACATGCATATTTGGCTGGTGGAAAGCTCTATGGTTACAGTTTTTGCGTAAATCCAATTTTTCCCTACTGCAAAGGAATAAATTTTATTTAACTATCATGGTAGTTGTTAAAAATTGAGAATTGTTGACAGCATTCTCAATCCCAATAAAGCATCATCATTAAACAAAACCCGACAAATTAATTTTAGAGTAACATGATGAGATTCACATAATAATCCAGGTACTAGATACTCAAGTTGTCCATAATCGGGGACACGGCTAACCATGATTAGTTTATACACTCTGCAGAGGTTTGTGAACTTTTCCCCACAAGACTCGATCTCCTCCGTTGGATTTCTCGCACTACATGGTGTTTGAGAAATGGATGACCGAGACATAATCTTTCAGAAGCGCTAGCACCTTACGAACGGGTAGACCGTACCAACCTACATCCCCTACATCTGCTAGTCTACCATTGTAAGAGTTCGCACGACTTAGTCAACTATGCTAGAGCCCATAGTAGCTTGTGGCTACACACGGAAGTTTCTAGCATGAATAATCTCATGATCCCTTTGAGCCTGGGTGGCGGTCCAAAAGAAAACAGGCAATCGCTGGAATACCCAGGTGCCTCAATCCACCCAGATGTGTATTTAAGTTTCCACCTTAGATAAACCATTAATTTAAAAATCTCACATCTGTCATGGATACACTCACCCAATCCACATCTACTAGCATAGCATGGCATAATAAGAAACGTAGAAGTAACTCCCAAAGGTTTCATAATAAAAGGTAATAGGTACTACCTCAACTACTTCCCAAACCCACAATTTAATTAGATCCTAATCATGCAATGTGTGAGGATTGATCTAATGCAATAAAACTGGGTAATAGGAAGTATGATCAAAGTGTTACTTGCCTTGCTGATGATCCGCAAAACCTAGCGATTCGAAGTAGCAAGCGGCGCACTCCGGGTACTCTATCGCAAACAAACAAGCATAAAATAAGTACTCAACTAATGCACAGGTAAAACTCAAATAAGAGATATAACCAGAAAGTTCAACTTAAGAACTCCGGTTGGCAAAAAGAATCAAATCGAACGAAGCAACGAAAGACAAACGGCAAAATAAACAAGCTTCATTTACTATTCTGGTCATAGGGCAATTTTTACAGTGGCAAAAACTTGTTTGAGTTGGTTAAATGGAAAAAGGGTTTCGAGACGAAACTCCAGGCGCTTGAATCGTCTGATTCCGATAAACGAGCGAAAAGTTATACTCGAATGAAAAACGGATCAGGAATCGCGATCAGAAAAATCACGGATTAAATCCGAGAAAAAGAAAAACGATGAACAGATTAACGAACGAACCTGGATCTAATTGACGAACGCGTTCGTTAAAACGAACGAACAGGCGAACGCTCGCTAAATAAATAAACCAGAAAAACCGATCTATTTAAAAAAAACAAAACTAAAAAAACTGAATGAACCGATGGAAAACCGATCGGTTTTAAAAAAAACGGCGGCGCGAGGTCTATCTTCGGCGACTCCGGCGAACGGCGGCGGCGGCGGCTCCGGCGATCGGCGGGCGGGGCAGCGGGGCGAGGCGGCGCGGGGCGGGGCGGCGGCAGGGCGGCGGCGGCGCGGCACGGCGACGGGGCTAGGGTTAGGTTTTGGGGCGGGGCACGGTTTGGGCTGGCTCGGGCCTCGGGCGGCACTATTTGAAGGCCCGGCCAGGCGGAGTCCTGTCCGGTTACGGCCCAAAGTCGGTTCAGACCTCTTTTTAAAAAAAATATAATTACACTCAGAAAAAAAACAAAAGGAATTCTAAAAGGACTCCAAAAATCCCGAAATAAATTTTCCCCGGCTTCTAAAATCGAGCCGCACATGATGAACATTTATTTGGGGCCTAAATGGAATTTTGAAAAACGCGCATTTTCCTAAATTCAAATAAAATAGGAAATAAAACCAAAATAAAATCTTATTTGATTTTTTATTAAATCCTCAATATTTCTTTATTTTGGGAAATTCATTTTATTCCCTCTCTCATATTTTGATAATAGAAATAATTGAAGATAAAATAAATCAAATCAAATGATCCTATTTTTCAAAATTTGAGAAAACTCAAATATGAAAATAACGAAATCCCCAACTCTCTCCGAGGGTCCTTGAGTTGCGTAGAATTTTCTAGGATCAACCAAAATGCAGTAAAATATGATATGCAAGGATGATCTAATGTATAACATTCCAAATTGAAAATTTGGGATGTTACAAACCTACCCCCCTTAAGATGAATCTCGCCCTCGAGATTCGGGTTGGCTAGAAAATAGGTGAGGGTGGTCCTTCAGCAATTCTTCCTCTCGCTCCCAGGTGGCTTCATCCTCCGTGTGGTGGCTCCACTGAACTTTGCAAAACTTGATAACCTTGCTGCGGGTGACTCGACTGGCATACTCTAGAATCTTAACTGGTTTCTCCTCATAGGTCAAATCAATGTCCAACTGAATGGCTTCCAGTGGCACTGTATCTCTCAGCGGTATATCAGCCATCTCTGCGTGGCACTTCTTCAACTAGGAAACGTGGAACACATCGTGAACTCCTGACAATCCTTCGGCAATTCCAACTTATAGGCTACTTCTCCCATACGCTCCAAAACTTTGTATGGTCCTACAAAATGTGGCGCTAACTTTCCCTTAACTCCAAAGCACTTAACTCCTCGAAGTGGAGATACTCAAAGGTAAACTCGGTCTCTGACTTCGTAAACTGTCTCCTTCCATTTAGAATCTGCGTAGCTCTTCTGCCTGGATTGAGCTACCTTGAGCCTATCGTGAATCGATTTCATTTTCTGTTTAGACTGCTTAATCAGATCCGGTCCAAACAACTGGTGATCTCCAACTTCATCCCACGACAATGGGGTCCTGCACCTCCTTCTGTACAAGGCTTCGAAAGGGGCCATCTTCAAACTGGATTGATAGCTATTGTTGTAAGAGAACTCTGCATATGGCAAATTCTCATCCCAACTAGATCCATAATCTAGCACACAAGCCCTCAACATATCGTCCAAAATCTGGTTGACTCTCTCGATCTCTCCATCTGTCTGCGGATGAAAAGCTGTACTGAACTCCAGCCTGGTACCCAAAGTTTCGTGCAATTGATTCCAGAACTTTGAGGTAAACCGGGTTCCTCTATCTGACACAATGCTCCTTGGAACTCCGTGCAGACATACGATCCTGGTCATGTATACCTTTGCCAACTTTGCACTGGTATAGGTAGTCTTTACTGGAATGAAATGAGCTACCTTTGTTAAATGATAGACTACAACCCAAATCGAATCATAGCCTGAACGAGTTCTAGGTAAACCCGTAATAAAATCCAAGCCTAACTTATCCCACTTCCATTCAGGTATCGGCAATGGCTGTAGCAATCCCGCTGGCTTCTGATGCTCTGCCTTTACTCTCTGACATACATCACAAACTGCTACATACTCTGCAATATCCTTCTTCATTTCGGTCCACCAGAAAATATCCTTCAAATCTAGATACATCTTGGTATTTCCTGGGTGAATCGAATATGGTGAATCATGGGCCTCTTGCAGAATTAACTTCCTGATCTCTAAATCATTAGGCACATAAACGCGGTCTTCAAATCATCAGGTATCGTGCTCATCTTCACGAAATCCCTTAGCTTTTCCTTTGCTCATTTTCTCCTTTATGGAGGCAATCTCCTTGTCAGTCTTCTGGGCGTCTCTGATCTTATCCATTAAAGTAGACTGAATCTCCAATGCTGCTACATAGCCTCTTGGTACTATTTCCAAACATAGCTCACGAAGGTTTTCTGCTAACTCCCTTGGTAAATCTCCCGTCATTAGTGTGTTGACATGGCTTTTACGACTCAACGCGTCAGCTACTACGTTAGCCTTTCCGGGGTGATAATGCAATCTCATATCATAATCCTTGATGAGCTCCAACCATCTCCTTTGCCTGAGATTCAACTCCTTCTACGTGAAAATATACTTCAAACTCTTGTGATCTGTGTACACCTCACAATGGTTTCCAATGCGAAAGTGTCTCCAGGTTTTCAATGCATGCACTACGGCTGCTAACTCCAAATCATGCATGGCATAATTTAACTCATGAGGCTTAAGCTGTCGTGAGGCATATGAAACAACTCTTCCTTCCTACATAAGCACTGCTCCAAGTCCCCGGCGTGAAGCGTCGCAATACACCTCATAATCCTTGGTCTGATCTGGCGAAATCAACACTGGTGAGGTAACCAAACGTTTATTCAACTCCTGGAAACTAGCCTCACATTCCTCAGTCCATATGAACTTGGTATCCTTTTTCAACAACTCCGTCATAGGCTTCGCAATCTTCGAGAAATTTTCAATGAATCTCCGGTAGTATCCTGCAAGTCCAAGAAAACACCGAATCTCTCCAACTGTTGTTGGCGCTTCCCAATTTGTCACGGTATCAACCTTAGTGGGATCTACTGCTATACCTTCTCCGGATATAACGTGTCCGAGAAATCCAACTTCCTTCAACCAAAACTCACATTTGCTAAACTTGGCATATAATTGATGTTCTCTGAGCTTTCCAAGAACCAAACGCAAATGCTTCTTATGCTCCTCTTCATTCTTCGAGTAAACCAGGATATCATCAATGAACACTACGACGAACTTATCCAAAAACTCCATAAACACTTTGTTCATCATGTTCATAAAATATGCAGGTGCATTAGTCAGACCAAATGACATAACGGTATACTCGTACAGCCCATACCTGGTGGTAAAAGCCGTCTTAGGTATATCCTATTCTCGAATCTTCAACTGGTGGTATCCTGATCGCAGATCGATCTTGGAAAATACCTTAGCTCCTTGCAATCGATCAAACAGATCATTGATCATCGGTAGTGGGTACTTGTTCTTAATGGTTACCTCATTCAATCCTCGATAATCAACAACCATCCTTAACGATCCATCCTTCTTCTCCACTAGAAGTACTGGCGATCCCCAAGGTGAAGAACTTGGGCGAATATAACCTTTATCTAGTAACTCCTTAATTTGCTTCTTAATCTCCACCAAATCCTTTGCGGGCATCCTATATGGTCTCTTAGATATTGGCCTTGTGTCTGGCAAAAGCTCAATCAAAAACTCAATATCTCTATCCGGTGGCATGCCTGGCAATTCTTCTAGAAGTACATCAGGGAAATCTTTCACCACTGGTACTTCCTCCTGCACAACTCTTGTTAAACAATTTACTTGAGTCCTTTTCGGCACATGCTGGGATACATACTTGATCCTTCTCCCTTGTGGCGTGGTAAGCAAAATTGACTTACTGGCACATTCAATATTTCCTTCGTACTTTGATAACCAATCCATGCCTAATATCACATCCAATCCTTGAGATTCCAATACTATTAGGTCTGAGGAAATACGTAGTTACCAATCCTTAATGGTAAACGATCACACCATAGACTAGCCATATACTCTGCTCCAGGCGAGGTTACTAACCTAGGTGATCTAAGGGCTTGGGTTGGTAGTTTATACTTATCCACAAATCCCCTTGATATGTATGAATGCTATGCACCAGTATCAAAAAGAACGAGTGCAGTAAATGACTTAACCAAAAACTTAGCGATTACGACATCCGGCTGCTCTTCAACCTCCTCCACATTAACGTGGTTCACCTGTCCTCTGTTGAAAGGGTTCGGCTTCTTCCCAGAGCTTCCATTGCCATTTCCATTCTGGGATTCAGGACATTCATTGGCAGAATGTCCAGTCTTCTGGCACTTAAAGCAAGTGACTTGGTTTAGGTCTCTCTTGGCTGGGGTCGATGGGTTGGTGCGGTTCTGGCCATTGCTTCATCCATTCCCATTACCATTCTTGGTGCCATTGTGATTGTGCAAGCTACCTCCTCCATGGGTATGCTGAAAATGTACTCCCGGTCTAGGGGTAAAACATGGCTTTTGCTGGACTCCGGAATTGTACTTCCCTTGTCCATACTTCCTCTTGCGATTTTCAATCTACTGCTGCTTCCCTTCAATCACGAGAGCATGATCTACCAACTCCTGGTAGTTGTTGAAGGTTGCTACCATCAACTGCATGCTCAACTCATCATTTAGTCCTTCCAGAAACTTCTCCTTCTTAGCTGCATCCGTAGCAACGTCATCTGGGGCATAACGTGCTAGCTTACTAAAGTCCTCCACATACTGGCCAACTGTCCGTCCTCCTTGGTGCAAGTTGCGAAACTCTCGCTTCTTCATGGCCATAGCTCTCGCTGAAACATGGGCAGTACGAAAAGCATGCTGAAACTGGTCCCACGTGATAGTGTCGACAGGGAAAGTGGTTGTGAAATTCTCCCACCATGATGTTGCGGGTCCTTCCAGCTGATGTGCGGCAAACTTCACCTTTTTCGCATCTGTGCATCCTGCTGTGGTCAACTCCCTTGTTGTCTTACGGAGCCAATCATCTGCTACTATCGGCTCGGTGCTACTGGAAAACACGACGGATTCAGCCTAAGAAAACGGGCTAAGTGATCAACAGGTGGTGGTGGTGGGTTGTTGTTGTTCCCCTGATTCTGATTCTGGACTAGCAACTGCATCAATGTGTTCTGCTGCTGGATCAACTGGGTGAGCTCTGGTGGGGAGGTAAATCCGGGGTCACATCTCGGAGGCATCTGAGGGTTTAGAAAAGATGAGATTTAAGAATAGAGAGGGGTCTAGAGAGAAAACACTACCCATATGCACATGAGGCAAAAGCAAACAATTCACTTCATTCAATCAATCAAACAAGGGCATACAATCGATCTAACTATCGCAAAAGTGCTCGGACTACTATATTTACATGGTGGACTACTACTACTGATGGGGTGGTCTACTAGAAATATTCTTCGGTTGCAGACTCCATGATATCTGCTCCAGCTTCATCAACATAGTCATCATCGCTATCATCTAGATCCGAGTCGGTGTCGTCGATGATGATGTAGTCTTCTAGGCGAATCTCCTTGGGTTCTTCGTCTTCTTCTACTGGTGTAGGACCTCCCATAAATATTCCAATAATCTTGATCAGATCGTCATTCTTCCCCACTAATACTTCGATTTCCTCTTCATAATCTTCATGTGTAGCCTTGAGTTCTTCCTCCAATTCCTTGATTCTTGTCCTCGCCTTCTTCAGATCTATCATATCTGTGCACATCTGGTTCTCCTGTCGTCGTATGTGCTGGTTTAACTCCTGGATAAAAGCTGCAACTGATCTATCCTTCCTGGTGTTGATCCTCTCCTAGTGCTCATCTTGGCGCCCACAAATCTGGTAGATAGTATCCTTGAGATTATTGCGGTAAACTTCTCCAATGCGTCCCTTGGAGATGTGAGCTGCCATGCTCTTTCCTAGACTCCAGGTTGGTGCATCAAAGGAAAACTCTATGGGCTCAGTGACTGGCATGAACGTCCTTCCTGGAACTTGAACTTGAATCATCCAGCGCTCTTCTTCAGGTAGAGTGGCGTTGTAGGTTCCGGTGAAGCTTGGTACTCCTATGTTCAGGTATCTAGTGACTTCCTGTCACATCCCTGCTTTTAGTCATGCATTAGGGTTGGTTGAACTTGTGCATCATGTTTAAATTTCTCTTAAACTTGAAATGGGGCCTAATCAACCCCAACACCCCCTGAAAATGCTAATTTCCAACAATTGGACTTTCAATGAACCCAAAATGCCCTTCATAAAAGCCCACCATTTTTGGTCTTGACTAAAACCTCTGCCAAAAATGGTCTTGCAAATTATGGAGCCATTTTGGATTTTTTTGAACAAGCCATAAGTATTTGAATTGGGGCATTTTAAATGCTATAATATTTTAACGTGCTCAAATAATCTTGGAAGCATTTTTAGGCAGTTGGGAATATTCCCAAATGTGTCTCCGAATATTTCCAGAGTTTTTGGAAATGAAATAGTATTTATTCTATTTCAATACACATATCAGGAAATAAATAAAAGCAAACAGAAAGAGAGAGAGAGTTAGAGGACTTACCTGTCGCCTGGCCTGGCCCAGCTCGGCCCAGCCCACTGGCTCCTGCCAGTCGTCCTCCTCCTCTCGCCAGGAGGATGAGAGGCGCGTGGCCGGCGCCCGCAGCCACACGCCGGCCACCTCCTGCCTCTGCCGACGCCCCGAGCGCACCTACGAGTGCCACGCACTCCCCCTTGTTCCCCTCTCTTTCTCCCCGCTCTCCCTATGCCCCTCTCCCTCCTCTGGTTCTCTCCCCATCCCCTGCCGAGCGCAGCCGTCGCCGCCGACAAGCACCACCGGGGCCACCGCCTCTCCCTCGCTTCTTTGACCGGCCCAGAGGCTCCGCCTCGACCCCCTCTTCCTTCCACCCCAAGCCACGCCACCGTGGGAGCCCCACATCGCCGCCACGAGTCGTCTTCCCTGAGCACGTCCGCCGGACTCCATCGACGGATTCGCCATCGCCAAGCCATCTCCGAGCAAGCCGAGGCCCTCTTCGTGATCGCTGTGAGCTCCGCCACCGTTTCCCCCTTTCCCCGCACTCGTCCGCGTCCTCTAACCACCATGGCCATCGGAGCCGAAGCTCGCTGCCGCCACCGCACGTCGCCGTCGTGGCCACAGCCACGTTGGGTCGCAACCGAGCACGCCATCATCTTCAACGCACTCGCAGGAGCCCGTAGCACCCCCGCACGCCCCTCGTCGTGCCTGCTAGCGACTAGTTCGACCTCGCCCGAACTCCGGCCGTCGCGGACGTGCTCGCCGCCTTCGTTTCTGGCCACCCCAGCTCCACCCACTGCCACCACTCGACGCGGCTCACTCCCCGCATCACGTAGATGGTCTCCGCCATCCTTTTGGTCGCCGGAGTGCAAAACCCGCGCCGCTCCGCCGCGTCTGGCCTCGTCGGCGGCTAAACGCCGGTGAGTTTGACCACTTGTTGACCATGGACTGACGCATGGGCCTAGGTTGACCTCCCCCCACTGATTAGTTTAGGATTAGTGTTAACTAATTTTAATTAGTTTACCACTGACATGTGGGCCCAGGCCCCACTGACAGTTAATTAGTACTAACCTAATCCTGTTAATTAGCGATGACACTGACAGACAGGGCCCACCAGTCAGGTTTGACTGGCCCTGGTGCCTTTGACTCGCTGACGTCATAGTGACATAGTGCTGGCGCATTTATTCTTTTTCTGGATGTATTTTTATATAGGAAATTCCATAAAATAGCCAAAACTTCTAAAAATCATAGAAAATCAACCATAGCTCCAAATCAAACAAATTATATATGAAAAATGATCAGAAAAATTCAATCTATCCATCTGTAATGGTTTCATGCATGACAAAACAAGTTAACCTTGTTGTTTAAGCAAAATAAGACAATGCACTAATAAGGCTATGTTAAATGAACCAACATTTGAATCTTTGATTCAAATGAGTTCATTCCTTTCTGTTTTAGCTTGCATTAGGCCAGGACACATTCATTTTGCCATGTCATAGCATGCATAATATTGTTGCATATTGTCATGTGTTGATTATGTTTGGTGTGTCTTTCATGGTAGGTTCTGCCTCCGAGGATAACCCCGAGTATCCGTCTGAAGGGCAGTACCCTACTACCACTACATCAGGCAAGCAACCCATTGATCATTCCGATACAAACCCATGTTCTCGCTTCTGCTCTTGTTTACTGCATTAAGACAACGCGATTCAAACTGCTGTGTGCTACGGTAGTTGAACCCTTATCCTCTGCATGACCTGGCATTGCCACAGTAACTAGATGAAACCCACTAGCATGTGTAGGAGTTGACTGAGCCATGTATGTGTTTACAACCTTGCTATACCTGCTATGCTTAGAGTTGTGTCAGGTCTGGTTCATCTGGGTGATGGGCTAGAGTGAAATGATTATGTCGGTAATGTGAGGGATGTGTTGAACATGTTTTGGTAAAGGTATCGATGAGAGGCCATGTAGGAGTACATGGTGGGTTGTTTCATTGAGGCCGTCCATAAGAACTGAGATCTGTATGCGTGATTTAAGATTCAGCTACTACTACACATTGGGCCCTGAAATATGACCCCGCTCGACTTACTGACCCCTATCGTCCTCTGTCCAGGAGTTGCAATTAGTTTCTGGTGTTTGTAGGTTATGTGTTGGCGGTTGTGCGTAGTGCTGACCCTAGGGGTGGGCTATGATGCGGTAGATACGCAGTGGCACGGTGTATCGAGTCACCCGTTTGGTGTCTCGAGAACCCTGCACACATCGTTTGTGGCCGTTGAGGACACCCCGGCCGGATCTCCTTGCGGATGGAACCTGAATAGGCAATAAACCTGGACTAGAGACTTGTGCGGTTAGTCAGGTCGTGGTCTACACCCACGTCGGTTTTTGCTTGAAGTCTCCAGAGCACATGTTGTGTGCAGACGCTAAGTGGTGGAAACATGTGTGATGAAGTACACCCCTACAGGGTATAAAACTATTCGAATAGACGTGTCCACGGTAAAGGACTACTTGGTTGCCTATACAGTTCATAGACAAGTTAATGGATACTACTAAAAGACTCAAGATAAGTGTGAGTACCGAGGATGGCCCTCTCATAGGTTGACGAGGGAGGATCCCCGGTGGAGTATTGTGTTGGTGAGTAGTGGACTCATGTGCGAAAACTATTTTACTAGTGGAGTCTCGTAGGATAGCTTAGCCAAGAGTCAAAGCTGGCTTGCTGCAATAGCTCCACCACCTTCTTGAGAATGAGCATGTATAGTAGGTTCTGATGTAAGACTTGCTGAGTACCTTTGTACTCATGTTTGCTTAATTACTGTTTTCAGACGACAACACCGCCCCCTCCGACGGGTTTTATGTAGATCTCGACGTCGATGAGTGACTTGCCACCCAGGTGGTGATCATGGCCATGGAGGGCCCTATGTAGATAGACAGGCTTCGAGAAGCCTTCTTTCTTTCTAGTGTCTGTACTCAGACTATTTGCTTCCGCATGTTCTTGTATGCTTGTATGACTTGAGTGTCAGGTCATGTGACCCCTACCTGTATGAACATGTTAAGTATGGCTCTCTGGAGCCTTTAAATAAAGTACTTGAGTTGTAGAGTTTTGTTGTGATGCTATGTTGTATGTACTCATATCGGGCATATTGTGTGTATGATTGAAATGCTTGGTATGAGTGGGATCCGACAATCTAGTTGTTTATCCTTGGCAGCCTTTCTTATGGGGAAATGTAGTCTAGTGTTCCTCGAGCCATAGTAGTCTGCTACAGCCCGGTTCACCAGAGTCCTGCTAGCCCAGCACTACTGCTCAGGACACTTGACTGGCCGGCATGTGTTTCAATTCGTTCCTATGTCTGTCCCTTCGGGGAAATGTCACGCGGTGACATCCGGAGTCCTGCCTAGCCTGCTACAGCCCGGGTTCCCCGGAGTCCTGTTAGCCCAGTGCTACAGCCCGAATTCACTCGCTGATGACCGACATGCTCGATGTGATTCATGTATGCCTGTCTCCATAGGTCTGCGCCGCTTTGGATTCACGACTAGCCATGTCGGCCCGGGTTCTCTGTCATATGGATGCTAGCGACACTATCATATACGTGAGCCAAAAGGCGCAAACGGTCCCGGGCCATGGTAAGGCGACACCAGTGGGGATACCGTTCATGAGGCCGCAATGTGATATGAGGTGTTATCGGCTAGATCGATGTGACTTGGAATCGGGGTCCTGACAGCGTTGGTATCAGATCCGGACTGCTTGTAGGTTCGTTGAGCCAAACTGGTCGATGTCGAGTCTAGAAATGCTTTAGTTATATGTAGGGCAATTGATTGTGGGAGGGAACGTAAGGCTCTTTTTACTCCTTACCTTATGCCCTCTGATCTGAGTCATTCTCTTCTCATTCAACGTGGGTTAAGGACTAGGCTCTCTTCTTCTATGAGGTTCACATGTTATTAATCCGTAGTAGCTTATAGGATTGTTGTTACAAGCCTTAGTACAGTTTCTACTACTTTTAGTGTGTTGCCAGTTGAATCAGAACCTTGATATGATGTTGTTGAGTGGTATTGCAAACTGTTGTGGATGTCTCAAATCTTTTTCTGAGCATTTATTTACAGCTGTTATGATGTCCAATTTTCCCTAGAAATTCTAATGCCTTTGCATTGTGGTTGTGCTTTCAGATGGCCACTCGTGCTCAAAACCAAGTGGTTCGCCTGACCCGGTGCCTCGATGTGCCCGGTCATACTGCTATGTTAGTCCGGGTAATGATCGAGATGGGTTACCATTGGTATCCCGAATACACTGTCGAAGAGCAGTTCAGAGACTTCAACTAGAGCCAGTACCTCTGTACCGTCAAGATATATCCCTCTTATCCTGGAGCCACTGAGCCCCTTCACTGTTCCTATGGACTCGGGGTTACTGTTGAGATGGCTGTGCAGGATGCTGCCTATTCCATGATGACCATCATGCGAGTCCGGACTGGCCTGCTTCGGAACACCGACTTCCGTTATATGCCAGCTTCACTTCCGGGAGCGCAAGGGTATCTCCAGGCTATCTATGCTGACCCCACACATGAGGAGTCACTACTCCGCACCACTGCCGAGATGCTCGAGGATAAGGACCGCGAAAATCGGGCCTTGCGTATGGAGCTTTTTAACTCTCGTGCTGATCACTGGGCCACTTTGACTCGGTTTGCACCGGCGGTACAGGCAGGATACATGGATCTGAGGGATCTGTACCCTGTACGGTCTGGATTGCCAGATTGTATGGAGTGGCGCGATGTAGGAGGCATCACCCCTCCTCATGGTCCCCGTCTGCCACCACCTGTGGGACCAAGGCCACATCCGAGTCCCTATGGTCCGCAGGTTCCATAGGACCGTCTGTTCCCAGATGATCATGTTCCACTTCCAGGTTTTGGTGGCGACTTCTATGAGGATTACTACGGAGCCGTCTGAGCTAGTAGTAGTTTCACTAGTATTGTAGTAGTTGTATCTCCACTGTCCTGCGTGACTTGTGGAATATGACTTAGGAGTAATCAATTCCGGAGGTGTAGACAAATAATGTATAGGAGCTTGGAATGCCTCCAATGAGATGTAATGTCTTTCATCATAGTTGTACTGTAGCCTGGGCTTGTACTAAACTATGTATGGTGCGTATGACTAATGGTATATATATGGAAGTTTCTATATTACCATGTCGTGCAATGAACATCTTAGCATTCCATGTTATCCATTACATTCTGCACTTCCTTGCTAAGTTTGTGCCATCCTTATCTAAACCGTTGTCTTGTTTTCTCCTATGATGGTCAACACCCGCAGCAACCCTGCTGCCCTGGAGCAGGAGGAAGCCAATGCAGCTAGGGGTGAAAATCTGCCTTACCTGCCTTCTCTGGCCGAAGTGATGCTGGACGTGGAAAGAAAAAAGCGTGAGACTAACCGCCTGCTAGAGCGGATTGAGCAGAACACTGCACGCCATCAGCGAAATGACTTGGTGTCAATCAATGACTTTATCAAGCTGTACCCACCAAAGATTAACCATTCCGTCGAGCCCCTCGACGCGGATGACTGGCTTCGCAGCATCACCCACAAGCTACGTTCTGCCAACGTAGCCGAAGCCGATAAGGTTACTTATGCTGCCTATCACCTCGAAGGCCCTGCTAGCCTTTGTTGGGAAAACTTTGAAGCTATGCGCCTGGTCGGCCAAATCACTACTTGGGCTGAATTCAGTGAGGCTTTCCGTGAGCATCACATCCCGGAAGGTCTCTTAGATCGCAAGAGGGAAGAGTTCTGCAATTTCACCCAAGGAAGACTGACTGTGGATGCATATAGTCATGAATTTGGGAATCTGGCACGATATGCTCCAGAAGAGGTATCCACCGACGCTAAGAAGCAGGCAAGGTTCTGCAAGGGACTTAGCCCTGAGCTTCGCCGCGATCTTCGTCTGCACGAGTGCACCTCCTTTTAGAAGTTGGTCAATAAAGCCATCAGTGCTAAGACAGGCCAGTCTGACTATGACGCTTCACGCAAGCACTCTCGTGATTTTGGCTCTTCATCCGGCTCTGGATCTCAGAAGCGCTGGGTGTGGATTCCAAGCACGGCACTGCCACCCAGGTTCATTCCGAGGCCATCCTTTGAGGCGTCTCGTCCCAACCAGCAGTTTGCACCGCCCAAGCCCTATGGTGGCCCCGCTGCTAATCCTGCTCCACGCCCCAATGTTGTGACATGTTTCAAGTGTGGAGAGCCGGGTCACTATAGTCGAGAGTGTCCCTAGAACAACAACCCCAATCAGTCTGGAAAGTCCATTGGCCGGGGTAAGCCAGCGGGAAAGACATTCTACGCCAAGCCGGTCACCACTTCACGTGGCCATGTCAACTATGTTTCAGCCGAGGAGGCTCGTGAGGATCCTAACGTCGTCCTTGGTACGCTCCTTGTTAATTGCCATCCGGCATCTGTTCTTTTCGATACTGGAGCATCTCATTCAGTCATATCCGAGAACTATGCTCGATTGCATAACACGACATTCTGTGACATTCCCACTTCCATGGTAATCCAAACTCCGGGTTCCAAATGGCGAACTTCTAGAGTAAGCCATGGGAACGAAATTCTTGTCGATAGACTTGTCTTTCTTGCATCTTTAATAGCTCTCAAGTCCTCGGATATTAACATCATCTTGGGTATGGACTGGATGTCAGCTCGTTATGCAAAGATTGATTGTGCCACTAGAACTGTTCAACTTACTCACCCATCGGGCAAGACAATCAATGTCTTAACTCGAGTGGCCAAGCGCCAGCTTTACTCCCTGAATGCCAACCCCCTTCCAGACCTTGAAGATATTCCGGTAGTCCGGGACTTTCCGGATGTCTTTCCAGAAGAACTGCCAGGTGTTCCACCTGATAGGGATGTCGAGTTTGTGATAGACCTTGTTCCAGGAACCATTCCAATTTCTAGGAGACCCTATAAGATGGCACCCTTAGAACTAGCCGAGCTTAAGAACCAACTCGATGAGTCCTTGAAAAAGGGTTTCATCCATCCTAGTTCCTCTCCTTGGGCTTGCCCTGTCCTCTTCGTCAAGAAGAAGGATGGAACGGATCGGATGGTTGTAGATTACCGACCTATCAACTTGGTCACCATCAAGAACAAGTATCCGCTTCCCAGGATCAATGATCTGTATGACCAGCTCGCTGGATCCTCAGTCTTTTCCAAGATGGATTTGAGGTTGGGCTACCATCAAATCAAAATCAGAAACAGGGACATTCCCAAAACGGCCTTTGTTACTCGTTATGGCCAATACGAGTACACCGTTATGTCTTTCGGTTTAACCAATGCCCCAGCCACCTTCTCACGGTTAATGAACTCGGTCTTCATGGAGTATTTGGATAAATTCGTCGTAGTTTACCTCGATGACATACTCATCTACTCCAAGAATGAAGAGGAACATGTCAAACATCTAAGGCTGGTATTGACGAAACTTCGAGAGCATCGCCTTTATGCCAAATTCTCCAAGTGTGAATTTTGGTTGCCAGAAGTGACCTATCTAGGCCATGTAATCTCTGGTAAGGGTATTGCTGTCAATCCCGAGCGAGTTCAAGCCGTCCTTGATTGGACTCCACCTAAGATGGTCAAGCAAGTTCGGAGCTTCCTTGGCTTAGTGAGCTATTGCTGCCGCTTCGTCGAGAATTTCTCCAAGGTTGCTAAACCCCAAACTGAACTCCTCAAGAAAGATAAAAAGTTCGAGTGGACCCCACCATGCAAGTTCAGCTTTCAGGAACTGAAAAGACGCCTGACATCTGCTCCCGTACTGGTACCACCAGATTTCTCCGAGGACTTTATTATCTATTGCGACGCCTCGCGACAAGGACTAGGTTGCGTACTCATGCAAGATCGTCAGGTAATTCCCTATGCTTCACGGCAATTACACCCACATGAGGAAAACTATCCCACACATGATCTAGAGCTTGCAGCTGTAGTCCATGCACTTAAAACTTGGCAACATTACCTCCTCGGTAATCGTTGCGAGATCTTCACCGATCACCAAAGTTTGAAATATATCTTCACCCAACCGGATTTGAATCTCAGACAAAGATGTTGGGTCGAGTTGATCTCGGACTACAACTTAGGAATAACTTACACTCCGGGCAAAGCCAATGTCATGGCTGATGCACTAAGTCGTAAGTCCTATTGTAACAACCTGATGTTACAACAAAGTCAACCACTTCTCCATGAGGAATTTCGTAAGCTTAATCTTCACATTGTTCCTCAAGGATTTCTATCCACCCTGGTGGCGAAGCCTAACCTTACGAATCAAATCATAGCTGCCCAGAAGCGTGATAAGGGCATATTCCGGATTAAGGAAAACATTGCTAGCGGAGTTGCTAAATGTTTTTCCATGGATGAGCGAGGTGTTGTCTTCTTTGAGAACTGCTTGGTGGTTCCCAAGAAACAACATCTACGCCAGTTGATTCTTAAGGAAGCTCATGAATCCCCTCTCACCATTCATCCTGGTAGTACTAAAATGTATCAAGACCTACTCCAGAGGTTTTGGTGGACTAGGATGAAGAGAGAAATTGTTCAATACATTGCTAGTTGCGACGTCTGTCGTCATGTTAAAGCAGAGCACTAACGGCCTGCTGGCACCCTTCAACCTTTGGCTATTCCTGAGTGGAAATGGGATAAAATCATTATGGATTTCATTACCGGGTTTCCCAGGACCAAGAGAGGGAATAATGCCATCTTCGTCGTGATCGACCATCTTTCCAAAGTAGCCCATTTCCTACCTGTTCGTGAGAGTATCACCGCTAGCCAGCTAGCTGAATTATACATCTCCCAAATAGTGTCGCTTCATGGTGTCCCATTGGAAATTAACTCAGACCGTGGGAGTCTCTTCACCTCTCAATTTTGGGAAATTTTCCAAAATGCTATGGGAACTCGTCTCTCTTTTAGCACCGCCTTCCATCCTCAATCAAGTGGTCAAGTAGAGCAAGTAAATCAAATTCTGGAAGATATGCTCCGAGCTTCTGTCATCTCATTCGGGATGGGTTGGGAGAAATGCCTTCCATTCGCGGAGTTTGCTTATAACAATAGTTATCAAGCCATCTTGGGAAAAGCTCCTTTCGAAGTTCTCAATGGACGAAAATGTCGAACGCCTCTTAACTGGTCAGAAACCGGGGAAAGAAAACTCTTTGGCCCGGATATGATTCAGGAAGCAGAAGAGCAGGTTCGCGTTATTCGTGAGAAATTGAAAACAGCCCAATCTCGTCAAAAGAGCCAATGATCGTAAGCATAACCTCATGACTTATGAAATTGGTGAGAAGGCTTACCTTCAGGTTACTCCGTTAAAGGGAACCCATCGTTTCGGTATCAAAGGCAAATTGGCTCCTCGTTACATTGGACCCTTTCGCATTCTTGCCAAACGAGGAGAAGTTGCCTACCAATTGGAACTACCTTCGCATCTTTCCAAAGTTCACGATGTCTTCCACGTTTCTCAACTCAGGCGTTGCTTCGCGGATCCTATCCGTGGAGTGGACCACGAAACGCTTGATCTACAAGATAACCTCTCATATCGGGAATATCCCGTTCGTATCCTTGATCAAGCCGAGCGTACCACTTGACGCCATAATATCAAGTTCCTCAAGGTTCAATGGTCACACCATTCCGAGAAAGAAGCCACTTGGGAAAGGGAGGATCGTCTTCGACTCGAGTACCCCACCTTCTTCCCGGAGGATCCTAAATCTCGGGACGAGATTCTTTTGAGTGGGGGTTAGTTGTCACATCCCTGCTTTTAGTCATGCATTAGGGTTGGTTGAACTTGTGCATCATGTTTAAATTTCTCTTAAACTTGAAATGGGGCCTAATCAACCCCAACACCCCCCTGAAAATGCTAATTTCCAACAAATGGAATTTCAATGAACCCAAAATGCCCTTCATAAAAGCCCACCATTTTTGGTCTTGACTAAAACCTGTGCCAAAAATGGTCTTGCAAATTATGGAGCCATTCTGGATTTTTTTTGAACAAGCCATAAGTATTTGAATTTGGGCATTTTAAATGCTATAAATATTTTAAAGTGCTCAAATAATCTTGGAAGCATTTTTAGGCAGTTGGGAATATTCCCAAATGTGTCTCTGAATATTTCCAGAGTTTTTGGAAATGAAATAGTATTTATTCTATTTCAATACACATATCAAGAAATAAATAAAAGCAAATAGAAAGAGAGAGAGAGTTAGAGGACTTACCTGTCGCCTGGCGTGGCCCAGCTCGGCCCAGCCCACTGGCTCCTGCCAGTTGTCCTCCTCTCGCCAGGAGGACGAGAGGCGCGTGGCCGGCGCCCGCGGCCACACGCCGGCCACCTCCTGCTTCTACCGACGCCCCAGGCGCGCCTACAAGTGACACGCACTCCCCCTCCTTCCCCTCTCTTTCTCCCCACTCTCCCCGTGCCCCTCTCCCTCCTCTGGTTCTCTCCCCATCCCCTGCCGAGCACAGCCGTCACTGCCGACAAGCACCACCGTGGCCACCGCCTCTCCCTCGCTTCTCTGACCGGCCCAGAGGCTCCGCCTCGACCCCCTCTTCCTTCCACCCCGGGCCACACCACCGCGGGAGCCCCACATCGCCGCCACAAGTCGTCTTCCCCGAGCACGGCTGTCGGACTCCATCGACGGATTCGCCGTCGCCAACCCGTCTCCGAGCAAGCCGAGCCCCTCTTCGTGATCGCTGTGAGCTCCGCCACCGTTTCCCCCTCCCCCTGCACTCGTCCGCGTCCTCTAACCACCATGGACATCGGAGCCGAAGCTCGCCGCCTCCACCGCACATCGCCGTCGTGGCCACAACCACGTTGGGTCGCAACCGAGCACGCCATTGTCTTCAACGCACTCGCAGGAGCCCATAGCACCCCCGCACGCCCCTCGCCGTGCCTGCTAGCGACTAGTTCGACCTCGCCCGAACTCCGGCCGCCGCGGACGTGCTCGCCGCCGTCGTTTCCGGCCACTCCAGCTCCACCCACTGGCACCACTCGACACGGCTCACTCCCCGCATCACGTAGATGGCCTCCGCCGTCCTTTTGGTCGCCGGAGTGCTAAACTCGCGCTGCTCCGCCGCGTCTGGCCTCGCCGGCGGCCAAACGCCGGCGAGTTTGACCACTTGTTGACCGTGGACTGACGCGTGGGCCCAGGTTGACCTCCCCCCTGAGCCTATGACAGGTGGGGCTGGCCTGCTAATTAGTTTAGGATTAGTGTTAACTAATTTTAATTAGTTTAGTCACTGACATGTGGGCCTAGGCCCCACTGATAGTTAATTAGTACTAACTTAATCCTGTTAATTAGGGGTGACACTGACAGACAGGGCCCACCATTCAGGTTTGACTGGCGCTAGCACCTTTGACTCGCTGACGTCATAGTGACGTAGTGCTGACGCATTTATTCTTTTTCTGGATTTATTTTTATATAGGAAATTCCAGAAAATAGCCAAAACTTCTAAAAATCATAGAAAATCAACCATAGCTCCAAATCAAACAAATTATATATGAAAAATAATCAGAAAAATTCAATCTATCCATCTGTAATGGTTTCATGCATGAAAAAACAAGTTAACCTTTCTGTTTAAGCAAAATAAGATAATGCACTAATAAGGCTATGGTAAATGAACTAACATTTGAATCTTTGATTCAAATGAGTTCATTCCTTTCTGTTTTAGCTTGCATTAGGCCAGGACACATTCATTTTGCCATGTCATAGCATGCATCATATTGTTGCATATTGTCATGTGTTGATTATGTTTCGGTGTGTCTTTCGTGGTAGGTTCTGCCTCCGAGGATAACCCCGAGTATCCGTCTGAAGGGCAGTACCCTACTACCACTACATCAGGCAAGAAACCCATTGATCATTCCGATATAAATCCATGTTCTTGCTTCTGCTCTTGTTTACTGCATTAAGGCAACGCGATTCAAACTGATGTGTGCTACGGTAGTTGAACCCTTATCCTCTGCATGACCTGTCATTGCCATAGTAACTAGATGAAACCCACTAGCATGTGTAGGAGTTGATTGAGCCATGTATGTGTTTACTACCTTGCTATGCCTGCTATGCTTAGAGTTGTGTCAGGTCTGGTTCATCTGGGTGATGGGCTAGAGTGAAATGATTATGTCGGTAATGTGAGGGATGTGTTGAACATGTTTTGGTAAAGGTATCGATGAGAGGCCACGTAGGAGTACATGGTGGGTTGTTTCATTGAGGCCGTCCATAAGAACTGAGATCTGTATGCGTGATTTAAGATTCATCTACTACCACACATTGGGCCCTGAAATATGACCCCGCTCGATTTACTGACCCCGCTCGACTTACTGACCCCTCTCGTCCTCTGTCCAGGAGTTGCAATTAGTTTCTGGTGTTTGTAGGTTATGTGTTGGCGGCCGTGCGTAGCGCTGACCCTAGGGGTGTGCTATGATGTGGTAGATACACCGTGGCACGGTGTACTGAGTCGCCCGTTTGGTGTCTCGAGAACCCTGCACACATCGTTTGGTGCCGTTGAGGACACCCCGGCCGGATCTCCTTGCGGATGGAACCTAAATAGGCAATAAACCTGGACTAGAGACTTGTGCGGTTAGTCAGGTCGTGGTCTACACCCACGTCGGTTTTCGCTTGAAGTCTCCCGAGCACATGTCGTGTGCAGATACTAAGTGGTGGAAACATGTGTGATCAAGTACACCCCTGCAGGGTATAAAACTATTCGAATAGCCGTGTCCACGGTAAAGGACTACTTGGTTTCCTATACAGTTCATAGACAAGTTAATGGATACTACTAAAAGACTCAAGATAAGTGTGAGTACCGAGGATGGCCCTCTCGTAGGTTGACGAGGGAGGATCCCTGGTGGAGTATTGTGTTGGTGAGTAGTGGACTCGTGTGCGAAAACTATTTTACTAGTGGAGTCTCGTAGGATAGCTTAGCCAAGAGTCAAAGCTGGCTTGCTGCAATAGCTCCACCACCTTCTTGAGAATGAGCATGTATAGTAGGTTCTGATGTAAGACTTGTTGAGTACATTTGTACTCATGTTTGCTTAATTGCTGTTTTCAGACGACAACACCGCCCCCTCCGACGGGTTTTATGTAGATCTTGACGTCGATGGGTGACTTGCCACCCAGGTGTTGATCATGGCCATGGAGGGCCCTATGTAGATAGACAGGCTTCGAGAAGCCTTCTTTCTTTCTAGTGTCTGTACTCAGACTATTTGCTTCCGCATGTGCTTGTATGCTTGTATGACTTGAGTGTCGGGTCATGTGACCCCTACCTGTATGAACATGTTATGTATGGCTCTCTGTGGCCTTTAAATAATGTACTTGAGTTGTAGAGTTTTGTTGTGATGCCATGTTGTATGTACTCATATCGGGCATATTGTGTGTATGATTGAAATGCTTGGTATGAGTGGGATCCGACAATCTAGTTGTTTAACCTTGGCAGCCTTTCTTATGGGGAAATATAGTCTAGTGTTCCTCGAGCCATAGTAGTCCGCTACAGCCTGGTTCACCGGAGTCCTGCTAGCCCAGCACTACTGCTCAGGACACTTGACTGGCCGGCATGTGTTTCACTTCGTTCCTATGTCTGTCCCTTCGGGGAAATGTCACATGGTGACATCCGGAGTCCTGCCTAGCCTGCTACAGCCCGGGTTCCCCGGAGTCCTGTTAGCCCAGTGCTACAGCCCGGATTCACTCGCTGATGACCGACATGCTCAATGTGATTCATGTATGCCTGTCACCATAAGTCTGCGCCGCTTTGGATTCACAACTAGCCTTGTCGGCCCGGGTTCTCTATCATATGGATGCTAGTGACACTATCATATACGTGAGCCAAAAGGCGCAAACGGTCCCGGGCCATGGTAAGGCGACACCCGTGGGGACCCCGTGCGTGAGGCCGCAATGTGATATGAGGTGTTACCGGCTAGATCGATGTGACTTGGAATCGGGGTCCTGACACTTCCTTCAAGTGACGTCCAAAGGGTGTATCTTCATCCAGTTGTGTGAACTTGTTCGTTGCATCCGCCATCCTAAAAGAGTAGAAAAGATGAGAAGTCAGAGTGAGAAGAGTGAGTAGTGATCGAGGTCTTTAGCTTAGTGGTCGTGTCCTACAGTCAGCGTGTGCTCTGATACCATCTTGTAGCGACCAGACCTCAAACGGTCCAATCTCTGTGCTCAGGTGTCATCCCTAGATCAGTAATGCTGACACCACACAGTACTTGAAGGATTTATAACAGAGTAGCAATCACACACTTATTACATCAAGTGTCTCAAAAGAGAGCTTATTACAATAAATATGGCTTAAGGCCATCTAATAACGATAACATCGGAAGGCTTGGAAGATACGTGAGTCCATCAACTCCAACGGCATCACTGAGTATAGAACCACGACCTAAAGGCACCTTAGTCGTCGTCTGAAAAGTCTGCAACATTAACATTGCAGCCTGAAACGGGTCAGCACATGAAATATGCTGGCAATGTAACACATAGAGGGTAATGGAAGATATGGACTATACTACATGCTTATTTGGCTGGTGGAAAGCTCTATGGTTACATTTTTTGCGTAAAGCCAATTTTTCCCTACTGCAAAGGAATAAATTTTATTTAACTATCATGGTAGTTGTTAAGCATTGAGAATGGTTGACAGCATTCTCAATCCCAATTAAGCATTATCATTAAACAAAACTCGACAAATTAATTTTAGAGTAACATGATGAGATTCACATGATAATCCAGGTACTAGATACTCAAGTTGTCCATAACCGGGGACACGGCTAACCATGATTAGTTTATACACTCTGCAGAGGTTTGTGCACTTTTTCCCACAAGACTCGATCTCCTCCGTTGGATTTCTCGCACTACATGGTGTTTGAGAAATGGATGACCGAGACATAGTCTTTCAGAAGCGCTAGCACCTTACGAATAGGTAGACCGTACCAACCTACATCCCCTACATCTGCTAGTCTACCACTGTAAGAGTTCGCACGACTTAGTCAACTATGCTAGAGCCCATAGTAGCTTGTGGCTGCACACCGAAGTTTCTAGCATGAATAATCTCATGATCCCTTTGAGCCTGGGTGGCGGTCCAAAAGAAAACAGGCAATCGCTGGAATACCCAGGTGCCTCAATCCACCCAGATGTGTATTTAAGTTGCCACCTTAGATAAACCATTAATTTAACAATCTCACATCTCTCATGGATACACTCACCCAATCCACATCAACTAGCATAGCATGGCATAATAAGCAACGTAGAAGTAACTCCCAAAGGTTTCATAATAAAAGGTAATAGGTACTACCTCAACTACTTCCCAAACCCACAATTTAATTAGATCCTAATCATGTAATGTGTGAGGATTGATCTAATGCAATAAAACTGGGTAATAGGAAGTATGATCAAAGTGTTACTTGCCTTGCTGATGATCCGCAAAACCTAGCGATTCGAAGTAGCAAGCGGCGCACTCCGGGTACTCTATCGCAAACAAACAAGTATACAATAAGTACTCAACTAATGCACAGGTAAAACTCACATAAGAGATATAACCAGAAAGTGCAACTTAAGAACTCCGGTTGGCAAAAAGAATCAAATCGAACGAACGAAAGACAAACGGCAAAAGAAACAAGCTTCGTTTACTATTCTGGATCTAGGGCAATTTTTACAGTGGAAAAAACTTGTTTGGGTTGGTTAAACGGAAAGAGGGTTTCGAGACAAACTCCAGGCGCTTGAATCGCCTAATTCCGATAAACGAGCGAAAAGTTATACTAGAACGAAAAACGGATCAGGAATCGCGATCAGAAAAATCGCAGATTAAATCCGATAAAAAGAAAAATGACGAACAGATTAACGAACGAACGTTCGTTAACTGGATCTAATCGAAGAACGCATTCGTTAAAACGAACGAACGGGTGAATGCTCGCTAAATAAATAAACCGGAAAAACCGATCTATTTAAAAAAATGAAATTAAAAAAACTGAACAAACCGACGGAAAACCGATCGGTTTTAAAAAAAACGGCGGCGCGAGGTCTATCTTCGGCGACTCCGGCGAACGGCGGCGGCGGCGGCTCCGGCGATCGGCGGGCGGGGCAGCGGGGCGAGGCGGCGCGGGGCGGGGCGGCGGCAGGGCGGCGGCGGCGCGGCACGGCGACGGGGCTAGGGTTAGGTTTTGGGGCGGGGCACGGTTTGGGCTGGCTCGGGCCTCGGGCGACACTATTTAAAGGCCCGGCCAGGCATTGTCCTCGCTGGTTACGGCCCAAAGTCGGTTCGGACCTCTTTTTTTAAAATAATTATGCTCAGAAAAAAAACAAAAGGAATACTAAACGGAGTCCGAAAATCCCGAAATAAAATTTCCCCAGCTTCTAAAATCGAGCCGCACAGGATGAACATTTATTTGGGGCCTAAATGCAATTTTGAAAAACACATATTTTTCCTAAATTCAACTAAAATAGCAAATAAAACCAAAATAAAATCTTATTTGATTTTTTATTAAATCCTCAATGTTTCTTTATTTTGGGAAAGTCATTTTATTCCCTCTCTCATATTTTGATAATAGAAATAATTGAAGATAAAATAAATAAAATCAAATGATCCTATTTTCAAAATTTGAGAAAACTCAAATATGAAAATAACGAAATCCCCAACTCTCTCTGAGCTCCTTGAATTGCGTAGAATTTTCTAGGATCAAACAAAATGCAGTAAAATATGATATGCCATGCTTTTTCTAGGATGTTACAGTACTAGCATGCCATGCTTTTTATTTTACATGTTGTTGCATGTAGCTTAACTATTTCTTGCCTCCAACATGCCATCGTATAAACTCTGCTCATGCATATACCCTATTTTTTGCATTGATCATCTTGGATTAATCTTGAGGCCTCTGAACCTGAACCTTAATGATATTTGAAGCATGTTGTCTGTACTTGAAGTGCATATGAAGTTTGTGTACATATGATTCCTGTATCATTTTGTTTCCTTGATTGCAAAGTGCTTAGTTGCTGTTTTGGGCAGATTGTGTTTGAACTTGTATTGAGTGTATGTGTTGAACTATTGCTCCGCTTTGAGCATGCTCTATATGGAAATTTCTTAGAATTGCATGTAGTTTCGTATTATCTTGTTGCATTTTGAGTGTGTTTCCTTGATGTTTGTATGCATTTTGCATCAATGTCATGTTTAACTTGTTTTGCTCATATCTTCTAGATCATAGCCCCGAATTAAACGAACTTTATATGTAACTTGACTAGAGAACTGTAGCGACCCGACCTCAGACGGTCAAGCCTCTGTGTATCTGTGCCATCCCTAGATCGGTATGCTGGCACACACAGTACATCAATGTACATATCAAAGTGCAATCACATGTATAAATAATGTAAAACGGATATATACCTCATAAGTCTCAGCGGAAACAAACAATCAGGTGTGGAGTCCCATCAACGCCATCGGCAGGTTGAGTGTAGACCGTAACCCTGTACCGTACTCTTACTCGTCGGAAGGAACATATCTGCAACATGAGACGTTGCAGCCGTGTAGGTTAGTACATTGAATATACCAGAAAGATCACAATATGAGGAAAGCAGATGATAGAACTATTCTATATGCAATATGGCTTTGTGGCTCTGTGTCTGATGTTTTTGCGTAAAAGCTGGTTTTATTTTCCC
This sequence comes from Triticum urartu, assembly GCF_003073215.2. Lineage (NCBI taxonomy): Eukaryota > Viridiplantae > Streptophyta > Magnoliopsida > Poales > Poaceae > Triticum > Triticum urartu. The sequence goes on from NC_053025.1 coordinate 388,546,218, forward strand.
TACAACAAAGGAATATCAGGAGTTTGTACTATGGAGTTTTCTGTCAGGACATGGTTCCGCCAACCGATGTCTCATAGCCCAAATCATCATAAGTTGCCCACAATTAAGTTATCAGTCCGGTGTTGAGAGTTCCGAGATAGATCCAAGTCCAGAGGCTCAAATTGTCCGAAATTGGGGACACGGCTAATCGATTAGGTTTTAACCCTCTGCAGAGGTTTGTACACTTTACCCGCAAGATTCGATCCCTCTTTTGTGTTCTCGCACTTCAGGGTGTTTGAGAACAAGATGACCGAAACATGGTCTTCCGAAGAGTTCCTCTGACCACTGTCCGGTGCTCATCCAATCCTACCGTAGTTCTACATCTGCTAGCACCTTCCCAGCCAGAGTCACCACTAAGGTCAACCAAGCCAGAGCCCATAGTGACTTGCGGTTGCACAGGTAAGCTTCCGGACATGAAGTATTCTTCCGTCTCTTTGAGCCTGGGTGAAGCTTTCCGCAAGATGTCATGGCACTTCTCCATGCATCCCGGCCAACCACTGGTTTCTCCAGGGTGCCCGTCAACCGTCCTTCACCCAGTAGTGTGTATTGAATTCTTGTCTCGAGTCCCAAAAATCTTGAGGAGTCCTGAAGATGCAGTCCTTGCCGGTGCGATCATGAAGTTGTCGCCATTGACGTAGAGTCCTCCTTCTTCACACCACTCTCATGCACTCATACCAAACCCCGTCTACTATAGCGTAGCATTAAAAATATATAACCTCCCGGGTTTGGTAACAGGGAGATGGTTCCTACCTCATGCATTCTACTCAACTACAAGATTCAATAACACTACTGGAGAGACTGTTAAAAGGGTGATACTACATGCAAATAAACATAGGTATGAAAAACATGGTCAAAGTGAACTTTCCTGGCCAGTTGATGAAGATATTATCGCTCTTAAAAACTTGATAAACTAGTCGTCACTCTCCGATGAAATCTATACAAGCAAACATAGTATTCACATAAGCAATCATTCTAGCACTCAATCATAACAATCAAAATAACAACGAAATCGAAATAGGATCGAAGGTAAAAACCAAAGAAAACTCCAAATCACTCAAAAAAACTTATAGGGCTAATCTACACCACAACAACTCTACCTAACAACAAGTAAAAATCCTAAAACAAAAAAAATACTTAACACAAGGTAAAAATAATTATTCGCTATGTAACATAAAGTATTTTTCCTATAATAAAATTCTAACAGTACCTAGAACCTCTAACACTATTCCTATTGCTAGCAACTAGTCATACAACAAACAACACCTAGAACCTCAAGAATACTAAGTCTAATAAATCCTAGAAATCACCTACTGTTAACCAATAGAATATATGACACACTGGCGAAAACTAGAAAAAGAAACTAATTAAAACTAATTAATAATAATTAAACTACAAACAGTACTAAAAACAGAGTAAACAGTACTGTTTACAATAAAAAGCTAATCTAACTAACCCACTAACATGCAAACTAAACACTACTGCATAGCTAGTCTAATAAGTAACCAGTAGCAAAAAGAATCAGTCAAAAATAATATTCCTAACTCAAAATAGCTCAAATCTAGTGATTTGAGAAAATTCATACAAACAAAAATTTAAAATGCTCAAATGTGAAATAAAATTGAACTAACAGAAACTTCATAAAATTTGTGATCCAAGGCAGTTGGAATCACTCAAAAATACCTTGTAGATAATTAACTATGGATTTTACAAGATTGAAACTATTCTGTTTTAAAAACAGAACGAAAAAAAAACAGTAGGTCGGGATTTACTGTAGCAGTTCCGGTGATGGGGTCCTGGTGGAGCTCCGGCGACGTCCTCCGGTGGCCCTCTGGCGTCGGGAAGGGACGGTCAGGGGTGGAAGAGCGGGGTGGAGCAGCTGGTGGCGGCGGTGGGTGGCGGGGAGGGCCGGCGGTGGGTGGGGCGGAGCAAATGGCGGCGGCGGCTCCGGCAAACTCTGGCGGGGCGGCTCGGCAACATGGGGCGAGGAGAGGAGGGACTAGGTAGGGGAATGGATGCGCGATGTGGCTATTTATAGGGGGAGGAGGTCGTCTTGGAGGAGGGGGCGAGGGATTTCGCGAATCCCGCGATTCCGGCGATGCTCCGGCGGTGGCTGTAGATTGTGAGTATCTTGTGTGGAGGAAGGAGATGATTCGGTTCGGATCGGGCCGGATTTGGCCCAAGAAAACAGTACCTTCCCTTTTTTTGAATAACCCGCGAAGAAAAATCATTTTAGAAAATAAAATGAAAACAAAATATAGGAGTATTATATCAAAATGATCAGAAAAATAAGCCCAATTTAATGGGATATTTTCAACGGGAAAATAAAATACTTTTTGAAAAGTCATTTTTTTAATTCAAAAAAAATCAAAATGACTTTCAACACTCTGGAAAATTTATTCCAACATTTTTGGGGTGTCATGTTACTCCCTCTCAACACTTTTGTTCAAGTGTTGTTTGTGAGAAAAGTTTTTGAATAAAACTCAAATGCCACTTTGAGTTAAAATAAATAAATTAAATGACAACTTCAAAATGAAATTTTTCTTTACTTCTCACTCTCTTTCATTGAAGAAATCATGATGATCATTGAGTGGCATGAAGTTTGAAATATTTCCAAATTCAAATATTTTCAAACAGAATTTTTTTATGGAAAGTCCTTTTTATTCCCTCTCAACAAAACTTCAAAAGTTTAAAATTCTAATAAATTTCACTAAATCAATCACTCAACAATCAATCAACAATCATATATTTTAATTATTATAACATTCCAAAATTTATAATTTTGGGATGTTACAAACTACCATACTTAAAATGAATCTCGTCCTCGAGATTCGAAGAGGCTAGCAAGAAAAGGTTAGGGGTTGGGGGTCTTCTAGCAAATATTTTGGCCGGAAGGATCACGGGTGCTACCACACTTAAAAGCAAGGTTACAGTTCCAATAAACTCAGATACTTCCTCCGGAGTGCCAACAATATCTATCTCTTCACATATCTTACAATAGCTCCTTCATTAATGCTCTTCTGTCAGAAGCATAGCAATTTCCTCAAAATCTTTGGTCGCTTCGTCAAAGATGAAGTTCGCCCGAGACTGGATCTTAGCTGATAGGTCTACGTCCATTCTAGACAACTATCGAAATACTCATGATGGCCTACCATTAATGGTTTCTGCAGAAAAAGGGCATTGGCTTCATTCTCACCGTATAATCTACGATTGGCAACAGCTGCCATGTACATGGGTTTATCATCATACCATTCTAAGGCTTAAGAAAGGCTTCAACGAGCGTCGTCACTTTACTATGGGTAAGTCTCTCAGATTTACCATTCCAAATATCAAGAGTGAATGATAAGAGTAAGTTGGTATGGTGATCAATTCATTCCGCACCCAGATCATTACCCTGTATAAGGTTTAGTGAATCTCGTATTTCTAACAGTCGAGCATCCTCACAAGCTTTGCAGAAATTTCTCTTGTCCTCGAACTGGGTTCGGGTAAACCCATTGATTCTGCAAGCTGAACAAAACATCTATCGTTCTTCACAATCTCGGGGTTTATGTAACATCCTATGTAACGTCTGCTGATCAATTCACAGCTTCTTCCAGAATTCTTCCTTCAACAAGATTGTGCTTGTGCCTTTGTCAAATCTTGGGCATGTGGGTTATGGGTCCACTTCAGCGCTTGCATAGTGTTAACTCATCCGTGGAGTTACAGTTGTTCCATATTCCAACATTAAACCTCCTTTAAATCCAATAGTACTTCATTTTGTCATACTCTTCGGGTAACCATCATAATCAAACTCCAACTTATTTCGTCCGGCTCCTTTCTATGGACCGTCATGAACAACGCCTTTTTTTCATTGATTCTGTGGCTTTACGAAGTACTACCACACTTAAATGAAATGCACTAGTTCATCCATAAATCACATTATTTTCATATCAAATCTTTTATTACCTCCTTAACCATTTTTCATAAATCCAAATTCCAAAGAAATACTTTATTACAAATGCCGCCATCCACATGGTTTGGTATGGTCAAGCATTACTTCCCACTTTATTCATTTTTCCTCCTTGAGGATCCTTCAATCCCACTGGAATTGGGCGACATGCTCCTTGAAATCTTCAATCTTCTTTTTCATCGTGGTGGCCTTGAGATTCATCTCCATCATCTCTGCATGCACTTCGCTTAGGTATTCCTGAGTATAACGGAGTCTTGCTTCAAGTATATCTCCGATCTGGCGTATGGTTTCCATGGCTGCTTCACGAACAGCGTCGAAGAAAGTTGCTTGTGGTACACGTGAGATGAAAAAGTACCGCCCCATCGTCTTTGGGCAAACTCCTTTCATATGGTGGAGGTGTACCTCCACATACCAAAGTTCCACTCCCGTTTGCATGAAGGGATAGCCTTTGTAGACTGCATCTCCTTCAAGGTGAATATGCTTCATCATGTCCTTCATGATTTTTGGGTAATCATAATCACTTATCAGGGTCATGATTATTTTCGGGCCCTTAAGGAAAGACTCATAAAGGGTCGTCATCTGTAGTTGTAAAACAAAAATGGTGCTCAGAATAAGGTACATATCTCCTTGGGTACACATTCATATCATCCAAAAAGAACTTCAAACTCAATTTCCAACATCCAGTTTATGTATCACAACTCATTTTCTTCCATGTTCACCCAGAATATTAATTTCCAAGATAAAACATAACAACTCCTTAAAGCCTTTCAGCATATGACATATCAACTTTATTTAGTCATGAATTATTACAATCTCTGAGTAATCTATTACATAACTCAACCCCGCATTCTCATGAAAAGTGTTTTCCATACTACCCTTATTACTGATATCAACATCTTCACTACTCGGCTCCAGATTTCTCATGATTTGAACAATCCCTAGCAAGATGTCCTGCTTCCTTGCAACGAAAACAAATAACTTCCGGCATGTCTCTAGGCTTCTTGGTGATGGTGCCCGCTCCTTGAGTTCCTTGCTTCCTTTCGAGACAATCATTGGCATAATGCCCGACGTCCTTACATTCAAAACAGGTAATATGACTCTTGTCCCTGTTTGCAGAAATTGGGTTGTTCTGAGGGTGTCTTTGTTTTCTCTTCCTGGTTTTCTTCGTTCTGATCAAACATTCTTTTCCCTGTGGATGAAACTCCACTGCTTCTGTCGGGAAGTATCCAAGATACTCTTTTCTTTCCTTGGTGCAATATTGTGAAAAATGTCCTTCTCCACATGAATAACAGGCATTGGAGTAAAATCTGTTGAGGCTTTCTCCATCAGGGTCTTCAACACCTTCCTTAATCATATGTTCTTTCATAACTTCTCGGAGGGCTTCTTTCATTCCTTCTTCCTGCTTCTGAATAGTTTGTTGCACCGTGGGGTAAATGTGACACTGAGCTGGGTAGTGGGTGGTTCCTTCACACAAGAAACAAGTCACCTGACTAGTTGGGCATTCCTCAGCTGGGTGTTTCTCCTTACAATGAGGGCATCCCTCCTAGTGTTTCTCCTGGGTGTGTCCCATTTCTCCGCAAATTTTGCAGGCACAAGGTTTATTTCTTGGGGTATCATGGTGCTTCCGGATAAGACGTGATCTTGTCAGAGTCTTCTTGAATTCTTCCCAAGTCCTTGCTCGATTCCATCCCTGTATAGCTTGATGCATATGCCACCATGTTGCAGCACTTCCTTCAAAGTACTGAAGAGCATACGATACTTCATTCTTCCTTGAAACCAAATTGCTCCCGAAGTGATTCTCCATGTTCTGAATCCATAGCTCTGCCTCTGGCTTGGTTTTCGGTCCAGAGAATACCAGTCCAACTTCATTCATCATCCACTCGGTCCAAGGGTTTTAGGGTGAGATAAGAGAGGGGTGGGGAGGGATACACACAATACAAACAATAGTTTTGAAAATGGGTTTTATTTGTGGCTGTCGGAAAAACATCAAACAAATGACAGCTCACAAATCATCGCATCTAACATAAGTATATAACATGGGTTTGGTCTTCTAAAGGTCAAATAATTCTTCAGATTCTTCAAGTCTTCGGAGTCTTCAACCGTTGTAGCTTCAACTCTTCTAATGCATGGTGAAATCCTCTTTACTCTGAAATGGTCATCGGTTGTCCGATATCCTGTCCTTCTTGGAGCGGCTTTAGTTGATCCTCCGTGTGGTCAAAAGGGAAAGGGGTATATTCTAACAATTTGAGGTAAGAGAGGATATTTTATAAAATCAGAAAAGATGAGAAGTAATAGATTCTTTTGGAAATAAAGTTTTAGAGACTTCCTGTCCTAGGGCTTTCCGATTTCTAGGATCACGTCCAACAGTCAACATGTGCTCTGATACCATATCTGTAGTGACCCGACCTCAGACGGTCAAGCCTCTGTGTATCTGTGCCATCCCTAGATGGGTATGCTGGCACACACAGTACATCAATGTACATATCAAAGTGCAATCACATGTATAAATAACGTAAAATGGATATATACCTCATAAGTCTCAGCGGAAACAAACAATCAGGTGTGGAGTCCCATCAACGCCATCGGCAGGTTGAGTGTAGACCGTAACCCTGTACCATACTCTTACTCGTCGGAAGGAACATATCTGCAACATGAGACGTTGCAGCCGTGTAGGTTAGTACATTGAATATACCAGAAAGATCACAATATGAGGAAAGTAGATGATAGAACTATTCTATATGCAATATGGCTTTGTGGCTCTGTGTCTGATGTTTTTGTGTAAAAGCTGGTTTTATTTTCCCTACAACAAAGGAATATCAGGAGTTTGTACTATGGAGTTTTCTGTCAGGACATGGTTCCGCCAACCGATGTCTCATAGCCCAAATCATCATAAGTTGCCCACAATTAAGTTATCAGTCCGGTGTTGAGAGTTCCGAGATAGATCCAAGTCCAGAGGCTCAAATTTTCCGTAACCGGGGACACGGCTAATCGATTAGGTTTTAACCCTCTGCAGAGGTTTGTACACTTTACCCGCAAGATTCGATCCCTCTTTTGTGTTCTCGCACTTCAGGGTGTTTGAGAACAAGATGACCGAAACATGGTCTTCCGAAGAGTTCCTCTGACCACTGTCCGGTGCTCATCCAATCCTACCGTAGTTCTACATCTGCTAGCACCGTCCCAGCCAGAGTCACCACTAAGGTCAACCAAGCCAGAGCCATAGTGACTTGCGGTTGCACAGGTAAGCTTCCGGACATGAAGTATTCTTTCGTCTCTTTGAGCCTGGGTGAAGCTTTCCGCAAGATTTCATGGCGCTTCTCCATGCATCCCGGCCAACCACTGGTTTCTCCAGGGTGCCCGTCAACCGTCCTTCACCCAGTAGTGTGTATTGAATTCTTTTCTCGAGTCTCAAAAATCTTGAGGAGTCCTGAAGATGCAGTCCTTGCCGGTGCGATCATGAAGTTGTCGCCATTGACGTAGAGTCCTCCTTCTTCACACCACTCTCATGCACTCATACCAAACCCCGTCTACTATAGCATAGCATTAAAAATATAGAACATCCCGGGTTTGGTAACAGGGAGATGGTTCCTACCTCATGCATTCTACTCAACTACAAGATTCAATAACACTACTGGAGAAACTGTTAAAAGGGTGATACTACATGCAAATAAACATAGGTATGGAAAACATGGTCAAAGTGAACTTGCATGGCCAGTTGGTGAAGATATTATCGCTCTTAAAAACTTGATAAACTAGTCGTCACTCTCCAATGAAATCTATACACGCAAGCATAGTATTCACATAAGCAATCATTCTAGCACTCAATCATAACAATCAAAATAACAACTAAATCGAAATAGGATCAGAGGTAAAAACCAAAGAAAACTCCAAATCACTCAAAAAAACTTATAGGGCTAATCTACACCACAACAACTCTACCTAACAACAAGTAAAAATCCTAAAACAAAAAAAATACTTAACACAAGGTAAAAATAATTATTCTCTATGTAACATAAAGTATTTTTCTTATAATAAAATTCTAACAGTACCTAGAACCTCTAACACTATTCCTATTGCTAGCAACTAGTCATACAACAAACAACACCCAGAACCTCAAGAATACTAAGTCTAATAAATCCTAGAAATCACCTACTGTTAACCAATAGAATATATGACACACTGGCGAAAACTAGCAAAAGAAACTAATTAAAACTAATTAATAATAATTAAACTACAAACAGTACTAAAAACAGAGTAAACAGTACTGTTTACAATAAAAGCTAATCTAACTAACTCACTAACATGCAAACTAAACACTACTGCATAGCTAGTCTAATAAGTAACCAGTAGCAAAAAGAATCGGTCAAAAATAATATTCCTAACTCAAAATAGCTCAAATCTAGTGATTTGAGCAAATTCATACAAACACAAATTTAAAATGCTCAAATGTGAAATAAAATTGAACTAACAGAAACTTCATAAAATTTGTGATCCAAGGCAGTTGGAATCACTCAAAAGTACCTCGTAGATAATTAACTATGGATTTTACAAGATTGAAACTATTCTGTTTTAAAAACAGAACGAAAAAAAACAGTAGGTTGGGATTTACTGTAGCAGTTCCGGTGATGGGGTCCTGGTGGAGCTCCGGCGACGTCCTCCGGTGGCCCTCTGGCGTCGGGGAAGGGACGGTCGGGGGTGGAAGAGCGGGGCGGAGCAGCTGGTGGCGGCGGTGGGTGGCGGGGAGGGCCGGCGGTGGGTGGGGCGGAGCAAATGGCGGCGGCGGCTTCGGCGAACTCCAGTGGGGCGGCTCGGCAACATTGGGCGAGGAGAGGAGGGACTAGGTGGGGGAATGGATGCGCGATGTGGCTATTTATAGGGGGAGGAGGTCGTCTTGGAGGAGGGGCGAGGGATTTCACGAATCCCGCGATTCCGACGATGCTCCGGCGGTGGCTGTAGATTGTGAGTATCTTGTCTGGAGGAAGGAGATGATTCGGTTCGGATCGGGCCGGATTTGGCCCAAGAAAACAGTACCTGCCCTTTTTTGAATAACCCGCGAAGAAAAATCATTTTAGAAAATAAAATGAAAATAAAATATAGGAGTATTATATCAAAATGATCAGAAAAATAAGCCTAATTTAATGGGATATTTTCCACGGGAAAATAAAATACTTTTTGAAAAGTCATTTTTTTAGATTCAAACAAATATCAAAATGACTTTCAAAACTCTATGGAAAATTTATTCCAACATTTTTGGGGTGTCATGTTACTCCCTCTCAACACTTTTGTTCAAGTGTTCTTTGTCAGAAAAGTTTTTGAATAAAACTCAAATGCCACTTTGAGTTAAAATAAATAAATTAAATGACAACTTCAAAATGAAATTTTTCTTTACTTCTCACTCTCTTTCATTGAAGAAATCATGATGATCATTGAGTGGCATGAAGTTTGAAATATTTCCAAATTTAAATATTTTCAAACAGAATTTTTTTGGAAAGTCCTTTTTATTCCCTCTCAACAAAACTTCAAAAGTTTAAAATTCTAATAAATTTCACTCAATCAATAACTCAACAATCAATCAACAATCATATATTTTAATTATTATAAAATTCCAAAATTTATAATTTTGGGATGTTACAAGAACTGTGTAGATCATCTTGGTGCACCTTAACTTGCTATTTAACAACTTCAACATAATGTTTTGTTCAGATCTGGACCAATTTCGAAATTTGCATATGGGGAGTTTCTGGAATTGGTATATGTTCTTTCCAGCCTCATTTAAACTTGCTTTGATGTGTTGTTCTTGTATGCATCATCTCTAACCATGAGTTGCATCATGTAGCCTTGTCATGCATCATACTTGGTTAAGCATCATGTCTTCTTATATGTTGTGTGTTTACCATGTTGTTTGCTTCTTTCCGGTTGTGCCCCTTCTTGATAGTTCCTGTTTTCATTGCGATTGTGAGGATTCGTTCGACTATGTGGAATCGTCTTGTTCATGGACTCGTTCTTCTTCCTAGCAGGATTTCAAGCAAGATGACCGTCACCTTGGATCTCACTACTATCTTTGCTATGCTAGTTGTCTCGATGCTATCGCTATGTTGCGCTACCTCCCACTTGTTTATCAAGCCTCCCGAATTGCCATGATAGCCTCTAACCTTTTCACCCTTCCTAGCAAACCATTGTTTGGCTATCTTACTGCTTTGCTCAGCCCCTCTTATAGCATTGCTAGTTGCAGTTGTAGTTGCAGTTGCAGGTTGTTCCATGTTGGGACATGGATGAAAGGATCGATATGGTTGACTAGAGGGGGGGGTGAATAGACAACTAACAATTTTTAACTTTTCTTTACCAAATTAAACTTTGCATCAAAGTAGGTTGTCTAGATGTGCAACTAGGTGAGCAACCTATATGATGCAACAACAACGAACATACATGCAAGCAAGAGAAGTAACACTAATAAGCTTGCACAAGTAAAGGTAAGAGATAACCAAGAGTGTCACCGGTGAAGACGAGGATGTGTTACCGAAGTTCCTTCCTTTTGAAGGGAAGTACGTCTCTGTTAGAGCGGTGTGGAGGGACAATGCTCCCCAAGAAGCCACTAGGGCCACCGTATTCTCCTCAGGCCCTCACACAATGCGAGATGGCATGATTCCACTATTGGTGCCCTTGGAGGCGGCGACCGGACCTTTACAAACAAGGTTGGGGCGAACTCCACGACTCAATCGGAGGCTCCTAACAACACCATGAAGCTTCACCACAATGGACTATGGCTCCATGGTGACCTCAACCGTCTAGGGTGCTCAAACACCCAAGAGTAACAAGATCCGCTAGGGATTAGTGGGGGAATCAAATATCTCTCGGTGGAAGTGTAGATCGGGGCCTTCTCAACTACTCCCAAGCAAATCAACATGTTTGGTTGGCTAGAGAGAGAGATCGGGCGAAAATGGAGCTTGGAGCAATAATGGAGCTTTGGGGGAAAGAGGTAAGTCAACGAAGAAGAAGGGGACCCCCTTTTATAGTGGCGGAAACAATCCAACTGTTACCCCACTAAACAACCCCGTAGAGGGTGGTACTACTGTAGTGGGCAGCGGTACTACCGCTGGACCCAGCGGTACTACCGCTCCCCCTTACGGTACTACCGCCCCGCCAGAGAGGGCTTGAAGATAGAGGAGGGACTGGCCCAGCGTGGTACTACCAGACAGGCCCAGCGCGGTACTACCGCGGTGGCAGGGCAGTACTACCGCTCTCGAGCGGTACTACTGCACCTACTACCGCTGCAAGTGCCTCTCAACCCGACACGAGAAGTGCCCCCTCGAGTCGAGGTGGTAGTGGCCCGGTACCGCAGCGGTACTGCCGCTGAGGATTCACAAGCGGTACTACCGCTGGGCACCATGGTACTACAGCTGGGGCTAATGACTGCCCAAACAGCAGGGAATAAGACCTCCAACGACGCGGGAAGGCCCAGAGGGTGTGAAACGAAAGTGTACATGATGATTCCACCCTAGCCATACCAAAGCGGACCCCCTCTTGATAGTACGGTGACTCCTACGAAACTAATCCACCAACAAGAAACGAAAGAGCTACACCGTCTTGAAAAACACTTCGAGGGGAAAGAAATTGTCTCAAGCCAAAGGATGAATCTATGAAATGCTCAAAGCACAAGGTTAGTCCGCACATATGTTGTCATCAATCACCAAACCCACATCGAGAGAGATATGCCTTAACAATCTCACCCTTTTTGGTGGATTGATGACAACCAGGGATTTGCATAGGGAAAAGACATAAAAGTAAGGATACTTAGAACTACAAAATATAGACGGGCTCCCCCTGAATGTGTGCACCTAGTTAGTAGTGCCCTTGGAATGCAAGGCACACACATTCGGATCAACACTCCCCCTATATTTTATAGTCCAAAAGTTCTAAGCACGGGATACATGAGAGCAGGGTATAAAACAGGATAAGAATGCAACTCATAAGATACTACAGTACTAAATAGACATAGATAATAAGGTAAAGATAGGGTAGCATATGTCTCACACCATATGTCTAGAACTTAGGTCTCACTGGCACCAAACCAAACCAAGCAAAACGATGAGAGAACACAAGACACCACAAACCACAAAGACACACTCGCAACACGGCAACAACACAAATCCCTAAACTCTCTCCCCCTTTGGCAGCGAGACACCAAAAGGGCAAAGAGCGAAGCTACGCCTCCGGGTGATAGCAACCTCATCACATCCTGCAGGGTCATCTGCACTACCATCCTTAGTCGGAAACTGCTCCGTGTCTGAATCGGTCCACGGACAGTGCTGCTGAATCCATTCCTCCTCTTCAGTGATCTAGCCCTTAGAACCGCTGGCAACGGTCGCACCCAGCTGATGCATGAGCTCCTTGTGATGCCCCCTGGCCTGCTTCTCAGCCACATGAGTCATGTACTGACCATGAGACTCCATGCAGAAAGAGCTTCTTCATCTTGCGTTTAAGCTTCTTTGCCCAAGAGGGTTCTGCACTAGAAGGCCCAAAGTCCTAATCGTAATCATCGGCCGCAGCCCCACCCTCGGTCTCCATGTCATCAGCAGTAGATGGACCCCCTGGTTTAGGCGCTGGGGTGCCCCAATTGTCCTTCTTCCTCAGACACTTGATCTCATGAGAAACCAATTCTCCAGTTTCCAACATCTCCTTGGGATAGACACGTGCCCAGGTCTTCTCACTGAGCTGCATGATGAATGGACCATAGATTGGGCTCTTGCGCTCAGAAATGGCAGAGAGAAGTTTAGACCACATAACATGAGAAATGTCTAGGCACTCTCCAGTGTTTGCTTCCTTCTCATGCTGGCAGAATAGAAGCATGTCCACGAGATAGGAGTGGACCATATCCAGATTCCTGATGCGAGGGAAGAGAGTCTCTCGGAAGACACGATAAAGGATGTCCAGAAAGGCAGATAGCTCATAGGTTTCCTTCTTAGTCACAGGGTGAACCTTCACAGTACAGTAGGGCCAGAGGGCTTGCTTGTGAGTGGAGGTAGCATTGTGGTGAGGGCGGAAGCCGACTGGAGTCTCAAGCCCGTGATCTTCCACCTCAAGTAACTCCATGAAGGCCTTCCACTTGACGGAAAGCAACTTGCCATTGGTCATCCAAGTCAGAGTCCTGTCAGCATCAGTGCCAAGATGAACTGTAGCAAAGAATTGAACCACCAAATCTGCATCAAAATCCTTGTTGAATTGCATGATTCTGAGAATGTTCAGCTGAGAACACATCTGAAGGGCTTCGGCAAAGTACTCAGGGTCCTTCTCCATAGCATCCGTGTCGATGGAGCGTGCATCAACATAGAGATTCTTCTTAGCCTTGATCACATCAAAATAGATGGAAAACTGAAAGCGGTTCCAGAACGGGTGGTTGACCAAAGTGGGATCTTGGTCTTCCTCATAGGGGTTGTGGCGACGCTTTGCCCAAAACTCCTTGGCAGTCATCTCAGTCACAGCCTTTCCCTTTGGCTTGTTGGCGGATCTCTTCGACTGCTGAGGTGGTGGTGGAGCACTTGAAGTTGCGCCTGCTATCGGCGGTTGAGTACTAGAGGAACCACCTGCTGACTCAGAAGTGCGGTAGCGCTTTGACTTTGCACGACCGGGGTTGACATGGCGGACCTGCTGCTCAGGATGATCATCACCTGGAACCAAAACACACGACCAGAAGAAACACACGAAAGAAAAGAGCATAAGCCACCAAACAAAACAACAACAAGGATCCAAGCTTGGTAGGAAAAGATGGAACTGGCATCCAGCAGTAGTACCGCGACCCAACAGTGGCAGTACCGCATGAGCGGTAGTACCGTGACACACCAGCAGCAGTACCGCTTGAGCAGTAGTACCACTCGAGGAGAGCGGTAGTAACGCGCCAGATGGGGAACGGCGGTTCCCTACTACCGTGGTCAGATCTGGCACTGCCGGAGATGCCAAATTCAAAAAGAAACCTACCAAACTTCAATCCACAGTGCCTAGAAGCCATCTCCATCCTACTCAAGCCTCGCCTTGGCCAAAAGACAAGAAGAACAATGCCTATTGCCCCTAAAAACTAGATGCAAGATCTAGGCAAAGAGAGAACGGGAACGGGGGCAATACCGGCATCCATGGCAAGAGGACGTGGTGGGGATTGACTCGACCGGAGGAAATGGAGAGGGACGGCATGAAAACAGTGGCCGGCCAGGCCCCTCTTGTGGCAAGAGGTTGCAGGAGCAACGAGGAAGAAGAGTGGGGGCAAATGGGTATGGGGGAGAAGCAACTCCCCCTGCCCCGGCATAACCCCCCGTCGCCCGCCCCGCAGCGGTAGTACCGCTGGGGTGGGCGGTAGTACCGCTTGACGCTTGTCAGTGGTAGTACCGCTCATGCAGCGATAGTACCGCTCTGCCGCAAAAAGGGCCGACCAAACTGGGCAGAACACAAGAGAAGAAACCGAGACAAAACGAGAACACACACACACAAAACCGACAAAAAGAAAGAAGACACACACCTCCCCAAGAGAGGACGGTGGCCGAGGCCACCTATGTTTGAGTTCAGAGGTATGGTGCCGTGAAGATTTTAACCTTGGGCCCATGACCAACACTCATCTTTGAAGCACAAGTACCATAAAAAATGGCTAATGTGAAAGAGTTTGGTTAATTTATGCATTATGGGGGAGGGGATGTTCATTGAGAGAACAACACTCCCCCTATGTCCATGCCTACACCTAAACTAGACAACAAGTTGAGTGAGGTGGGGTGTGCAAGGGTTCAAGTCACATTGCTTGAATCAATGATATTTAGCTCATGCCTTAACTCGCGAAATCTTGCTTCATCCAAAGGCTTCGTGAAGATATCTGCAAGGTTATCATGAGTGTTGACATAGTTAAGCTCGATCTCCCCTCACCTAATGTGATCCCGGATGAAATGATACCTAATCTCAATATGTTTTGTCTTGAAGTGTTGCACTGGGTTGAGAGAAATTGTGATGGCACTTTCATTGTCACACCAAAGAGGCACTTTGTCACAAGTGACATCGTAATCCTTTAAAGTTTGCCTCATCCATAAAAGTTGTGCACAACAACTACCGGCGGCCACATATTCCGCTTCCGTGGACGAGAGAGAGACACAACTTTGCTTCTTGAGACCAACTCACCAAAGAGCAACCAAGAAATTGGCACCCTTCGGAAGTGGACTTCCTATCCACTTTGTCTCCCGCCCAATCCGAGTCCGAATAACCTACAAGCTTAAAGTTTGCTCCTCTTGGGTACCAAAGGCCAAAGTTTGGGGTATGAGCCAAATATCGAAAGATTCGCTTGACCACCACAAAGTGACTTTCCTTAGGTGCGGCTTGAAACCGTGCACAAATTCCCACACTCAACATGATATCCGGTCTAGATGCACAGAGGTAAAGCAAGGAGCCAATCATGGAACAATATACCTTTTGATCCACCGCTTTACCATTGGGATCAATGTCTAGTTGGCACTTGGTGGGCATGGGAGTGGAAGCCGGCTTGACATCACTTATCTTGAATCGCTTGAGCATGTCTTGAGTGTATTTGGCTTGGTTGATGAAGGTTCCTTCTCTCCTT
Organism: Triticum urartu; assembly: GCF_003073215.2. Taxonomy (NCBI): domain Eukaryota; kingdom Viridiplantae; phylum Streptophyta; class Magnoliopsida; order Poales; family Poaceae; genus Triticum; species Triticum urartu. The sequence goes on from NC_053025.1 coordinate 388,561,784, forward strand.
TGCTTCACTTCGAACCCGAGAAAGAACTTCAACTCTCCCATGGAAGACATCTCGAACTTTGAGGTCATGAGAGTGGCAAATTCCTCATTGAAAGCTTTGTTAGGGGAACCAAAGATAATATCGTCAACATATAATTGGCACACAAACAACTCCCCTTTGACCTTCTTGGTAAAAAATGTGGGGTCGATTATCCCAACTTCAAAACCACGGTCTTGTAACAACTCGGTAAGGTGGTCATACCACGCACGTGGGGCTTGTTTAAGGCCATAGAGTGCCTTATCAAGTTGATACACGTGATCGGGAAAGTAGGGATCCTCGAACCCGGGGGGTTGCTTGACATAAACCAATTCATTAATAGGACCATTAAGAAAAGCACTCTCCACATCCATTTGTTGTAACTTAAAGTTATGATGAGAAGCATATGCAATAAACATGCGCATGGATTCAAGACGAGCAACGGGAGCAAAGGTTTCACCGTAGTCGATATGATCGACCTGGGAGTAGCCTTGTTCTACCAAACGAGCCTTGTTGCGAATGATAATCCCATGAGCATCTTGCTTGTTCTTGAATATCCACTTGGTTCCAACGACATTGTGGTTCCCCGTTGGCCTTGGCACCAATCTCCACACTTCATTGCGCTCGAAGTTTAGGAGTTCTTCATGCATGGCATTGAGCTAATCCGGATCTTCGAGCGCCTCATAGACCTTTTGGGGTTCAACACAAGAGACAAACGCGTGATGTTCACAATAGTTTGCTAATTGTCTAGGAGTGCTTACCCCCTTTCTTAAGCTTCCAAGCACATTCGTCATGAGATGATCCTTGGTGGAGAGCTTGGAAGCAACCTTGGCAGCACGGCGCTCCAATTCCTCCTCGGGGGTGAGATGAGGAGTGGTCACTTGATCATCTTGAGCGTTGTCTTGAGCTTGTTCTTGATCTCGTGGAAGCTCTTGATCTTGAACTTGCTCGGAGGAGGGAGCTTGACCTTGGGCATCACTTGATGTTACAACACCATCTTGAGATTGATCTACCCTTGGTCTTGTTCTTGAGGCTGAGGGCCCTCACTTCGTTCTTCAGAAGCGTGTGGGTCTTGGGTTGGTGAAGGTTCCACTTGAGTAGAACATTGTCCTTCTCCTTCAGCCACAAGGGGTTCCTCAATGGGTAGGATATGACCAATACCCATTCTTCTTATGGCTTGGGGAGGAATTTCATCACCTATATCACAAGTACCACTTTGCTCCACTTGGGAGCCGTTATTCTCATCAAACTCCACATTACACGTTTCCTCAATAAGTCCCGTGGACTTATTGAGAACACGGTAAGCATGAGAGTTTGTAGCATAACCAACAAATATGCCCTCATAAGCTCTAGCCTCAAATTTAGACAAACGGACACCTTTATTGAGAATGAAACACTTACACCCGAACACCCGGAAGTACTTGAGGTTGGGCTTGTTACCGGTGAGTATCTCATATGGAGTCTTGTTCAAGCCTTTGCGGAGGTAGATCCCATTAGATGCATGGCAAACTGTGTTGATGGCTTTGGCCCAAAAGTTGTAGGGAGACTTGAACTCCGCCAACATGGTCCTTGCCGCATCCATCAACGTCCGGTTCTTCCTCTCCGCTACACCATTTTGTTGAGGGGTATAAGGTGCGGAATATTAATTCTTGATTCCCTCATCACTCAAAAACTCATCCAAGGTGTAGTTCTAGAACTCGGAGCCGTTGTCACTTCTTATTGTCAAGATCTTTGCATTGTGTTGTCATTGAGCTTCATTTGCAAAGTCGATGACGGTTTTTTGGGTCTCGCTCTTCCTCTTGAAGAAATATACCCAAGTGTATCTTGAATAGTCATCTACAATCACCAAGCAATACTTTCTACCCCCAAGACTATCAAAGGATGGAGGTCCAAAGAGATCCAAGTGAAGGAGCTCCAAAGGCCTCTTCGAGTAGATGATAGTCGTGGGACGGTGAGCCTTCTCATGTAGCTTTCCTTCGATGCAAGCACTACAAGCACGATCTTTGGCAAAACTAACATTTGTTAGTCCACGGACATGGTCCCCCTTAAGAAGACTTTGCAATGATCTCATATTGACTTGGGCTAAACGGCGATGCCAAAGCCATCCCACGTCAACTTTAGCCATTAGGCATGTCGCGGTCTTAGTGGGTCGCTTCGAGAAGTTAATCCCATAGAGACCGTTCTATACATGCCCAACAAAGGCTACTTTAAGAGTCTTGCTCCACAAGAGGGCCACGGAATCAATATCAAAGAAAGTGGCAAAGCCCATGAGTTCTAGTTGACGAACGGAAAGTAAATTGTATGCAAGGGCATGACCTTCTCGATCGTAAGATCATGAGAAATGACAACTTTGCCGAGTCCCAATACCTTAGAAGATGAGGCATCACCCCACTCGACATTGGTGGGCATGGATGGAATCTTTTGCACGTCCACCACCAAGTCCTTGCTTCTGGTCATATGATTAGTAGCCCCACTATCAAGCAACCATGATCCCCCACCGGAAGCAAACACCTACAAGAGATCAATGCTTGGTTTTAGGTACCCATTTTGTAATGGGTCCTTTGATGTTAGTAACAAGGGTCTTAGGAACCCAAATAGACCATTCAATGTACTCATAAGGAGAACCAACAAATTTGGCATAAACATGCCCATCTCTAGCGCGGCACAAGACATAGGAAGGGTTAAAGTCGCCGGCTTTGTTGGGAAGGGGAGCGTTTCCGTTCTTGGCATCACTAACCCTCATGAAATTTTTCTCCTTCTCCTTAGTAGCACCCTCACCCTCCTTCACAAAGGTTTTCTTGAGAGGAGGAGGTCGTTTGGCCTTGTCATTCTTCTTCTTGTTCTTGGACTTGGGCACGTACCCAATCCCTTCCTTGCCCACAACTCCCTTTTGGTTGGTCAAGAGGTCGTTGAGGCTCTTCTCCCCTTGTATGCACGACACAAGTCCTTTCTCAAGTTGCACCTTTAGCTTAGCATTCTCCTCAACAAGATGCACTTGCTCACAACATGGGTTAGTAGCATTTACATTATCAATTAACATCATACGAGGAAAAGTGGCTTTCTCCTTGGTTAGCTTTACTTGAAGTTGATCATGAGACTCTTTCAGGCTAGCATGAGCACCATTCAAGACCTTGTGAGCCTTGTCAAGTAGATCAAACTCCTCTTTGAGTCTAGCAAGATCAACCCCAAGTTTGGCCTTCTTGGAGTTTAGCACATGAGAAACAACAAGAGCATGATCCAAATCTTTCTTTAACTTAGCATGATCAATGTTGTGTGACTCCTCAAGAGCCAAACGAAGACCACACTCTTCCTCAAGAGCATTGTAAAGATCCAAAATCTCATCGGCATAGTCACGACTATGCCGCTCCATCTTGGAGATAGTATCTTCGTGAGCCTCGATCACGCCATTGGCTTCACCAAGTTGTTCCAAGTGAGCAACAAAATGCTTCTTGGTTTTACCCTTGAGTTTACCCATAAAGGACTCAAACTCATTTTCCTCCACATTAGGTCCCTCACATTCATCAATGCAATCCATCAAGGAAGGATTATTAATGTTGGTAGCTTTGATGTTGGGAGTTACCTTGTTGGTGGCTTTAGCCATGAGGCACTTGGCAGTGATGTTCTCATTGGGTGAGTCGAAGAGAGATATTCGTGGAGTTTTTGCAATGGCAACGGAGGCCATGGCAACCGACTCACCATCTTCATCATCATCATCATCATCATCATCATCATCATCATCATGGTACTCTTCTTGAACCACCAATGCCTTGTGAGGGGTTTTCTTGGTGAATTTGCTCTTGTTGGGGAAAGACTTGGCTTTGTCCTTTCGAATGAGCTTGCCACCATTGTCTTCCCTCTTCTCATACGGGCACTCCGCAACAAAATGACTCACATTGCCACAATTGTAGCAAGTCCTTACACATTGCTTGCTCTTCGTGCCACTTGAGTTATTCTTCTTGAAGTTTGGCCTTGAGTTTTCTTGCTCCAAAATTGCCTTGAAGCAAGTTCCATGTGTTCATGATAGGCATACTTTTTATCTTCTGGGTTCCTTTCCTCTTCTTCCTCTTCTTCTTCAACGCAAACCTTGGCCTCCAATGCAAGGTTGGGCTTCTTTGACCTTTGAGAGCGAAGCACCGCATTGTCGGCGGTCTTGTCCAAGATGTTCATAGCAACAAACTCATCCAACACTTCACTTGAGGTCAAGGTGTGGAAGTCCGGCCTTTGACGAATGACGGAGGACATGGCCTTGTGGTAAGGCATCATTTCCTTGAGGAATTTGCGCTTGATCCAATTGTCATCTGTGTCCTTGCTCCCATGATCTCGGAGTGAGACCGCGAGTTTGTTTACTCTCTGATAAAGCTCACGAGGTTCTTCATCTTATTTCATTGCAAACTTATCGGCTTCATCTTGCACTACTTCATAGTTGGAGCGTTGAATGCTTGCGCTTCCTCGGTAGAGAGAGACAACACAAAGCCATGCATCTTTGGCCAAGGCGAAGGGCCGAAGATGAGGTAGATCTTTGGGTGGAATTGCATCTTGAATGATGAAGATATCATTCTCGTTGAATTGATTATCCGCAGCTTCTCGAGGGGTGAAGTTGCTTGGATCATGCGGATGGAAACCTTCTTCAATGATTCTCCAAAGATTAGTGTTCACATGATTTAAATGACGCTTAAAGCGATAAACCCAAGAATCAAAGTCCTCATTTTTCACAATCTTAGGGGGAGGAACGGCATGATTCAAACGAGTGGAAGGAATTGGTCCACCATAAACAAGTGGTGGTTCCACATGGGCAAAAATGCTGGTGCCATTTTTACCACTAGAAGAAGGAGCCTTTTCACTACTAGCTTCCCCCTTGTCGGAGATAGCATCCGTCACCTTGTCGGTGGGATCACCCACTTTCAACGGTGTGGTGGATAGTTTAAGCCCTTCAATGAATTTAGTAAACATGATTTCAACCTTGGTCATCATTGAGATTTTCAATGTCTCCAAGGCTACATTGAATTCCTCATGGGAGACCGAGGTTCCACCATCACCCGTAGAAGAGATCGGATTTACACCGGAGTGCTCCTCCACACCGTCTACGGTGTCAACCATACTCTTTGGACGGCAAAGTTCTTAGTAAAGAGATGAGGCTCTGATACCAATTGAAAGGATCGATATGGTTGACTAGAGGGGGGTGAATAGGCAAGTAACAGTTTTTAACTTTTCTTTACCAAATTAAACTTTGCATCAAAGTAGGTTGTCTAGACGTGCAACTAGGTGAGCAACCTATATGATGCAACAACAACGAACATACACGCAAGCAAGAGAAGTAACACTAATAAGCTTGCACAAGTAATGGTAAGAGATAACCAAGAGTGGACCCGGTGAAGACGAGGATGTGTTACCGAAGTTCCTTCCTTTTGAAGGGAAGTACGTATCCGTTAGAGCGGTGTGGAGGCACAATGCTCCCCAAGAAGCCACTAGGGCCACCGTATTCTCCTCACGCCCTCACACAATGCGAGATGCCGTGATTCCACTATTGGTGCCCTTGGAGGCGGCGACCGGACCTTTACAAACAAGGTTGGGGCGAACTCCATGACTCAATCAGAGGCTCCCAATAACACCATGAAGCTTCACCACAATGGACTATGGCTCCGTGGTGACCTCAACCGTCTATGGTGCTCAAACACCCAAGAGTAACATGATCTGCTAGGGATTAGTGGGGGAATCAAATATCTCTTGGTGGAAGTGTAGATCGGGGCCTTCTCAACTACTCCCGAGCAAATCAACATGTTTTGTTGGCTAGAGAGAGAGATCGGGCGAAAATGGAGCTTGGAGCAATAATGGAGCTTTTGGGAAAGAGGTAAGTCAACGAAGAAGAAGGGGACCCCCTTTTATAGTGGGGGGAACAATCCAACCGTTACCGCACTAAACAGCCCCGCGGAGGGCGGTACTACCGCTGTGGGCAGCGGTACTACCGCTCCCCCTTACGGTACTACCGCCCAACCAGAGAGGGCTTGATGATAGAGGAGGGACTGGCCCAGCGCAGTACTACCGGACAGGCCCAGTGTGGTACGGCCATAGTGGCAGGGCGATACTACCGCTCTCGAGCGGTACTACTACAACTACTACCGCCGTAAGTGCCGCTCAACCCGACACGAGAAGTGCCCCCCTCGAGTCGAGGCGGTAGTGGATCGGTACCACAGCGGTACTGCCGCTGAGGACACACAAGCGGTACTACCGCTGGGCACCGCGGTACTACCGCTGGGGCTAAAGACAGCCCAAACAACATGGAATAAGATCTCCAACGACGCGGGAAGGCCTAGAGGGTGTGAAACAAAAGTGTACGTGATGATTCCACCCTAGCCATACCAAAGTAGACCCCCTCTTGATAGTACCGTGACTCCTATGAAACTAATCCACCAATCAGAAACGAAAGAGCTACACCATCTTGAAAAACACTTCGAGGGGAAAGAAATCGTCTCGAGCCAATGGATTAATCTCTGAAATGCTCAAAGCACAAGGTTAGTCCACACATATGTTGTCATCAATCACCAAAACTACATTGAGAGAGATATGCCTTAACAATGGATATCATGGATATCTTGGGATATCACAATATCACTTATTTAATTAATGCACATATATACTTGTTAAAGGGTGGAAGGCTCGAACTTTTGCTTGGTGTTTTGTTCCACTCTTGCCGCCCTACTTTCCATCATACCGGTGTTATATTCCTTGATTTTGCGTCCCTAACACGGTGAGGGTTTATGGGCCCCTCTTGACAGTTCGCTTTGATTAAAACTCTTCCAGCAAGGCCCAACATTGGTTTTAACTTTTTCCATAATAGAACTTGAACTAAATAATTAATTGGCATAGGGCATCATGAACCCGATGATTCTTTCTACATACAGGGGGCCAGTGCTGATGGTGTTGGTCCCAAACGGGCAACCTGTGGGGCCACCACGGGGAAACCAGAGGATCTGGTTTTACTCATAGCTTGACCTATCTGGACGTGGCCTGAGACGAGATACGTGCGGCTACTATCAGGGTGTCGGCACGCCGGGAGGTCTTGCTGGATTAGTTTTACCATTATCAAAATGTCTTGTGCACCTGGATTCTGAGTCTGATTGCAGGGTCCCATGTTGGAGGATTGTCTCCGCGGATCATGAGCTTGTCATGGGCTAAATTGGGACACCCCTGCAGGGTTTAAACTTTCAAGAGGCGTGCCCGCGGTTATGTGGCAGGTGGGAATTTGTTAATATTCTGTTGTAGTGAACTTGAAGTAAACTCAATTAAAATACACCAACCGCGTGCGTAACCGTGACTATCTCTTTTTGGGTACGTTCAAGAAGAGAACACAGTTGGGTTATGTTTGAACGTAAGTAGTTCAGGATCACTTCTTGATCATTACTAGTTTTCGACCGTTTGCATAGTTTCTCAACTTACTCTTGTACTCGTAAGTTGGCCACCATACAATGCTTAGTCACTTGCTGCAACCTCTCCACTTATCCTTTCCATACCCATTAAGCTTTGCTAGTCTTGATACCCATGGTAATGGGATTGCTGAGTCCTCGTGGCTCACAGATTACTACAACAACAGTTGCAGGTACAGGTAATGCGATGATCATGACGCGAGAGCGATGTTTACTTGTTTTGAAATTCTTCTTCTTCGGCATTGATCTTGGGATAGGTTCCTAGTCAGTAGCCTGGGCTAGCAGGGGGGTGTCGTTTGAGCTTCTGTTTGTGTTTCATCCGCAGTCGGATGTTCTTCTCATGTATGATGTTTGATGTATTCATGTGGCATTTGTATGCCTTTGTATGTATCCCCAACTATTATTTAATGGTACGATGTATTGATATCCACCTTGCAAAAGCGTGTCAATATATATGCAGTTCTATCCTTGGTGGGAACTTTGAGTTCATTTAGGATAGAGTCGCATATTGGGCGTGACAAGTTGGTATCAGAGCATCGACTGACCATAGGAGCCCCCTTGATTGACCATAGTTGGCCGTTGTTGAGTTTAGAAGAAATTTTTTTCGGAGTCTAGTTATATCGAAGAGTAGGAATTCTTTTTACTCCTGAGCCCCTTCGTCGCTCTGGTGAGAAATCTTGATGCAGGTGTTTTTGACTTACTCCTCTCCCCTTCAAATTTTTTTAGCATCACGCAGGCTTCTTTTGATTGTTGTGTTCCCAATCCTCTTTTCATCTGGCGCACTTCTCTTCGAGTCATTCGACTCTCGCCGTCTTTTGCGAGATCAATCCTCAGTTCTTTATCAACGACGTTTCCCCCCATATGAAGTTGTCTCTCTTTTTCCCACCGGCCCACCCTTTTTATTCTCGGAGCCGGAGTCCTTAATCAAGTATCCATCCTACTCGTGCGAAGCCTTTGCATTCCTTCCTCAAATATTTCAACCGGTGTTTTTTCTCTTCAAGTTATTCGTCGGTTCCTCGTTCCATGTTGCCTTTGTTTTTTCCCCCCCCCCCCCCCTTTTTCTCCCCGGAACTTAGCCCTTTTTTCGAGCATCAATTTCGTTCTTGCGGAGCCTCTTCAGTCTTTCCTCAATTGTCTCAACCGGTGAATTCTCGTCTAGTTCATCATTGTTCGTCTCGTTTTCTTTCCGGTGGAACAAATTCAAGTTTTTCATTGTTGATCGTATTCCTTTCCTCGACTCAACTGTTTCCCATTGCTCATTCACCTCTCGTCATTCAATCGTTCTGGAGTTCTGAATACATCTCAGAAGATTCATGTTGGCATTCAATTAATTGGAGGATGTCACCTCATTCGAGTCTTTCAACCATTCCGGTGCATCATTTCTCATTCAAACAATCCTTTCCAACAGTGTTTCTTTTCAGTGCGCCCTAACCCACAGGTCTTTTCCTAGGATCTTACCTGACTCTTCTAATTTTCCGGAGTTATTTTCAAATTATTTTTGAAGTATGACGTAAGTATGGATTCCATCAGTCATACGCCTTCTCCAAGATCGCTTTCAAATTCTTTCTTGTTGGCCCAGCCTCTCCGTTTTTCATTCTCCCGGAGTATCTCAACAAGTTTGGTGGTGTTCCTCATCATCATTCTCAACATTTGAAGATCGAAGAAGATTTTTCCTCTAAATCTTGCCCGTTCTCCCGGAGATTTGTGGTGCTAGCTTGATGTTATCCTCTCAAATTGTTTCCAATCATGTGATTCTTTTCTTACCCATCTGGAGTATTTCATGAGTTGTTTTTCCGTTTTGATTATCCAAAGGCCTCCATTTCAGAAGATTTCTTGTTCCAAGTTTTCAGCTTCATTCGTTCCCATATTTGTACCGGTGCTTCGTTCAAACATTCTTTAATCAGTTCGCGATCTCTTCGTTCTCTTGCATCTTGATTCACCGAAGTATCTTCGTTCGTTTTATAATTACCCTAGTGATTCATTCTCTTTCTTCATTTATTTTCAAATTCTTACGGTGGTTCGTTCATTATTCCTTCTCCTTTGTTATCATATCAATTCATTCATTCTTTCCAGTCCTATCGGTGGTTCGTTGAAAACCTTCCCAAGTTTTGCGCTATATCTCGTCCTAACCTTTTCCAACGCGAATAAGTTGTATGCAATCCATTGCTTCTCATCAAGTTAATTGGTGGAGGATAAGCATAACATAATTCTTATTCTTCTTTCTTCAAGATGATCTAATTCCTTCTTCCAGAGTTTGTTCACAATAGCAATTTCTCTGTCCTAAGTTGTTCATCTTTTCTTTTCTGGAGCGCGAAGCTCAATCTAAATCATTGCAAGGCTTTAACCTTACTCTTTTCATCCTTCTATTCTATCTCATCATCCTTTTGTTACCGGAGTTCCTCATGGTGGTTCGTTAATGATTTAATTCATTCTTCAAGTGTTCATCAAGATTCTTGTTGGAGGAGCTCAAGTATCTTTTCTTCTTGCCTCTCTAAGTGCAATTAATTCTCTGTATTCTTTTGAAGTGGAGTTTTGCATTTCTTCATTCTCAGCTATTCAATCATTTGGTGGTGGCAGAAATTCGCCTCAAGTTTTGAGATGTTTACATAAGCCCACGCAAATCAATTATTTCGTTGTTGTATTTCCAACAACTTTGTTAAACCCTTCTTCATAAGGATGCTTTTCAAACTCAATTATGGTAGGAGATGTCATTTCTTCTGCGTTCTTTTCATTCAACTTTTTCAACTCTTTCGGAGGCATTGTGTTGTTCCTCTCGTCAAGTATCGTTCCATCTTATCAAGTTCATGTTCCATAGTCGAGGTGGATGGGTGAGCTGCAGCACCGGAATTCTTCTTCGGGCGCCATAGTCGATGGATCCATTGATGATGAAATAGTGGTGAAGATGATGCGCTGCTCATGCTCTCGGGTTCGCGCAAGTGATCCCCCTACCTGGCGCGCCAAAGATGTCATGGGAAACCACGACCACCTATGGGACCAAGGGCCCCTTTTGGTTCGACAGGGGGATGGGCACGTTGCACAAAGAGCGGAGAAGCGTGGCGCTGCACGACAGAGATCACACGGGCAGTTTTACCCAAGTTCAGGCCGTCGTGAGGCGTAAAACCCTACTCCTGCTTTGGTGGGTTGATGGTGGAAAGTGGTGGAGAAGCACAGCGCTCTTGCCCGGCAAGGTTGCCTCGGGGTGAGAGGAGCTACGCGCATATGAGTGTGAGGGGGTCCGAATCCTCTCTATGGTTACCATGGGCCTCCTTTTATAGATTAAGGGGTTACCACAGTGGCCAATTAGTCTTTACATAATGATTATATAGCAAATAGTGCTATCATACCTAACTCTGCAGGCTGGCAGAACACATTAAATGTGTCGCTCAATGTCACATCATGGCTCGTCCGGCAGGCCCTGCCGGGCTGCTTTGCCAGCTTCGCGCCTACTTTCTTGACACGTCTTAGGACGGGTGTCGCTTGGAGGTATTCCTGTAGCAAATGGTAGCCATGTGGCGAATACCAGCCACTTACTCACTTTGCGGCATGACACCGCACTGATCGATGACTTGCGTCACTGTGAGGTGGTGCAGGGGAGTGGTTTACCTCTGTAAGTCCCGGCAGGCCTGCCGAGATGATCTAAAAGCTTGCTTCTGAGGCAAACCCACCCTCGCCAGGCTCTTCCGCCCGGCAAGGGAGGTGTTTCCCTTGGTTGTATCCAGTCTCTCTGGTTAGTCTTGGTCTTCTTGTCCTGCATGTTGGTCCTTTGATGAACTGCTCCCTTGTGCTCTGATCTTATATTGGTGCTTTGTGATATTGCTCTTGTGCATGTGCACAATCTGGGCAACGACCCAGGGTTTTTTGCATCTCAAAGTCCATTGTAAGAAAAGCTAGAAAAATTGCTCCTACCTCGTCTGATGACGATTCATTTGATGATAATGCTGTGGCAGAGATTCCCATGTATGATCTAAGAGCATTCCTCGATAAGCCATACCAAACCCCATCTCCAGCAGATATTTCAGCACCAGTGAGATCTTCACCAAGACTTGCTCCCGTCCCCTCGGAAAAACCTTCGGGTTCTGCTACCCCAGTGGCGAAGAGAAAGTTGATTACTGATGAGTAAGCTACTGCTCCGGACACAAAGGCGAAGAAAAATCATTCTTGCTTCCATAGAGGAATATGATTTTGATATTATATTCGATATCATTGAAAGTGCCTCCTATGACGCCAATCTAGTTGATTTGGGTAATTTGGGTCTGCCATAAGATGTTACCAAGATGGTAGCAAAGCACTTCTCTGGTCCGAAAGAAATCACCAAAGAACTCAATCAAGCTGTCGAGGATAAGAAGCTTCTGGAGAAGATGAGAAGGGAAGCTAAATCTGAATCTGAAAGAAAAGATGTGAACAAGGCCATTCTTGAGATCACCAAAGCCCTCACCACCATGAGAAATAACAATATTGATTGGCACTCCAGAATGAAGATGGATGTCTCTCAACTTTGTGATCGTAGGAATCAAGAGATTAAGCGTCAAGAAGCTCTTGCTCGACACAGAGAGAAAGAAGAGAAACGTCAAAGAGCTCAGGCTAGAGCCAATAAGCCAAAAGAGATCAAGGATCATCATATCCAATCTGCAACTTCTGATGCACCTACCGATGCAAGTGGCCCATTGCAACAGATTCCACCATCCCCTCATCCCGAGGAAGTAACCGAACAAGTAGCTGAGCCTATGGTAGTAGTGATTCCTACCTCAGTCGAACAAGAATTTGATGTTGTGGACATGTATCTTGTCAATCCTGATGAAGTGAACATTGTTCCCGAGAAACATGCTGCCGAAGAAAAGATTGAATAAGAGATTGAGATAGAAAAGGCTGTCTCATCGCCTTTGAAGGAAACACGTGCCCATCTGGTGCAAGTTGAGGGGGAGAAAGTTGCTTCCCAAGGTACTACCCCTACGGTCTCCTCATCTGGTGCTCCTGGCCCAATGGAGGTTGGACCCTGCTCCTGGCTCTTTGGCTTCACAACAAGAATAGGAAGAAAAGAAACTTGAAGAGCCCATGGCTCCGGAGGAGAAAAATGAAGTAGTAGCATCACTAGTTTTGTCCCACTAGGTTGTGCCACCAGTGCTGCCGCAGCAGGCTGAAGGAGAACAAGTTGAGACACTTGAATCTCAAGAAGTTATTGTACCACCCGCGTTGATGTTTCACCAGAAAAAAGGCCCCGGTGCCTGATTTTAAGAAAGCTGTTAAAGGAGTTCTAGCGAAGAAAAATAATGGTTTGTCCAGTGATTCTATACCCTTTGCCTCAGAAAATGCTACAAGGATACTCGCACCATTGAAGTCCGTTGATGAGAATGCGCCAGTCTCCGATGATGTTCAACCTATGGAAATTAACGAGGAAGAATTATAGAAAAATCCACACGAATCATTTCCCTTATTTATAGCTGAGTATGGCCCCGATGGCCCCGCTTTCAATGAACAGCTTCATTCTTTGAAGCTTGCTTTCTTTGGGGTCAGCCCGTATGAAGGAGAAAGGACTTCTCTTGCACCCCGGTTCTGGACAGATGAGAGGGCAATCTATTATGCTCGAATCTTGTTTGGCAAGCAAAGGATTTTCGATCATAAGATATTGAACTTCACCAAGCTCGAAGATATGCCTGCTTCCACAATACACTTGATCATACTGAACATGCTCTTTTGAAGGGATTCATGCGCTTCAATAATGGCTAGAAAAAGGAAGTTATTCTTCAGTTCTATGCTATGTTGTACATCACAAGAGAGATGGAAAATACCTTGACATGGACGCTTGAGTGGATGACCGGCAGAGAGTGAATCAAACGCTCAGCAGCTCATTTTTTGGCCTTGATAAATTTGCCTCGATGTGAATTTGAGAACGACAGAGATCACAGGCTGAATTTCTGGCAAGTATCTGATGAACAACTCCACTTTCTGATGGATTCCACTATGGTGGGTGACGAATGCATTGATGTTGACCCGAAGAAGTTGGCTTGTGACAACAAAGTGTTATTCCACATTCTGTGGAATACCTTCACGCTAACAAACTAGCCCAACTCCATCAAAGGCATCATAGGAAAATGATCTTGTGTCAATATCTTAGGTAGTCAAGTTTGACATTCCTGACCTTTTCATTTGGAACCAGGCATGTGCTGCAGATAGCCCTCAATTGCTGAAACCATATGCTCCATGGATTACGTTCCCCATTGAGCAGCTTACACATGAGAAATTCTTCTGGGCTTACATGCCGAAAGTCTTCATGCCACCTATTCGTGACACTCTGCATGTGGTGACAGATAACAAAAAGGGGAAGGAACCGGTCGACATTGTTGCTGATGCGTCTGCTTCTGAGAATGCACTGAAGGTTAAGGAAGCCAGGATTGAAGTCCCTCGCGAAGAAAATCCATCAATCTATGAGACTTGTATTCGGACATAGCAAATCACTACATGAATAAGCTTCTTTGTCGTCTGTCTCGGACAGCAAACATGCCCCGCAAAGAAAGCTAAGGTAAACAGCTTCTTTATCATCTGCTTTTATCCAGCGACGGCAAAGAAACCTTTGTCGTCGGTGGCAGGTGGCTAACGGGAGGCTTTGTCGTCCGCCAGCTGACGACAAATATGCCCTCCTCTTTGTCGTCTGCCTTGTGACGTCAGCAGACGCGTCATGCCCTCCCGCTCCTTGTCGTCTGCCACAGACGGCAAACTGCACAAGCCTTTCCCGTCTGCCACAGGTGGCAAAGTGACCAAATGCGTCAGCTCCCAGGTTGCATAGGTTGCTGCCACATGGCCACTTTGCCGTCTGTGGCAGACTACAAAGACCCCTTTGCCGTCGCTGGTGGACGGCAAAGTGCCTATATTGTTTTTGTTTTTTCTGTTTTCTATTATATCCCCGCATTTTCAAAAGATATATATGATATATATAGTTTCAACCTCAAACACAACCCATGTATCAAACATCTAGCAGTCCATCAATGCAACAGAGGCACATAGTTTCACAGAGTTCATCCATATATACATACATAGTTTCGCATTGTCCATCAATACAAACGGAAACAAGAACAAAACACTAGGAGTCCATCCATGTTGCTTCCATGAAGTGAATCAAACCTGCAAAAATTGGAATAAGAAAGTTAGAAGAAGAAGAAGACTAGAAGAAGAAAACTAGAAGAAGAAGAAGTAGAAGAAGAAGAACATATTTTCTTCTTGTTCTTTTCTCATCTTTCTTCTTCTCTTCTATTCTTTATCCTTTTCCTTCTCATTCTCATTCTTCTTCTTTTATTCTTTCTTTTTCTTCTCTTTCTTCTTATATTCTTTCCTTTTCTCATCTTCCTTGTTTTTCTTCTTCTTATTCCTTATTTGTGTCATTTTAGAGCTAACTTAGGTAATTATGCCATTTTTAGCTAACTAAGCTTATTATGTCAATTTGGAGGAAAATAAGGTAAGTATAGGTCATTTTTGTGCTAACCTAGGTGATGATGCCATCTTTGAGCCAACTTAGGTAAGTATAGCTCATTTTCATCTAACTTAGGTAATTATGCCGTTTTGGAGGGAAATAAGCAAGGTATATGACATTTATGAGAGAACCAAGGTTATTATGCCAACAAGCATGTATGAGGCTAAGTATGCATTTGTTAAGCAAAACACTAGAGAAAACTTACCCTCATCACAACAAATGCGATCAAGATCGCAACTAAGGTAACAATTGATCCAACGGCATAATAATACCAAGCCTCATTATAAAGGGCATATTTTCTAATCTTCTTAATCTTCAAGAGCATTGCATCCATCTTCAAGCGCATTGCATCCATCTTCATCTTGTGATCATTGACGACATCAGCAACACGCAACTCCAATTTCATCTTCTCTTCTTCAATTCTTTTCATTTTTTCTTTCAAATACTCATTTTATTTTTCAAAAAAATTTAACTTCTCAACAAGAGGATCGGTTGCAATTTCCGGTTCACATACCTCCTAGATAAAAATATCTCTATGTCAACTTGATGGCCATAATTTTCATAAATGTGAAATGCAACAAATAGTTATAGAAGAGAATATACCACATCTGAATCATAAACCGGGCGAGGGCCGATGGGGACGGATATCAAGACTATGGCACTATTATAACAAACAATCATACAAAGTAAGAAAATTATACTAGTAACTATATAAATCATACAATCACACAAGTAACTATATAAATCAAGTACAACATAAAAATTATATTAGTAACTCTAATAGGCAAAGAT
Organism: Triticum urartu; assembly: GCF_003073215.2. Taxonomy (NCBI): domain Eukaryota; kingdom Viridiplantae; phylum Streptophyta; class Magnoliopsida; order Poales; family Poaceae; genus Triticum; species Triticum urartu. The sequence continues at coordinate 388,577,474 of NC_053025.1, forward strand.
AGGTCCAAATCCCACCCGAGTATGTTTAGATTGAGTATGTTCTCCATGCTATACCCAGTTGCGAGACAAAATTTCGGCAACACCTCCCTGCTGTCCTCCAAATACACGGCTCGGCAAAAAGCCGAGAGAATGTGCATCCGGAGAACAACACGGAGGCACTGCCAAAATTTTGTCTCGGAATAGGGTAGAGCATGGAGAACGTACCCAATCTACACGTACTCTGTTTTTATGAACTTAATACTCTAGATGTAGGCATGAGTCGGTCGATGTGTGGAGTAATATTAGTAGATGGAGAATCGTTTCGGTCTACTTGTACGGACATGATGCCTATATTCATGATCATTGCCTTAGATATCGTCATAACTTTGCGCTTTTCTATCAATTGCTCGACAGTAATTTGTTCACCACCGTAATATTTTCTATCTTGAGAGAAGCCTCTAGTGAAACCAATGCCCCCCGGTCTGTTTTCCATCATATAAGTTTCTGATCTACAATTCTAGTTTCCTATATACTTTCTTCGCAATCTTTTACTTTCCGTTATATAAACCAAAAATACCAAAAATATTACTTTACCGATTATCCATCTATATCATATCTCACTTTGCAAATTACCGTGAAGGGATTCACAACCCCTTTGTCGCGTTTGGTGCAAGTTGGTGTTTGTTTGTGCATGTATTTGGTGGCTTGTGCTCCTACTGGATTGATACCTTGGTTCTCAAAAGCTGAGGGAAATACTTACTCTACTTTGCTGCATCACTCTTTCCTCTTTAAGGGAAAAACCAACGCAAGCTCAAGAGGTAGCATCGGGCTGTCCATGGAAATCGCTAGACAATCTGAATGAGTTACGTTGATAAATATGCAACTGAATGCATATTTATCAATGCAACCCTTTCGGACGGAAGATGCAAACTAGTTACGCGACTGTAGTTACCTAGCTAGTGTCATCGGCATGAAGGCCGGAACTGAGCAAATAATTAAGGGGGGAGGAGGAGATGTCATTTGTTCTCACCCACGAATGCAGGGGCGGAGCTCGTCGAACACCAGACCCTCGCAGCGACGAAACAACTGCACATTTAAATCGAAAGATGAGTAACATAGCATTATTGTTTTTTCATCAACCTAACTAAATATTTAGATAAGTATGCCACCGAAATATGTGTCATTAAGGGTTCCATCAATGTCGAGGCACCCCTAACCTATATAGATGTCATTTAGGATTTCGTCGACGCCAAGGCACTAGTTTTGGTGACCGGCGATCCTCGACCTAGTTCCATCGGCGCCGGCACACCCCTAACCTCGACCCGGCTCCTCTTCTTCCTCTTCTTGTTTTTCTTCTCCTCCTCCTCCTCCTCCTCCTCCTCTTCTTCTTCTTCTTCTTCTTCTTCCTCTTCTTCCTCTTCTTCTTTTTCTTTTCTTTCTCCTCTTCTTCTACTTATCCTTCTTTTCTTCTCTTTTTTCATCTTTCTTTTCCTTCTAATTATCTACACCTAAACCTAGCTAGCACTAACCTAAACCAAACACTAATTAACCTAAACCTAAACAGGAAAAAACAGGAAAAAAAGAAAAGAAAAAGAAAAAACTCACCTTGAGGGCCGGTGGAGGAGGGCCGGCGCGGTGGTGGAGGAGGGCCGGCACAGGCAGAGGAAGGCCGCATGGAGGGGGGCGGCGTCGGGGCCTGCTCTGATGGTGGGGCATCGCGGGGAGGCGTCGCGGCTCTGAGGTCGTCGGGGGAGGGGAGGGCGCAGGGTTTGGGGAACGGGGCGGCGGGTGAGGTCGTCGGGGAGGGGTAGCGGGTGAGGTCGTCGGGGGAGGGGCGGCGCCGCGGCCTGCTCCAGCGGTGAGTCGTCGCGGGGTGGCCCGTGGCTCCGAGGTCGTCGGGGGAGGGGAGGGCGCAGGGTCTGGGGAGCGCAGCGGCGGGTGAGGTTTTTGAAGAGGGGCGACGGGTGAGGTCGTCGGGGGAGGGGCGGCGCCGCAGCCAACTCCGGCACTGGGGTGTCGCGGGGAGGCCCACGGCTCCGAGGTCGTCGGGGGAGGGGAGGGCGCAGGGTCTGGGGAGCGCGGCGGCGGGTGAGGTTTTTGAGGAGGGGCGACGGGTGAGGTCGTCGGGGGAGGGGCGGCGCCGTAGCCAACTCCGGCAGTGGGGTGTCGCGGGGACGCCCACGGCTCCGAGGTCATCGGGGAGGGGAGGGCATAGGGTCCGAGGGTCGGGGCGGCAGGCGAGGTTGTCGGGGAGGGGCAATGAGTGAGGTCATCGGGGGAGGTGCGGCAGGAGAGGTTGTCGGGGGAGGAGCGACGGCGGGTGAGATCATCGGGGGAGGGGTGGCGGCGGGTGAGGTCGTGGGGGGAGAGAGAGGAACACAGAGAGAGGGGGTGGGGCCGAGGGCTGCACAACTGTTAGTTAGGCAAACCACTTTGCCATCTTCTAGCGACTTCTTTGTCGTCTGCTAGAAGACGTCAAAGAGCGGGTGGGGCCGGGGCGCATGGCCGTTAGTTAGGCAAATTCTTTATCGTCCGCTAGCGGATGGCAAACACAAGAAAGCGGACGGCAAAGATTTGACATAGCCATCTCCACGCCCAGTGGGGCCTAGCTGGTCTCTTTGTCGTGTGTTGGCTGATGGCAAAGAACTAGCAAATGGAGAAGAGACAGTTTGCCTTCCGTCGGTTCTTTGCCATCTATTTTTTGAAAGCCGATGGCAAAGACCTTATTTGTCGTCTGCTAGCAAAATGCAAAGAACTAGCTGATGGCAAATTCTCTGATTCCAGTAGTGGATGTTGGAAAGGCACATCAAGATGGAAAGAAAAGAAAAGGTGGAATTGATGACTGAGCTGAATTTGTTCATAATCCACTCATCAAATTTCGCTACCTGAGAAGGATACAAGAAAGCGTTCATGGACTTTGCTCTGAAAAAATTATTCTCGCAAGGATCTAGCCAATAAGGGCATATCCAAGGATTATGATTATCTGGAATTGCTTGAAGTACCGCATATCTGAAGACAAACTCCAGCACTCCCACATCGGTCTGCTTCAAAGGTTCTGTTGTTTGTTAATCAAGATGATGAGATTGCAGATACCAGGAACACACATATTTAGAAGCCAGATATACATCCTTCCAAGCCTTCCAAGGCCAAGGCTACTACTCCTACTTCTGCCTCGACCATTCTGCATTCTTCTGATTCTGATTCTATGAGTGGTTCAATTCTGATTCAAAAGATTCTCCCTCGGAGTAATTCCTCGTATGTTCTCTCTTTCCTTATTGACACTTGTTGACAAAAAGGGGAAGCATTACATTGAGTGATAGTTTATTGGGGTTTGCAGGGTGTGTGTTTTCGTTTGCCATTTGGTTTTCCCCTAGAACAATTTGCTTCAAGAACCTTATCGCACCGCATGCGGTGTTGAAAAACTCGATCGTCATGTAACATTAATAACTGACGCCTTCAATATCATTTGCTTCACTCTATTTGTCTGCAGGTGCCTTCAAATGTTTCTCCTATGGTTGATTATCATTGGAAATCTTTATAATACAGGAACACGTAACTACTTCTCGAAGAAGAACTAGAGGGTCATCAAGTGATGATCCTATATTGGAGAAGAACCTCAAGTACTATATGTTCTATAACTGTTGAGGTTGGATATGCTCTTATTGTTATGCTCTCATTATTTAACCTTCACTACTAGAATCAGAGAATTTTCCGTCTGGCAGTTCTTTGTCATCAGCTTGCGGACGGTAAAGAAGGTCTTTGCCGCTAGCTCACTGTCCGTGTAAAAATCGGTGGATCTTGGGTAGGGGGTCCCAAACTGTGCGTCTAGGCGGATGGTAACAGGAGGCGGGTGACACGATGTTTACCCAGGTTCGGGCCCTCTTGATGGAGGTAATACCCTACGTCCCGCTTGATTGTTCTTGATAATATGAGTAGTACAAGAGTTGATCTACCACGAGATCGAAGAGGCTAAACCCTAGAAGCTAGCCTATGGTATGATTGTTGTTGTTGTTGTTGTTGTTGGTCCTACGGACTAAACCCTCTGGTTTATATAGACACCGGAGGGGGATAGGGTTACACAGAGTCGGTTACAAGGAAGGAGATCTATATATCTGTATTGCCAAGCTTGCCTTCCACGCCAAGGAGAATCCCATCCGGACATGGGATGAAGTCTTCAATCTTGTATCTTCATAGTCCAACAGTCCGGCCAAATGATATAATCCGGCTGTCCGGATACCCCCTAATCCAGGACTCCCTCAATAGCCCCTAAACCAGGCTTCAATGATGATGAGTCTGGCGCACAGATTGTCTTCGGCATTGCAAGGCGGATTACTCCTCCGAATACTTCATAGAAGATTTTGAACACGAGGATCGTGTCCGACTCTGCAAAACAAGTTCCACATACAACCATAGAGAGAATAATATTTTCACAGATCTAATCTACCGACGCATTCCGCAGTGTGACCTCACACCACAGCTAGGTCACCATTCGAATCATTTTTCACAACCAACCTCAGCGTGTTTCGCGAGGCGGCTTCCTTGGCACGTCTTGTCGAAGCAGAGATCGTGTCCCCTTATTACGGGATTCCCATCAATATGGACGTGGGTAACCCAACTGTGCCATCAATTACGGCGCTTGGGGGATAAGCGAGTTTTACCAGGCTGGTGGGGGCACATAGTTTCGTTCGCCCTTATAAAGGGATAAGGGTTCACCTTTTTCTACCCATGCCCTCTTCCTCCTTGCTCATCCATTCTCGCGCACTCGAGCTCCAGCGCCCAAGTCCACATCTTTCTCCTCAACCCTCTCCAAACATGTCCGAAGCGGGAGGCAAGTGGATGATCTCCTCCGTTACGGAGGGAGACATCAAAAAGCTACGCGGGGCTGGATACTTAGCCGTGGATATTGCGCACCGGCTGCCAGCCGTGGGGCAGATCGTCCTAACCCGGAACCGTACGAAAGGGTGGTTTTCCTCACCCACTTCGTCCGCGAACTGGGGTTTCCCCTCCATCCATTCGTCCACGGCCTTATGTTCTATTATGGGCTGGACTTCCATGATCTGGCCCCGAATTTTATCCTCAACATCTCGGCGTTCATCGTTGTGTGCGAGGCTTTCCTCCGCATCCGGCCCCACTTCGGCCTGTGGCTGAAGACCTTCAATGTCAAACCGAAGGTAGTAGGCGGCCAACAAGCGGAATGCGGCAGAGCCATGGTGGGCAAAATGCCCAACGTTACATGGCTCGAGGGCTCCTACGTGGAGACCATAAAGGGGTGGCAATCGGGCTGGTTCTACATCACCGAGCCGCGCGACACCAACTAGGTGGCTGTAGGATCTAGAAGTAGATGTGTCTAGAGGGGGGTGATTAGACACATAATGCTCAAGTTACAATTTTTAAGCTTTTTCGGTTTAAGTGGAGTTTAGGCACAATTTCAACACACACAATACATATCAAGCAAGCATGCAAAGAGTATATGAGCAGCGGAGTGTAAGGCATGTAACTTGCGAGAATGTAAAGAGAAGGGTTTGGAGAATTCAAACGCAATTGGAGACACGGATGTTTTTCCCGTGGTTCGGATAGGTGGTGCTATCCTACATCCACGTTGATGGAGACTTCAACCCACGAAGGGTAACGGTTGCGCGAGTCCACACAGGGCTCCACCCAAGGGTAACGGTTGCGTGAGTCCACACAGGGCTCCACCCACGAAGGGTCCATGAAGAAGCAACCACCCACAAAGGGTCCACGAAGAAGCAACCTTGTCTATCCCACCATGGCCATTCGCCCACACAGGACTTGCCTCACTAGCGGTAGATCTTCACGAAGTAGGCGATCTCCTTGCCCTTACAAACTCCTTGGTTCAACTCCACAATCTTGTCGGAGGCTCCCAAGTGACACCTAGCCAATCTAGGAGACACCACTCTCCAAGAAGTAACAAATGGTGTGTAGGTAATGAACTCCTTGCTCTTGTGCTTCAAATGATAGTCTCCCCAACACTCAACTCTCTCTCATAGGATTTGGATTTGGTGGAAAGAAGATTTGAGTGGAAAGCAACTGGGAAGGCTAGAGATCCCATCGGTGAGACCGAACTGATTAGGGTTTGGCAGTGGCTTATGACAAGTGAAACTCGGTGGCGCCGGATAGGAAGAATCGGTAGGACCGAGTTTGGCTTGAGGGTTTTGGAGCATATCACTAAGCACATGAAGCAAGAGGCTCATTAAGCAACACCTCATCCCTCCTTAATAGTATTGGCTTTTCCTAAAGACTCAATGTGATCTTGGATCACTAAAATATAAAATGAAGATTCTTGACCTTTTGAGCTTGAGCCAATCCTTTGTCCTTAGCATTTTGAGGGTTCCACTTTCACATCCATGCCATGCCACTCCATTGTTGAACTTATCTGAAACATGCTAGATTCAAATGTTAGTCCAACAAGAGATATGTTGTCATCAATTATCAAAACCACCTAGGGAGCACTTGTGCTTTCAATCTCCCCCTTTTTGGTAATTGATGGCAACATACATCAAAGCTTTAGATAAAGATATAAAGAACAACAAGTAAAGCTTTGGAAGGACATGTAACCTACATGTATGCACTCATGTAAATATGAAATAGAGAGGCATGTGAGAGCATAATCATGACAGAGTAGGCAAAGTGTTACATGTATCTTGGCCATATGCATCAGAGCAAAAGATTATCAAGGAAAATACCTTCATGCTCATGAGTCCTTCTTGCAAACAGTATGTACATAAGCAAGAACTCCTCATACTCATGATTTTGATGCATATACTTACCTTGTGGTCTTGAGTTGGCTTAGGATGGAATGAACCTGCACAAACAAGGTTAGATAACACAGGTACGTCCACTAGCCAGAGCAAACAAAAGAAACCACAAGAATACCAAGATTGGGATGACATGTAGAGAGTGAGTACAAGGTACCATATTGAATTCAACATGTCCCCAAGAATAAAGATATGCAATGAATTTGACTGATTTCTTTCCCTTAGGTGTCTTGCTCCCCCTGAATCTTACATGGGATATTGGGAGAAGATAGGAAACAGAAAATCAGAGCTGAAGGATATGAATAGAACTATATTCAAATGAGTTCATATGAACATGTCTTTCCACCAAAAAGACATGTGGCATCTCTCCTCTTGAACATCAAGCATCTGGGATCCTTGAGTATTCTCTCCCCCTTAGAGATTTCTTTCTCCCCCTTAATATATGGGATCCTTGAGTATTCTCTCCCCCTTAGGTGATAAGTTTTTGATGTGATCTCTCTCTCTCCCTGATGATAAGCTTTGATGTGATCTCTCTCTCCCCCTTTGACATCAATTTCCAAGAAGGTTGCTCCTGGAATCCGTCGAATAGGTTTGGTCCTTGAGATTCAGTACAAAGCAGGGAATAAAACTGTGATGCTTGTAGAGGACAAGATTCATTGAGTGGAGCTGGATCAGAAGAATTATAGAATATGTGGCAAACTGTTTTTCCTGTTGCGAAATCGGTGGCACCGAGTGGCATGTTTTGGTAGTACCGAAGGGATTCAGTTGGACCGAAAATGGCTATTTGGTGAAACCGAGTTCATCACAGAGAAAAACACTTGTCACCTCAGCTCACTAGTCAAGTAAGATCTCACAAAGATTTGCAATGAATTAGCTGAAAGATTTGCGAGGAATTTGATGCAGAAATATGCAGAACAAAAATCAAAAAGAAAAAGGTAAAAGTTTTCTAGATGAAGTTTTTTTTAATTTAAAACGAAAGAAACAAATATGCAAGGGACAAATGCAATAACTCAGAGAGGAACACAAGAGAACTTCATCTAGAATTGGGCGGTGACATGGTCACCTATGTTAGAGTATATTGACTTAGGAGTCAAGTTAGAACACTTGATCATAGGTCATACTCATTGTTTAAGCTCAAAATGGGGTTACCATTTTTCGTTTAAGCATCTTGATGTATTCACATCTTGTTGAGTTGCTTTGACTCATGTCTTGGAGTAAAGCTTCTCTAAGATGGAATAACATACCTTGGGTGGTGATGTGGTTCTTGCTCATGTAGTTGAACTTGTGTGGGTGCTCAAGGTTGATGTAGTTCATCAAGAGTTGGGAGCACCACTTGGAGTTTGAGTTCATCTACCTACATGGGTTAGTTCTTGCAAGGAAGAGCACTTGTGTATCCAAAAATGACAATCATGAAGCTTAATCATAGAGTTTGTCAAAGGATATGTTTCATGGTTTTGTGCTTCCTTGTCTTCAACCACTATTGTGTAGAGTCTTGGTGATGTAGAGATCGCTCAGGATATGAGTGAGTCGCAATCTCATGGAATTAGATTCAACCAAGCACCTACATGGGTTAGACAACATGCAAGGTGCAAATATATCCAAGACATAAGATAGTTATCATAAGAGATATATCATGGATTAGTCATAAGCTTATGTCTTGCATGTATCCAATGGAGTTTCTACTCCAAGTTCGAAGCATCAATGATGTTCAATTCTCCTCTCAACCTGCAAAACACTTTCTCATCAAGCGGTTTAGTGAATATATCTGCTAATTGCTTATCGGTGTGAACATGCTTAAGATTGATGTCACCCTTAGCAATATGATCTTGAATGAAATGATGACGAACTTCAATATGCTTAGTTCGAGAATGTTGTACAGGATTATGACCAATTTTGATAGCACTTTCATTGTCACAAAGCAGTGGAACATGTTTCACATAAATCCCATAATCTTTAAGAGTTTGGGTCATCCAAAGTAATTGAGCGCAACATGAACCAGCGGCAATGTATTCCGCTTCGGCGGTGGATAAGGATACCGAGTTTTGTTTCTTGGAAGACCAAGACACAAGAGATCTGCCAAGAAATTGACAAGTACCCGAAGTGGACTTTCTATCAACCTTGTCTCCGGCATAATCCGAGTCAGAATAGCCAACAAGATCAAAAGAAGACCTCTTGGGATACCAAATGCCAAAATTCGGTGTATGGATTAAATATCTCACTATCCTTTTCACAGCCTTAAGATGACAATCTTTAGGAGCAGCTTGATATCGTGCACACATGCACACACTTAGCATAATATCAGGACGTGAAGCACATAGGTATAACAATGAACCAATCATAGAGCGATAAACCTTTTGATCAACAGGTTCACCATCTTTGGTCAAATCATTATGTCCACTAGTAGGCATGGGTGTAGACATACCTTTGCATTCTTGCATATTGAACTTCTTGAAAAAGTCCTTGGTGTACTTTGTTTGAGAGACAAATGTACCTTCCTTAGTTTGCTTGATTTGCAACCCAAGAAAGAATTTGAGTTCACTCATCATAGACATCTCAAACTTCTCTAACATTAGCTTTCCAAACTTTTCACTAAAGAGAGGGTTAGTTGAACCAAATATGATATCATCAACATAAATTTGGCATACAAATAGTTTTCCATTAACCCTTTTAGTAAAAAGAGTAGAATCAATTTTACCGATTTCAAAACCACTTGTAGTAAGGAACTTGGTCAAGCATTTATACCATGCTCTACGAGCTTGTTTAAGACCATAAAGAGCTTTGTGAAGTTTGTAAACATGATTTGGTTTCTTAGGATTGACAAAGCCGGGAGGTTGTTTGACATAAACTTCCTCCTCTATTTCACCATTTAGAAAAGCACTTTTAATGTCCATTTGGTACAAGGTGATATTATGGTGATTAGCATAGGCAAGTAAGATGCGAATGGACTCAAGTCTAGCAACGGGAGCATACGTCTCACCATAGTCCATACCTTCGACTTGTGTGTACCCTTGGGCGACGAGACGTGCTTTGTTGCGAACCACTTGTCCATCTTCATCTTGCTTGTTGCGAAACACCCATTTGGTACCAATGATGTTGTGGTTGTTGTCGGGCTTCTCAACCAATGTCCAAACTTCGTTTCTCTCAAAATTATGTAGCTCTTCATGCATAGCGTTTATCCAATCTGGATCTTCCAATGCTTCTTCAACCTTCATTGGTTCAATGCTAGAGATGAATGAATAATTTTCACAAAAGTTAGCTAAACGAGTTTTTGAGCGAGTGATTCTCCCGGTTTGTATATCATTGAGGATTTGCTCGACGGGATGATCTTTGGCAATTCTTGCTCGAACTCGTGAGAGCTTTTGCTTGGGTCTTTGCTGGACATCTTCTTCATCTTGTTCTTCTTCTTGGCCTTCTTCATTGTTGACGTCGTCGTTCTCTTGTCGTGGTGGAGAAGGAGGTTGTTGATGTTCGTCTTGATGTATTTCCTCGTTTTCTTCATCTTGATGTGTCCCACTTGTGGATGCTTCCGTGTCGATTCTTGGTTCACCTTGTCGTGAAGTAGAAGCTTCCACTTGGACGGATGAAGTACTCTCCTTCACCTCCGTTGGACAAATTTTGCCAATGGACAAGTCTTGAATTGCTTCTGAAGGGTCTGTGTCTCCTACATCAATTGGCAATTGCTCTACTTGCGAGCCATTAGATTCATCAAACTTCACATCTACCGTCTCTTCAACCTTTCGGGTGAAATTGTTGTAGACACGGTAAGTGTGAGAGTTTGAGCCATAACCAAGTAGAAAACCTTCATGAGATTTAGGAGCAAACTTTGATCGACGATGCTTATCAAGAATGTAGCACTTTGAGCCGAATACTCGAAAGTATCCAACTTGAGGCTTGTTACCGGTGAGGAGCTCGTATGCCGTCTTGCCGAGTAGCTTGTGAAGATATAAGCGATTTGTTGCGAGACAAGATGTCTCAACCGCTTCTGCCCAAAAGTGCTTTGGCGTCTTGTATTCATCAAGCATCGTTCTTGCCATTTTGATGAGCGTCTGGTTCTTCCTCTCAACAACTCCATTTTGTTGAGGTGTGTATGTAGCCGAGAACTCGTGTGAAATCCCTTCTTCGTCAAGAAAGGTGTCAACATTTGCGTTCTTGAACTCCGTTCCGTTGTCACTCCGAACCTTCTTGATCTTCACATCAAACTGATTTTGGGCTTTCCTAGCGAAGTTTCTGAAGATCTTTTGGGCCTGCGACTTGTCATTAAGAAAGAACACCCACGTAAATCTTGAAAAATCATCAACTATAACTAGACCAAAGGAATTTCCACCGAGACTCTTGTAGGCGTTGGGACCAAAAAGATCCATGTGAAGTAGCTCGAGTGGCCTCCTTGTGGTCATGATGTTCTTCACGGGATGTCTTCCTCCAACCTGTTTACCTGCTTGACAGGCACTGCAAAGTCTATCCTTATCAAATATGACATCGTTAACTCCAAGGATATGATTTCCTTTAATAAGCTTGTCAAGGTTTCTCATGCCAACGTGACCTAGTCGTCTATGCCACAACCAACCTTTTGAGGATTTAGCAACAAAGCAAGTTTTAGGTTGTGCCTTTTTAGAGAAATCGACAATGTAAAGATCACCTCTACGCATACCCGTAAAGACCATTTTATGATTGTCTCGACGAAATACTTGGCAATCTACCTCAGTAAATAGGACATTCAAACCGAAATCAGCAAGTCTAGATACTGAAAGTAAGTTGTAGCCAAGAGATTCAATGAGCATGACATTTTGAATGGAACTATCATGTGAGATGGCCACCTTACCAAGGCCAACCACTTTACCCTTTGAATTATCACCAAAGGTGACATATTTTCGAGGGCCGTCATTTTCAGCAAGCTCACGAAACATCTCTTCATCTCCGGTCATATGATCAGTACATCCACTATCAAGAACCCATTCCTTTCCTCCTGATTCATATCCCCGAAGATTTGCCATAAGACCAAAATGTCTCATTGCATCATCAAGATCGGAGTCACTATCATCCTCATCGTAATATTCATGTTCATCATGATCTTTTGATTCATCATTTCCTAGGGAGGGTAATTCATCAGATAAATGATCATCAAAGTGGTCACTTTTATGAATTATTATAGCTTTGAGTATGATATCATTAATGATTCCAACATCTCCTTTAGCATGCTTAAGATTGGCAAGTTCAAGAAGACATTTACCAAAACTAGGATCACTAGAGTTCATCTTACTCAAGGCAATAGATTTATGGAGAATTTCATCCAAAGTTTTCAAGGAATGATTGGGAAACCGTTCCTCAAGAAATTTCCATATAGTATAGGCGCAATTTTGAGTAGGCAAACTAGCAATCAAATTTTTGGGCAATCCTCTAATGATGAGCTCAATAGTTCTAAGATTGCGAATCATGTCAATATCTTCATCTAGGGTAGGATGCAAGGGATCAATATGAGGTGCACAAGGGCTAGCAATGTACTTGTTCAAATGATATTGATTGAAGATTACAAGCATCTCATTTTTTCACTCATGAAAGTACTCTCCATCAAGAATAGGCACTCTATGCCTAAGACTCCCTAATGTACACACATCCATCTTCCTCCAATGGTGATTAAACCAAGGCAATGGAGACCAAAGCTCTGATACCACTTGTAGGATCTAGAAGTAGATGTGTCTAGAGGGGGGTGATTAGACACATAATGCTCAAGCTACAATTTTTAAGCTTTTTCGGTTTAAGTGGAGTTTAGGCACAATTCCAACACACACAATACATATCAAGCAAGCATGCAAAGAGTATATGAGCAGCGAAGTGTAAGGCATGTAACTTGCGAGAATGTAAAGAGAAGGGTTTGGAGAATTCAAACGCAATTGGAGACACGGATGTTTTTCCCGTGGTTCGGATAGGTGGTGCTATCCTACATCCACGTTGATGGAGACTTCAACCCACGAAGGGTAACGGTTGCGCGAGTCCACACAGGGCTCCACCCAAGGGTAACGGTTGCGTGAGTCCACACAGGGCTCCACCCACGAAGGGTCCATGAAGAAGCAACCACCCACAAAGGGTCCACGAAGAAGCAACCTTGTCTATCCCACCATGGCCATCGCCCACACAGGACTTGCCTCACTAGCGGTAGATCTTCACGTAGTAGGCGATCTCCTTGCCCTTACAAACTCCTTGGTTCAACTCCACAATCTTGTCGGAGGCTCCCAAGTGACACCTAGCCAATCTAGGAGACACCACTCTCCAAGAAGTAACAAATGGTGTGTAGGTAATGAACTCCTTGCTCTTGTGCTTCAAATGATAGTCTCCCCAACACTCAACTCTCTCTCATGGGATTTGGATTTGGTGGAAAGAAGATTTGAGTGGAAAGCAACTTGGGAAGGCTAGAGATCAAGATTCATATGGTAGGAATGGAATGTCTTGGTCTCAACACATGAGTAGGTGGTTCTCTCTCAGAACATATGAGTTGGAATGGTATGTGTGTTCTGATGGCTCTCTCACCAAATGAGAAGAAGTTGGAGGGGTATATATAGCCTCCACACAAAATCCAACCGTTACACAGTTTTCCAATCTCGGTGGGACCGAATCAATAAACTCGGTCGGACCGAAAATGTAAACCTAGTGACCGTTAGAGATTTCGGTGGGACCGACTGGATCAACTCGGCGGGACCGATGTGCTGGGGTTAGGGTAAATCCAAAACTCGGTTTGACCGATTACTCAAACTCGGTGGGACCGATTTGGGTAATAAGTGAAACTAAGATTTGGCCAAGCAAACTCGGTGGAACCGATTGCATATCTCGGTGGGACCGAGAATATTGCAATGGGTAACAGAGAGTTTGCAAGCCCATCTCGGTGAGACCGAGATCCCATCGGTGAGACCGAAATGATTAGGGTTTGGCAGTGGCTTATGACAATTGGAACTCGGTGGCGCCGGATAGGAAGAATCGGTAGGACCGAGTTTGGCTTAGGGTTTAGGTCATATGTGGATATGGGAAAGTAGTTGAGGGTTTTGGAGCATATCACTAAGCACATGAAGCAAGAGGCTCATTAAGCAACACCTCATCCCTCCTTAATAGTATTGGCTTTTCCTAAAGACTCAATGTGATCTTGGATCACTAAAATATAAAATGAAGAGTCTTGACCTTTTGAGCTTGAGCCAATCCTTTGTCCTTAGCATTTTGAGGGTTCCACTTTCACATCCATGCCATGCCACTCCATTGTTGAACTTATCTGAAACATGCTAGATTGAAATGTTAGTCCAACAAGAGATATGTTGTCATCAATTATCAAAACCACCTAGGGAGCACTTGTGCTTTCATGGCGGCCCCCGAGTTTCGATCCGGAATCCCCACGCGGATCACTTCCTGGAAGGAGAAGGGCCTGTCCTGGGGCTCATCGGTAGAGCTGGATGGACTCCAGAAGTGTATCCGGAACATGATAGGCAAGAAACTCAAGCTTGCCAACATAGTCCAGGTCATGCTCTTCCGCCGGATCCTCCCGTGTCAACACCGGGATTTCAACTTATGGGAGTTCGACCCGGCCCAGCACCAGACTCCACGCGAGCTCTTCGACATGACGCATAAGGACGTCTAGAAGGTGATGTTTAAGGGCGCCGAGGTCCCCCTCCCCTTACTGAGGACCGCGGGCTAAGCACGACGCGCCCTGCAAATCCGGTAAGTTCTATACATCTCGTAGGTATTTATTTTCCATAGTTTAACCATGTGCGGGATCTGAGCTCCCATGCCTTTGACAAGACTTGGTGGAGACATCGAAGCAGATTGACTGCCCGGCCCCTCTACCCGAAGACCCTGCAGACGCTCTCCTGACGGAGATGCGGACTCCGGCTCCTTATGAGGTGCCGGAGAAGAAGATCAAGAAGAAGGCCACGGGAACCCGAAAGAGTTCCTGGCGCCAGGTGGTATCAGACTCATCGTCCGATAACTCCGAGACGCCCTCCTCCCGTGAAAACGAGGAGGAGGAATATGAAGGTTCTCCCCCTCTAGCCAGGGGAGACAAGAAAAGGAAGGCCACCCCAACCGGGGAGGCCGAAGGGTCCAAGAAGGGAAGGACTCTCCTTCCGGACTGTTCCACCACCGCCGCTGACAGCGAAGACGAGTGGTTACTCAGGGCCAAGCCCCTGGCGAAGTCGTAAGTATTCGGATACCAGAGTAACTCATAGCATACTTCTATTGTACTACTTTCCCTAACGCCGAATATGATCATGCAGTCCGCCCCGAGCCCGTATCGACGTATCCTCGTCGAGCGGTTCCTTGGACTCGTCGGATATGAATAGTGATACACTTCCAACCGCCTCCTCTCCTCGCCCTATGGACAATGTCGAGCTATTGTCTCAAGGGGCACCGAGCCGGGGGGAGATATTCCTGGAGGCGCCTCAAGGCGACCTTCCGGACTCCAGGCGCAAAGGGAGCAAGACTCCCAAGGGCTCCAAGTTCGGCCCTTAGCCGAACACCGCGCCGAAACCTCCAGTGGTTCCGGACTCCGGCAGGCGGCCCCCTTCCAAGAGGGGCAAGCCGCCCATGCCGGTGACCTCTGTCCATCCAGAGGCACCGGACAACCTGCTGGGAGTGCTTCGTGGCGCTTCCATCGATGAAGAGCACCACACTATTATGAGTGCGGTGATCAAGAAGGTTCAGTCCGCCAAGAGCGGACTCACTGAAGCCTGTGCCAGCCTTCTAACAGGCTTTGAGGTAAGTGTTTAAAATATAGGAAAATATTACCGCATAGACAGTAGCCCCTGATGCTCTGTTTGGTGTTCACAAAGAAAAGCCGAATAGAGGATCAAATAATATCTGCATGAGTCTAATACAAGTATGTTTATATGCGTATGCAAGCTTCGCTACTGATCTCTGCCGCACTGACTGCGGAGGTCGCCGCACTGAAGCGGAACCTCGAGCGGTCCGAGAAAGAGCTCGGCCTTGCCAAGAGGCAGCTCGAGGAGAACAAAGGTAAGTAATACCTTGTCTATATATATATATAAAGATGCGGTTGCAAAATGATAGGATTATCATGGATGTGCTAGGGGCCACGACCGAAGTGGCGACCCTGAAGCAAGCGCTGTCCGAGGCCGAAAACAAAGCAGCCAAGGAGCGCACCGAGCGGGAAAAACAAGAGGCACAGGTGGGCGAGGTGCAGCAAGAGCTCCAGGCTCTCGTGAAGAGGCACGAGATTTTGGAGCTTGACTCGAAGATGCGAGAGTGCGAACTTGCCGTGGCCCTCGAGGGCACAAAGCACGCCAAGGTTGAAGCCCAAAAGGCCCTCCAGGAAATTGAGGCGATGAGGAAGATAGCGGCGGGTAAGGCATTCATTATGAAAAGCAAGCATGTGAAAGTAAATTACTTGTTACTTACCCGAGTCTGGAGCTCTCCAGGAGCGTTCGCAGATTTGCCCCGCAGTGTGTCGGATGCCTCAAAGTACTACCAGGCCGAGGAGGTAAGCTCGACAGAGAAGTTGTTCTGGTCTCAGTATACTGGGACCAAACACCCGATGCCTGTGAGCGACCAGCTGAAGCAACTGGTCGAGCTGCACAAGGCGGCCGGACATGCCATGAGGGGCCTTATAGTCCGGATGTGGCCTGGCGACTCCCTTCCCAATAGCTACTTCGGCCTGGTGATGCGGCTTGTGGATGCCTGCCCACGGCTGGAAGTCATAAAGCGGTCCGTCTGCATCGAAGGTGCACGCCGGGCTTTTGCCCGTGTGAAGGTGCACTGGGCCAAGATGGACGCCGAGAAGCTGGTGAAGGAGGGGCCGCCGCAGGGCAAGGAGCGTCGCCACCCTGAAATGTATTATGAGGGTGTCCTGAAGGGTGCCCGTCTTGTGGCGGACGAGTGTGCGAAGGATGTAATTTTTGAATGAACTTGATCGTGTGATCCTGTATTATGAAAACTTGTTCATGTTCGCTATGCAACGCTTGTTTGAATTTAAAATATTACCTTCTGTGCGGCTGTTTATCAAATTTGAGAGATGGCCAGTCGTCGGCTTCTACCCCCATGCCACGAGTGCTGGGGTGTTCGGGATAAATCTGAGCACTCTTTTTCCCATTGTTGGGTCCTTCGAGGGAGGTGCTCAGCGCAACGAACAAGGCAATCAGACTATAATGCTTTATCACTCTCACTTAGCCATAGAAGTCTACAATTTTAAATTTTGGCGAAGCCCCTAGTATTCGGAAGGCCGAATTCGGGGCGCTATACATGCCTAAGCCGCACAAACCCAACTCCTCTCCCTAAGCAGCATAAGTCTTTAGGGACTCGAAACCTCTCGAACAACGACCAGCTCTCGCCTTATCATGACAGTCAGTTTTAGCTTTCTCTACTGAGGTGCTTGCCCAGATGAACCGGGGCACAATCGCAGTAGTTCTCCCAGTGCTACCTTAGCCGATATAGCGGAACTTAAGGTACCAAAACATGGGAGCCAGGCAAACCCAACTATTAACCCAAGACATGATTCAGAGCTGATGCATATAATGCTATAAGTTCGGGGTGCCGCACTGTCAAAAGTGTTCGGACTTCTCACGCCGTATTATGGGGTATGCTTAAGCCCCTGGCGTATTGGCCATACCAGAGTGTACGTGTGTTGAATGTCATGAATGAACACACATATATATATAAGGAATAAAGAATGCAGTAATAGTCTAGTGCTATGCATTATTTAAAAAAGGTGCGTCGAAGCAGAATGATACAAGTAGTGCGATAAGCAAAAAGTAGGACTATTTGACATGTCCCCTCCAAGGGCAAGCTGAGGAATGGTATTTAAAGCAGGTATTTCACTCGTTATCAGAGACCACTTGGGAATTCCATGGTGTGACGTAGCTTTCTGCCTCCTTGGTTGTTGTATCGTGTGTCCGGCAATCATACTGCCGGACGAGGTTTCCAGAGAGTAAAGTCCTGAAAGAGAGAAAAAATAACAAAGCGGGAAGCCCCTAGTGCGGTTGAGCCGCATTTTGGGGCGTGCCGTAGTCGTGCCCCCCCACCTACGCCCATGGTATTTTCAATGCGTAATTATGTACGCGTGGCACGGATTTCACCGTTTGGCTGGGACTGGGGTGGCGGCCGCATTGCTATGCGAGCTCGGAACGTGCCAGATTACTCCGGGCGCGCTTGACGGTGTCCGGGTGTTTAATCACCAAACTGGTGGATTGCCTGAAGAGGCTGCTTTTGTGCTTCTGCTGCGAGGGCCGCAGTGTGCTCCTCCGTGCGGAGAGAGCGCTCTGTGTTTCCATTGACTGTGATGACCCCCCGAGGTCCTGGCATCTTGAGCTTTAGGTATGCATAATGCGGTACCGCATTGAATCTTGCAAATGTGGTTCGCCCGAGCAGTGCGTGATAGCGACTGCGGAACAGGACTATGTCGAAGATTAACTCCTTGCTCCCGAAGTTATCCGGGGATCCGAAGACCACTTCCAGTGTGACTGAGCCTGTGCAATGGGCCTCTACACCTGGTATGACACCTTTGAAGGTCGTTTTTGTGGGTTTGATCCTTGAGGGGTCTATACCCATTTTGCGCACTGTGTCCTGATAAAGCAGGTTCAGGCTGCTGCCGCCATCCATAAGGACTCGAGTGAGGTGAAATCTGTCGATGATTGGGTCTAGGACCAGTGCGGTGAATCCTCCATGACGGATACTAGTGGGGTGGTCCCTGCGATCAAAGGTGATCAGACAGGAGGACCATGGGTTGAACTTTGGGGCGACTAGCTCCAACGCATATACGTCCCTTAGCGCACGCTTCCGCTCCCTCTTGGGGATGTGGGTTGCGTATATCATGTTCACCGTCCGCACTTGTGGGGGGAACCTCTTCTGTCCTCCGGTGTTCGGCGGCCGGGGCACCTCCTCGTTATCGCTATGTAACCCCTTATCTTTATTTTCGGCATTTAACTTGCCGGCTTGCTTGAACACCCAACATTCCCTGTTGGTGTGGTTGGCTGGCTTGTCGTGGGTGTCGTGTATTTGACATGAGAGATCGAGTATACGGTCCAAACTGGACGGGCCCGGAGTGCTTCTTTTGAATGGCTTTTTCTGCTGACCGGGTTTAGAGCCTCTGAATCCAGCATTGACTGATGTATCCTCGGTATTGTCGCTATTGGTGCGGCGCTTGTGTTTGTTGCGACGTGACCTGCCATTGCTATCCTTGGTATCTGAAGTACCATGGTTCTTTGATATGTTATTGCTGCGAGCCAGCCAGCTGTCCTCTCCCGCGCAAAAGCGGGTCATGAGTGTCGTGAGGGCTGCCATAGATTTCGGCTTTTCCTGGCCAAGGTGCCGGGCGAGCCACTCGTCGCGGATGTTGTGCTTAAAAGCTGCTAGGGCCTCTGCATCCGGACAGTCGACGATTTGATTTTTCTTTGTCAGGAACCGTGTCCAGAATTGCCTGGCCGATTCCTCTAGCTGCTGAATTATGTGGCTCAAGTCATCGGCATCTAGTGGTCGCACATAAGTTCCCTGGAAGTTGTCGAGGAATGGGGCTTCCAGATCTTCCTAACAACCAATGGATTCTACTGGCAGGCTGTTGAGCCAATGCCGAGCTGGTCCTTTGAGTTTGAGTGGGAGGTATTTGATGGCGTGTAGATCATCACCGCGGGCCATGTGGATGTGCAGGAGGAAGTCCTCGATCCATACCGCAGGATCTGTTGTACCGTCGTATGATTCGATATTTACGGGTTTGAAACCCTCTGGGATTTGGTGATCCATGTCACACCCTAGTTAGTTCAAGCATTAGAGTGTCCATCATGTTTAAATTTCTTTTAAATTTGAAATGGGGAAGGCAGAAACCCTCAACACCCCCCTGGAAACAACTAGGGTTTACTAAAAATATTTTCAATGAACCTGAAATGCCCTTCTAAAAAGTTCACCCTCTTTGTCTTAGGTTAGAACCTCTGTTAAAATTGGTGCACAATTTTCTAGGTCAACAGAAGGTCATTGAATTAAATCATAAGTATTTGAGTTTGGGCATTTAAATGCTATAAAATAATCTAAATGCTCAAATAATTCTGGGAATAAATGTTTCCTGTTGGAAATAATCTAAACAGAGGCCACATTTATTTTCAGGATTTTAGGAAACGTTTTAGTATTTTATTTAAAGCTAAACAGTTGCAGTTAAATAGAAAACAGAAACAAAAATCAAAAAAGAGAGAGAAGAAAGCCCACCTGGGCCTTACCTGTGCTGGCCCAGCCACCTGGCTCGGCCCAGCCTGCTGGCGCTGCCAGTCATCATCCTCCTCGCGCCAGAAGGACGCGGAGCGTGTGGCCGGCGCCCGCGGCCACACGCCGGCCACCTCCTGCTTCCGCCGACGCCCGGGAGACGCCCTGAAGTGCCAAGCGACCCCCACGTCTCCCTCTCGCACTCGCTCACTCTCCCCCTCGTCTCCCTCTCTCTCTCCCGCGACGGCCGAGCGCGTACCTCGCCGCCGATCGCCGTAGTTGCCACCATAGCCACTCCCTCGCCCCTCCGACGAGCCCATTAGCTCCGCCTCGACTCCCTCGTCCTCCCCACCGAGCCACGCATCGCCAGAGGCCCTGCATCGCCGCCTTCGCCCTCGTCTTCAACCTCGGGCACCCGAGCTATCTCCGGTCAAATTCGCCGCCGCCAGGACCTCCCCGAGCCCGCTGACCCCCTCTCCGACTCCGCTATTAGCTCCTCTTCCTTTCCCCTCTTCTCTCGTGCTCGCGCTCGTTCCCTAGCTCCATTCTCCACCGCGGCCGAGAGCTTCTCACCGCCGGCCATGGCGCAGCCGTGGCCACAGCCGTGCAAGCCCACAATGGAGCGCCTCACCATGCTCAATATAGCACCAGGAACCCATAGCCACCCCCAGTTCTCCCTCTCGTGCACCGTAGCGTCGAAACCGACCTCGCCCGAACTCCGGCCGCCGCCACGAGCTCGATTCCGGCGAGCTCGCTCCACCCCGGCTCCTCCCACTTGCCCCACTAGATGCGCACAAGCCCCAGCTACGCGTAGCACGTCTCCGCCATCGATTTGGTCACCGGAGGACCAAATCCGAAGCCCTCCGCCATCTCGGGCCTCGCCGGCGTCGAGCCGTCGGCGAGTTGACCCAGTTTGACCCCTGGGTGGGCCCAGGAAGACCCCCCCTGAGTCTATGACAGGTGGGGCCGGTCGGCTAACTAAATTAGGATTAGTCTTAATTAATTTTAACTAAATCAGTCACTGACATGTGGGCCCAGGCCCCATTACTAATTAGTGTTAATCTAATTTTGCTAATTAGCTGAGAGGCTGACAGAAGGGGCCCACCAGTCAGGTTTGACCTGGGCTGGCGCCTTTGACCTGCTGACGTCACCCTGACGCAATGCTGACGCAGTAATTGATTTTCTGGATTTATTCTTATTCAGGAAATTCCAGAAAATAGTTCAAACTTCAAAAATTCATAGAAATTCAACCATAGCTCCAAATGAGATAAATTATATATGAAAAATTATCAGAAAAATTCAATCTATCCATCTGTAATGGTTTCATGCATGACAAAACAAGTTACCTTGCTGTTTAGGAAGAATAAGGAAATGCACTATAAATGCCATGTTTAATGAGCTAATATTTGAATCTTTGATTCAAATGAGTTCATCCCTTTCTATTTTAGCTTGCATTAGGCCAAGACACAATCATATTGCCATGTCATAGCATGCATCATATTGTTGCATATCATCATGTGTTGATTGTGTTCCGATGTGTTCTCCGTGGTAGGTTCTGCCTCCGAGGATATTCACGGGTATCCAACTGAAGGGCAGTATCCCGCTACCACTCCATCAGGCAAGCAACCATTGATCATTCCGATACAAACCCATGTTCTCGCTTCTGCTCTTGTTTACTGCATTAAGACAACGCGATTCAAACTACTGTGTGCTACGGTAGTTGAACCCTTATCCTCTGCATGACCTGTCATTGCCACAGTAACTAGATGAAACCCACTAGCATGTGTAGGAGTTGATTGAGCCATGTATGTGATTCTTACCTTGCTATGCCTGCTATGCTTAGAGTTGTGTCAGGTCTGGTTCATCTGGGAGATGGGCTAGAGTGAAATGCTTATGCCGGTAATGTGAGGGATGTGTTGAACATGTTTTGGTAAAGGTATCGATGAGAGGCCATGTAGGAGTACATGGTGGGTTATTTCATTGAGGCCGTCCCTAAGAACTGAGATCTGTATGCGTGATTTAAGATTCAGCTACTACCACACATTGGGCCCTGAAATATGACCCCGCTCGACTTACTGACCCCTCTCGCCTCTGTCCAGGAGTTGCAACTAGTTTCTGGTGTTTGTAGGACATGTGTTGGCGGCCGTGCGTAGCGCTGACCCTAGGGGTGGGCTATGTTGCGGTAGATACACCGTGGCATGGTGTACCGAGTCACCCGTTTGGTGTCTCGGGAACCCTGTTCACATCGTTTGGGGCCGTTGAGGACACCCCGGCCGGATTTCCTTGCGGATGGAACCTAAATAGGCGATAAACCTGGACTAGAGACTTGTGAGGTTAGTCAGGTCGTGGTCTACACCCACGTCGGTTTTCGCTTGAAGTCTGTCGAGCACATGTCGTGTGCAGACGCTAAGTGGTGGAAACATGTGTGACGAAGTACACCCCTGCAGGGTATAAAACTATTCGAATAGCCGCGTCCGTGGTAAAGGACTACTTGGTTGCCTATACAGTTCATAGACAAGTTAATGGATACTACTAAAAGACTCAAGATAAGTGTGAGTACCGAGGATGGCGCCCTCTCGTAGGATGACGAGGGAGGATCCGGTGGAGTATTGTGTTGGTGAGTAGTGGACTCGTGTGCGAAAACTATTTTACTGGTGAAGTTCCGTAGGATAGCTTAGCCAAGAGTCAAAGCTGGCTTGCTGCATCAACCCCACCGCCTTCTTGAGAATAAGCATGTATAGTAGGTTCTGATGTAAGACTTGCTGAGTACCTTTGTACTCATGTTTGCTTATTTATTGTTTTCAGACGACAACACTGCCCCCTCCGATGGGTTTTATGTAGACCTTGACGTCGACGAGTGACTAGCCACCCAGGTGGTGATCCTGGCCATGGAGGGCCCTATGTAGATAGACAGGCTTCGAGAAGCCTTCTTTCTTTCTAGAGTCTGTACTCAGACTAGTTGCTTCCGCATGTGCTTGTATGTTTGTATGACTTGAGTGTCGGGTCATGTGACCCCTATCTGTATGAACATGTTATGTATGGCTCTCTGGAGCCTTTAAATAAAGTACTTGAGTTGTAGAGTTTTGTTGTGATGCCATGTTGTATGTACTCATATCGGGCATATTGTGTGTATGATTGAAATGCTTGGTATGAGTGGGATCCGACAATCTAGTTGTTTATCCTTGGCAGCCTTTCTTATGGGGAAATGTAGTCTAGTGTTCCTCGAGCCATAGTAGTCCGCTACAGCCCGGTTCACCGGAGTCCTGCTAGCCCAGCACTACTGTTCAGGACACTTGACTGGCCGGCATGTGTTTCACTTCGTTCCTATGTCTGTCCCTTCGGGGAAATGTCACACGGTGACTTCCGGAGTCCCTGCCTAGCCTGCTACAGCCCGGGGTTCCCGGAGTCCTGTTAGCCCAGTGCTACAGCCCGGAATCACTCGTTGATGACCGACATGTTCGATGTGATTCATGTATGCCTGTCTCCATAGGTCTGTGCCGCTTTGGGTTCACGACTAGCTATGTCGGCCCGGGTTCTCTGTCATATGGATGCTAGCGACACTATCATATACGTGAGCCAAAAGATGCAAACGGTCCCGGTCCATGGTAAGGCGACACCCGTGGGATACCGTGCGTGAGGCCGCAAAGTGATATGAGGTGTTACCGGCTAGATCGATGTGACTTGGAATCGGGGTCCTGACAGTGCTGGCATCAGAGCCGGACTGCCTGTAGGTTCGCTGAGCCAAACTGGTCGATGTTGAGTCTAGAAATGCTTTAGTTATATGTAGGGGAATTGATTGTGTGAGGGAACGTAAGGTTCATTTACTCCTTTACCTATGCCTCCGATCTGAGTCATTCTCTTCTCATTCAACGTGGGTTAAGGACTAGGCTCTCTTCTTCTATCAGGTTCACGTGTTACTAATCCGTAGTAGCTTATAGGATTGTTGTTACAAGCCCCAGTTCAGTTCTACTACTTTAGTATGTTGCTAATTGGATCAGAATCTTGATATGATGTTGTTGAGTGGTATTGCGAACTGTTGTGGATGACTCAAATCTTTTTCTGAGCATTTACAGCTGTTATGCTGTCCAATTTTCCCTAGAAATTCTGATGCCTTTGCATTGTGGTTGTGCTTTCAGATGGCCAACCATGTTCAAAATCAAGTGGTTCGCCTGACCCGGTGCCTCGACGTGCCCGGTCATACTGCTATGTTAGTCCGGGTCATGATCGAGACGGGCTACCGTTGGTATCCCGAATACACCGTTGAAGAGCAGTTCCGCGACTTTAATCAAAGCCAATATCTCTGCACCGTCAGGATATTTCCTTCTTATCCTGGATCTACCGAGCCCCTTCACTGTTCCTATGGACTCGGGGTTACTGTTGAGATGGCTGTGCAGGATGCTGCCTATTCCATGATGACCATCTTGCGAGTCCGGACTGGCCTGCTTCGGAACACCGACTTCCGTTACATGCCAGCTTCACTTCCGGGAGCGCAATGGTATCTTCAGGCTATCTATGCTGACTCCACTCAGGAGGATTCATTAACTCGTACCACTGCCGAGTTGCTCGAAGATAAGGACCGAGAGAATCAGGCCTTGAGGTTGGAGCTTTTCAATACCCGTGCTGATCATTGGGCCACATTTGACTCGGTTTGCACCTGCGGTGCAAGCTGGATGTATGGATACAAGGGATCTGTATCCTGTGAGATCAGCTCTGCCAGACATGGTGGATTGGCGTGATGTGGGAGGCATCACCCCACCCCATGGTCCCCGCAGGCCACCGTTTGTTGGTCCAAGACCTCATCCTAGCCCCTATGGTCCACAGGCTCCGCAGGACCGTCTGTTTCCGGATGGTCACGTTGAACTTCCAGGCTATGGGGGTGACTTCTATGAGAACTACTACGGAGCTGTCTGAGTTAGTAGTAGTACCACTAGTATTGTAGTAGTTGTATCTCCACTGTCCTGCGTGACTTGTGGAATATGACTTTGTGTGTAATCAATTCCGGAGGTGTAGACAAATAATGTATAGGAGCTTGGAATGCCTCCGATGAGATGTAATGTCTTTCATCATAGTTGTACTGTAGCCTGGGCTTGTACTAAACTATGTATGATGTGTATGGTCGTTGGTATATATATGGCAGTTTTATATTACCATGACATACGGATGAACATCTCTGCATTCCGTGTTATCCATTACATACTGCACTTCCTTGCTAAGTTTGAGCCATCCTTATCTAAACCATTGTCTTGTTTTCTCCTAGGATGGTCAACACCCGCAGCAACCCTGCTGTCTCGGAGCAGGGGGAAGCCAGTGCAGCTAGGGGTGAAAATCTGCCTCACCCGCCTTCTCTGGCCGAAGTAATGTTGGAGGCGAAAAGAAACAAGCATGAGACTAACCGCCTGCTAGAGCGGATTGAGCAAAACACTGCACGCCACCCGCGAAATGACTTGGTGTCAATCAATGACTTTATCAAGCTATACCCGCCAAAGTTTAATCACTCCGTCGAGCCCCTCGACGCGGATGACTGGCTTCGTAGCATCACCCACAAGCTACGTTCTGCCAACGTAGCCGAAGCCGACAAGGTTACCTATGCTGCCTATCATCTCGAAGGCCCTGCTAGCCTTTGGTGGGAAAACTTCGAAGCTATGCGCCCGGTCGGCCAAATCACTTCTTGGGCTGAATTCAGTGAGGCTTTCCGTGAGCATCACATTCCGGAAGGTCTCATGGATCGCAAGAGGGAGGAGTTCTGCAACTTCACCCAAGGAAGACTGACTGTGGATGCTTATAGTCGTGAATTTGGGAATCTGGCACGCTATGCTCCCGAAGAGGTATCTACTAACGCTAAGAAGCAGGCAAGGTTCCGTAAGGGACTTAGCCCTGAGCTTAGCCGCGATCTCCGTCTACACGAGTGCACCTCCTTTTAGAAGTTGGTCAATAAAGCCATCAGTGCTGAGACGGGCCAGACTGATTATGACGCTTCACGCAAGCACCCCCGTGATTTTGGCTCTTCATCCGGCTCTGGAACTCAGAAGCGCCGGGTGTGGATCCCAAGCACGGCACTGCCACCCAGGTTCATCCCGAGGCCATCCTTTGAGGCGCCTCGTCCCAACAAGCAGTTTGCACCGCCCAAGCCCTATGGTGGCCCCGCTGCTAATGCTGCTCCACGCCCCAATGTGGTGACATGCTTTAAGTGCGGAGAGCCGGGTCACTATAGCCGAGAGTGTCCCCAGAACAACAACCCCAATCAAACTGGAAAATCCGTTGGCCGTGGTAAGCCCGCGGGAAAAACATTCTACGCCAAGCCGGCCACCACTGCACGTGGCCATGTCAACTATGTTTCAGCCGAGGAGGCTCATGAGGATCCCAACGTCGTCCTTGGTACGCTCCTTGTTAACTGCCATCCGGCATCTGTTCTTTTCGATACTGGAGCATCTCATTCATTCATATCCTAAAGCTATGCCCGATTGCATAACACGACATTCTGTGACATGCCCACTTCCATGGTAATTCAAACCCCGGGTTCCAAATGGCAAACTTCTAGAGTAAGCCATGGGAACGAAATTCTTGTCGACAGACTTGTCTTCCTTGCATCCTTAATAGCTCTCAAGTCCTCCGACATAAATATCATCTTGGGTATGGACTGGATGTCAGCTCATTATGCTAAGATCGATTGTGCCACTAGAACCGTTCAACTTACTCACCCATCGGGCAAGACAGTCAATGTCTTAACTCGAGTGGCCAAGCGCCAGCTTTACTCTCTAAATGCCAACCCTCTCCCAGACCTTGAGGATGTTCCGGTAGTCCGAGACTTTCCGGATGTCTTTCCAGAAGAACTGCCAGGTGTTCCACCTGACAGGGATGTTGAGTTCGTGATAGACCTTGTCCCAGGAACCGTTCCAATTTCTAGAAGACCCTACAAGGTGGCACCCTTAGAACTAGCCGAGCTTAAGAACCAACTCGATGAGTCATTGAAAAAGGGTTTCATCCGTCCTAGTTCCTCTCCTTGGGCTTGCCCCGTCCTCTTCGTCAAGAAGAAGGATGGAACGGATCGAATGGTTGTGGATTACCGGCCTGTCAATTTGGTCACCATCAAGAACAAATATCCGCTTCCCAGGATCAACGATCTTTATGATCAGCTCGCTGGATCCTCAGTCTTCTCCAAGATGGATTTGAGGTTGGGCTACCATCAAATCAAAATCAGAAACGGGGACATTCCCAAAACGGCCTTTGTTACTCGTTATGGCCAATACGAGTACACCGTGATGTCCTTCGGTTTAACCAATGCCCCAGCCACCTTTTCCCGGTTAATGAACTCGGTTTTCATGGAGTACTTGGATAAATTCGTCGTAGTATACCTCGATGACATACTCATCTACTCCAAGAATGAAGAGGAACATGTCGTACGTCTAAGGCTGGTATTGATGAAACTCCGAGAGCATCGCCTTTATGCCAAATTCTCCAAGTTTGAATTTTGGTTGCCAGAAGTGACCTATCTAGGCCATGTAATCTCTGGCAAGGGTATTGCTGTCAATCCCGAGCGAGTTCAAGCCGTCCTTGATTGGACTCCACCTGAGACGGTTAAGCAAGTTCGGAGCTTCCTTGGCTTAGCGAGCTATTGCCGCCGCTTCGTCGAGAATTTCTCCAAGGTTGCTAAACCTCTAACTGAACTCCTGAAGAAGGATAAAAAGTTCGAGTGGATTCCACAGTGGAAGTTCAGTTTTCAGGAACTGAAAAGACGCCTGACATCTGCTCCCGTACTGGTACCACCAGATTTCTCCAAGGACTTTATTATCTATTGCGACGCCTCGCGACAAGGACTAGGTTGCATACTCATGCAAGATTGTCAGGTAATTGCCTATGCTTCACGGCAATTACACCCACATGAGGAAAATTATCCCACACATGATCTAGAGCTTGCATCTGTAGCCCATGCACTTAAAACCTGGCGACATTACCTTCTCGGTAATCGTTGCGAGATCTTCACCGATCACCAAAGTTTGAAATATATC
This sequence comes from Triticum urartu, assembly GCF_003073215.2. Taxonomy (NCBI): domain Eukaryota; kingdom Viridiplantae; phylum Streptophyta; class Magnoliopsida; order Poales; family Poaceae; genus Triticum; species Triticum urartu. Next base: position 388,605,408 of record NC_053025.1, read on the forward strand.
TTCACCCAACCAGATTTGAATCTCAGGCAAAGACGTTGGGTCGAGTTGATCTCGGATTACGACTTAGGAATAACTTACACCCCAGGCAAAGCCAATGTCATGGCTGATGCGCTAAGCCGTAAGTCCTATTGTAACAACCTGATGTTACAACAAAGTCAACCACTTCTCCATGAGGAATTCCGTAAGCTTAATCTTCACATTGTTCCTCGAGGATTCCTATCCACCCTGGTGGCGAAACCTACCCTTATGGATCAAATCATAGCTGCCCAGAAGCGCGATAAGGGCATATCCCGGATTAAGGAAAACATCGCTAGCGGAGTTGCTAAATGTTTCTCCATGGATGAGCGAGGTGTTGTCTTCTTCGAGAACCGTTTGGTGGTTCCCAAGAAACAACATCTACGCCAGTTGATCCTTAAGGAAGCTCATGAATCCCCTCTCACCATTCATCCCGGTAGTACTAAAATGTATCAAGACCTACGCCAGAGGTTTTGGTGGACTAGGATGAAGAGAGAAATCGCTCAATACATTGCTAATTGCGACGTTTGCCGTCGTGTTAAAGCAGAGCATCAACGGCCTGCTGGCACCCTTCAACCTTTGGCTATTCCCGAATGGAAATGGGATAAAATCAGTATGGATTTCATCACTGGGTTTCCCAGGACCAAGAGAGGGAATAATGCCATCTTCATCGTGATCGACCGTCTTTCCAAAGTAGCCCATTTCCTACCTGTTCGTGAGAATATCACTGCTAGCCAGCTAGCTGATCTATACATCTCCCGAATAGTGTCTCTTCATGGTGTTCCATTGGAAATTAACTCAGACCGTGGGAGTCTCTTCACCTCTCGATTTTGGGAAAGTTTCCAAAATGCTATGGGAACTCGTTTCTCCTTTAGCACCGCCTTCCATCCTCAATCAAGTGGTCAAGTGGAACGAGTCAATCAAATTCTGGAAGATATGCTCCGAGCTTCTGTCATCTCGTTCGGAATGAGCTGGGAGAAATGCCTTCCATTCACGGAGTTTGCTTATAACAATAGCTATCAAGCCAGCCTAGGCAAGGCTCCTTTCGAAGTTCTCCGTGGACGAAAATGTCGAACGCCTCTTAACTGGTCAGAAACCGGGGAAAGACAACTCTTTGGCCCGGATATGATTCAGGAAGCAGAAGAACAGGTTCGCGTTGTTCGTGAGAAATTGAAAATAGCCCAATCTCGTCAAAAGAGTCAATATGATCGTAAACATAAGCCTATGACTTATGAATTCGACGAGAAGGCTTACCTTCGGGTTACTCCGTTAAAGGGAACCCATCGTTTCGGTATCAAAGGCAAATTGGCCCCTCGTTACATTGGACCTTTTCGCATTCTTGCCAAACGAGGAGAAGTTGCCTACCAATTGGAACTACCCCCGCATCTTTCCAGAGTTCACGATGTCTTCCACGTTTCACAACTCAGGCGTTGCTTCACGGATCCTATCCGTGGAGTGGACCACGAAACGCTTGATCTACAAGATAATCTCTCCTATCGGGAATATCCCGTTCATATCCTTGATCGGGCCGAGCGTACCACTCGACGTCAGAATATCAAATTCCTCAAGGTTCAATGGTCACACCATTCCGAGAAAGAAGCCACTTGGGAAAGGGAGGATCGTCTTCGACTCGAGTACCCCACCTTCTTCCAGAGGATCCTAAATCTCGGGACGAGATTCTTTTGAGTGGGGGTGAGTTGTCACACCCTAGTTAGTTCAAGCATTAGAGTGTGCATCATGTTTAAATTTCTTTTAAATTTGAAATGGGGAAGGCAGAAACCCCCAACACCCCCCTAGAAACAACTAGGGTTTACTAAAAATATTTTCAATGAACCTGAAATGCCCTTCTAAAAAGTTCACCCTCTTTGTCTTAGGTTAGAACCTCTGGCAAAATTGGTGCACAATTTTCTAGGTCAACAGAAGGTCATTGAATTAAATCATAAGTATTTGAGTTTGGGCATTTAAATGCTATAAAATAATCTAAATGCTCAAATAATTCTGGGAATAAATGTTTCCTGTTGGAAATAATCTAAACAGAGGCCACATTTATTTTCAGGATTTTTGGAAACGTTTTAGTATTTTATTTAAAGCTAAACAGTTGCAGTTAAATAGAAAACAGAAACAAAAATCAAAAAAAGAGAGAGAAGAAAGCCCACCTGGGCCTTACCTGTGCTGGCCCAGCCACCTGGCTCGGCCCAGCCTGCTGGCGCTGCCAGTCATCCTCCTCCTCGCGCCAGAAGGACGCGGAGCGCGTGGCCGGCGCCCGCGGACACACGCCGGCCACCTCCTGCTTCCGCCGACGCCCGGGAGATGCCCTGAAGTGCCACGCGACCCCCCACATCTCCCTCTCGCACTCACTCACTCTCCCCCTCGTCTCCCTCTCTCTCTCCCGCGACAGCCGAGCGCGTACCTCACCGCCGATCGCCGTAGTTGCCACCATAGCCACTCCCTCGCCCCTCCGACGAGCCCATTAGCTCCGCCTCGACTCCCTCGTCCTCCCCATCGAGCCACGCATCGCCGGAGGCCCTGCATCGCCGCCTTCGCTCTCGTCTTCAACCTCGGGCACCCGAGCTATCTTCGGTCGAATTCGCCGCCGCCAGGACCTCCCCGAGCCCGCTGACCGCCTCTTCGACTCCGCTGTGAGCTCCTCTTCCTTTCCCCTCTTCTCTCGTGCTCGCGCTCGTTCCCTAGCTCCATTCTCCACCGCGGCCGAGAGCTTCTTGCCGCCGGCCATGGCGCAGCCGTGGCCACAGCCGTGCAAGCCCACAATGGAGCGCCTCACCGTGCTCAGTGCAGCACCAGGAACCCGTAGCCACCCCCAGTTCTCCCTCTCGTGCACCGTAGCGTCGAAACCGACCTCGCCCGAACTCCGGCCGCCGCCACGAGCTCGATTCCGGCGAGCTCGATCCACCCCGACTCCTCCCACTTGCCCCACTAGATGCGCACGAGCCCCAGCTACGCGTAGCACGTCTCCGCCGTCGATTTGGTCACTGGAGGACCAAATCCGAAGCCATCCGCCGTCTCGGGTCTTGCCGGCGTCGAGCCAGGCGAGTTGACCCAGTTTGACCCCTGGGTGGGCCCAGGAAGACCCCCCATGAGTCTATGACAGGTGGGGCCGGTCGGCTAACTAAATTAGGATTAGTCTTAATTAATTTTAATTAAATCAGTCACTGACATGTGGGCCCAGGCCCCACTGACAACTAATTAGTGTTAATCTAATTTTGCTAATTAGCTGAGAGGCTGACAGAAGGGGCCCACCAGTCAGGTTTGACCTGGGCTGGCGCCTTTGACCTGCTGACGTCACCCTGACGCAATGCTGACGCAGTAATTGATTTTCTGGATTTATTCTTATTCAGGAAATTCCAGAAAATAGTTCAAACTTCAAAAATTCATAGAAATTCAACCATAGCTCCAAATGAGATAAATTATATAATGAAAAATTATCAGAAAAATTCAATCTATCCATCTGTAATGGTTTCATGCATGACAAAACAAGTTTACCTTGCTGTTTAAGCAGAATAAGGAAATGCACTATAAATGCCATGTTTAATGAGCTAATATTTGAATCTTTGATTCAAATGAGTTCATCCCTTTCTATTTTAGCTTGCATTAGGCCAAGACACAATCATATTGCCATGTCATAGCATGCATCATATTGTTGCATATCGTCATGTGTTGATTGTGTTCCGATGTGTTCTCCGTGGTAGGTTCTGCCTCCGAGGATATTCACGAGTATCCAACTGAAGGGCAGTATCCCGCTACCACTCCATCAGGCAAGCAACCATTGATCATTCCGATACAAACCCATGTTCTCGCTTCTGCTCTTGTTTACTGCATTAAGACAACGCGATTCAAACTGCTGTGTGCTACGGTAGTTGAACCCTTATCCTCTGCATGACCTGTCATTGCCACAGTAACTAGATGAAACCCACTAGCATGTGTAGGAGTTGATTGAGCCATGTATGTGATTCTTACCTTGCTATGCCTGCTATGCTTAGAGTTGTGTCAGGTCTGGTTCATCTGGGAGATGGGCTAGAGTGAAATGCTTATGCCGGTAATGTGAGGGATGTGTTGAACATGTTTTGGTAAAGGTATCGATGAGAGGCCATGTAGGAGTACATGGTGGGTTGTTTCATTGAGGCCGTCCCTAAGAACTGAGATCTGTATGCGTGATTTAAGATTCAGCTACTACCACACATTGGGCCCTGAAATATGACCCCGCTCGACTTACTGACCCCTCTCGCCTCTGTCCAGGAGTTGCAACTAGTTTCTGGTGTTTGTAGGACATGTGTTGGCGGCCGTGCGTAGCGCTGACCCTAGGGGTGGGCTATGTTGCGGTAGATACACCGTGGCACGGTGTACCGAGTCACCCGTTTGGTGTCTCGGGAACCCTGTTCACATCGTTTGGGGCCGTTGAGGACACCCCGGCCGGATTTCCTTGCGGATGGAACCTGAATAGGCGATAAACCTGGACTAGAGACTTGTGAGGTTAGTCAGGTCGTGGTCTACACCCACGTCGGTTTTCGCTTGAAGTCTGCCGAGCACATGTCGTGTGCAGACGCTAAGTGGTGGAAACATGTGTGACGAAGTACACCCCTGCAGGGTATAAAACTATTCGAATAGCCGCGTCCGCGGTAAAGGACTACTTGGTTGCCTATACAGTTCATAGACAAGTTAATGGATACTACTAAAAGACTCAAGATAAGTGTGAGTACCGAGGATGGCCCTCTCGTAGGATGACGAGGGAGGATCCCGTGGAGTATTGTGTTGGTGAGTAGTGGACTCGTGTGCGAAAACTATTTTACCATGAAGTTCCGTAGGATAGCTTAGCCAAGAGTCAAAGCTGGCTTGCTGCATCAACCCCACCGCCTTCTTGAGAATAAGCATGTATAGTAGGTTCTGATGTAAGACTTGCTGAGTACCTTTGTACTCATGTTTGCTTATTTATTGTTTTCAGACAACAACACTGCCCCCTCCGATGGGTTTTATGTAGACCTTGACGTCGACGAGTGACTAGCCACCCAGGTGGTGATCCTGGCCATGGAGGGCCTATGTAGTTAGACAGGCTTCGAGAAGCCTTCTTTCTTTCTAGAGTCTGTACTCGGACTAGTTGCTTCCGCATGTGCTTGTATGTTTGTATGACTTGAGTGTCGGGTCGTGTGACCCCTATCTGTATGAACATGTTATGTATGGCTCTCTGGAGCCTTTAAATAAAGTACTTGAGTTGTAGAGTTTTGTTGTGATGCCATGTTGTATGTACTCATATCGTGCATCTCGTGTGTATGTTCGAAATGCTTGGTATGAGTGGGATCGGACAATCTAGTTGTTTGGCAGCCTTTCATATGGGGAAATGTAGTCTAGTGCTCCTCGAGCCATAGTAGTCCGCTACAGCCCGGTTCACCGGAGTCCTGCTAGCCCAGCACTACTGTTCAGGACACTTGACTGGCCGGCATGTGTTTCACTTCGTCCCTATGTCTGTCCCTTCGGGGAAATGTCACACGGTGATTTCCGGAGTCCTGCCTAGCCTGCTACAGCCCGGGGTTCCCGGAGTCCTGTTAGCCCAGTGCTACAGCCCGGAATCACTCGTTGATGACCGACATGTTCGATGTGATTCATGTATGCCTGTCTCCATAGGTCTGTGCCACTTTGGGTTCACGGCTAGCCATGTCGGCCCGGGTTCTCTGTCATATGGATGCTAGCGACACTATCATATACGTGAGCCAAAAGACGCAAACGGTCCCGGGCCATGGTAAGGCGACACCCGTGGGATACCGTGCGTGAGGCCACAAAGTGATATGAGGTGTTACCGGCTAGATCGATGTGACTTGGAATCGGGGTCCTGACAATCCATTACTTCGTCTGTGAAGCATAGGGGGTGTGCGGCGCCTCTGTACTGGGCTATATCACGACGCAGCTCAAATGAGTCTTGTCCGCTGTGTTCGGCCCGACCGGATTTACTTTTACTGTATCTGGCGTGACAGTTATCGTCTCGCGTAATGGCGCGCCCTCGTGATCCGTAGATCGATCTTGCATGTTTTGCTTTGTCCTCCAATACGTCTCGCAGGTCTAGCGTGTTTCCCCGTGCCTTGACATTTTTATTTGAGTGGCGTCGGGGTGCGGGCTGAGCTTTTGGCTGAAATGCCTCCCTGTCGCGGCCACGAGGTGGCCGATCAGCTGCGTCATACGCTGGAGATGTAGGTTTTAATGTTTCCTCCTCTAGTCGGGGTAGCAACCTGTGCTTTAGGTAACTCTTGGAGGGGCGTTCAAGTTCATATTCCTCGGCCACAAGGACTTTAGTCCATCTGTCAGCTAGCAAATCTTGATCAGCTTGAAGCTGTTGTTTCTTCTTCTTAAGGCTATTTGCCGTGGCTATAAGCCGGCGCTTGAAGCGCTCTTTCTCGACGGGATCCTCAGGCACGACAAATTCTTCATCGTCGAGGCTTGCCTCGTCTTCAGAGGGAGGCATGTAATTATCATCCTCCGCCTCTCCATCTGCCGCTCTCTCGGGAGGGCTGGCTTCTCCATCCTCCTGCTCTAAATCTTGCTGGAGGGGATTATCGTCATCTTCGGCACTGTCCGGAGTGCTATTATCTCCTATGTCGGTATCGCCGCTTTTGCCTTGGCGAGACTTAGAGCGGCGCCGCTGACGTTGGCGCTTGGGTTGCTTCTTGGAGGGGTCATCCTCCGTTGTCCCGTCGCCCTTGCCTTCTTTGGGTGTGTCCACCTTATATACATTATATGATGAGGTGGCTGTCCAGTGCCCTGTGGGCAGTGGTTCTTTTTCATCTCCTGCATCATCGTCCATACCGTCGATGTCTTCAGAGTCGAAGTCGAGCATGTCGGTCAAATTGTCGACAGTGGCTACTAAGTAGGTGGTGGGTGGGCGGCGAATTTCTTCGTCATCCGCATCCCAATCCTGCCGGACATAGTTCGGCCAGGACTCTCCTGACAAGGAGAGAGACCTTAATGAGTTCAGCATGTCGCCAAAGGGCGAGTGCTGAAAGATATCCGCGGAGGTCAACTCCATGATCGGCTCCCAGTGGGATTCGATAGGCACGGGCGCAGGCGGTTCGGAGTCCGTGGCCGGGGAAGAATCCGACAGTTTGGTGTCACGACTCTCGTGAAGGGTAAGGTCGATACTCGGCTCGATCGCCGCTGAGAATGCGGCCTCCGTGGCGGGGTCTATCCACCCATCCATGGATGGCGCAATTGGCTCCGAATTGAGGGTCGGAGTGGTTGCCGGTACGGTGTCCTGAACACTGTCCGATGGTAGAGCTAAATCATGCTCATCGTGACCGTGTGGTTCACTCGGCAGGGTCTCGATTCCGTCGAAGATCAAGTCTCCGCGGATGTCAGCTGTGTAGTTTAAGCTTCCAACCCTGACCTGGTGGCTAGGGGCGTAACTCTCGATCTGCTCCAGATGGCCAAGCGAGTTGGCCCGTAGTGCGAAGCCGCCGAATACAAAGATCTGTCCGGGGAGAAAAGTCTCACCCTGGACTGCATCGCTATCCATGATCGAAGGAGCCATCAAGCCTAACGATGACAACACAGAGGAACTCTCAATGAAAGCACCAATGTCGGTGTCAAAACCGGTGGATCTCGGGTAGGGGGTCCCGAACTGTGCGTCTAGGCGGATGGTAACAGGAGGCGGGTGACATGATGTTTACCCAGGTTCGGGCCCTCTTGATGGAGGTAATACCCTACGTAGTGCTTGATTGTTCTTGATAATATGAGTAGTACAAGAGTTGATCTACCACGAGATCAAAGAGGCTAAACCCTAGAAGCTAGCCTATGGTATGATTGTTGTTGTTGTTGGTCCTACGGACTAAACCCTCCGGTTTATATAGACATCGGAGGGGGCTAGGGTTACACAGAGTCGGTTACAAGGAAGGAGATCTATATATCCATATTGCCAAGCTTCCCTTCCACGCCAAGGAGAGTCCCATCCGGACACGGGACGAAGTCTTCTATCTTGTATCCTCATAGTCCAACAGTCCGGCCAAAGGATATAATTCGGCTGTCCGGATACCCCCTAATCCAGGACTCCCTCACTCACAAAAAGCATACTGCTTGCGGATGGCAATGATTCTTTGTCGCCTGCTAGCAGACGGCAAAGAAGTGGGTGGGGTCCAGTGGAGGCCCAAGCCCTAACGGCCCACCAGCCCCACCTCTTCCTCTTCTCCTTTTCTTCTTCTTCTTCTTCTTCTTCTTCTTCTTCTTATTTTCTCCTCCTCCTCCTCCTCCTCCTCTTCTTCTTCTTCTTCTTCTTCTTCTTCTTCTTCTTATTCTTCTTCTTCTTCTTCTTCTTCTTCTTCTTCTTCTTGTTCTTCTTCGAGGGGTCGAGGGTCGAGATTAGGCATGCGTTGGCGCCAATGAAACCGGGTCGAGGATCACTGGTCGCCAAAGGGGTCAAGGGTAGGGGCAGAGGGTCAAGCATCACCGGTCTCCAAGGGGTCGAGGGCGGAGGGGTCGAGAAACTTCCGGTCCAAGTGCTGACCGACTGGTGTCGTAGCTTAAGATGAGGACGGCCCCGAGCTGAAGGTCATGAGTGTGGGTGAACTGCTTCCATCCGTGCGTGAAGAACGGATGGAAGAAGTTCGCCCGCGCTGATGACCTTTAGCTCAGTGACGTCTGCATCTTAAGCTACGATAACAGCCGCCCAATGCTCACAATGAAGGGGTCGAGGGCCGAGGGGTCAAGGGTCGAGGATCTTCCGGTCCGAGTGCTGACTGACTAGTGTCCTAGCTAAAGATGAGGATGTCCCAGAGCTGAAGGTCATGAGCATGGGTTAACTGCTTCCATCTGTGCACGAAGAATGGATGGAAGCAGTTTGCCCGTGCTTATGACCTTCAGCTCGGGCACGTCCGCATCTTAAGCTATGACACCAGCCGCCCAATGCTCACAATGAAGGGGTCGAGAGTCGCCGAGGGGTCGAGGTGTCGAGGGCGAGGCATGGGTCGAGGTTAGGGGTGCGTCGGCACCGACGGAACCAGGTCGAGGTTAGGGGTGCGTCGGCGCCGACGGAACCAGGTCAAGGTTAGGGGTTGCGTCGGCGCTGACAGAACCGGGCCGAGGATCGCTGGTCCCCAAGGGGTTGACGGTCGGGGCAGAGGGGTTCCTAAGTTTTGATGTACTTGATGATGATACACTAGCTAGTACTATCATACACATATTGTTATTCATGTCGGTATTAAAAAAATTTATGTTGTACTAATTTGGTTTACTCTATGTCATGGAAGGTGTTGAAAGATAGTGGGCATGGGTAAGGAGCATTCCGAGGCTCCTTCTTCATTGGTGTGTGGTGGGAGGGGTACTTCCATTCCGCCCCAGACTCTCCGGGGTGTTGAAGATACCGGTGGGCGCTTCTTTGTCGATGTCATTGCCCACCGGGGGAGGAGGTCGGGGAGGACGTAGCCGTGGGAGAGGTAGGCAAGCTCCTATGCCTTCCTTGCCGCCATCCCTAGCTGATTCACCCGAGCACAAGGCTGCTAGGGTGAACGGGTCTGAGTCGGAGGCTACGCGGACTCCGGTCCATGAGCCTCGGGTCGAGGGCCTTCGGCCCACGAGAATTGGCCCTGTGAGACTCCGTCCCTGGAGACGTCTGGATGGGGTGCATGGATGGGTCTGCCTGAGGGGCCGAGTGCCCTTGCCGATGGTGGCGGGGGTCCGACTGATAGCGAGGGCAAGGTGGTTAGTGGCCGCCGTCTACCTGCGTGGTTGTGCACGACTCCAGTCCGTGTCGGTGACCCGCGAGCAGAGGTGGTTGATTTACCCTGATGGGGAGAGGTAAGTGCATATTTACTCTCTTTGTACCATTTGCCTTCATGTTTCTTCAAATATCTAATGTGTTGGCCTTGTCATACTGCAGGGGTTGGCACCAGCTGATATTGTGCGCAGGCCCAACTCCGTCCTTGGTGTGCTTTGCCGGCAAAACTTCCCAGGTTTTGTCATGTTGCCCGGTGAGGGTCAGGTTATGGAGCTAGGATTGAGTTGGGAGCACTACTTGGTTGCCCCAGCCCCACCAGAGGTGATGATCGACGGTGTCTTGTGCCACGCGAGTGTAGAGATGGTGATCAGAAGCTTTTGGGTAATTTCTCCTTTACACAATTAAAATTCTTCAAATAGCTAGTTATTGTACTAATCAATGTTGTCTCATTTGATTGCAGACCTTCTACATGTGTGAGGAGGGATATAGGAGGCCACGACAAAGGTTATCGACACCGAGTGTAGGCGCCTACTACAGAACTTACGGCACGAGGCTCGGGTGCAGGCTGTTCGAGACTACTACGCCTCGCGTTGTATTAAGAAGCCCAAGCCGGCATGCCGCGAGAAGTTTCTGCAGAAGGAGCAGTACATGACGGTAATTACCTATTCTTAAGGCCTTGTACTTAGTTTCCTTGATTTCATTCGTAGGTGTTGCGCTCAAGTTTCTCTTTACTAACTTAGGTGCCCCCGAGATGGTGTGTGGATCAGATGGACTGTTGGGAGGTGTTGGTCGTAGAGTGGTTCTCAAAGGAATGTCTTTCCCAGCACAACAATGCCAAGGACAAGCATGCCCAAATGGTAGGTGTGCCACAAAATCAAGGCAGCGCCAACTTATTTCAGTTTGGGCAGAACTGGGTATGTGGTTTCCTTCATAATTCATGCAATTCATTCTTCATGCTAGCTTGAGACCTTTAATTACTAATTTACTTTTTCCTCTCTTTCAGGAAAAACACAATAAAGTGGAGGTGCCAGAGGTGTTCGACCTCTATGCCATGGCCCATAGTGGGTCATACAAGAAGGTCAAGGCATTCGAGGCATCTGACCTCGATAATCCAAAGAACTTCACAACATCATCTCCCCCAAAAAACTCGTGAAGTATAGAGATAAGGGGAAGGCGAGGAAAGGGGAGGACTTTAACCCGAGCAGGCAGTTCGATCCGGAGCTGGTGATGATATCTGGTGGCAGGAGGTCCCATGGCTCGATAGCCATTGGAGATGGACTTATCGGTTGTCCTCGCACTCTCCCGGAGATAAAGGCGTGCCAGCCGAGCTCCTCTCCTGAAATGAGGCCTCGTCAACGTCCAGTCGAGCTCACCTTCTAGGTTAGTTATACGGACTCAGGTATCTTTCCACCATTACATTGTGTGTGCGGCCATCGATGATTACAATGCTAACGAGGAGTGGTGTTGCAGGCTGCTCTTCAAAGTGAGAGAGATAGAACCCAGGCTCTTTTGGCAGATAGGGGCCGGGAGGTGGAGGAGAAGCAGCGGGAGTTGGAGGAGAAGAGAACAAGGCTGATTGAGGAGGAGAGGGCACGAAATGACATGCAGAACCGGACCTTGTACGAGCTCCACGTGGTAAGTTTCTTCTGCATATTAGCCAAATTATTCATGTAATGTTCGTTCCATTACTAACGAGTATGGCTGACCCGTCAAAACCAAATGTGCAGTCTGTGTGCCAGAAGGCCAGTCAGACGCCTCTGTCGATGCCAGAGATTGCTCCGGGGTCCACGATGAGTTTAATTTGAATGCTTATTAGTTACTAGTATTAACATTTGAGTGTCATCATGCTAACGAGACATTGCAAATGATCTTTGGTGCAGCATGCCTCCAGACAAGCATCACACGATCCTTCTCCAGGTGGTGGTACCGGCACGAGCCGCGCCAGTGCTTTAGCTCCATGATGATGGTATGTTTTCTCTAGTGTTTTGCGTAAGAAATGCATAAAGACCTAGACTTAGGATGTGTTTGGTTGAGCTGCAGATTCTGAAAAAGCTGCTGTGGAAAAGCTGCTGTGAAAATGCTGCTCTACAAAAGCTGGAGGCTGTTTGGTTAAAACGACTATGAAATTGTAGATGTGGCTGTGAATTGTCTGTAATGCCCCTGAGACCTGAGTGAGTTTGTTTATATGCTGATTGACTGTAAAGCAGTGATATATATACATTTGTAGGTAATTGAACTATCATTTTTCAAAGGAGAAAAATTACAATTCAGGCCATTCATTGCTAACATATACGCAAACGACTATACTTTGATGTTGCATAAAATAGATAGTGATCCCATAATATTATTACAAAACACATGCACCATACAAAACACATATGGTTCACATGATGATGACCTCTGTCAACATAGCTAAACTTATGTTGCCATCGCTAGACAAGCATCGGCTATCCTACTACGAATATTGTTCATGCTATCTTCGTTCTCCTCCTCTTCAACCAGATCAGTTTGTGTTGGTGCCACCTCTCGCCGTAGCACTGGAGGTACATACTCATCATCGGCATCACATTTATCAAAAATTTTGTCACGCAACTTGCTATCATGAATGAAATTATGCAATGCCATGCAAGCAATGATGATATGCTTCTATGTATGAGGTGAGAAACTTGGGACTCCTTTCAATATGCGCCACTTCTGCTTGAGCACCCCAAAAGTACGTTCAACAACATTTCGAAGGGATGAATGTAGAAAGTTGAACACCTCATACTTCCCTTGAGGTGGACGGTCACGACGAAGACGGAATTCCGGTAGATGGTATGTACTCCCCTTGAAAGGAGCAAGGTATCCCATTCTATTTGGATATCCAGAGTCCACAAGATAATATTTCCCTGAAAATGTACAAGAAATTAGCGTCACACATAAGAATAGAATTACCGATGGGATTTTTTGTTAGTATGTTATACCTTTGGGAGGTACGGGAAATGAAGAGAAATGTGATAATGCATGATTCGGGATCCTTGTGTCATGTGCACAACCCGGCCAACCCGCAACCACAAAGGTAAACCTCATGTGAAAGTCACATATTGCAAGCACATTCTGAGATGTAAAACCATGCCGACATCTATGGTTAACCGCATCATCCGCTGGTACTGAAACTGGCACATGTGATCCATCTATTGCACCAATAGCACCTTTGAAATGAGGCCAGAAACGTTCATCTTTAATACTTTCATGCTCATAGCTAAAAGTAGGATCTGTCGGTTTGATGATATCTTTCGCTAACTTGCGCAAACATAACAGAACTTCCTTAAACTTTGTATGAACTGTCCAAAGTGACCGTACAAAGTGGTTCTCAACTTGAGCAAATGATTGAGGGCCTCCAACGATCCATAAGAACATGGCCAGTGACTCAATTGAGGAAACATTAGTGGTTGATGTCAAACCTTATGTAGAGACAAGCAAATCATGAAGTGCAATGAAAACATCAGTGCTCATCCGAAACATTTTATAAAAGTATTGGGGACGACCATAACACTCCATGACCCATTGAAGTCCTGTTTGCTGAGGCAATCTATATATTTTGTTCATGTACCGCTCAACATAGAGGTTACCTAGGTTTCCCATAATAGCAGCCTGCTTCCCAAGTTCAGCTAGAACTTTCAATCCCTCCTGGCCCTTTTTGGCCACTTCTTCCATCCTTGAATCCATCTACACAGGAACATAAAGATGTTAAAATACAATCATGGTTCCATCATGGTCAACAACTTAAGAAATAATTTTAACAATATGTATACTGCTGGAAACATAAACAAATATTGTTCACAACACAATCATGTCGCGACAAATGAAATAAATATGGTTCATAACATAAGCAAGCATGGTTCCAAAACATAAGCAAATATGGTTCACAACATAAGCAAATATGGTCTACAACAAAACACATTTGATCCACAAGACCACGACGTAACCAAATATAGTTCTAGAACATAAGCCTACACGTGCTTCAACATCTCCCTCTCATGCTCCCTCTTCAGATAATCAAGCCTCCCTACTTTTGTTTCAAGAGCATTGAAGATTTCCCTAAAGTCAGGCTTCACCATAAGAGTGAGCGTTGTGTGCATGAGAGCAGTTTCTTCTTTGACACCACATTCTTTCACCATCTTCATGACCTCCGAAATGGGAGGGACATGGTTGGTTGGCGCCGATGATGCCTCCACACTTGAGGTTATCTTGTCGACTCCACTTTCTATCTTCTGACATGTCTGCTTGTAAAACCGTAAGAAGGGACTCTTTTCATCCTTCTCCTCATTTACATTAGAGGGTTTCTTGCGCTTCTTGCTTGCACTTGGTTTCTTCATAGAGGACAATTTTATTTCAGCATTATCTTCTGGTTTCTCCAAAAGAACTGCATTGTCATCACTTGATTCATCGGAGAAAATATCTCCAGCACAAGAAGCACTAGCCCCAGTGACATGTACATTCTGAAATATGACATGCAAATCTTCAAGGTGCTTTGGTCCATGCCTTTTGAACTTCAAATGGTTGCATTTCTTTTTTGTCCTCTCCTGGCATCTCTGAAATAATAATAAGAATGCAGGTTAGGTACTGCAATCATATAAAGCATGTCAATTAAAAAAATTGCAAACTCTTACCACAACATGTTCGTCCCACCATTCTCTTGAGCAATCAACGGTCCCCTTTGCATCATTCCATCCAAGTCCAGTAGCTTCATTTTTCAGCTCCATGAACCAAACATACTCATTTTTATTGCATCCCATTTGTTCTTGAATTTATCCTTGGGATACTTCTTTCCTGTTCTTGCTTCCCATTTCTCCAAAACATTTTTCCAGCCCTTCTTGCTTAGATGACCTAATGGTCTATTTCCATTTGAAACCTCTTCTCTCAATATATCAATGAGTTTCTTCAAATGGGCATCATCCCACACAGCCTTTTCAGTCATACTTCAGTCAATAAAAAAATGACATAGCACTAGATCAATATATATGGTCCAGCAATCAATTGCATAGCAATCTGCAGCAAGCAATCATGCAATGTAGAGCAAAATGCAGCAAGTATTCATCACTGTACAGGAACACACGACAATGTGCAGCGATACTATCAAAATTTCATCGATTTCACATCAATATACAACAATATGACAAGCAATATGCATCATCCCATCAAAATTTCATCCACTTTACATCATAAATACACAACAATATGAACGAGCAAAAAAATCAGCCTCTTTCTACTTGTACAGGAGGTGGGAGGGGGTTGGGGAGTGGAAGGAAAGGGGCGCAGTACCTTGCAGAATGGAGGGAGTAGGTCGCGCTGGAGTTGCGGGAGACGCCGCCGGCGGCTGGGCGCGCGGCGGTGGAGGGCCGGCGGCAGAGGAGGGATGAGGTCGCGGCGGGGAGGGGCCGCGGGGAGGCGAAGGGAGGAGGTCCGGCGGGTAGTGGACGAGGGAGGAGGTCGCAGCGGGGAGGCGACGCGGGAGGCGGCGCCGGTGGCTGGGCGCGCGGCGGTGGAGGGCCGGCGGCGGTGCTGGCGGTGGCTAGGAACCCTAGCTGCCGCTCGGGTGGATGGGGAGAACGAGGGGTGGGGCGTGCTGCTGGATGTCTCGCTCGGGAGGAATAGGCCCAATCGTTTTTCACTTGCGAGTGGCAAACGTGGGTAAATACTACTAAACTTCCAGGGGACAACTAGAAGTGCACGATTGAAGTTGGGGGTTTCGCTGCTGCGAAAATACACTACGGGGAAGCACTAGCTTTTGCAACTTCTGCTTCTCTTTTCTCCCCCTTTGGTTAGCTTATAACTTCCAAAAGCCATAAGCTGGCTGCAAAAGCTCAACCAAACACAGCCTTAGCTTTATTTCCTCCAAAATGCTTACCACAATGACCTAGACTTAGCTTATCTTCCTCCAAAATGACATAATTAGCTTACTTAGCTCCAAAATGATCTATATTTAGCTTTGTTTCCTCCAAAATGACCTAAGTTAGCTCTAATATGCTTAGTTGCGTAGGTTTGCTCAATAATGACATACACTTCGCTTACTTATATAAAAAATGGCAAAATTAGCTTACTTAGGTTTGAAATGGCATAACAACCTTGGTAACCTCATATATGTCATACACTTAGCTTATTTTCCTCAAAAATGACAGCTTAATTAGCTCCAAAATGATCAATTTTACCTAATTTAGCTCCAAAATGAGCTAAGTTAGCTCTAAAATGCTAAATTGGCTCTAATATGCTTAGTTACCTAGGTTAGCTCAATAAAGACCTATACTTAGCTTACTTATGTCAAAAATGGCATAATATTCCTAGTTAACTCAAAAATGGCATAATTAGCTAGGTTAGCTCCAAAATGAACCATTTTACCTAGGTTAGCTCCAATATGATCCATTTTACCTAGGTTAGCTCCAAAATGACCAAGTTTACCTAGGTTAGCTCCAATATGATTCATTTTAGCTAGGTTAGCTCCAAAATGATCAATTTTACCTACGTTAGCTCAAAATGGCATAATTACTTATGTTAGCACAAAAATGACCTATACTTACCTTATTTTCCTCCAAATTGACATAATAATCTTAGTTAGCTCAAAATGGCATAATTACCTATGTAAGATCTAAAATGTCACAAATAAGGAATAAGAAGAAGAAAAACAAGGAAGAGGAGAAAAAGAAAGAATATATAGAAGACGAAAGAGAAGAAAAAGAAAGAATAAAAGAAGAACAATGAGAAGGAAAAGGGTAAAAACCTTCTTCTTCTAGTCTTCTTCTTCTTCTAGTCTTTTTCTTCTAGTCTTCTTCTTCTTCTAGTCTTCTTCTTCTTCTCCAAAATGACGTAAGTTAGCTCTAAGTTAGCTTAGTTACCTAGGTTAGTGATACGTCTCCAATATATCCATAATTTTTGATTGTTACATGCTGTTATATTATCATTATTGGATGTTTTACAATCATTTTATATCATTTTTTGGTACTAACCCATTGACATAGTGCCAAGTGCCAACTGCTGTTTTTTGCTTGTTTTTACATCATGGGAAATCAATATCAAATGCGGTACAAATGCAGTGAAACTTTTTGTGGAATTTTCATGGACCAGAAAACACCCAATGGGCCAGAGAAGCACCTGGGGGTGCCCCAAGGGGGGCAAAACACACCAGGGTGCGCCTGGGCCACCAGGCGCTCCCAGGTGGGTTGTGCCGACCTCGGTGGCCTCCCGCACTGGCTGTTTGCTCTATAAATACCCCAATATTCAAGAAACCCTAGGGGAGTCGATGAAAATCAATTCCAGCCGCCGCAAGTTCCGGAAACCACAGATCCAATCTAAACACCATCACGGAGGGGTTCATCATCCCCATTGGTGCCTATCCGATGATCTCATCTCCTTGCAATTTACATTATTTTCCATTTGCCTCTCACTTTCCTCTCCCCCACTTCACAAAAAAAATCGGTTTTATTCGCCCTCTTTTTCGTTCGCCATTTTCATGTCAGATCTATTTTTGAGTGCAATCTTGTTGCGTAATCATAATGACTCAAGAGAACACCATGTTGTGTGATTTCGCCAATACAAACAACAATGATTTTATTAGCACTCTGATTGCTCCTCCCGCCACTAGTGCAAAATCTTGTCATATTAATACCGCTTTTGCTGAATCTTGTTATGAAAGATCGATTTTCTGGTACTCCTAATGAGGAAGCCGCGTCCCATCTTAACACATTCGTAGAATTGTGCAATATGCAAAAGAAAAAAGATGTGAACAATGGTATTGTGAAGTTGAATTTATTCCCGTTTTCTTTGCAAGATCGTGCAAAAATTTGGTTTTCTTCTTTGCCTCGTAATAGTATCGATTCTTGGGATAAGTGCAAAATGCCTTTATTACTAATTATTTTCTTCCCGCAAAAATTATTTCCCTTAGAACCCAGACCATGAATTTCAAGCAACTTGAACATGAGCATGTTGCACAACCTTTTGAAAGGATGAAATTAATGCTAAGGAATTGCCCAACTCATGGGTTAAATCTTTGGATGATTATACAAAAAATTGATGCGGGGTTGAATTTTCTTTCTCGTAATCTTTTGGACTCCGCCGCGGGTGGTACTTTAATGGAAATTACTTTGGGTGAAGCCACCAAATTGCCTGATAATGTTATGGCAAATTATTCACAATGGCATACTGAAAGAGCTCCTACTGGTAAAAAACTTAATTTGGTTGAAGAGATTTCTTCTTTGACTGAAAAAGTTGATACTCTTATGAAATTGGTTGCTAATGAAAGTGCTCCTATTGATTTTAATGATGTGCCTTTGTCTACTTTTATTGAGCAAAATAGTGATGCCATAGATGTCAATTTTATCTCGTGAAACAATTTCAGTAACAATGCTTATAGAGGTAATTTTAATCCTAGGCCTTTTCCTAGTAATTCCTCTGGTAAACCTTCTTATAATAATAATAGGAACACCTATGATCTTGAGAATAATATTAAAGAACTTATCAATACTTAAAAGTTTTCAATGCTACAATAGAAGAAAAGCTGAATAAGATTGATGATATGTCTAGAAGTATTGATAGAATTTCTCATGACGTAGAAAATCTCAAGATGAAAATTTGTGTGCCCAAGGTTGAGGAATCTATTAAGGCTCTTTATGTTTCTATGGATGAAAGTAAGAACAGAACCGCTATGCTTAGAGCTAGAAGAGAATTTTTAGAAAAAGCATTTTCTAGTGATTGCTTTCATAAAAGTGATGAAGATCTTAAAATGATTTTTGTTTCCTCTATTGATTCCTTGTTTAGTAAGATTAATATGGATAATAAAGGGACTGAAAGAAGAGTCAACTTTAGCTAGAAGGCATCCCGATAATTCGGAGGGTGAAAATCTTGTTGAGAAAATTGATAAAAGTGGGTTTGAAGAGGTCAAAACTTTAACTAGTGATGTGCCCACTCTTTTGGATTATAAAGACTTTAATTATGATAGTTGCTCTTTGATTGATTTTATTTCTTTGTAGCAATCCATGATAAATTCACCCCATGCTTACGAACAAAATAAAGCTTTTACTAAACATATTGTTGATGCTATGATGAAAACTTTGGAAGAAAAAGATGGAATTAGAGATTTCAATTCCTAGAGAATTGCATGATGAATGGGAACCAACTATCAAAGTCAATATTAAAAATCATGAGTGTTTGATTTATGTGACGTGGGTGCTAGTGTTTCTACAATTCCGAAATCTTCATTTGATGTGCTTGGTCTTACCGATATTGAAGAGTGTTCTCTATATTTGCGCTTGGCAGATTCCACTATTAAAAAGCCTATGGGAAGAATTAATGATGTTCTTATTCTTGCAAATAGAAATTATGTGCCCATAGATTTTATTGTTCTTGATATTGATTGCAATCTGTCTTGTCCAATTATTCTTGGTAGACAGTTTTTATGCACTATTGGTGTCGTGATTGATATGAAAGAATGCAATAGTAAATTTCAATTTCCACTAAGGAAGGGTATGGAACACTTCCCTACAAGTAGAATTAAGCCACCACATGAATCAATCATGAGGGCATCATATGGATCTAGAAAGAAAGATGATAATACTTAGATCATTGCATTATGCCTAGCTAGGGGCATAAAACGATAGCGTTTGTTCTTTTTCTTTCTATTCTTGAGAGTTAGAACAATTATGCTACTGTTATGATTTTTTTTGTGTGTTTTTGTGTTTTAATTAGTGTTTGTGCCAAGAAAAGCCTTTGGGATCATGTTGGGTGATAGTTGATTTGATCTTGCTAAAAAAACAGAAACGTTTGCGCCAAGAAAAGTAATTTTTGTTTTTAATGGAAGCACGATAAAATACTGATTGCTTTTGCAGAAGATTAACATACAATTTTTTCACGTTGTCCTAATTGTTCGGAATTTTTGGCGGTACAGAATTATCCAAAATCTCGAGATTTCTACAGACTGTTCTGTTTTTTATAGATTCTATTTTCTTTGCGTTGTGTGCTTGTTTTGATGATTCTATGGTTTTCTTTGAAGAGTTTTTGCCATAGAAAAGTTGGAATATAGTAGATATAATGCAAAAGTAAAATATGAATGGGTTTGCAACAATACTTATAGTAGTGATTTGCTTTCTTGTACTAACGGATCTGACAAAGGTTTTGCTGAGTTTTGTGTGATTGAAGTTTTCAAGTTTTGGATGACTTTATGATGGACGAAGAAATAATGATTAGAAAAAGGCTAAGCTTGGGGATACCCATGGCACCCCAAGATAATATTCAAGAAGTATCAAGCAACTAAGATTGGGGATGCTCCCGAGTGGCATCCCCTCTTTCTTCTAATAACCATTGGTATTTTACTTGAAACTATGTTTTTATTCATCACATATTATGAGTTTTTCTTGGAGCGTCTTGTATGATATGAGTCTTTGCTTGTTTTGCTTTGTATTTTTAGTCATGAATCCTTGCTAGAAACACCTGTTTCAAAGAGCCAAAATTATGCCATGACTTGTTAGAATTGCTCTCTATGCTTCACTTAAATTTTTATGAGCTATGGAATTGATCTATTGCTTCACTTATATCTTTTTGAGCACGGTGTGCTTTAGTATTTTTGGAGAAATGCTCTCATGCTTCACTTAGATTTATTTGAGAGTTAGTAAATTTTTTAAGAAATTCTCTCATGCTTCACTAAAATTATTTTGATAGAATAAAATGTTTATGCTCATGTTCTTCACTTAGATTTGTTTGAGCTATCAAAAGCAACATATGAAACTAGTCCAAAAGTGATAGATATCCAAGGAGGATATAATAAAGACTTTCATGAAGACCATTGGACAAAATAAACTTGATTCACTTAGATTGCCCAACAGTAATTTGTTTACCCACCGTATGCTATTTTCTCGAGAGAAGCCACTAGTGAAATCTACGGCCCCCGGGTCTTATCTTTATTATATTTGCTTTCGCAATCTATTTTTGTTTTTATTTTACTTTCAGATCTATTAATCCAAAAACCTAAAAATACCTTGCTGCAATTTTTATTTATTTATTTCATCTCGCGTTCCCGGGAGATCTATTTATCCAATCTACTAAAATATTACCTATCTTTTTACCCGTGAGGGATTGACAACCCCTCTCTTACGTTAGGTTGCAATTATTTGTTCATTTTGTGCAGGGGCTGTTTACATGGTGTTGCGTGGTTCTCCTACTGGTTCGATAACCTTGGTCTCATCACTAAGGGAAATACCTACCATAGCTGTGATGTATCATCCCTTCCTCTTTGGGGAAATACCGACGTAGTTCAAGCCGCATTAGTTAGCTCAATATGACCTATAGTTAGCTGCTTTATATCAAAAATGGCATAATATAATTAGTTCACTCAAAAATGGCATAATTAGCTAGGTTAGCTCCATTTTACCTAAGTATGCTTACTTCTTCTTCTTCTTCTTTTTCGTTGTCTTCTTCTTCTAACTTTCTTGTTCCCATTTTGTAGATGTCATTCACTTCACGGAAGCTTGCATGGATGGAGTGCTTGTTTTCCCTTTCTGCTTTTCTTTTGTATCGATGAACAATGTGGAACTTGTTATATGGATGGATGGAACTATGTGTTGGATGAACAATGTGAAACTATTGTAATATGTATGGATGGAACTATGTGTTGGTTATGTATGTATGATGAAACTTGTGTGTTGGATATGTCATATGTTTTCTGTGAAATTGCCCTGTGAAATATATATATATATATATATCATATGTTTTGCTGTGAAATTGCTTGGATATAAGAAAAAACAGAAAAAAGAGGCAATGCAACCTCTTTGTCGTCTGCCACCGACGGAAAGGGATCTTTGCCGTCTACCACAGACGGCAAGTGGCCACATGGCAGCAACCTGTGCAACCTAGGATCTAGACCATTTTGTTTCTTTGCCGTCTGTGGCAAACCGCAAAGGGGAGGGCATATTTGCCGTCCGCTGGCGGACGGCAAAGGCTGTCGTTATCCACCTAATGTGGCTAACACATATTCTTTACTGTCCACATTCTTTGTCATCTGCCACTGATGGGAAAGGTTCTTTGTCGTCCGCTTTGGGAAAGAGGACTGCAAAGAACTTGTTTACCATCAGGTTCTTTGCCGGTCATCTTTGTCGTCGGTGGCAGATAGCAAAGAGCTTTGCCGTCCGCTTTGGGTGCCTTTCCCATCTGCCATGGCAGACGGCAAAGAAGTTGATTCCTATAGTGCTTGCAGGAATATAATGTCAGCTTATGCATGAATGCTATTGCAAATTATCTATATAGATTGACAAAGTGTTTTTTCCTCTCAGATATCATTAGCATCATCTCTATTGCAGGAAAATCACCTTTAAAGCCTATCCACTCTGAGCAGCGAATCATTGTTCTATCATGTTCTGATCATATCAAATATCTAACAAGCAGGAAAACTATATCTCGATTGGATTCATATTATGTTCTGAGAAAACCTTCATGTCTTATCCTTGTCACAAATTTCTTAATGCTTGTTTCACTTCTAACCCTTGTCGAACTTTTGTGACAGGAACTACCTCAGACACTGTCAAGTGCATTAAAAGACCTCAAGTGTATGATATATTGTCAATGACACTCATACAAAGAGAAATATTGTTTCCCAACTGAAGCATATCTTAAGGGGGAGAATATTTATCTTACTAACTATCTCTCATCTTACCATTAATTCTTCGCATTATATTCCACTCCTTATCTATCATTTCATGTGATCGGTTTTGTCAACAATCGTCCAAAAAGGGGGAGATTGTTTGTGCAATATCTACCTACCTTGTGTTTTGGAGATTGTTGATAGAAACAGCTATGGACTAATTTGTTTGCTAGTGCATATAGAGAGAGAGACAAGTCCATACACAACCAAAGAATATGTTGACTCCGATGTTGAGTTCAAGGAACTTCAACGAAGTACATCTGCATTGCAGAGAAGAATTAATGAGCTATACTTGTTGAAGTGACAGAGTCGAGAAGATTGATGAGAAGAAATCGACCCCTCGAAAGTTTGATTTGGCCTACTAGATTGATCTTTCTTGCAATGGGAGAAGTTCTTAGCTTTGGGTTCAGTCTTGCGGTGCTCGATCCCAGTGTCAGAAAGGGAAACGACATGTATTGTATTGTTGCCATCGAGGATAAAAAGATGGGTTTTATATCATATTTCTTGAGTTTATCCCTCTACATCATGTCACCTTACCTAATGCGTTACTCTATTCTTATGAACTTAATACTCTAGATGCATGCTGGATAGCGGTCGATGTGTGGAGTAATAGTAGTAGATGCAAGCAGGAGTCGGTCTACTTGTCATGGACGTGATGCCTATATACATGATCATGCCTAGATATTCTCATAATTATTCGCTTTTCTATCAATTGCTCGACAGTAATTTGTTCACCCACCGTAATACTTATGCTATCTTGAGAGAAGCCACTAGTCAACCCTATGGCCCCCGGGTCTATTTATCATCATATAAGTTTCCAATCTATTTTATTTTCAATCTTTATTTTCCAATCTATATCATAAAAATACCAAAAAATTTATCTTATTATTATTATCTCTATCAGATCTCACTCTCATAAGTGACCGTGAAGGGATTGACAACCCCTTTATCGCGTTGGTTGCGAGGTTCTTATTTGTTTGTGTAGGTACGAGGGACTTGCGTGTGGCCTCCTACTAGATTGATACCTTGGTTCTCAAAAACTGAGGGTAATACTTATGCTAGTTTGCTGCATTACCCTTTCCTCTTCAAGGGAAAACCAACGTAGTGCTCAAGAGGTAGCAAGAAGGATTTCTGGCGCCGTTGCCGGGGAGTCTACGCACAAGTCAAGACATACCAAGTACCCATCACAAACTCTTATCCCTCACATTACATTATTTGCCATTTGCCTCTCGTTTTCCTCTCCCCCACTTCACCCTTGCCGTTTTAGTCGCCCTCTTTTTCCGTTCGCTTTTTCTTTTGCTTGCTTCGTCATTATGGCTAGTCCTTTATTTTCCCCTTTGTCTCCCAAGTTTGAAGTTCTTCACTTCAAAAAAAGACAAGGAGAAAATTTAAAATATGCTTGGTTTAGGATGATGGAATCTTATCGTAATTGCACCCTAGAGGTGAATTTTAGAATTTTAGTTCGCAATTTTTATGTTGGGATGAATATGTCACATAGACAACTCTTGGATTGCGTTGCCAAAGGGAATTTTATCAAAATTGATACTAGTATTTCTCATGAAATCATAGAGGGAATAGTGGGAGCACAACCTCCACAAAAGGGGTCACATAATACCCAGGAAGATACACAAGTTTTTGAGAAGATTTGCAAAGTAACCAAAAATTTACAAAAATCTCTTGAACCTCTCAAGAGTGTCACTGGAAATCTACACCGCATGAATATGTTAATTACCCTTTGCAATAAGCGGTGGGTTTTTTAGATCTAAAAATTTCCGAATATGAAGGGAAGTGTAAGGAACCTCCTGGATTCGAGCATGACTCTGCTAAGAAAATTAAAACCAAAGATGACAATACCTAGATCTATCCTTGCTTTTGGGAGGCAACCCAATTTTATTTTTGTTCCTTGCTTTTTGGTTCTGTTTAGTAATAAATAATTCACCTAGCCTATGTTTATATGTGGTTTTATGATTTTAATTAGTGTTTGTGCCAAGTAGAACCTTTGGGAAGACTTGGGGAAAGTCTTTGCGATCTTGCTGTAAAAAACAGAAACTTTAGCGCTCACGAGATTTGCTGCCATTTTTTTTACTGGAGAGTGCTATTTAGTTAATTATTTTTGCAGATGATTAATAGATAAATTCCTCACGTCCAGAAATTTATTTAAAATTTTTGGGGTTCCAAAAGTATTTGAAACCTACAGATTACTACAGACTGTTATGTTTTTGACATATTTTGTTTTTCGTGTGTTGTTTGCTTATTTTGATGAACCTATGGCTAGTAATAGAGTTTATGAACCATAGAAAAGTTGGAATACAGTATGTTTAACACAAATATAAATAAAGAATGAGTTCATTACAGTACCTTGAAGTGGTGGTTTGTTTTATTTTACTAACAGAGCTCACGAGATTTTCTTTTAAGTTTTGTGTTGTGAAGTTTTCAAGTATTGCGTAAAGATTTGATGGATTATGGAACAAGGAGAGGCAAGAGCCTAAGCTTGGGGATGCCCAAGGCACCCCAAGGTAAAATCCAAGGACAACCAAAATCCTAAGCTTGGGCATGCCCTGGAAGGCATCCCCTCTTTCGTCTTCGTCCATCGGTAACTTTACTTGGAGCTATAGTTTTATTCACCACATGATATGTGTTTTGCTTGGAGAGTCTTGTATGATTTGAGTTTTTAATTTTTAGTTTACCACAATCATCCTCGCTGTACACACCCTTTGGTAGAGACACACATTAATTAGAATTTATTAGAATACTCTATGTGCTTCACTTATATCTTTTGAGCTGGATAATTTTGCTCTAGTGCTTCGCTTATATCTTTTAGAGCATGGTTTTGGTCTTATTTTATAGAAATTATTGATCTCTCATGCTTCACTTATATTATTTTGAGAGTCCCTTAGAACAGCATGGTAATTTTCTTTGGTTATGAATTTAGTCCTAATATGATAGGCATCCAAGATCAGTATAATAAAAACTTTCATAAAAAGTGCATTGAGTACTAGTAGAAGTTTGATACTTGATAATTGTTTTGAGATATAAAGGTGGTAATATTAGAGTATGCTAGTTGAGTAGTTGTGAATTTGAGAAATACTTGTGTTGAAGTTTGCAAGTCCCGTAGCATGCACGTATGGTGACCGTTGTATGACAAATTAGAAACATGAGGTTTATTTGATTGTCTTCCTTATGAGTGGCGGTCGGGGATGAGCGATGTTTTTTCCTACCAATCTATCCCCCCTAGGAGCATGCGCGTAATGCTTGGTTTTTGATGACTTGTAGATTTTTGCAATAATTATGTGAGTTCTTTATTACTAATGTTGAGTCCATGGATTATACGCACTCTCACCCTTCCATCATTGCTAGCCTCTTCGGTACCGTGAATTGCCCTTTCTCACCTTGAGAGTTGGTGCAAACTTCATCAGTGCGTCCAAACCCCATGATATGATATGCTCTATCACACATAAACCTCCTTATATCTTCCTCAAAACAGCCACCATACCTACCTATTATGGCATTTCCATAGCCATTCCGAGATATATTGCCATGCAACTTTCCACCGTTCCATTTATCATGACACACATCATCATTGTCATATTGCCTTGCATGATCATGTAGTTGACATCGTATTTGTGGCAAAGCCACCATTCATAATTTTTCATACATGTCACTCTTGATTCATTGCCCTTCCCGGTACACCGCCGGAGGCATTCATATAGAGTCATACTTTGTTCTAGTATCAAGTTGTAATCATTGAGTTGTAAATAAATAGAAGTGTGATGATCCTCATTAATAGAGCATTGTCCCAAATAAAAAAAGAAAAAGGCCAACTAAAAAGAGGGGCAATGCTACTATCCTTTTTTTCCACACTTGTGCTTCAAAGTAGCACCATGATCTTTATGATAGAGAGTCTCTTGTTTTGTCACTTTCATATACTAGTGGAAATTTTTCATTATAGAACTTGGCTTGTATATTCCAACAATGGGCTTCCTCAAATTCCCTAGGTCTTCATGAGTAAGCAAGTTGGATGCACACCCACTTAGTTTCTTTTGTTGAGCTTTCATACATTTATAGCCCTAGTGCATCCGTTGCATGGCAATGCCTACTCCTTGCATTGACATCAATTGATGGGCATCTCCCTAGCCCATTGATTAGCCACGTCGATGTGAGACTTTATCCTTTTTTTCTTCTCCACATAACCCCCATCATCATATTCTATTCCACCCATAGTGCTATATCCATGGCTCACGCTCATGTATTGTGTGAAACTTGAAAAAAATTGAGATTACTAAAGTGTGAATCAATTGCTTGGCTTGTCATCGGGGTTGTGCATGATGAGAGCATTCTTGTGTGATGAAAATGGAGCATGACCAAACTATATGATTTTGTAGGGATGAACATTCTTTTGCCATGTTATTTTGAGAAGACATAATTGCTTAGTTAGTATGCTTGAAGTATTATTATTTTTATGTCAATATTAAACTTTTGTCTTGAATCTTTCGGATCTGAATATTCATGCCACAATCAAGAGAATTACATTGAGAATTATGTTAGGCAATATTCCACATTAAAAATTCTGTTTTTATCATTTACCTACTCAAGGACTGAGGGAGTCCTGGATTAGGGGGTCCTCGGACAGCCGGACTATATCCCTTGGCCGGACTGTTGGACTATGAAGATACATGGTTGAAGACTTCGTCCCGTGTCCGGATGGGACTCTTCCTTGCATGGAAGGCAAGCTTGGCGATTCGGATATGTAGATCTCCTCCCTTGTAACCGACTCTGTGTAACCCTAGCCCCTCCGGTGTCTATATAAACCAGAGGGTTTTAGTCCGTAGGACAACAACAATCGTACCATAGGCTAGCTTCTAGGGTTTAGCCTCTCCGAGCTCGTGGTAGATCAACTCTTGTAATACTCATATCATCAAGATCAATCAAGCAGGAAGTAGGGTATTACCTCCATCAAGAGGGCCCGAACCTGGGTAAACATTGTGTCCCCCGCCTCTTGTTACCATCTGCCTTAGACGCACAGTTTGGGACCCCCTACCCGAGATCCACCGGTTTTGGCACCGACATTGGTGCTTTCATTGAGAGTTCCACTGTGTCGTCATCATAAGGCTTGATGGCTCCTTCGATCAATGGCAACGATGCAATCCAGGGTGAGGTTTTCCTTCCCAGACAGTTCTTCGTATTCGGCGGCTTCGTACTGCGGGCCAACCCACTCGGCCATCTAGAGCAGATCGAGAGCTACGCCCCTGGCCATCAGGTCAGGTTTGGAAGCTTGAACTATACCACCGACATCCGTGGAGATTTGATCTTCAACGGATTCGAACCCATGTCAGATACGCTGCACAGTCATGATGAGCATGATTTAGCTCTGCCATCGGACAGTGTTCGGGAGATCACACTTGTAACTGCCCCGGCCCACAATCCGGAACAAATTGCGCCATCCGAGGACGGGTGGATGGACCCCGCCACGGAGGCTGCATGCTCAGCGGCGATAGAGCCGAATACTGACTTCACCTCCTATGAGACCTGTGTTGCCGGACACTCGGATTCGTCCCCGGCCACAGACTCCAAACCGCTCGCGTCTGTGCCCATCCAATCTGATTGGGCACCGATCATGGAGTTCACCTCCACGAATATCTTTCAGCACTCGCCCCTAGGCGATGTGCTAAACTCATTATGGTCTCTCTCCTTGTCAGGAGACCCTTGGTCAAACTATGTCCGGCTCGAGTGGGAAGCCGATGGCGAAGAAATTCGTTCCCCACCCACCACCCACTTAGTAGACACTGTCAATGACCTAACCGACATGCTCGACTTCGACTCCAAAGACATCGGCGGTATGGACGACGATGCGGGAGACGAACAGGAACCACCGCCCACAGGGCGCTAGACTGCCACCTCATCGTATGATATATACATGGTGGACACCCCCAAAGAAAGCGATGGCAATAAGGTAACGGAGGATAATCCCCCCGAGAAGCAATCCAAGAACCGGCGTCATCGGCGCCGCTCTAAGCCCCATCATAGCAAAAACAGCGATACCGGCACAGGAGACAATAACGCTGCAAATAGTGATGAAGACGAAGACAATCCCCTCCGGGCGGGCTTTGAGCAGGAGGATGGGCAATCCAGCCCCAAGGAACATGCAGCAGATGGAGAATCAGAGGATGACAATTACATGCCTCTCTCTGCAGATGAGGTAAGTCTCGGCGACGAAGAATTTATCGTGCCTGAGGATCCCGTCGAACAGGAGCGCTTCAAGCGCCGGCTTATTGCCACAGCAAAAAGCCTGAAGAAAAAGCAACAACAGCTTCAAGCTAAGCCATATCTACTAGCAGATAGATGGACTGAGGTCCTGGCAGCCGAGGAACACGAACTCGAGCGCCCAATAAAAAGTTTCCCAAAGCGCAGGTTGCTACCACAACTTGAAGAGGAAGCATTAAAGCCTGCGCTTCCAGCGTATGATGCGGCAGACTGGCCACCTCGTGGCCGCGACAAAGTGGCATATAAGCCCGAAGTCTAGCCTGCACCCCGTCGCCAGTCAAACAAAAACAGCAAGGCCCGGTGTAACACGCAGGACCTGCGAGACGTATTGGAAAACAAAGCAGGACACAAAAGATCGATCTTCGGATCACGAGGGCGCGCCCCAACACATGACGACGACCGTCATGCCGGATATACCAAAAACAAATCCGGTCGGGCCGAACACAGCAGACAAGACTCGTACGAAATGCGTCGTGACACCTCCTATGCTTCAGTGATGAAGTAACGGGTCATGAATTCCCAGAAGGGTTTAAACTCGTGAACATTGAATCATACGATGGTACTACTGACCCCGCGGTATGGATCGAGGATTTCTTCCTCCACATTCACATGGCCCGCGGGGATGATCCACACGCCATCAAGTATATCCCGTTAAAACTCAAAGGATCGGCTCGGCACTGGCTGAATAGCTTGCCAGCAAACTCCATCAGAAGTTGGGAGAACCTGGCAGACGCATTCCTGGATAACTTCCAGGGCACATATATGCGACCACCGGATGCTGATGATTTGAGTCACATAACACAACAGCCCGGAGAGTCAGCCAGGAAATTCTAGACCCGGTTCCTAACCAAAAAGAACCAAATTGTGTACTGTCCGGATGCCGAAGCCCTAGCAGCCTTTAAACATAACATCCGTGACGAGTGGCTCGCCCGACATCTCGGCCAAGAGAAGCCAAGGTCGATGGCAGCCCTCACGACACTCATGACCCGCTTCTGCGCGGGCGAGGATAGCTGGTTGGCTCATAGCAACAACACAGCAAGCAACACTGGCAAATCAGAGGCCAGAGATAGCAACGGCAAACCCCGGCGCAACAAACACAAACACCGCAAACATGGTGAAAGCGCCGAAGACACGGCAGTCAATGCCGGATTTAATAGCTCTAAGTCCAGTCAGTGGACAGGGCCACTCAAAAATGGCAATTCGGGTCCGTCCAGTTTGGACCGCATACTCGACCATCCATGCCAAATTCATGGCAAACCAGGAACACCAGCCAATATACCAACAGAGAATGTTGGGTCTTCAAACAAGCTGGTAGGTTAGGCTCCAAAAACAAAGATAAGGGGTCTCAAAGCGATGACAGCGACGAGGAGCCCAGATCACCGAATAGAGGAGGACAACAAAAATCTCTCCAGCAAACCCAAATGGTGAATATGGTAAACGCCACCCACACTCCCAACCCGGACCAGATGCACACCCTTAGGGATGTCGACCTAATGAAACCAGTCAACCCGCAATACAAACTAGGGCCGATCACCTTCAACCAAATGGATCGTCCAGTCAACACCTATCACGGCAATCTAGCCACACTAGTCCTCGACCCAATAATTGACGGGTTCCACCTCACACGAGTCCTTATGGACGGAGGCAGCAGTCTAAATCTGCTTTACCAGGACACAGTGCACAAGATGGGCATCGATCATTCGATGATCAAACCCACTAAAGCCACCTTTAGAGGTATTATACCAAGCGTGGAGGCCAGCTGTATCGGCTCCATCGCCCTCGAGGTAGTCTTTGGATTACCAGAAAATTACCGTACTAAAGAGTTAATCTTCGACATCGTCCCCTTTCGCAGTGATTATCAGGCACTGCTCGGGCGAACTGCGTTCGCTTGATTCAATGCGGCGCCACATTACGCCTACCATAAACTCAAGATGCCTGGTCTGTGCGGCGTCATCACGGTTAATGGAGAGGCCGAACTCTCCCTCGGTACCATAGAGTACGCCGCCGCTTTAACAGCAGAAGCAATGGAGGGCACCTTCCAGTCAAATCTTGAGTTGACGGCTAAAACACCACACACGTTCAAAGTAGTCTGAACAACTTCGTGACAGGATAGCCCGAATCGTCCAGGGCTCAACTAAACATTCCGGTGAAGTCCAAAACATGCCACATATCGCGGCTCGACCACTCTCCGGCACACAAATATTTCTTACATTTCCTTTGCAGGCTCATCTCTGCGCAGACCGGGACCGGTGACATGGTAACAGCTCGAACGCACAAGGGAATCTTTAGATATTCCTCGCGACGTCCATCCGACTATACTCCGGATCTGCACACATCTTCTTCCTCCCCGGTCCCAGCAGGTTCCACAGTCATATTCCCCTTTTTATCACATTACTTGTACTCATACGCTTCGACGTATTATTCAAATACAACATGTAGACTTATATGACGATTATTTGCTGTTATTTCTTATTGAAACTCTTTTGTTAAGTGGCATCCGTACACCGCGATATGCCTTCGCCAGGGGCTTTGTTTTACCCATAATACAGCAATAAAGTCCGAACACCTTCACGGAAGTTCGGCACCCCGAACTTATAGCATTATATGCATCAGCTCCGAATCATGTCTTGGGTCAAATGTTGGGTTTGCCCGGCTCCCATGTTTTGCTGCCTTACGTTCCACTATATCGGCTAAGGAGGCACAGGGAGAACTACTGCGATTGTGTCCCTGTTCTTCCGGACGAGCACCTCAGTAGAGAAAGCCGAAAACTGACTGTCATGATACATCGAGAGATGGTCAGCTGTTTGAGAGGTTGTAAAATCTTTAAGGATTTCTCCCGCATAATGCCATAACCAATGCAGCGTGCGATGGATCGGTTCTTCTTCCGATCAGGTGCTTATAGGACCCCTCGTGCGGTCTTCCGAACACCAGGGGTTGCTCCTACCTTCCTAATGCTCCTATGGCTAAGTGAGAATGATAAAGCCATATAGTCCGATTGTCTGGTTCGCCGTGCTAAACACCTCCTTCAAAGGACCCAACACTAGGGTAAAGAGTGATCAGGTTTATCCCGAACACCCCCGTATTTCTTACGAGGGGGCAGAAGCCGACGACTGGCCAATTCTCAGGATTAATATATAAAACGGCCGCGCAGGAGGGTAAACTTTTATAACAGGCAATAAGTAATAGAAATGACATTGTTCACACATTACAAAGGACAACATGACTATATTCATGGAAATACAATGTCCTTGGTGCATTGCTCCGCCGCAAGGCAGGATCCTTTCAGGACTCTTTCATAATACAATTCAGGCTTGCGGTGCTCCTTTACCTCTGGCGGTCCCTCGGTCATCAGCTTTTCAGCATCCATCTTCCCCTAGTGCACCTTTGCACGGGCAAAGGCCATTCGTGCACCTTCTATGCAGACCGACCGCTTGATGACATCAAGTCGAGGGCAGGCACTAACAAGTCGCTTCACGAGCGTGAAGTAGCTACCTGGAATCGGCTCGGCGGGCCATAGCCGGATAATCAAATCCTTCATGGCTAGTTCGGCCACCTTATGTAGTTTGATCAGCTGTTTGAGTTGATCGGTAAAAGGCACCGGATAATTCAGCGCCAGATACTGCGACCAGAAGACCTTATCCACAGTATTCCCCTCTTCGGCTCGGTAGAATTGGGCGGCATCTGATATGCTGCGAAGAAGTTCCACAAATACCCCTGGAGAAATCCGAACTTAAAATTGTAAAGCGTAATTTTCTCCTGAAATACTTGCTTTACATGGAAAAAGACCTTCCCCGCCGTAATCTCCCTCGCCTCTTGGATCTCCTGCAGGGCGCCTTGGGTTTCCCCATGGGCATCGCGCATGGCCTGATGAGCCCGGGTGAGTTTGGATTCTTTCTCCGTTAAACTCTGCTCCAGGGTCTCGCATTTTTTCATGGCCTCTTGGAGCTCTCGCCTAGCTTCCACAACCTTGGCCTCGTCCTTCTCACGAAGAGCCTGCTCTGCGGCTGCCTTTTCCTCGGCCTCAGCAATAGCCTTCTTCAGAGCCTCAGCTTCGGTCATCACCCCTGGCGCAAATCATGACACATATTTTATCATACTGAAAATTCATTCGCACCGAACGCAACCAAGATTTTTGCATACCTTGTTGATCTTCCAACTGCCTTTTTAACTGGCCAAGCTCCGCTTCGGCCCACTCTAGACTTTGATTCAGTCTGGAAACCTCCGCGGTATGAACGGCAGTAGCCGCTACAGACGCCTGCTTACGAAAGAAGAGAGATAGATGTCATCAAATGAGTCTTCCTGCGAAAAATATATTTGATCCTGTGTCCGGTTCTTTCGTTCACCGGGCAGTGTATCAGGGGCAACTATCCATACTATGACACTCTTCGAAACCGTATAAACATACCTCAAATCCTCTTATAAGGCCGATGTAGGCTTCATTCAGTCCATTTTCAGCGGATTGAATCTTCTCGGTCACTGCACCCATAAGGGCACGGTGTTCATCGACGATGGAGGCGCTCTTCAGCGCCTCCAATAAAGCACCCGACGCCTCTGGTTGGGCAGAGGTCGCCGGTGGAACAGGGACGCCCTCTCCAGCCGAGGAAGGCCGCCTGCTTGATTCCAAAGCCATATTGGTCTCCAAAACTATGTCCGGCTGGGGACCGAATTCAAGATGGTCCCCGCCGTCGACTCCTGTGGGGATCTTCTCCCCCATGTCTCCGGCCCCTGAAGTTTGACCTCCAGGCGCCGCCTTCACAATTTTCTCCGCCCCTCCTTGGACAGAGTCCCTCTGGGACGAAGCCTCGTTGTTGATCACATGTTCGGGGGGAGGGGCCTTCGGAGGTGTCCCGCTGTCCATAGCATCCGAGCTCAGCAAATCCTCGGACGAGGATTGTTCGGAATGGGACCCTGTCGGACTACAAAAAATATGACTCAGGTTAAAATGCTATGCCATGATGGGTCCGGACACATGAATGTGTTCGGATTTTATATACTTACGAGTTCACTAGGGGCTGGGCCCTAGGATCCCACGTCGGGCTGCTATCGGCGACGGCTGTGGACTCTTCTGGAAGAAGAGTTTTTCCCCTTTTAGGCGACTCGGCCTCCAAGTGTACGGAGGCCGTCATCTTCTTTCTTCCCCCTACTGGGGATTCGTCTTCCTCCTCCTCGTCCTCTTCGGAGGCGGATCGGGCATGGTGATGAAGGCCGCCCCGGGTCTTTTTGGCCTCCTTTTCGGTCCTCTTCTCCGGCACCTTGTAAGGCGCCGGGTCCAACATCTTCATCAGAAGTGGGCAGGCCGGTTCTTCGGGTAGCAGGGCCAGACATTGGATCCAACCCCCCTGCTTCGTCTAGCCCTAGGAGAAGTTGTGTAAAAAACATTAAGCATTTCCCATGAGTTATGCGAATAAAACATATGGTAACTTACCGAGCTTGCAGGGCGGGACAGTTGGTACCCGCCGTCCTCGGCCGATTCCGGCCATGATTTGCCGGGCTTAAAAAGCACCTTCCAGATGTCTTCGTGCAAGGAGCCAAAGAGCTCTCGCAGGGTCTGGTGCTTGGCCGGATCGAATTCCCATAGATTGCAAGTCCGGTGTTGACAAGGTAGGATCCGGCGGACTAACATCACCTGGACTACATTGACAAGTTCGATATTCTTGTCTTCCATACCCTTGACGCGCGTCTGGAGCGCCAACAGTTCGTCGGACGAAGACCAGTCCAGGCCCTTCTTGAGCCAGGACGTGAGCCGCAGAGGGGCTCCGGATCGGAACTCGGGAGCAGCGGCCCACTTCGCGCCGCGCGGCTCGGTAATGTAAAACCACTCCTGTTGCCACTCCCTGACGGAGTCATTGAAGGTACATGTTGGCCATGTGGCGTTGGGCATCTTGCTCACCATAGCGCCCCCGCACTCAGCGTGCTCACCGCCCACTACCTTTGGCTTCACATTAAAGATCTCCAGCCATAAGCCGAAGTGTGGCGGGATGTGGAGAAAAGCCTCGCACACGACAATGAATGTTGAGATATTGAGGAAGGAATTGGGGGATAGATCATGAAAATCGATCACATAATAATATATGATGCCGCGAACAAATGGGTGGAGGGGAAACCCTAGCCCGCAGATAAAATGAGGGAGGAATACGACCCTTTCGTGGGGTTCTGGGGTAGGGAAGATCTGTCCCGCCGTCGGGAGATGGTGGCCGATTTCCTGGGCTAGATACCCGGCCTCCCAAAGTTTCTTGATGTCCTTCTTCCGGACGGTAGAGGCCATCCACTTGCCTCCCGCTCCAGACATATTTGGAGTTGTTCTTCGGAGAAAATGCGAACTTGGGCGCTGGAGCTCAAGTGCGCAAGAATGGATGGGCAGAGGAGAAGAAGGCGTGGGTAAAAAAGAGGAGTCCTTATCCCTTTATAAGGACGGTAGAACTGCGTGCCTCCCCACTTGCCTGGTAAAACTCACTTATTCCCCAAGCATCATGATTGATGGCGCGGTTGGGTTACCCACACCCGTATTGATGAGAATCCCGTGATAAGGGGACACGATCTCTACTTCAACAAGATGTGCCAAGAAAACTACCTTGCAATATGTGCAGTAGCTGGTTGAGAAAAACAGTTCAAATAATAACCAAAGCCATGGCGTGATGTCACGTTATGAAAAGTTGTCAGCAGATTAGATTTGTGGAAATATTATACTCTCTACGGTGGTATGTGGAATTTGTTTTGTAGAGCCGGACACTATGCTTGTGTTCAAAATCTTCTATGGAGTATTCGAAGTAGGAACCCGCCTTGCAATGCCGAAGACAATCTGCGCGTCGGACTCGTCGTCATTGAAGCTTGGTTCAGGGGCTACTGAGGGAGTCCTGGATTAGGGGGTCCTCGGACAGTCGGACTATATCCCTTGGCCGAACTTGTCATACTATGAAGATACAAGATTGAAGACTTCGTCCCGTGTCCGGATGGGACTCTTCTTTGCATGGAAGGCAAGCTTGGCGATTCGGATATGTAGATCTCCTCCCTTGTAACCGACTCTGTGTAACTATAGCCCCTCCGATGTCTACATAAACCGGAGGGTTTTAGTCTGTAGGACAACAACAATCATACCATAGGCTAGCTTCTAGGGTTTAGCCTCTCCGATCTCGTGGTAGATCAACTCTTGTAATACTCATACCATCAAGATCAATCAAGCAGGAAGTAGGGTATTACCTCCATCGAGAGGTCCCGAACCTGGGTGAACATTGTGTCCCCCGCCTCTAGTTACCATCCGCCTTAGACGCATAGTTCGGGACCCCCTACCCGAGATCCGCCGGTTTTGACACCAACAAGGACGAGCAAGAATTAAGCTTGGGGATGCTTGATACGTCTCCAACGTATCTATAATTTTTGATTGTTCCATGCTATTATATTATCTATTGTGGGTGTTAATGGGCTTTATTTTACACTTTTATACTCCCTACATTTTTATATACAAGGCCACAAACTCGTATTACAGGTACCAATGTAAAATTTAATGCATATTTTACAAGTCAAATTTTCTTCTTGTTTACTGGGATCATTAATACTCTGCATGCATGCAAAGAAACTGAGTGGAGGAAGTAGCTAACTTTCATTATGACTGCATGCATGCAAGTATTAAACAAGTTCTTAATACAAGAAAATATCATTGATTTTGCCTCGATTACTGTTGGTGGCCTTGTATAGATGCAAAATGTATATTCCATAGTGGCCTTATATATAAAAATGGAGGGAGTATTATTTTTGGGACTAGCCTATTAACCCAAGGCCGAGTGCAAATTGCTGTTTTTTTTGCCTATTTCATTATTTCGCAGAAAAGAAATATCAAACGGAATCCAAACGGAATGAAACCTTTGGGAACGTGATTTCTGGGACAAACGTGATCTAGAGGACTTGCAATGGACGTCAAGAAACGAACGAGGAGTCCACGAGGCAGGGGCGCGCCTACCCCCCTGGGCGCGCCCTCCCCACTCGTGGCCCCCTCGTTGCTCAACCGACCTACTTCTTCCTCCTATATATACTCATATACCCTGTAAACATCCAGGAGCACCACGAAACCCTATTTCCACCGCCGTAACCTTCTGTACCCAAGAGATCCCATCTTGGGGCCTTTTCCGGAGCTCCTCCGGAGGGGGCATCGATCACGGAGGGCCTCTACATCAACTCCATGGCCCCTTCGATGATGTGTGAGTAGTTTACTTCAGACCTTCGGGTCCATAGTTATTAGCTAGATGGCTTCTTCTCTCTCTTTGGATCTCAATACAAAGTTCTCCTTGATCTTCTTGGAGATATATTCGATATAACTCTTTTTGCGGTGTGTTTGTCGTGATCCTATGAATTGTGGGTTTATGATCAAGTCTATCTATGAACAATATTTGATTCTTCTCTGAAATCTTTTATGCATGATTGGTTATCTTTGCAAGTCTCTTCGAATTATCAGTTTGGTTTGGCCTACTAGATTGATCTTTCTTGCAATGGGAGAAGTGCTTAGCTTTGGGTTCAATCTTGCGGTGCTCGATCCCAGTGACAGAAAGGGAAATGACACGTATTGTATTGTTGCCATCGAGGAGAAAAAGATGGGGTTTATATCATATTGCTTCAGTTTATCCCTCTACATCATGTCATCTTACCTAATGCGTTACTCTGTTCTTACGAACTTAATACTCTAGATGCATGCTGGATAGCGGTCGATGTGTGGAGTAATAGTAGTAGATGCAGGCAGGAGTCGGTCTACTTGTCATGGACGTGATGCCTATATGCATGATCATGCCTAGATATTCTGATAATTATTCGCTTTTCTATCAATTGCTCGACAATAATTTGTTCACCCACCGTAATACTTATGCTATCTTGAGAGAAGCCACTAGTCAAACCTATGGCCCCCGGGTCTATTTTCCATCATATAAGTTTCCAATCTATTTTATTTTCCAATCTATATCATAAAAATACCAAAAATATTTATCTTATTATTATTATCTCTAGCAGATCTCACTCTCGTAAGTGACCGTGAAGGGATTGCCAACCCCTTTATCATGTTGGTTGCGAGGTTCTTATTTGTTTGTGTAGGTAAGAGGGACTTGCATGTGGCATCGTACTGGATTGATACCTTGGTTCTCAAAAACTGAGGGCAATACTTATGCTACTTTGCTGCATCACCCTTTCCTCTTCAAGCGAAAACCAATGCAGTGCTCAACAGGTAGCAGCATTCATTTAGTTGTTCTTCTTTCTTTCTTTTGAGTCATAGGACCTCCGTACTATTAAGAGGGGCATTGGTTCTCGTTGTTTAGATTAGCTGTGATGCTTAACCAAAACCTATGAAAGATGCGAGAGAAATCTCCTTGTGCCCCGAGTAAATATTCGTCAGC
Source organism: Triticum urartu (assembly GCF_003073215.2). NCBI lineage: Eukaryota > Viridiplantae > Streptophyta > Magnoliopsida > Poales > Poaceae > Triticum > Triticum urartu. The sequence continues at coordinate 388,643,422 of NC_053025.1, forward strand.
AAGAGACTGTGTTCTTCTTCGCTGCGAAAGTTTTGTCTCGGACCGAGGAGCTAGCATTTCTTTCTCCACAAGAAATGTTACCGTTGTGCTCAAATCCGACTGTTCGAATCATGTCATTCGGCCATTGGCTGAGCCCGATGTCTAATTTGGTATTTTCCCATCTGGGAAGGCTAAGGCTATAAATAGCCACCTTGCTCAACTATGACGGTTGGCTGCTTTGCTTCAGATTTCTGAGAAGATTGATTTGAGCAACCCCTCTCCGAGTGATTGAGTTTAAGATCCACCGAGAGAAAACAAGGAGCCCAAACTTAGATAGTGGTTTGGCATCACAGTATTTCTGAGTGAGAGTTCTTGTACATATTACTCTTGAGAGCTGCGCACTCTCTAGACGGATAGGTTTGGCTTCGAGTGTTGAAGAGTTGTTGTCTTCACCGAGCCTGATCTTTAGCAACCAAGGGTGATTGTGGTTCACGGTCGATCGAAGTTTTGGAAATCACCGACAAGGATCTACCATGAGTGAAATCAACCTGAGTCTGATCAACTCTGTGTTGAAGGAGAATAGGGTGAAGAGAGTTTATCTTCCGTGTCAAGTCAAGGCCTCTCCAACTAGATGTAGCCCTTTGGCAGAAGGGTGAAGTGGTCTACCCAATCTCTTGTCGCCATCGAGCACTACTGGTCAAATCTATTCTACTGCATTTCATTCAGTAGTTTTCATTCATGCTCTGTGTCAATAGATTACCTGATCGCTTATCTTGTTGATTTATCCTCATCATGTGTATCAGTGTTTACTCCTATCATTGTCCTCGTCTATACTCCTTCGTTGCTAGTATGTACCTTTGTCTACTTGTGTAATCTTTCCGTTGCATTTCACTCTGCTTCAGCTATGCTATGTCTCATTGTGTTACATCTGTTTGCTTGCTGCATAACCCTCATTGTAGTTAAACCAATTATCTATCAAGCTCGTTCTGTTGTAAATGCTTTCCTCGATGAATATGCCTCTGGCGAACAAAACAGATTCAGTGCATTTCTCTCAATACTCTATTCCGATGTTGTGTTTGGGTTAAGTTTCAAAGCTTTCGAAAGAAATTTTGAATGTCCCATTCACCCCCCTCTGGTCGATGTACTCTCGGTCCTAACACTGTTGATGATTATTCTCGTTACACCTGGGTGCATATCATTATCTACAAAATTGAAGTGCAGGAAGTATTCAAACGATTTTCCTCAAGGGCCTCGATGAATTTTGGTGTGAAGATCAAGCATATCAGGAGTGACAACGGGACCAAGTTCAAGAACACTGGTCTTGATGACTATCTTGATGAACTTGGTATTACTCATGAGTTATCTACCCCATATACTGCTCAGCAGAATGGCGTCGTGGAGCACAAGAACATGACTCTTGTTGAGATGGCTCGCACTATGCTTGATGAATACAAGACACATTGTCGCTTCTATCCTGAGGCTATTGATACTGCGTGACACATCATCAACAGGGTATATGTTCACAAATTCTTCAAGAAAACCTCATATGAGCTCCTCACTGACAAGAAACCGAAATGTGATTTATTTCAAAGTCTTCGGTGCTAATTGTTAGATTAGAGATCCTCATCAGAATTCTAAATTTGCACCAAAAGCACATGAAGGTTTTATGCTTGATTACGGAAAGGACCGGCACACACACAGAGTCTTCAACACCTATCACAACAAGGTTGTTGAAACTGTAGATGTGCAGTTCGATGAGACTAACGGCTTGCAAAGAGAGCACCTACCTCCTGTGCTAGATGAAATGCCTCCTGAGAAATTCATTAGGTTCAAGGATACTGAGGATGTCATAGCCACTGAAGAACCCGCTGAAGCTGTTATTCCGGATCATGAAGAAAATCATGCTGGTGCACCTGAGGAAATTAGCTCTCAAGGAAATGCTCAGCCCAACCAAGTCGTCAACCTGCTCATCCTCGCGTGGCAAATGAAGTGCATGTTGACAAAATCCTCGATGACATCAATGCACCAGGTCCTCTCACACGCTCAAAAGCTTCACATTTGTCTAACTTTTGTGGGACTTTGCTTTTGTCTCTATCACAGAGCCCACCAAAGTTGATGAAGCATTTTTGGTGCCTAAGTGGATTCAAGCAATGCAAGAGGAATTACATCAATTCAAGATCAACAATGTGTGGGAACTTGTCAAGCGACCAGATCCTCGCAAGAAAAACATCATAGGTACCAAGTGGATCTATCGCAACAAGCAAGATGAAAATGGCCTAGTGGTGAGGAATAAGGCTCGTCTTGTAGCTCAGGGCCACACAGGTTGAAGGAATTGATTTCGATGAAACTTTTGCAGCTGTTGCTAGACTTGAAGATATTCGCATATTGCTTGCTTATGCTAACCATCATAATATCATCTTATATCGAATGGATGTGAAAAGTGCATTCCTCAATGGTAAGCTTGAGGAAGAAGTATATGTTGCTTGATACGTCTCCAACGTATCTACTTTTTCAAACACTTTTGCCCTTTGTTTTGGACTCTAACTTGCACGATTTGAATGGATCTAACCCGTACTGACGTTGTTTTCAGCAGAATTACCATGGTGTTATTTATGTGCAGGAGCAAACATTCTCGGAATGACCTGAAACTTCACGGAGACATTTTTCAGAAAATAAGAAAAATACCTGCCAAAGATGAAGGCCAGGGGGGCCACCACCTTGCCACAAGGATGGGGGGCGCGCCCCCCTACCTCGTGGGGCCCCTATTACCTCTCCGACTCCAACTCCACCTCCATATATTGAGTTTCGGGGAGAAAAAAATCAGAGAGAAGAAATCATCGTGTTTTACGATACGGAGCCGCTGCCAAGCCCTAAAATCTCTCGGGAGGGCTGATCTGGAGTCCGTTCGGGGCTCGGGAGAGGGGAATCCGTCGCCATTGTCATCATCAACCATCCTCCATCACCAATTTCATGATGCTCACCGACGTGCGTGAGTAATTCCATCATAGGCTTGCTGGACGGTGATGGGTTGGATGGGATCTATCATGTAATCGAGTTAGTTTTGTTAGGGTTTGATCCCTAGTATCCACTATGTTCTGAGATTGATGTTGCTATGACTTTGCTATGCTTAATGCTTGTCACTAGGGCCCGAGTGCCATGATTTCAGATCTGAACCTATTATGTTTTCATCAATATATGAGTGTTCTTGATCCTATCTTGCAAGTCTATAGTCACCTATTATGTGTTATGATCCGTTAACCCCGAAGTGACAATAATCGGGATACTTACCGGTGATGACCGTAATTTGAGGAGTTCATGTATTCACTATGTGTTAATGCTTTGTTCCGGTTCTCTATTAAAAGGAGGCCTTAATATCCCTTAGTTTCCGTAAGGACCCCACTGCCACTGGAGGGTACGACAAAAGATGTCATGCAAGTTCTTTTCCATAAGCACGTATGACTATGTTCAGAATACATGCCTACATTATATCAATGAACTAGAGCTAGTTCTGTGTCACCCTAGGTTATGATTGTTACATGATGAACCACATCCGGCATAATTCTCTATCACCGATCCATTGCCTACGAGCTTTCCATATATTGTTCTTCGCTTATTTACTTTTCCGTTGCTATTGCTATCATCACAACAAAATACCAAAAATATTACTTTTACTACTGTTACCTTTTGTTACCGTTATCACCACTATCATATTACTTTGCTAATAAACACTTTGCTGCAGGTATTAAGTTTCCAGGTGTGGTTGAATTGACAACTCAGCTGCTAATACTTGAGAATATTCTTTGGCTCCCCTTGTGTCAAATCAATAAATTTGGGTTGAATACTCTATCCTCGAAAACTGTTGCGATCCCCTATACTTGTGGGTTATCAAGACTATTTTCTAGCGCCGTTGCCGGGGAGCATAGCTCTATTCTTTGAGTCACTTGGGATATATATATATATGCTTATCAATATGAAGAACTTGAGAGATCCAAAAACCAAGATCTATCCCTCAACTAGGAGGGGAGGTAAGGAACAGCCATCTAGCTCTGCACTTGATTCACCTTCTGTTTTGAGTAAGCTTGCGACACCTACACCTGCTTCTGCTATTTGTTCTGATATGTCGCATGTTATTGATGATGCCACTTCTCCTATGCATGATACTTATGATGAAACTACCTCTATGCCTGATACTACTATGCCACTTAGTGCTTTTCTTGATGAACAACTTGCTAGGGCTAGAGAAATTGAAAATATTGAATCTGATGATACTGATGAAAGTGATGATGAAGAACCACTTGCTATTCCTAAGGGTTATGTTTTTGATCAAGATGCTTCTTTAGCTATTTTAGCTTGCAGAAATAGAACTGAACTTAAAAAATTATTAGCTAAATAGAGTAAGCAATCTCTAAATGCTAGAATGAAACCTGACCCTACTTTTGCTACTTCACCTATCTTTGTTACTGATAAGGATTATGAATTCTCTGTTGATCCTGATATAATTACTATGGTTGAATCTGATCATTTTCATGGTTATGAATTTGAAACTGTTGTGGCACATCTTACTAAACTGAATGATATAGCTACCCTGTTTACTAAAGATGAGAGAACTCGTTACTTTTATATCCTTAAAATATTTCCGTTCTCATTAAAGGGTGATGCTAAGATATGGTTTAATTCTCTTGATCCTGGTTGTGTGCGTAGTCCCCAGGATATGATTTATTACTTCTCTACTAAATATTTCCCTGCTCATAAGAAATAAGTTGCTTTAAGGGATATATATAATTTTTTGCTAATTGAAGAAGAGAGTCTCCCACAAGCTTGGGGGAGGCTTCTCCAATTACTTAATGCTTTGCCTGATCATCCTCTTAAGAAAAATGAAATACTTGATATCTTTTATAATGGACTAATCGATGCCTCCAGAGATTACCTGGATAGTTGTGTTGGTTCTATTTTCAGGGAAAGAACAACGGATGAAGCTGAAATTCTATTGAAATTCTATTGAATAATATAGAAATTGAACCTGCTGTTGATCTTGATAACCCACAATCAAAGAGTCAACGTTATGATAAGAAAGACTTTGTTGCTAGGAAACATGGTAAAGAAAGAGAGTCTTGGGTTCATAAACCCATGCCCTTTCCTCCAAAACCATCCAAGAAAAAGGATGATGAGGATTTTTAGCGCTTTGCTGAAATGATTAGACCTATCTTTTTGCGTATGCGATTAACTGATATGCTCAAAACCAATCGTTATGCTAAGTACATGAAAGATATTATTACAAATAAAAGAAAGATACCAGAAGCTAAAATTTCCACCATGCTTGCTAATTATAATTTTAAGGGTGGAATACCAAAGAAACTTGGATATCCAGGAGTACCCACTATATCATGCTCCATTAAAAAGAAATTATGTTAAAACTGCTTTATGTGATCTTGGAGCCGGTGCTACTGTTATGCCTCTCTCTTTATATCGTAGACTTGATTTGAATAAGTTGACACCTACTGAAATATCTTTGCAAATGGCTGATAAATCAACTGCTATACCTGTCGGTATTTGTGAGGATGTGCCTGTTGTAGTTGCAAATGTTACTATTTTAACGGACTTTGTTATTCTTGATATTCCCGAGGACGATAGTATGTCTATTATTCTTGGAAGACCCTTTTTCAATACTGTAGGGGCTGTTATTGATTGCACTAAAGGCAATGTCACTTTTCATGTTAATGGTAATGAGCACACGGTACACTTTGTGAACGAACAACCTCAAGTTCATAGTATCAACTCTATTGGAAAAATTCCATCGATTATATTTGGAGGTTTCGAATTTCCTCTTCCTACTGTCAAGAAGAAATATGATATTCTTATTATTGGGGATGTGCATATCCCCGTTGAGGTAACATAGTGTTATTCGAAATTTCTTCGGTTCCATGTTATTCGGAATGAGTTCGTTAACAAGACTTGATCAACCTTGTTAGTGGATTCCTTTTGATGATCATGAGATGGATGAAACTAGAAGGCACAACCTTCTGTACCCCACTTTTACTTTTTGTTATTTATATTAAATAAAATAAAAATAAATATTTTTCTGTCTATTATGTGATTATCCGTGCAATATAAAAATACCTCGAAAATAAAATTTCTCCAAATGCCCTGAAAATTAAATATGATTTTTTCTAGAATATTTGAGGATTTATGGAACCGAGAACACACCAGGGGGCCAACCACCTGCCCATGAGGGTGGAGGGCGCGCCCACCCCTCTAGGGCGCACCCCTGCCTCGTGGGCCCACGGTGGACCTCCTCCACTCATCCTTTCACACACACACACTCCTTCTTCCTCCCCCAAACACGAATAACCAGCTCAAACCCGAGTCCAAGCTCGTTTTACTGCCATTTTCGATCTCCTTGCTCAAAGCACCTCTCACAAAACTGCTTGGGGAGATTGTTCCTTGGTATGTGACTCCTCCATTGGTCCAATTAGTTTTTGTTCTAGTGCTTTATTCATTGCAATTTTTTGCTGCTTAGGTGACCCTGTTCTTGAGCATGAATGTCAAATTTATATGGTTCAAAGTAGTTTTGATGCATGATATAGGCCCTAGGCACTTGTAGGAGTAGTTGCTATCAATATTATTGAGTTTGGTTACTTTTATTTTGAAGTTACTAAAAATTTCAGAATTTTTAAGACAAAGAAAAATGCTTAGGAAAATGTTCCAAGGTGGTTCTTCAAGGAAGCAAGGACCCATGCTTGCAATGCGTGATGTTAATGAAGAGCCACCAAGAGATGCTCCAGTTCTTCCTTGTGAATGGCCTTCTGAGAACTTTATGGATCGAGCGGGAATTAAGGAAGAATTCAACGCATATTTGCGTAACGCTGATCTTGTGAGCTTCGAGGAAGAGAAGTGCAGCCAGTATCACAACCTCACCAGTACCTTTGTGAGGAGGTTTGAATTTTCAACTTCACATAATTCTCCAACTGTCCTGTTTGATCTTTATGATAAATCTTACACCATGGACTTAGAGGATTTTACCACTGCATGCAAACTTCCACAATGCGGTAGTATAAGGGATCCTTGCAAATCTGAATTTAGAGATTTTCTTGCTGATATAACTGTGGGAGAATCTAGAGATATTACACAAGCTACCATAGGGAGCATTCACTTTCCTGCTATACATTATTTTGCTCTCTTCATAGGTAGATGCATAAATGGTAAAGATGAGGCATGTCACATGTGTGTCCCCGATCTCAGTATTCTCAGGAGTGCTGTGTTAGGAGACCAATCATATAATTTGGGAGCCATTGTTGCACGTAGGTTGAACCTTAATAGATATAATGGAGATTTCATTGGTGGAATTTATGCAACCCGTGTAGCTAATTTTCTTGGTATAGATGTACGTGAAGATGTTATTGAATTACCTCCTGCCTATCTAGATTTTAATGATATGGTTCACCACCAGTTTGTCGAGAGGAACGAATCACCTCTCCAGTATCGACTAATCTTTGACAGACGCCGTGCTGTCCGTATTACTCTCCCTGCTCCTGCTTTCTTTGATTATCAGGCAAGAGGAGGATATACTATTACCAGAGAGGAGGCAGATGAGTATGAGAGGAGAGAGGAGGCTGCTCGTCGCCACATTGCAGCTCAGCAGGCAATAGCTGCTGCATCACAGTACGACCCCAACTATTATTATTGGTGTTAGTATAAGAAAACTTTTAAGAAACGGCAGCTTAGGTCTCTCTAAACCATAGTTCATACGGTGTCGTCTCAACGGTATTGTGTGGTGCCCTATTTAAAGTGAGTGCGGTTGTCTCTAATGCCTAACCCATAAACGATAGTGGTAATTCGATAAGAGACATCATGGTATGCACCATATCCAATAGGGTGCGGTTGTGATGTTCGGACACACCATCACACTATGGTGGTCCAGGCGGTATTAGTTGTGAAACAATTTCCACAATGCCTTAATTGTGTGCCAAACTCGTAACTCAGATATTCATCTCTATGATCATATCATAGACATTTTATCATCTTGTCATGAAGATCTTCAACTTCACTCTGAAATTACTTAAACCTTTCAATAATTCAGACTTGTGTTTCATCAAGTAAATATACTCAGCATCTACTTAAATCATCTGTGAAGTAAAAACATAACGATATCCACTGCGTGCCTCAGCACTCATTGGACTGCACACATCAAAATGTATTACTTCCAACAAGTTGCTTTCTTGTTCCATCTTACTGAAAACGAGGCCTTTCAGTCATCTTGCCCATGTGGTATGATTTGCATGTCTCAAGTGATTCAAAATCAAGTGAGTCCAAACGATCCATCTGCATGGAGTTTCTTCATGCATATCTACCAATAGACATGGTTTACATGTCTCAATCTTTTCAAAAATGAGTGAGTCCAAAGATCCATCAACATAGAGCTTCTTCATGCGTTTTATACCAACATGACTCAAATGGCAGTGCCACAAGTACGTGGTACTATCATTACTATCTTATATCTTTTGGCATGAACATGTGTATCACTACGATCGAGATTCAATAAACCATTCATTTTAGGTGCAAGACCATTGAAGGTATTATTCAAATAAACAGAGTAACCATTATTCTCCTTAAATGAATAACCGTGTGGCGATAAACATAATCCAATCATGTCTATGCTCAACGCAAACACCAAATAACAATTATTTCGGTTTAACACCAATCCCGATGGTAGAGGGAGCGTGCGGTGTTTGATCACATCAACCTTGGAAACACTTCCAACACATATCGTCATCTCACCTTTAGCTAGTCTCCATAGCCTTTTATTTCGAGTTACTAACGCTTAGCAACCGAACCGGTATTTATTACCCTGGTGCTACTAGGAGTACTAGTAAAGTACACAATAGTATGACGTATATCCAAAATACTTCTCTCGACCTTGCCAGCCTTCTCATCTACCAAGTATCTAGGGTAGTTCTGCTTCAGTGACTGTTCCCCTCATTATAGAAGCACTTAGTCTCGGGTTTGGTTCAACCTTGGGTTTCTTCACTAGAGCAGCAAATAATTTGCCGTCTCACGAAGTATCCCTTCTTTCCCTTGCCCTTCTTGAAACTAGTGGTTTAAGCATCAACAATTGATGCTCCTACATGATTTCTACTTTCGCGATGTCAAACATCGCGAGTTGCTCAAGGATCATCATGTCTATCCCTGATATGTTATAGTTCATCACGAAGCTCCAATAGCTTGGTGGCAGTGACTATGGAGAACCATCACTATCTCATCTGGAAGAAGTACTCAGACAATCTGAGCACATGCTCAACGATTGAGTTTTTCTCCCTTAGTTTGCAAGCTTAAGAAACTTGTCAGAGGTCTTATACCTCTTGACGTGGGCACTAGTCTAGAATTCCAATTTCAGTCTTTGGAACATCTCATATATTCTGCGACGTTTCAAAAACGTCTTTGGTGCCACAATTCTAAATCGTTAGTATTACGTACTGAACTATCACGTAGTCATCAAAACGTGTATGTCAGATGTTTCCCAACATCTACAGACGATGCTCGAGGTTCAACACATTGAGCGGTGCATTAAGGACATAACCCTTCTGTGCAGCAATGAGGACAATCCTCAGTTCACGGACCCAGTCCGCATAATTGCTACTGTCAACTCTCAACTAAATTTTCTCTAGGAACATATCTAAAACAGTAGAACCAAAGCATGAGCTATGACTTAATTTGCAAAGACCTTTTGACTATGTTCATGATAATTAAATTCATCTACTCAAATTATTCAATGAACTCCCACTTAGATAGACATCCCTCTAGTCATCTAAGTGATACATGATCCGAGTCAACTAGGCCGTGTCCGATCATCACGTGAGACGGACTAGTCATCATCGGTGAACATCTTCATGTTGATCGTATCCACTATACGACTCATGTTCGACCTTTCGGTCTTTCGTGTTCCGAGGCCATGTCTGTACATGCTAGGCTCGTCAAGTTAACCTAAGTGTATTGCGTGTGTAAATCTGGCTTACACCCGTTGTATGCGAACGCTAGAACCTATCACACCCGATCATCACGTGGTGCTTCGGAACAACGGACCTTAGCAACGGTGCACAGTTAGGGGGAACACTTTCTTGAAATTATTGCGAGGGATCATCTTATTTATGCTACCGTCGTTCTAAGCAAATAAGATGTAAACATGACAAACATCACATGCAAATCATAAAGTGAAATGATATGGCCAATATCATCTTGCGCCTTTGATCTCCATCTTCGAGGCACGGCATGAACACCATCGTCAATGGGATGACACCATGATCTCCATCATCATGATCTCCATCATCGTGTCTTCATGAAGTTGCCTCGCCAACTATTACTTCTACTACTATGGCTAACGGTTAGCAATAAAGTAATTACATGGTGTTTTCATTGACAAGCAGGTCATAAATAAATTAAGACAACTCCTATGGCTCCTGCCGGTTGTCATACTCATCGACATGCAAGTCGTGATTCCTATTACAAGAACATGATCAATCTCATACATCACATCCTTTTGGCCATATCACATCACATAGCATACCCTGCAAAAACAAGTTAGACGTCCTCTAATTGTTGTTGCATGTTTTACGTGGCTGCTATGGGTTTCTAGCAAGAACGTTTCTTACCTACGCAAAACCACAACGGTGATATGCCAATTGCTATTTACCCTTCATAAGGACCCTTTTCATCGAATCCGATCCGACTAAAGTGGGAGATACAGACACCCGCCAGCCACCTTATGCATCAAGTGCATGTCAATCGGTGGAACCTGTCTCACGTAAGTGTACGTGTAAGGTCGGTCCGGGCCGCTTCATCCCACAATGTCGCCGAATCAAGATAAGACTAGTAACGGCAAGCAAATTGAACAAATCATCGCCCACAACTACTTTGTGTTCTACTCGTGCATAGAATCTATGCATAGACCTAGCTCATGATGCCACTGTTGGGGATCGTAGCAGAAATTTAAAATTTGCTACGCATCACCAAGATCAATCTATGGAGTAAACTAGCAATGAGGGGAAGGGCAGTGCATCTACATACCCTTGTAGATCGCTAAGCGGAAGCGTTACTAGAACGCGGATGAGGTAGTCGTACTCGTAGCGATTCAGATCGCGGTTGATTCCGATCTAAGCGCCGAACAACGGCGCCTCCGCGTTCAACACACGTGCAGCCCGGTGACATCTCCCGTGCCTTGATCCAGCAAGGAGAGAGGGATAGGTTGGGGAAGACTCCGTCCAGCAGCAGCATGACGGCGTGGTGGTGGTGGAGGAGCGTGGTACTCCAGCAGGGCTTCGCCAAGCACTACGAGAGACGAGGAGGGAGAGAGGTAGGGCTGCGCCTTGGGTGAGAGAGACTCGTGTGTTGTGCAGCCCCAAAACCTCCACTATATATAGGGGCAAGGGCAAGGGGAGGCGCCCTAGGGTTTCCCCTAGGGGGGGCGGCGGCCAGGGCAGATGGGATCTCCCCTTGGGTGACTTGGCCCCCAAGTCAGGAGGTGGGAACCCTAGATGGGGCGCCCCAAACCCCCTGGTCACGTGGGAATAGGTGAGGGGGGTGCACAGCCCCTTAGTGGGCTGGTTTGCCCCTTCCCTTGGCCCATGAAGCTGCCCAACACTTGCCGGGGCTCCCGAAACACCTTTCGGTCATGCTGGTCATCACCCGGTACCTCCGGAACACTTCCGGACTCTAAAACCCTTCGTCCAATATATCAATCTTCACCTTCGGACCATTCCGGAACTCCTTGTGAAGTCCGAGATCTCATTCAGGACTCCTAACAACATTCGGTAACCGCGTACATACTTTTCCTATAACCCTAGCATCATCGAACCTTAAGTGTGTAGACCCTACGGGCTCGGGAGTAATGCAGACATGACCGAGACATCTCTCTGGTCAATAACCAACAGCGGGATCTAGATACCCATGTTGGCTCCCACATGTTCCACGATGATCTCATCGGATGAACCACGATGTCAAGGATTCAGCCAATCCCGTATACAATTCGCTTTGTCTACCGGTATAGTACTTGCCCGAGATTCGATCGTCGGTATCCCGATACCTTGTTCAATCTCGTTACCGGCAAGTCTCTTTACTCGTTCTGTAACACATCATCCCGTGATCAACTCCTTGGTCACATTGTGCACATTATGATGATGTCCTACAGAGTGGGCCCAGAGATACCTCTTCGTTTACATGGAGTGAAAAATCCCAGTCTCGATTCGTGCCAACCCAATAGGCACTTTCGGAGATACCCGTAGTGCACCTTTATAGCCACCCAGTTACATTGTGGCGTTTGGTACACCCAAAGCATTCATACAGTATCCAGGATTTACACAATCTCATGGTCTAAGGAAATAATACTTGACATTAGAAAAGCTTTAGCAGACGAACTATACGATCTTGTGCTAGGCTTAGGATTGGGCCTTGTCCATCACATCATTCTCCTAATGATGTGATCCCGTTAGCAATGACATCCAATGTCCATGGTCAAGAAACCATGACCATCTATTGATCAACGAGCTAGTCAACTAGAGGCTTACTAGGGACATGTTGTGGTCTATGTATTCACACATGTATTAAGGTTTTCGGTTAATACAATTATAGCATGAACAATAGACAATTATCATGAACAAGGAAATACAATAATAACCATTTTATTATTGCCTCTAGGGCATATTTCCAATATATTTTATGCGATGATACTTGGTTAACTTACCATTTACTCTCTTCTACTGCTTCAAGATGGAGGCTGCCAGAAGCGTAGTCTTCAATAGGACTAGCTATCCCCCTCTTATTCTAGCATTCTGCAGTTCAGTCCACAGATACTACCCATTTCATTGACACCATTGCATATGTTGTGTAGATCCTTGCTTGCGAGTACTTTGGATGAGTACTCACGGTTGCTTTGCTCCCCCTTTTCCCCCTTTTCCTTTCTTCTGGATGCCGCAACCAGATGCTGGAGCCCCGGAGCCAGATATCACCTTCGACGACTCATACTACATTGGAGGTGCCTACTGTTACGTGCAGGCCGCTGACGACGATCAGGAGTAGTTTAGGAGGATCCCAAGCAGGAGGCCTGCGCCTCTTTCCATCTGTATCCCAGATTGTGTCAGCCATCTTATAGCAACTTGTTTAACTTATGTTTGTACTCAGATATTGTTGCTTCCACTGACTCTTGTGTATTCGAGCTTATGTATTCGAGCCCACGAGGCCCCTGGCTTGTAATATAAAGCTTGTATTATTTTAATTTGTGTCTAGAGTTGTGTTGTGATATCTCCCTGTGAGTCCTTGATCTTGATCGTACACATTTGCGTGTATGGTTAGTGTATGATTGATTCGGGGGTGTCACATCATCGGTATGTTACTTTCCTGAGATTCGATCATCGGTATCTCAATACTTAGTTCAATCTCGTTACCAGCAAGTCTCTTTACTCGTTCCGTAATACATCATCTTGTAACTAACTCATTAGTGACATTGCTTGCAAGGCTTATAGTGATGTGCATTACCGAGAGGGCCTAGAGATACCTCTCCGATACTCAGAGTGACAAATCCTAATCTCGATCTATGCCAACACAACAAACACCATCGGAGACACCTGTAGAGCGTCTTTATAGTCACCCTGTTACGTTGTGACATTTGATAGCACACTAAGTGTTCCTCCGGTATTCGGGAGTTGCATGATCTCATAGTCGTAGGAACATGTATAAGTTATGGAGAAAGCAATAGCAACAAACTAAATGATCATCGTGCTAAGCTAACGGATGGGATAAGTCAATCACATCATTCTCTAATGATGTGATCCCGTTAATTAAATGACAAATCATGTCTATGGTTAGGAAACATAACCATCATTGATTCAATGAGCTAGTCTAGTAGAGGCATACTAGCGGCATTCTGTTTGTTTATGTATTAGCACATGTACAAAGTTTCTGGTTAATACAATTCTAACATGGATAATAAACATTTATCATGATATAAGGAAATATAAATAACAACTTTATTATTGCCTCTAGGGCATATTTTCTTCAGCTAGTGCCCCGCTCGTTGATGCCCCCGTCAAGCGCTGCCGCCCCCGTCAACGTCGGGCGTTGCCGTCCCCGCCAACCCCAGGTGCCGCCGCCAACCTCCAGCATCCCACCGCCGGCTCCGGGAAACCGCTGCCAACCAAGAATTCATTGGCTACGGGATCCCGTCGCTACCCCACGCGTTGCTGGGCTCCAGAATCCAGCGGCCAACCCGCTCGCCGCCAGGCACCTGGATCCAGTGGCCAACCCGCTCGCTGCCGGCCACCTGGATCTAGCGGCCAACCCGCATGCCGCTGGCCTCCGAAATCCCGCCACCCTGGGCTCCGCCGACCGCCGCTGTGGTCAAACTCCTCCACTAGACGTCGTTCTCCCTCCAACACCGTCCGGTCTCTGCTCTGGCGCCAAGGTTGTACTTCACACGGCCATACGCGCTCAACATGAACTTTCGTGGTTTGCACCTCTTCTCTCCTCTGATTGCATTGCCCCGACTACCGGCCGGCATTCGGCTCCATCGGTCACCTGCAAACCACCCACTCTCTCTTCTGGCGATGTTCATGCTTGGTAGCCTGTAGGTAAGGTCACAATTCTGCTTCTTCACGCTATTCTTTTCTTCTGAATAAAGGCTCTAGACAAGTTCATGGTGAGAATTCAGCTGTGTTCCACTACTCTTCTTCCTGTGTGAGCGTCAGTTATGTAAAAATGATCAAGTTCAAGAAAAATGGGTGCGTGATGGTTCATTGTGCAGGGAAAGCTGCAGGAATTCGCTACTACTTTTACATATTGGATCTGTGATGGGTATCCTCACACTGTACCTCTGTCCCAGGAGGATGCAGCTACAACCAGATTTGCTTTGTTCTTGAAAGAATGTATTTCGATGAGTTCCTACAAAAAGGAATTTGGCAGGTCAGATACGAAAACAACTGAAGTTCAAAAAGCTAGCAGGGTAGTTTGTAACAAAACATAGTAGTTGAACAACATTTTCTACAGCATATGTAGAATTAGATCAACAATAAAAAAGATAACATTGAAAGACTGTGTGTGTGTGTTTTTGCGATCAAATCAGAGAGTTTTATTCAACAAAAGTGTTCCTAGGGCAGTCAGCATATGTGTCTGAAAGACTGTGTGTGAAGCAAGCAGAGTGCTAGTTGCACATATAGGGGGCACGTACTAATTGGAACATCTACTGGACCGTCGTATGTTAAAAGGAGTCTACTCACTTACAAGAGGAGCACACATTCGTGTAACAACAAATGTCCGATATTGATGCTCTTACAGCTGGGGTTAGTATCATGGTGTCTATGTGCATGTCTAGATAATTTTTTTCCACTTCCATCGATAATGGCCGAGGGAAGAAGTAGTTCGTTCAATTCTTCTTTAGAATTCACAAGAAGTCTTTGTTTTGACCACTAGACCAAGATTCTAAAAAACAAACAGGAGTCCAACTAAAATCC
This sequence comes from Triticum urartu, assembly GCF_003073215.2. Taxonomy (NCBI): domain Eukaryota; kingdom Viridiplantae; phylum Streptophyta; class Magnoliopsida; order Poales; family Poaceae; genus Triticum; species Triticum urartu. The sequence continues at coordinate 388,658,892 of NC_053025.1, forward strand.
AAAAAATAGTGTTCCTATAAAACCTAGATTTTTATAGCACTTCAAAAATATTTTTTAAAAACTAGATTTTCCTTGTCTGTAGAAAAAAAACACTAATTAAAGAAGCGCTCCGATGTTTATTACAAAAACTAGTTTATTTCCGGTTACTAAAGAATAAACCAAGAAGTCCAAATTAAGAAAATGGAGCAGTCCAATAAATATAAAACATGCCGATTTTCCCCGTTTCTAAATAACCTAGAGATTCAAATTTAAATATCAGAGAAGTTCGATATTTATTACAAAACAAGGGAGTCCAATTTTAAAAAAATGATCAGGTCAAAAAAGCTTATATAACATGGATTTGCTCGGTTTATAAAAAACCTAGAAGTTCAAATTAAAACAGCGGAGCATTGCTTTATTACAAAACTAGGATTCTTTTACGTTACTAAGAGAAAATAAAATCAAGAAGTCCAAATTTAAAAATTTGAGCAATTCAGCGTTTGTAAAAAATGAGATTTTCCTAGTTACTAAAGAATATAAAAAAAGTTCAAATTTGATAAATGGAGTACTTTGATGTATACAAATAACTCAAAATTCTTACCTTTTATAGGAAAATAAAATAAAAGTATGTAGTTCATTTTTTAAAGGTTTTGGTGCTTATTTAAAAATATATTTTTCCTAAGATTAAAATTAAGAAGTTCAAAATAAAATAATAGAGAAGTTCGAAGTTTATAATAGATTGGAATAACAGAGCATTTCATTTTCACTGTTAAACCAAGAAGTTCTAATTAATCTAACAAAGAAGTTCAATCTTAATAAAAAAATTGGATTTTTTTTTGTTTCTAGATGTATAACTAGGAAGTTCAAATTTCAAAAACAAAGCACCATGATATTCCTATACGAAAAACGAAACAAGGCTCGCCTAGGATAATGTTAACTCTCGGAGTTCATATTTAATAAATTGGAGAGTTAGACAAAAGTGAGAAAACAAAAAAGAGACACCTATGTTTGTACCAAAAAAGCTCATGGATTTTCCCGTCTATTGGAAAATGGATTTTCCTCATTTCTAAAATAACCTAGAAGTTCAAACTTAAAATTTTGATCATTTCAAAATTATAAAAAAATATTGATTTCCCTGTTCCTAGAAAAATTTAGATTTCTAAATTTAAAAGACAAAGAAGTCCAATGTTTATTACAAACCCCAAGAAGGTCAAACACAAAAAAACAAAGCATCTCAACACAGATTTATATAAAAAAGGATTTTATGTGTTAAAAAACCTAGAAGTTCAAATCTAAAAAACGGAGCAGTTCGATGGTTATACAAAATTCAGATTTTCCTCTTTATTAAAGAATGAAAACAAGAAGTTCAATTTTTTCAAAAATAGAGTAGTACAAAATTCATAAAAAAAAGGATTTTCAAAGTTTCTTACAAAAAAATCTAGTAGTTCATATTTAAATAACGTGTCGGTTCAATATTTGTTTAGAAATCCACGATTCTTTCATTACTATAAGGAAATAAACCTAGAAGTCCAAATTATGAAAATCGAAAAGTTAGATATTTATAAAAAAACTCAGATTTTCCTTGTTACTAAAGAATAAAAATGACGAAGTTCAAATTAAAGTAGAGGCGTAGTTTGATGTATACGAGAAACTCAAATTATTATCGTTCCTAAGAAAAATAAATAAAACTATGAAGTTCAATTTACAAAAAAATGTTTGATGCTTATTTAAAAACATATTTCCTTTCTAAGAATATGACTAAGAAGCTAAAATTAAAATAACAGAGAAGTTCGAAGTATATAAAAAACCAAGATTTGTTGCAAGAAGTTCACGTGCACCTCCGTGCATGGTCCATAATTTATATTGCGGGACGTATGACCTCCAATTACATGTTTTAAAAATAGCAAAACATGATGTCTGACCTTCAATTGCGTGTGATTCGACGCATACACAAAAATGTGACAGAAGTTCATAGTGAAAACAATGAGAAGTTCAAGTACTGCAAGGAATGCATTTCATGTGATAGTAAAAGTATAGAAAAATAAAAGTTTAACAGTTTTGTTGAAAGAATTTCATGTGCTCTGTCCGGGGAAGTTCAAAGATTCTTGCGAGAGAGGTTCACCTTGTATTTCCATGTTCAAAAACACAAAAAAGGAATTATTTTTTTGTGTTTTGAAACAATTCTCTCAATCCACAAAGAAATTCAGTTATTATTTCGAAGCAATTTGATTTCAAAAAGAAAATAAAAATGCAAATTATAAAAACGGAAAAAGTTCATGTAGTACATGGTGTGTGTTTAATATGAGAAAAATGAATAAAAAGTCAAGGTTTTCCTCATTATTAAAGAATGGAAACAAGAGGTTCAAAAATTAAATAACAAAGAAGTTCAACTTTGAATAATAGAGTGCTTCAAAATTTCATAAATAGATTAAGAAATAAAACCAGGAAGTCCATATGAAAAAGATGGAGAATTCGATGATTATAGAAAATTCAGATTTTCCTCGTTATTAAAGAATGGAAACACGGAGTTCAAAAATTAAATAACAAGAAGTTCAACTTTTAATAATAGAGTGCTTCAAATTTTCATAAAAATGATTAAGAAATTCAAATTAATATTCATAAAAAACTCAGATATTTTCATGTAACCGGGAGAAATTTAGATTGATAACTACGAGAAGTTCACGTACTACACGGTGTGCATTTTATATTAAAAAGAATAAAAAAGCAAAGACTAAAAGTTTTTGTTGTTATAAGTTCAAGTCATCGGTCGAATAAAGTTAAAAAAATTATTGTGAGAGAGGTTTGTACAAAAATAATATCATTTGTGTAACACTAACGAATGGATGGGAAAATTACAAACAAAAATACGTCACAGAAGTTCAACGTGAAAACAGTAGGAAGTTCACCAACTACACAGAATGAATTTCAAACGAAAAACTTTTAAAATAGTCACGAGTATGAAAAAATGATCAACACGGGAAAGTTGTGTGTTTACATGAGCTTCCCAAGGTATATCACTTGCTCAATTTCGGTGAGTGTTCCGGTGAGTGGATGCAGAGCTACGAGCAAAAAAAGCATGTGAACAAACAAAGTGAAGTTCAAGTAAACATGCTGAGAAGTTCAAGTTCTTCACGCGATGCATTTTTGAAGAATCTGTTTCGCGATAAAGGCAGAACGAATGATCCCGCCATTTTCAAAATTACTTGAAAACGGCTAGAAATTAGAGAAAACCATCAACATGAAAAAGTTTCGCATTTTCCATAGCTTTTCAACAGTATATTATTTGCCCTATTTTGATAAAAGTTGAAAAATTTACAGCAAAAATCCGATTTTAGCCATTTTCAAAATTGGCATAAAACTGTAATGAATTGGGAGAAATTATATATACCAAAAAGTTTCGAATTTTTCAAGCTTTCCAACGCAATATTATTTGCTTCATTCGGACGTATGGTTCAAAAATTAGATGCAAAATACGAACTCGGTGGAACTTGTACCATTTTCTAAATTACTTTTAAACGCATTCAATATTACAAAAAACTTTTAACAAGTGAAAGTAGCGCATTTCATAAGCTTTCCAATGCCATATCATTTGCCTCAATTGGATTAGTCATTTAGAAATAGCATCGAAAATATGAACTTGACTGTTCGGTTTGTGAAATTTTACGATTTTCCAGATTACTCTTTAACCATAGGGAATTAGAGAAAACTTTCAACATGTGGAAGAAGCGGTTTTACAGCAGCTTTCCAACGCATATTATTTGCCTCATTCCGGTAAATGGTTTAGAAATGCGATCAAAAATACGATTCACGTTTTTTGTATGAAGAAAAAACGGTTTTCAAAACTGCTATTAAACCACCTACATTTTTTCAAAAAATTAAGTTGGGTCCTGATACTGGTGTCCATATCTTTCTAATGGTATATCGCAAGCCCCATTTGGGCAATATTGGCGGAAGGTCAACCTAGCACTGGGAGAAGTTAGGTCGAACATGTCAGGCAGTAAAATTGCAAAAAACGCAATTTCATCATGACTCGAGAGGAAAATCCGCTAACGAGCGAGATTCCTATTTAAAACAAGTATTTAGTTGCTAAAAACATTTTTAGATTAAACTAACATCATATAGCACATGACTAACAAGAATAATTCACGCGGGGAGGCACGATTACGATGATAGCCCGAAGGTCGGGTTCCTACAGAGGGAAGTTCAGGCGTGTAACTCAGGAAGTTCATGTTGTGATCAGAATAATATTTTGATCCCGTGATCAGAATAGTGTTTATGTGTGTGTGTGTGTGTATAGCTGGTCTATTCTGCTAATATTAGTAGAATAACTATTCTGATAACACTTCCGCACTGCACACTCAATGCGAGGGCACTGCACTTTCAGTAGCTGGGGTATTGCAACAAAGAGACTAGTGTGTTGAAATATATTGCGCGCCTCCCTCCATCAGTTCGGACTGATGGATGAGTTGGTTGGTGCATGATTCAATATGGTATCCAAACCAAGAGGTCTTGAGTTCAAGATCCTGCCAATGCATTATTAAATAAAATGATTCTGTGACCTACATCGATCCCATGTCTAAGGACTAAAGTAGCCTAAACGCGAGGGGGGTGTTGAAATATATTGCCTGCCTCCCTCCATCAGTTCGGACTGATGGATAAGTTGGTTGGTGCATGATTCAATATAGTGAACTTCGTGTCGGAAAAAATTGCACGTGCTATTTTTCGGCACCTTTTTCTCTCTAGTTTTTTAACCGTTTATTGGAATGACGCATGCAATATACCGTTGAGAAGCTATGGATTAGGCACGACTTTGCCATGTTGAACACTTTTTGAGATTCATCATAGTTTAAGAGCAGTTTCAAAAATGATGCGGCTAACGACGAATGTCATCAAGCATTTTTTTGCGTTTTTTTTCGAAACCGCTCATCGGAATGAAGCAAATGATACACAGTTGGAAAGATATCATTGAGCCGCATCTTTTTCATATCTAGTATTTTCTCTAATTCGCTACGGTTTAAGAACAGTTTTAAATTTAATAAATCGCGGAATTCAGTTTTTTTTGAAATTTTTGCAATTTTTGGTACTATTTTTGCTCCAGTTTTTGAACCGTTTGTCAAAACGAGGCGTACGGTATGCCGTTCGAAAGCTACGGACGAGGCACACCTTACCTATGTTGAAATAGTTTTGAGATTCCTTATAGTTTTTAGTTAATTTTGAAAATCATGCGGCTGACGACGAGAGGCAGCAGCCGTTTGTTGTGAAATTTTTACAAACTTCTGGTCAAAATGATTCAAATTATACACCGTTGGAAGGATATCGATGAGGCGCAACTTTTTCATGTAGAACACTTTCTCTAATTCCTTACGGTTTTAAGAGCAGTTTCAAAATTACCCAAATGCAGACACTTTGTTTTTCGCAACACGAAAATCAACGTGTGTACTGCATCAGACAGAAGGACACACTGCTTTAGAATGAAAACCGCACTGCATCAGACAGGTAAGCAAACTGCATGTTTTCTATTTATTCGGACGTAAATTTTTTTAGGTGAGAAAGTGGACCACACTTTCCATCGGGAGTAATTGAACCGCAACACTATCGAGACGTGTACCTCATACCTTTTTTTGTCGTTTCGGTAACATTATTTCTGCACTTCACACTGGGAGTAAGTGGACCACGTGATTTTTTGTATTTTTTCATACTTAATATTTTTACATGTGTAGACCGTGCGAGTGGACCGCATGGACTAAGTGAGTCGGCTGCATAATTTTGTATTTGTTTTTCTTCTTTATTGCATGTGCAAAGAGAGTGCATTGCTTGGAGAGGGATGTTTACAAGGATGAAGAAAGTGAACCGCTTGGTCGAGAAAAATGAACCGCAACACAATGCTGGATGAACCGCTTTAAAACAAATCCATATACATGTGCCTGAAAGACAACACAGATCATCCCTGGAAAATAAATTCCATGGGTCCTCAAACTGTATGCATTTGGCTGACCGAACCTCATGACACAAATTTCCTGGGTCCTCAAACTGCATGCATTACCGAACTGAACTTGTGGTCACGCCCCTCGTGTGTTCTGCTCTCCACGGGACAAGAGTAGTGAACTGTACTTTTTTGACGTGGTTTGCACTGTATGGAAGAGAGTAGTGAATTACATACGTTTTACTAATAATTCTTGTTATAGAGTGAACCACTCAACTCGCCACAAATGTACAGCACATATTTTCTGAACATTTCAAATAGGGTCCCAATCTTCTTACAGAACAATCCCTAAAAACTGAAAATAGAAAAACAGTATGGGAGAAAAAGAAATTACTCCAGCCAAAATACATAAATAGTCAAAAAAAATTGAAAGTCCCTAAAAATTACACATGGAGCCTAACATCCTTTTTAAGTCTGAAGAGATCTCACCAATCACAGCTACTGACACACTTAACCTGCAGCTAAATGAATCAAACAGAACACAAAAATCAAATTAGTGTGCATCCAGATTTTATAATGGGCCCACAGACTACGTAATGGGAACTATTGTCCCCAAATTTTGTCTGTCCGTTGAAGAATTTTAGTATGAAATCATGAAGAGTTCCATTCCTGATAGTGAAACATATGAACTCAAGAGAGTAACTAGAAGAGCAGCGATCCTAAACACAATTTGATGCCAGCCAACTCAAAGATCTGCTCAGCCTGGTCCGGGAACACCGTTACAAGCAGCAACAAGGCTACATACATGGATAAAAACAACGGTTCATTATAGCACAAACCAGCGGAATTGCAAAACACTGTACACTAACACAAGATTTCTTTAGTAAATTCAAGGGAGGATTCCAGAGATCAGTGTACTGAATGTTGATACCTGGTTTCAGTGTCTTAAGACTTGAGGTGATGCAGGCTAGGTTCTAGAATCCCTCTTGCTCCAATGCATCTACAACTTCTGTGGACCTTCAGCAAAGATGCAAAAGCAAGAGTTAGCAACTGCATGGCTGCAGCAACTGCACCGCTGCTCTACAAGGCAGGATGAGGAGCCCTGTTGCCGCCATTGCTCTGTAGTGTCAGGGCAGCACGGCGCAATGGCGGCGGCGGAGATGCCCCCTAGTAGCGGGCAGAGGAGGTTAGTGTACCAGACGAGATTAGTGTACCTCATGAGGTTTTCCAAATTTATGGGGTTTTGTAGCAAACCACAATTTTTTCTTACAAATGAACTTCATCATTCTTTCTTTATTTTTTTCTGAATTTTCTTTCCAATGTAGAGCGGACAGGTAGGCGTCGACCTGGCCATGCTTGTAGGAGGCTGTTGGGGCATGAGGTTGGACAACCGGGGAGCATAGAGGAAAGGATCTAACCGGATCTAGCTTGCCTCCATAGCCTGGGTGGATGGGAGACCGCCATGTCCGAGCAGAGAAGCTCGATCTCGCGAGATCTGGTGCTGTCTGTGGGATCCTGCACGGGAGGGGGGCTGACCCGGCGCCCGCACTCAGTGCGCTGTATGCACGTGCCCACCGGACTACCGTGCTCATCGTCCGCACTGCACCGGGGCGGTGCTGATCCGGCGCTCGCACTCAGCGCGATGCACGCACGTGCCCACCGGACTGCACGTGCTCACCACCCGCACTGCGCGGGGGCTGAGGTGGTACTCCTGCAGTTTGCAGAAAAAGAACGGAGAAGGATGGTAGTGGGCAGGTGAGGCCACGTGCCTCGTCGGGGTGGCTGTTGCCCTCCTTGCCGGGGTGGGTGTGCTCGTCGACGGTGGAGTGAGGAGGGCCACGACGACATCCACGCAAATTGATGTACAAAAGCTCACCCCAAATCAAAAAACGGAAATGCACTTAAACATCTGCCCACATAGAAAATGTGAACTGCACAAAATCAAACGGAGCAATTGAGTAGCTGGCGCACTCTGTGTGATTTGGTGTAGTGGCGACTTCGAGCAGAAGGCATCCTGTAGCCGCCATGGTGAGGCGTGGCTGCCATCTTCGTGGAGCTCGTCTTCAAGGGACTGCACGGGATGAGCTACTGGACCGCGTGCTCGGGCAAATGGAACCGCACGCCTCGAGCAACCGTCGCCACCCCCGAGATGCCCCTGGATCCCGGGTCTTGGCCGTCACCGGCAGTCGTTTCGTGGCGAAGGCATGGTGGTCCGAGCCACTGGAGGTGGGTAGGGTCCCATCGGGGTCGGTGTTCGCCGCGGGGTTCCAGTGAGGACGAGCTTGACGAGTGCGACCACTGGCGGGGGAGGAGGCCATGGAGAAGGCACGGGAGGGCAGGGGGCCTCAGACCCGTCGGCTACCATGGTCCAGGCGAAGGAATAGGGAAGGGGAAAGGCTCGCGCTGGGGTAGGCAGGGTGGCCGATGACGCAGCGCTTCTGGGTAGCCGACGGTGGATGTAGAGGTGGTGCTAGACGCCACGGTGGCCGGTGCATGGGGGTGCAGGAGCACAACGGGGAAGAAGGTGGGGTGCGGGGTGCCCTACAAGGATGAACGTGGGTTGTGGGGGGCCGTCGGGGAAGAAGGAGAAGGTGGGGGTGCGGGGTCCCCAGCGACGAAGAAGGTGGGGTGGGGGCGGCGGGGAAGAAGGTGGGTGTGGGTGCCCCGATGGGGAAGAAGGTGGGTGATCGGAGGATTGGGTGCGTGTGTTTGAGGAAGGAAGAAGGTGGGGATGGGCACGAGGTGTGGTGGGTGTTAGCAGAATTCCACTTCTTAGTACGTGGGTGACACATGTCGATAGGATAGCAAGTGTCAGGGGCATGTTCGTTCAAATTCTTCGGGCGAACAGTTTTTCACGTCGGCTATAAATATCTGTTAACCTCCACTTACCTCATTTACTCCACTCGACCTCATCTCTCCTCGCTCAAGCATAGACCTAGTGCCGCTACTAAACTCCATCGTCGCTGGTGAGGGAGAGCTTCACTGCCTCGACCTCGTCGACGTTGTACTTGTGCCGGCAACGCAAATCTTCACTCTGCCGATGCCGTAGTTGTCTCCCGCCGCTGAGTTAGGGCGTGGGAGATCTGGACTGATGAACTTCTTTGTTCTACTCCCAGTTTTTCGTGTTCTCCATCAATGGTAATTAAAATCTGATTTTACTACCTACTTTGATTCTTATGATTTTCACAAAATCCTCAAAAGGTGTCAACAATCCACTCCTTCAACACCGCAATGCTTCCTTTACTTGATTTATTTCTCTAAGCTATGATTTTCCTCAAGGTTCCTCAATTGCGTGGATTTTCAAATCTGTACAACTCTTGAACCTGAGTTAAGAACGCTTAGTGAAATTCCTCAAGACATCTATGGTCAAATTCCTCAACTTGATAGTTTTTGAAAAAAAAATTGAGAATGCATATGATCTCTTCAAATTCTTCACACCTATACTTCGTTCGCAGGTACAAAATGTTTGCTGATGAATATCTAGGTTCTCATCAACTTAAGTCATTTGCAGCGTTCCTCGAAGACAACTTGTATACTTCCTTAGAATCTTCAAAAGTTCGGAATCCTCAAGTGAGGAAAATGGCTGATGGGAAAAGACCTCGGAAAGGAGGAAAGAAGCCTGAATCAAATACAACATTTGAAATCCCTGAGGGCATATATGATGAATATTGCACACCTGATGAAGGAACTCATGGAAAGGAGACCAAGACACAGCGCAAAGTGTGCATATAGAGGATTGAGAGAATATGGGCAAAGGAATGGAAGGAATATCGCTATGTTACTCCAGAGTACATGAAAATTCGTTGTAAATCCTCCACACCCAAGACCACCTCTAGCTGCTGGCCAACGAGCTAATCCTACCAGCATCAAGCATGGTGAGGAATTTCGTAAGGAATGGGCCAAGCACCAAGCAAATCTTCGAAAAACTACTGCAGAAGCAGTGAGGAAATTTAATGAAGCTTCTCAAGCTGCTGCTGCTGAGGCCTCTGCCAGTAGAACAACACCAAAGAAGGACATTTCGAAGAAATTAGTTGCGAAGACAAAGTCTTCAAGCACAATGCCCTAACGGCCAAGTTCCTCAACAACAAAGCCCTCAGATCAATTTCCTAAGGCAACTTCCTCAAGGGCAGGGCCAACTCCTTCTATTGCTACAAAATCCTCAGCTACTACCACCAAGTCCTCAACACCTATGCATCTTGCAACATGTCAGCGGACTACTTGTTTTTCAATTGCCTCAGGGGCATTTGCAACTTCCTCAACTCAACCACAATCCTCAAGTGGTCCATCTCTGCTGAAAGTCAAGTCCACTGCTGGATGTGGAAAGAGGCCAAGTCCTCACAAGAAAAAAGTGGCTTTCCAAGTTCCATCTAATGATGATGAAGCTAATGATGATGATGATGATGAACTTGCTGAAATGATCAGAGATAGACAACAAAGAGCTACAAGAGCCAAAGGAAGTTATGTTCCTCTCATGCTGGATCCAAAGAAGATCCTTGACTTCAGTGATATTTGGCACAAGGATCCAAACACTCCGCTCCCTGACCTAAACTCGACTCCTGAACAAAGTCACATGTTGGCCGCCTTCATAGGCGAAGAAAAATGGAAATTTGAGAAGGCCAGGCGCGTCAAGAAGGACCAGTACAAGAAAGAATGCTTTCTGAGAAACAACGTTCTCACTTTGTCTCCTGAAGAACTTGTTGCGGTCCAACAGGAAATCAAAGTACTTAGTGATGAATTTGATCGTTATCATGCTGATTGGCTAGGTGCCAAAGTCAGATTCATCAACATTGCAAATAAGACCATCAAGGACCACAATGCAAGTGTTTCTGCCCATTCCCAACCACAAATTCCTCAGGCTGGAACATTCACTCAGCCTGCTGAAGAAACTACAAGCACAACTGAAGAAATTTAGGCTGCTGAAGAAACTGCCAGGGCAACTCCCAATGTTGCACTTGACGAACAATCCAGGCCAGCTGAAAAATCCACTGAGCCTGAAGAAACTGGGAATACCAGGGCAACTGCATCATTCGTGCCTGAAGAAACTGCACCAACTTCATCCTCTGTTCCTCCTGCAAAATCTTCAAAGGTGAAGAACATCACACTTCCTTGTGCATCGGAAGTGAAGAAAACAAAGGCTGTGGAGAAGGAAGCCATGAAGAAAAGGAAAGCATCAACATCCGTAGAATCCTCAGCTCCCAACAAAATGTGGATTTTGACAAGTTCCTCAACTGAACCAATAGATGCTATTCCCATTTCTATTGTGCCAACAAAGGAGATATTTACTTTCGGTGAAGAATATGTCATTCCAGATGACGAAAATGATGAAGAAAATCATTTTGCTGCTTCCTCAAAGCAGATTGATGAAAACATTGAGATGGAAGTTGTTGCTTCAACCCCACTGGTATCATCGCCTATGCCACAGTTCATTGCTAGATATGTTGGCGTAGAAGAAATTGATGAGGATGTGGATATTGCATCAACCACTCTAGTTCTCAATGATGAATATTGGGAAATTCTTCACCCAATTTCACCAATTGGCACACCTCTGCATCAAATTCCTCAATCCCCTGTGCAGACTAAAGAGATACTGACTAGCTCTGAAGGATGCCAAACCTCACTCCAGCCCATTCCCGAAGAAATTCTAGCTGCATCAGCTGAAGAAATGGAGACTCGGGCTATTGCTGATGAAACTTCCGCTTCAATTCCTCAGTCTGCTACACCATAAGTTGTAATTCAAGAGGTTGTGAGGCCTATTAGTGCAAATCTTCAGCCCAAGCCTCAAAATCCTCAGTCTGGCACAAGGATGCCGAAATTCAACAATGTCAGCTGGACTCTTCAATTTCTGTGCTGACATATGTGATTGGAATGAAGAGCTAATTCTTCAATTCTATGCAACTCTGCACCTCACTAGCAATGTCAGTGATGTCAATTCATGGGTTTTGGACTGGATGACTGAAAGCACTCACTACAAAGCCTCAACCATTGAATTGCTTCATGCCATTCCTGTCAGTCCTCCTGTAGAGGGTGCAAGGCTTATCTATGAGGAACCTGAACTTCCAAATCATCTCATGCAAATATTGATGAAGCCTTTGAGTCTTGGCCAAGCTCCAAGAACCACCTTCCTTGTGAAGGATTTGCTCTATGTTCCCAGGACAGTATACCACATTCTGACAATAACCCTCAGTCCTATCAAAGGCCACAATTCTGAAGAAGAAGAAGAAGAATAAGAAGTTGTTGGCATCATGAAGAATCTGTTGTTCAACATCATTCATGGCATTCCCATAAACTATCATGATTTCTTCATGAGGACTTTGGCCAATGTTGCACTGTTGCCGTTTGAATTGAAGCCCTATGCTCGTTGGATTATGAGATTCATCACAACCAGGTCTTCAATTCCATACAAGGCTAATTTTCAGAATCACTTCAGCTTCTGCCTCCTATTGAAGTCCTCAAAAGGACAATTTTCCTCAGTTTATGAAAAAAGGCAAAGCTGTTGTTATTGATGAAGGAACTCATCCATTGGATGGTCAATTTTGTAATGCTGCATCTTACTCCACCAATGATGTCTGTGCAACCCAGGACTCTGCTGCAAAAGCCACCGAGCAAAATCCTCAAGCTACCGCCCCTCGTGTGATGACTGATCATGAGCTTCTTCTTAGTCTTCACCAGAAAGTCAATCGCAATCACAAGTGGGTCAAGCGTCAATTTGGCTCAATTCTCAGAACATTGTCGCACAAAACACTATCAAGAAGAATCATTACTATGTGCATGAAATCTTCGATCGCACTTGGGCTATACTTTCTCATCTTTATAGTGATGAAAACCTCGGGCAGATGGACCTTCAGTAGAACTTGGACAGGTCACATCCTCCCTTAAAGAAATTCAAGAAGGTCAAAGTTCCTCAGTTGGTCACAAGTTCATATTCTTCATCGTGTGTGGCAGATGAAGCTGAGGATCTCGACGACATTGTGGCGGGCCCTACATTGACAAACGACCCCGACAATGCTGGCACTCCTCGACTAACCTCAAGATGATATTCTTCAAGGGCGTTAGTCCTCAGGTTTCGACCCTTTTGGTCATTTGATGTCAAAGGGGAGAAATTTGAGTTAGGCTTCAAGCGGGTATCTATATATGGGTTGTTTTCTTTAAGTTACAACTCTCGTTCTTCTGAAGTGCTTGTTTGATGAGTTGTAAACTTAAGTCCGATGGTGGTCTGACACTTTTGAACTGCCTTCTGCATGCTTATTTTCTCAAGTACCTTAATGCATGCATGCTGGATTTTGTCAGACACCATTTTCCTTCATGCATTTAAAATTCTTCATACTATATGTTAAATGCTGAATTTCATCAGACACCATTTTCCTTCATGCACACATTTGCAGTCCAAAGCGAATTCCTCAAATATGCACATATTCAGGGGGAGTTATTTTATATCTTGCAATCAAATTCTTCAATATCAGTATTTACACTTCATATGTTTATACCCATTGAAAACATAACCTATTTGTCACCAATCACCAAAAAGGGGGAGATTGTAAGTGCATCTAGTGCCCCTTAGTGATTTTGGTGTATTAAAGACTTATAGGTTAAGGGACTAATGTGTTTGTGAGTGTACACAGGTCTTATAAGTCTCTAAGGAGTTTGATATATCCAAAGAAAGTCAGCCCCTAAAAATTAATGTCTTCATCCGAAGACTTTGGTTTTCTTGAAGACTTTGAAAATGAGGAAATTGGTGTGACCTTGAAGATATTAATGCGAGGACTATGAAGCATGAAGACTTTTATTTTCGTAGTTTCATTTCTTTCTTCTGAGTCATAGGAAACATCGTCCTGTTAAGGTGGATCGAGGTAATACTAAGGAAAAATTTCCAAGTGATGCTCATCTCAAAGCCTACACATACCCAATCCTTCGAGTGAAGCCTTTGGAAATCTCTTGCAGTTCAGTAAATTTCTTCAATGATAGAGACAAAGTTCTTCTGGTCTCCGAGGAATTTGTTCTGACTGAGGAGTTAGGAATTCGCAATGCGAATTGCCTACAGCGAGGAACATGATAGCCCTGAGGAATTTGAGAGCTCAAATTTCCGAATGTTGTTGTGCTTTTGCGCCAGCTCTCCCAAATATCTTATCCACATAACGGTCATATCATTAGGGGCATTTATGTCTTATAATGTCGGGCTACTCCCTGGCGATAAATAGCCACCCCCTCAACCATTGTTCGGTTGGCTACTCCGAGAGAACTTGACACTTGTCATTTAGAGCATCCCATCCTCCGAGGACTTTGAGAGAAAATCATTAGCGAGGAAAACCCCAAAAACGCCAAAACCTAAAACCCAAAGTGATTGAGCATCACTAAAGAGATTGTTCTTGTGTGGAATCGATGCTTGTTACCTTTGAAGACTGTGCATCTTCTAGACGGTTAGTGAGGGAGACCTGGATTAGGAGGAACTCGGGTGCCCGGCCTATTCAACATGGGCTGCACTGATGGGCCGTGAAGATAAAAACTGAAGATCATCCCCGTGTCCGGGTAGGACTCCTATATACATGAACGACAAGTTTTGGTGTCCGGATGTATTATCTCCTTCTTTTGCAAACCGACTTCGTACTACCCTAGGCCCCACCGGTGTGTATATAAACCGGAGGATGTAGTCCATGGAGGCTATCGGAATTCTCATAGGCTAGGCAGCTAGGGTTTAGCCATTACAATCTCGAGGTAGATCAACTCTTGTAACCCCTATACTCATTGAATACAATCAAGCAAGACATAGGGTTTTACCTCCTTTAAGAGGGCCCGAACCTGGGTAAACATTGTGTCCCCATCGTCCCTTTTTACCATTGATCCTCAAATGCACAGTTCGGGACCCCCTACCCGAGATGTGCCCGTTTTGATACTGACATTGGTGCTTTCATTGAGAGTTTCATTGTGTTGTCGATAGAAGGATCGATGGCTTGCCTTGTCATCAATAATGATATCACTTCTGGAAGGAGCCAGACTTCAAGACAGGCCCTCCAACTCGGGGGTTTCACTATGGGCATCGACACGGCCAGCAAGCCGACGGCACCCCTCGCGATCGCCAAACATCACCTCCGCATCGGTCTCGAACACTCCAAAAATATGGATCCGGCAGACATCTCGTCCTTGAACGAGCTGCTAGATCGCATCGCCGCCCTGGCGCTTTCAAGAGATTATGATCGGATCAGGCTTAAACCTGACTAGAGAGAAATCAGTCTCCCGCCGATCACTCTCCTAGTGGCAGTCGTCGAGGAACGAGACAAGAACACTTCTTCCTCTAAGTTAAAAACTAGCTATGTTCGGATCTCTGAATCCATTGAACCAGATACTCTTCCTTCGGAGGAGACCCCGCGTCCCCCAATCTCAGGGACGGACTTAGGGTCCGGGGAGCACTTTGATCTTCCTGGACCCGAACAGGTGGCCTCAGAGATTTTACCAGCTCCGAACACAATTTTGGGTAGGGATTTGATTTTTAGCCCACTCGCCCACCACAATCAATAATCTCCAAATAACTCAGGCCCTCTAGACATATACGACATGATGTAAGTACGGCAGCAACCTCAGGAAATGGTCCATCATTTTTGGGCCAGGTTTCTACTTGTCAAAAACAAGATTAAAGATTGCTACGACAATGATGCGGTCTCGGTTTTTCATTACAATTGCACCGATGAGGGAATTCAGAACGCCCTCGATCGTCGCCGCATACAGAGTTTCATGGAACTATTGCACGTAGTACGAAAGTACTGCATGATGGAAAGCAAATGGAAGGCCCAAAAAACTCAATTGGAACCCGCTGTCTTTAAGCAGTGTACTGCCTGGGCGAAATGGGTACACCCTTATGAGGCATCCAATCATAAGTTCATCGGCAAGAAAAACAAACCCTTTACAGGATACAGGTTAGTTCTTGATGAACTCCTCGACAAACCCTGTCAGATACATGTGACGCCGAGAACCGAACCAACTCACAGCCTTTGGGCATGTTGGGTACTCCGGAAAGTGGCTAAAAGCGGTGAGGCTATCCTCACCACCGCTACTCCAGAGAAGCATTCTCCGGAGGATGGTGATCTTACTGTCTTTACGGTCTTCGAGACCTTCTCTTCAAATAATCAGCGCAAAAGGGCACTCCGCGACCTCGCCAAAATCAACCAAGTAACCGCAATGAGCCCATGGAATGATGTAGCAACAACTTTCACCGCTGAAGACGAACCAACGGCCTGATCAGTCCGGGCACCAGCCGCCTTGGTCTTAAACCCAATTGTGGATGGCTTTCGACTCACCAAAGTGCTCATGAACGGCGACAGCGGACTTAACCTCATCTACGAGAACACACTCGACAAAATGCAAATTGACAAGTCTCGCATCGAGCAAAGCAGTACCACCTTTCGAGGCATCATCCCCAGTCGAGAAGCACGATGTTCGGGGAAAATCAAATTTGATGTAGTATTCGGCACGCCTGAGAATTACATGTCCGAAGAGTTGCTTTTCCACTTGGCTCCCTTCAATAGTGGATATCACGCCCTTTTTGGGCGGGATGCTTTCTCATGCTTCTAGGACATACCTCATTAAAATGCCGAGGCCCAACGGAGTAATCACTGTTACAAGTGATCCGGATAAAGCACTCCACGCCGAAAACAAAACCACATCCTTGGCCCTTGAGGCACTATCTAAAGCCCTTGCGGCCGAAGAACTAACCACCCTGCAATCTATGGTGGATGAGGATCATGTGATTGTTGATAACAGGCCCAAGTCTACCTCTTTCAAACCAGCAGATGAAATAGTAAAAGTTCAAGTGCACCCAGCTTCCATTGGAGCATGGCTGGATCCGATGGTCGTTGCTGCCCTACGAGCGTTCCTGCGTGAAAATTTGGATATCTTTGCCTGGCACCTTTCGGACATGCCCGGGATCCCACGCAGACTGGCCGAACATAGCCTAAACATAATCAAGGGGTTCAAACCGGTCAAACAAACGTTGCGGCGATTTTCCAAACCCAAACGACAAGCTATGGGGGAGGAGCTAGCCAAACTACTCGAGGTTCATAGAGAAATCAAACACCCAGATTGCCTAGCCAACTTGGTCATGGTGCCGAAGAAGGATAATTCTTGGCACCTTTGTGTCGACTTCAAAGACCTCAATAAGGCTTGCCCTAAAGACCCTTTCCCATTGCCCCGCATTGACCAAATTATTGACGCGACCGCGGGACACGACTCATTATGTTTCCTCGACGCTTATTCCGGATACCATCAAATTAAAATGAAGGAGTCCGACCAGGATGCAACGGCATTTATCACCCCATGCGGGCCTTTCTGTTTCAACACTATGCCTTTGGGGCTTAAAAACGCAGGTGCACTTACTAACGCGTGATTCAAACATGCTTCGAAAAACAAATTGGCAAGACATTGAAGCATATGTGGACGATGTGGTCATCAAAACTAAACATGTTGAATCATTGGTGGATGATCTCCGCCTCACATTTGACAACCTGCGAACATATGACATATGTCTCAATCCAGAAAAATGTGTTTTTGGCATTCCAGCCGGAAAGCTACTAGGGTTCATTGTCTCCAACAGAGGAATTGAAGAGAACCCAGCCAAAATCCGAGCCCTGTCACAACTGCCATGCCAACAGACTTAAAGCATGTCCAAAAACTAGCCGGGTGCGTGGCAGCATTAAGACGCTTCATCTCCAGATTAGGAGAAAAAGCATTACCACTTAATAGACTGCTTGGACGCACCGACAACTTCGAGTGGACGAATGCGGCTATAGCCGGATTGGAAGAAATAAAAACCTTATTAGCAGGCAACCCAATCCTAGCCGCCCCAAGTGTTGGCGATCCTATATTGCTTTATATATCCGCAACTCACCAGGTAGTGAGTGATGTACTCGTCGTCAAGCGAGGGGAAGAGGGACATAAATTCCTCATCCAGAAACAAGTGTATTACGTATCATAGGTCCTTACACCATGCTAATCTCGATACCCTCACTACCAAAAAATAGCTTACGCAGTCTTTATGGCATCCCGAAAGCTCCGGCACTATTTTCAAGAGTGTTCGATCACGGTGGCATCCAAAGTACCACTCAATGACATTATAAACAATAGGGATGCCATCGGCCGCATAGCTAAATGGGCCATTAAACTCTTACCATTTGAAATAACATGTAACCAGGCAGTAACCAGACAGCGGATATTCTTGCTCGAATGGGCTCCAAGCACAACCCCGTCCCACCCAATACCTTTGTGGAAAGGTTCTTCAAGCCATCCGTGGTGTGGCACGACGAGAGTGGAAACACTAGTCCAGACCTAATCATGTCCCTAGCAGTCAAACACAATACGGATAACATCGCGGGCGCGGGTACTAAAATAACACCCTCTGCCCATGAAATCATGGTCGTTATCGCTCCATGGGCCGAGCCCTGCCTGGCCTACCTTAATAGGCAAGAACTTCCTGATGATCAAAATGAGGACCATCGCATAGTTCGACGTTCTAAAGCCTTTAAAATTCACGAAGGTGAAATGTACAAGAAAAGCACTATTGGATTCCTCCAGAGGTGCATCCCTGAAGAGGAGGGATGGCAACTCTTGGCTGAAATACATGCTGGTCTAGGCGGCCATCACACCACAGCTCGGGCCCTCGTAAGCAAGGCCTTCTGGACAGGTTTCTTCTGGCCAACGGCCCGAGCAGATGCACAAGCTATTGTGCAATGCTGCGTGGGATGTCAGCTTTTTGCCAATCAAAGTCATATGCCTCCCACTGCCATAAGAACAATCCCCATCACTTGGCCTTTCACGGTCTGGGGGCTAGATATGGTCAGACCCCTTAAAGGGGGAAGCCACAATAAGAAATATTTACTGGTTGTGGTGGATAAATTCACTAAGCGGATATAGGCCAAACCAGTAAAATTGGCTGAAGCAGGGCCAGTGATCGACTTTATATCCGGCGTCGTACACCATTATGATGTCCCGCACAGCATCATCACTGATAATGGCTCCAATGTTATAGCCGATGAGGTGAAAAACTGGTGTGCCAACTTGGGCATTAAACTCGACTATGCCGTCTACCACCCTCAAACAAACGGTCAGGTTGAATGGGCTAATGGCCTAATAATGAGCGGTATTAAACCCAGACTGGTGCGCTCTCTACGGGAGTCAAATAAGCATTGGGTTGAGGAACTCGATTCCGTGTTCTGGGGGCTACGGACTACGCCTAATCAAACGACCAGATACACACCTTTTTCATGGTGTGCGGCGCGGAAGCTATCTTGCCCTGCGACATTATTCATGATTCACCTCGAGTGCGCATGTACGAAGAGAGAGAAGCCTTGCCCGATCGACAGGATGTCCTAGATGGCCATGAAGAGGAGCGTGATATTGCACGAGCCCGTTCCACATTTTATCAACAACAGGCTAAGCGATACGAAAGCAGAGAAGTGCGGGCCAAGACTTATAACGTCGGTGAACTCGTTTTGCGCCTCCCAGAGAAGAAGAAGGATAATCTCAAACCAAAATGGGAGGGACCCTTCATCATAGTTGAAGTTCTCACAGGAGGAGCCTATCGCCTTTGTAATGCATCGGATAATTGCCTTGAGCCGAATCCCTAGAACGCTGCTCGGCTCCGACGATTCTACGGATAGTTCGGCCGCATCCTTTCTATTTTTTCTAGTTTCCTTTTTCTATTTCTCTCCTCTTCTTTTTAGTTTTTTCTTTTTTGTATACATCCCAGGGTATGTTTGAATCTGCCAAACTGTTAGGGGTACACATCTTTAAATGTATACACCCCACTCCGACTGGGGGCTTCTTTGATGAAGCTTCTTACTAGAAGCTTTTGGCTTACATTGTCTATGTCGTTTGTTATATACACTTTTTTGCCATTATATGCACCTTTATGACTTAAGTTTTTGCCAAGCTGGGTTTCCTTGCTCCTGTGTTTATACCCTACGTTCCCGATTATTCGGCTAGGGTGTAAAAGGAGCACCTCTGTGATTGTTACAACCGGGTAATCCGGACCTGTACCTTAGACGGGTGAAGCCGAAAGCTAGCATTCTTAAGAGAATAATTGGTCGACCAACAACAATAGATTGTGTATGTTTCTGTAATTCTTCTAAAAATATACGGGGTAGGCTCCCCGTAATTCGGATCAAAGCCTAGGCACGCAGAATTAAGCATGCCAACCCAAGGAAAGGAACCCTTAACGGAACTATTTTCCTCTGAAGATGTTTATTATGTTAAATAAGTAATATAACATAACTCCCTGAACAAATTTTGTCTGTTTGAGCAACATGACTGGGTTGCCTGGTTTCTGGACATAATGAACATTTCTTACATTCCGATATGGTATCCGGAAACACTCCACCTTTCTGGTTTGGAGGTTGAAGCCGAAGGCCTGCGATGACAAATTTTGACATGTTCGGTTGGAGATAAGTTCGATGATAAAAGTACATTGATACATAGAATCGAACGCCTACTCTTTATCTATGCCATCTATATGACTGTCTAAACTATAGTCTTCTTGCGAATATTTCGCAGCTATCATCACTTGGTCATAGACTAAGTTCATGGGAATCTCTTTTCCGTCTGGACCCCGAGGTCCAACTCGGGCCATATGATTTGGATCAAATCTGGTGTAGCAGGGTTTTCCCAGTCACGACGTTGTAAAACGACGGCCAGTGAATTGTAATACGACTCACTATAGGGCGAATTCGAGCTCGGTACCCGGGGATCCTCTAGAGTCGACCTGCAGGCATGCAAGCTTTAGCCAAACATCTCATAGCTTTTTGGGCCTGCTCATGCACCATGGACAGCTCCTTAAGCACGTTGCCTCGAAATATGGACACTTCCTCTTCAGTTCGACCGGTTAACAGACCTGACAATCCAAATTATGGGATACTATGAGCCCCTTGGATGATTCAACAGGTCATACCGAATATGCCGCCTTTCAACCTCTTATTCTCTTTTTGCACGATTGATAACTGAGCCTTTAAGCTATCTATATCTTCGGCTTGTTTATCCTTTTCCTCCTTGAGTTTGTTCTTCTGATCAGTGGTCATTTTTTCCTTCTTCATCTCCGCAAGCTTTATGGCAACAGCGTTCAGCTTTGTCTGCTTTGTTTTCAGCTCCTGGGACAACACGTTGTTCTTCTCCCGGGGAACCTGCAGGTCATAATGATCCTTAAATCGGTTGGCTTGTCCGCTTTAAGTCTCGGGGGCTACTGGCATATATCTATTAAAGTTGCACAAACTATTACCGCGTTGATACGTCTCCAACGTATCAATAATTTTTGATTGTTCCATGCTATATTATATTCTGTTTTGGACATTATAGGGCTTTATTATACACTTTTATATTATTTTCGGGACTAACCTATTAACCGGAGGCCCAGCCAAGAATTGCTGTTTTTTTGCCTATTTTAGGGTTTCGCAGAAAAATAATATCAAACGGAGTCCGAACGGAACAAAACCTTCGGAAACGTGATTTTCGGAACGAACATGATCCAGAGGACTTGGACCCTACGTCAAGACATCAACCAGGAGGCCACGAGGTAGGGGGCGCGCCTACCCCCCTGGGCGCACCCTACACCCTCGTGGGCCCCCTATTGCTCCACCGACGTACTCCTTCCTCCTATATATACCTATGTACCCCCAAACTACCAGATACGGAGCCAAAACCCTAATTACACCGCCGTGACTTTTTGTATCCACGAGATCCCATCTTAGGGCCTGTTCCGGAGCTCCGCCGGAGGGGGCATCGATCACAGAGGGCTTCTACATCAACACCATAGCCCTTCCGATGAAGTGTGAGTAGTTTACCTCAGACCTATGGGTCCATAGTTATTAGCTAGATGGATTCTTCTATCTTTTTGGATCTCAATACAATGTTCTCCCCCTCTCTTGTGGAGATCTATTCGATGTAATCTTCTTTTGTGGTGTGTTTGTTGAGACCGAGGAATTGTGGGTTTATGATCAAGTTTATCTATGAACAATATTTGAATCTTCTCTGAATTCTTTTATGTATGATTGGTTATCTTTGCAAGTCTCTTCGAATTATCAGTTTGGTTTGGCCTACTGGATTGATCTTTCTTGCAATGGGAGAAGTGCTTAGCTTTGGGTTCAATCTGGCGGTGTCCTTTCCCAGTGACAGTAGGGGCAGCAAGGCACATGTTGTATTGTTGCCATCGAGAATAACAAGATGGGGTTTATTTCATATTGCATGAGTTTATCCCTCTACATCATGTCATCTTGCTTAAAGCGTTACTCTGTTCTCTTGAACTTAATACTCTAGATGCATGCTGGATAGCGGTCGATGTGTGGAGTAATAGTAGTAGATGCAGGCAGGAGTCGGTCTACTTGTCTCGGACGTGATTCCTATATACATGATCATACCTAGATATTCTCATAACTATGCTCAATTCTGTCAATTGCTCAACAGTAATTTGTTTACCCGCCGTCAATACTTATGCTCTCGAGAGAAGCCACTAGTGAAACCTATGGCCCCCGGGTCTATCTTCCATCATATTAATCTTCCAATACTTAGTTATTTTTATTGCCTTTTATTTTACTTTGCATCTTTCTCATAAAAATACTATCTTATCATATCCATCAAATATCACTCTCGTAAGTGACCGTGTAGGGATTGACAACCCCTTATCGCATTGGTTGCGAGGATTTATTTGTTCGTGTAGGTATGAGGGACTCGTGCGTGGCCTCCTACTGGATTGATACCTTGGTTCTCAAAAACTGAGGGAAATACTTACGCTACTCTGTTGCATCACCCTTTCCTCTTGAAGGGAAAACCAACGCAAGTGCTCAAGAGGTAGCAAGAAGGATTTCTGGCGCTGTTGCCGGGGAGGTCTACGCAAAAGTCAACATACCAAGTACCCATCACAACCCTTATCTCCCGCATTACATTATTTGCCATTTTCCTCTCGTTTTCCTCTCCCCCACTTCATCCTTGCCGTTTTATTCGCCCTCTCTCTCTCTATCCTGCCTCTCTTTCTCTATTTGCCTCTTTTTACCCGTTCCTCGTTTGCTTGTGTGTTGGATTTCTTGCTTGTCACGATGGCTCAAGATAACACTAAATTGTGTGACTTTACCAATACCAACAACAATGATTTTATTAGCACTCCGATTTCTCCTCTTACCGATGCTGAATCTTGTGAAATTAATGCTGCCTTGCTGAATCTTGTCATGAAAGATCCATTTTCCGACCTTCCTAGTGAAGATGTCGCTACCCATCTAAATAGCTTCGTTGATTTGTGTGATATGCAAAAGAAGAAGGATGTGGATAATGATATTGTTAAATTGAAGCTATTTCCTTTTTCACTTAGAGATCGTGCTAAAGCTTGGTTTTCGTCTTTGCCAAAAAATAGTATTGATTCGTGGAATAAGTGCAAAGATGCTTTTATCTCTAAGTATTTTCCTCCCGCTAAGATCATCTCTCTTAGAAACGATATTATGAATTTTAAGCAACTTGATCATGAACATGTTGCACAAGCTTGGGAGAGGATGAAATTAATGATACGTAATTGCCCTATGCATGGTTTGAATTTGTAGATGATTATACAAAAAATTTATGTCGGATTGAATTTTGCTTCTAGAAATCTTTTAGATTCGGCCGCGGGAGGCACTTTTATGGAAATCACTTTAGGAGAAGCTACTAAACTCCTAGATAATATTATGGTTAATTATTCTCAATGGCACACTGAAAGATCTACTAATAAGAAGGTGCATGCGATAGAAGAAATTAATGTTTTGAGTGGAAAGATGGATGAACATATGAAATTATTTGCTAATGAAAGTGTTTCTTCTGATCCTAATGATATGCCTTTGTCTACTTTGATTGAGAATAATAACGAATCTATGGATGTGAATTTTGTTGGTAGGAACAATTTTGGTAACAGCGCATATAGAGGAAACTTTAACCCTAGGTCGTATCCTAGTAATTCCTCTAATAATTATGGTAATTCCTACAACAATTCTTATGGAATAAGACGCCCTCTGATTTTGAATCTAATATTAAAGAATTTATTACTTCACAAAAGAATTTCAATGCTTTGATTGAAGAAAAATTGCTTAAGATTGATGAGTTGGCTAGGAACGTTGGTAGAATTTCTCTTGATGTTAATTCTTTGAAACTTAGATCTATTCCACCTAAGCATGATATCAATGAGTCTCTCAAAGCCATGAGAATTTCCATTGATGAGTGCAAATAAAGAACCACTAGGATGCGTGCTAAGAAAGATTGTTTTATGAAAGCGTGTTCTTCTAGTTTCCATGATAATAAAGATGAAGATCTAAATGTTATTAATGTGTCCCTTATTAAATCGTTGTTTTGCAATATGAATTTTGATAATAATGGGACAGAATATGATCCACCGTTACCTAGACGGCGTTCCAAAAATTCGGAGTCTTTAGATCTTGATGCTAAAATTGTTAAAAGTGGGATTGAAGAAGTTAAAACTTTAAATATTGATGAACCCACTATTTTGGATTCCAAGGAATTTAATTATGACAATTTCTCTTTGATATATTGTGTTTCCTTGTTGCAATCCGTGCTAAATTCTCCTCATGCTTATAGTCAAAATAAAGCTTTTACTAAACATATCGTTGATGCTCTGATGCAATCTTATGAAGAAAAACTTGAGCTGGAAGTTTCTATCCCTAGAAAACTTCATGATGAGTGGGAACCTACTATTAAAATTAAGATTAAAGATCATGAATGCTATGCTTTGTGTGATTTGGGTGCTAGTATTTCCACGATTCCAAAGACTTTGTGTGATTTGTTAGGTTTCCGTGATTTTGATGATTGCTCTTTAAACTTGCACCTTGCGGATTCCACTATTAAGAAACCTATGGGAAGAATTAATGATTTTCTTATTGTTGCAAATAGGAATTATGTGCCCGTAGATTTTATTGTTCTTGACATAGATTGCAATCCTTCATGTCCTATTATTCTTGGTAGACCTTTCCTTAGAACGATTGGTGCAATTATTGATATGAAGGAGGGGAATATTAGATTCCAATTTACATTAAGGAAAGGCATGGAACACTTCCCTAGAAATAAAATTAAATTACCTTATGAATCTATTATGAGATCCACTTATGGATTGCCTACCAAAGATGGCAACACCTAGATCTATCCTTGCTTTTTATGCCTAGCTAGGGGCGTTAAACGATAGTGCTTGTTGGAGCCAACCCAATTTTATTTTTATTCCTTGATTTTTGCTCCTGTTTAGTAATAAATACTTTATCTATCCTCTTTTTTGGTTGTGTTTTTTGTGTTTAATTAGTGTTTGTGCCAAGTAGAACCGCTGGGAAGACTTGGGGAAAGTCTTGTTAATCTTGCTGTAAAAAACAGAAACTTTAGCGCTCACGAGAACTGCTGCCATTTTTATTTGGAAAGTGATATTTATTTAATTATTTGTGCAGATAATTAATATATAAATTTCTCACGCCCAGCAATTTATTTTAGAATTTTTGGGGTTCCAGATCTTGCGTTAGCTACAGATTACTATAGACTGTTCTGTTTTTGACAGATTCTTTTTTTCATGTGTTGTTTGCTTATTTTGATGAATCTATGGCTAGTAAAATACTTTATAAACCATAGAGAAGTTTTAATACAGTAGGTTTAACACCAATATAAATAAATAATGAGTTCATTACAGTACCTTGAAGTGGTGTTTTGTTTTCTTTCGCTAACGGAGCTCACGAGATTTTCTACTTTAAGTTTTGTGTTGTGAAGTTTTCAAGTTTTGGGTAAAGATTTGATGGATTATGGAACAAGGAGTGACAAGAGACTAAGCTTGGGGATTCCCATGGTGCCCCCAAGATAATCTAAGGACACCTAAAAGCCAAAGTTTGGGGATGCCCCGAAAGGCATCCCCTCTTTCGTCTACTTCTATCGGTAACTTTACTTGGAGCTATATTTTTATTTACCACATGATATGTGTTTTGCTTGGAGCATCTTGTATTATTTGAGTCTTTATTTGTTAGTTTTCCACAATCATCCTTGCTGCACACACCTTTTTTAGAGACACACACATGATTCGGAAATTATTAGAATACTCTATGTGCTTCACTTATATCTTTTGAGTTATATAGTTTTTCCTCTAGTGCTTCACTTATATCTTTTAGAGCATGGTGGTAGATTTTTTTATACAAACCATTGTTCTCTCATGCTTCACTTAGATTATTTTGAGTGTCCTACAAAACAGCATGGTAATTTGATTTAATTATTTGAGGATTCAAGATTAAATAAATAAAATTTCTTATGAGTGTGTTGAATACTATGAGAAGTTTGAAACTTGATAATTGTTTTGAGATATGGAGATGGTAATATTAGAGTCATGCTAGTTGAGTAGTTGTGAATTTGATAAATTCTTGTGTTTAAGTTTGTGATTCCCGTAGCATGCACGTATGGTGAACCGTTATGTTAAGAAGTCGGAGCATGATGTATTTATTGATTGTCCTCCTTACGAGTGGCGGTCGGGGACGAGCGATGGTCTTTTCCTACCAATCTATCCCCCTAGGAGAATGCGCATAGTAATTTTCTTTGATAACTAATAGATTTTTGCAATAAGTATGTGAGTTCTTTATGACTAATGTTGAGTCCATGGATTATACGCACTCTCACCCTTCCACCATTGCTAGCCTCTCTAATACCGCGCACCTTTCGCCGGTATCATATACCCACCATATACCTTCCTCAAAACAACCACCATACCTACCTATCATGGCATTTCCATAGCCATTCCGAGATATATTTCCATGCAACTTTCCACCATTCCGTTTATCATGACACGCTCCATCATTGTCATATTGCTTTGCATGATCATGTAGTTGACATTTTAGTAGTGGCAAAGCCACCGTTCATAATTCTTTCATATAAGTCACTCATGCATCATTGCTATCCCAGTACACCGCCGGAGGCATTCATATAGAGTCATACTTTGTTCTAGTATCGAGTTGCAATCATTGAGTTGTAAATAAATAGAAGTGTGATGATCATCATTCATAGAGTATTGTCCCAAATAAAAAAAGAGAGAGAAAGTCCAAAGAAAAAAAGAAGGCCCAAAAAATAAAATAAAAAAGGGGCAATACTAGTATCCTTTTTCCACACTTGTCCTTCAAAGTAGCACCATGATCTTCATGATAGAGAGTCTCCTTTGTTATCACTTTCATATACTAGTGGGAATTTTTCATTATAGAACTTGGCTTGTATATTCCAACGATGGGCTTCCTCAAAATGCCCTAGGTCTCCATGAGCAAGCAAGTTGGATGCACACCCACTTAGTTTCTTTTTGTTGAGCTTTCATATATTTATAGCTCTAGTGCATCTATTGCATGGCAATCCCTACTCACTCACATTGATATCTATTGATGGGCATCTCCATAGCCCGTTGATACGCCTAGTTGATGTGAGACTATCTTCCCCTTTTTGTCTCCTCCACAGCCACCATTCTATTCCACCTATAGTGCTATGTCCATGGCTCACGCTCATGTATTGCGTGAAGATTGAAAAAGTTTGAGAACATTAAAAATATGAAACAATTGCTTGGCTTGTCATCGGGGTTGTGCATGATTTGAATACTTTGTGTGGTGAAGACGGGGCATTGCCAGACTATATGATTTTGTAGGGATAACTTTCTTCGCCATGTTATTTTGAAGAGACATAATTGCTTAGTTAGTATGCTTGAAGTATTATTATTTCTATGTCAATATTAAACTTTTGTCTTGAATCTTTCGGATCTGAATGTTCATACCACAATTAAGAGAATTAGATTGAAATTATGCCAAGTAGCATTCCACATCAAAAATTCTGTTTTTATCATTTACCTACTCGAGGACGAGCAGGAATTAAGCTTGGGGATGCTTGATACGTCTCCAACGTATCTATAATTTTTTATTTTTCCATGCTATATTATATTCTGTTTTGGACATTATTGGGCTTTATTATACACTTTTATATTATTTTTGGGACTAACCTATTATCCGGAGGCCCAGCCTAGAATTGTTGTTTTTTGCCTATTTTAGGGTTTCGCAGAGAAAGAATATCAAACAGAGTCCAAACGGAATGAAATCCCCGGGAACGTGATTTTCGGAACGAACATGATCCAGAGGACTTGGACCCTACGTCAAGAAATCAACCAGGAGGCCACGAGGTAGGGGGGCGCGCCTACCCCCCTGGGCGCACCCTCCACCCTAGTAGGCCCCCTGTTGCTCCACCGACGTACTCCTTCCTCCTATATATGCCTACGTACCCCAAACTACTAGATATGGAGTCAAAACCCTAATTCCACCGCCGTGACTTTCTATATCCACGAGATCCCATCTTGGGGCCTGTTCCGGAGCTCCGCTGGAGGGGGCATCGATCACGGAGGGCTTCTACATCAACACCATAGCCCTTCTGATGAAGTGTGAGTAGTTTACCTCAGACCTACGGGTCCATAGTTATTAGCTAGATGGCTTCTTCTCTCTTTTTGGATCTCAATACAAAGTTCTCCCCCTCTCTTGTGGAGATCTATTCGATGTAATCTTCTTTTGCGGTGTGTCTGTTGAGACCGATGAATTGTGGGTTTATGATCAAGTTTATCTATGAACAATATTTGAATCTTCTCTGAATTCTTTTATGTATGATTGGTTATCTTTGCAAGTCTCTTCGAATTATCAGTTTGGTTTGGCCTACTAGATTGATCTTTCTTGTAATGGGAGAAGTGCCTAGCTTTGGGTTCAATCTTACAGTGTCCTTTCCCAGTGACAGGTAGGGGCAGCAAGGCACGTATTGTATTGTTGCCATCAAGGATAACAAGGTGGGGTTTATTTCATATTGCATGAGTTTATCCCTCTACATCATGTCATCTTGCTTAAAGCGTTACTCTGTTCTCTTGAACTTAATACTCTAGATGCATGCTGGACAGCGGTCGATGTGTGGAGTAATAGTAGTAGATGCAGGTAGGAGTCGGTCTACTTGTCTTGGACGTGATGCCTATATACATGATCATACCTAGATATTCTCATAACTATGCTCAATTCTGTCAATTGCTCAACGGTAATTTGTTTACCCGCCGTGAATACTTATGCTCCCGAGAGAAGCCACTAGTGAAACCTATGGCCCCCGGGTCTATCTTCCATCATATTAATCTTCCAATACTTAGTTATTTTTATTTCCTTTTATTTTACTTTGCATATTTATCATAAAAATACCAAAAATATTATCTTATCATATCTATCAGATCTCACTCTCGTAAGTGACCGTGTAGGGATTGACAACCCCTTATCGCGTTGGTTGCGAGGATTTATTTGTTTGTGTAGGTACGAGGGACTCGTGCGTGGCCTCCTACTGGATTGATACCTTCGTTCTCAAAAACTAAGGGAAATACTTACGCTACTCTGCTGCATCACCCTTTCCTCTTCAAGGGAAAACCAACGCAAGTGCTCAAGAGGTAGCATGCGTATCCTTTGAAAACAGTTCAGTAACTCCAGCAAGTCCGTCCCGGTTGGCTCGGATATATGCATCCAGAGAGTTGAGTGAGGTAAATTCATGTTCAGTGAAAACTGGAGCGCGCATGGCCTCTTTCAGCCGATGATGATTCATCACGCTCTCCACCTTGGAATTCGTGATGGATACGTCATCCAAATCCTCATGAGGGGGGATCTGGCTATCAGCTATCATCCTGGTTGACGAGTCCGGTGCCGGATTAGCTGATATTCAGCTAGCAGGGTGTTTTCCCATAGTTTGCCGCGTGCTCCTCCTGAAATAAAGGTAGAGGAGAAATTTAACGATCTGATCTCATGCTTAGGCACATATCAAAGGACATACCTCTTTGAAGAAGGAGGGGGCTTGACAGCACTCCCGGTTTCCTTTCATTTTGAATGATCACCCTACGTAGAGGCCGCTCTCGAGGGAGTGCGGCTTGCCGAGCACTGATCCTATGAAATACAGTTTAGTGTAATGGATAAGGTGCAAGTAGGGGCTTCTTTTTGAGTACTTATAATGGAGAAAGGGTAATAGCCACTTTCGAGACGTGAAGGCTCGCTTGATAAAATACTGCATCATCGAACTCTCTCTCTCTCTCTCTCTCTCTATATATATATATATATATATATATCTGGATCCTCGCAGAGGTCGGGGTCCTTGTTGCGAACGTGATCCTCTGGCTGTGGGGAGGGGCAATGAATGTTCTCGACCACCTTCCTCCATGACTGTTTTAAGACAAAAAGAGCAATTTGATTAGCATGCTTTGATAACAAGGTACAACAGCGTTGATAATCAAAGGCTTACCCATTCAATGGGGTTGTACATGGAAAAAACTTCTTGGCAGTTTAAGCGGAGGAAGTCTTCCGTCTCCCCCTTATACAAATCGACCAAGATTATGGCCAGATCGGTTGGGGTATCCAGGCCCTTGCGTCTGTAACGAGATGCGTCATCCTCTCCATTGTAACACCATAAAGGAGTTACTCTAGACTGAAGGGGCTGAATACATCGTTTTATTGCGTTGGCCATGACTTCTATTATCGAGAGCTCAGAATGAGCAAGTAATCAGACCTTGTTGACCAACCTCTTTACTTCCACACCGACTTCCTCCTTGTGACTCCGGGGGCGCTAATTGAGGCGTTTCTTCAGAGAAGCACTAGAGTATTCGGGGAGGCCACGCCGAACTGGGCCCAGAAGGGGGACGTCCTGAATGTAAAACCATTCCAAAGACCATTCTTGGGATACCTCCTTGGGAGTTCCAATAGGGTAGCCTGCTTCAGCTGTGCGCCATACTTCGGCGCTGCCCACTTCAAATATAGAACCCCCTCAATGACGAGGGACGAGGCAAAAGAACTTTCTCCATAGTTCAAAATGGGCCTCACAGCCCAAAAACAGTTGCAGAGAGCGATAAAGCCCGAGATGTGTAGAATCGAACCTGGGGTGAGGTTCTGTAGCTAGATCCCGTAAAACCCCAACAGACCCCTGAGGAAGGGATGGATCAGAAATCCTAAGCCCCACAGAAGAAACAAAACAAAGCACACCCTCTCCTCCTTGTTGGGGTTGGGGAAACTTCTGCTAGCACATCATTGTCGATCGAGGCCAATCTTGCTCGCACAGAGACTAGATCTGCGAGAGGGAGATATCCCTGCGTCTGAAGTTGACTCAACTGAAGATGAGACATGGAGCAACTCCACCAGTCACCCTCTTGAGGGCCATGAGGGCGTGAAGAAGAGCTAGTAACGCTGGCCATGTTTTGAAGTTTTTTGTGGCTGGTCCTGATGTTCTCTGTACGATTGTGGATGGCATTTGGGGATCTAACCTCTTTATATAGGCGTTGTCCCTATGAGGTCAGGGGCGTATTTGTAAAAAGTTATTATGGACCATTTACATTCGACCAGCGCATGGAAATCGAGGCAATGACAGGAAAGGAGTCACAATGGCAGAACATGAAGGTCAGGGCCGGACTGTTATCCGTCCAAGGTATGATGAAGAACTTGCCTTGCAAAAGCCAAAGACATAAGCCAGATACTACATCGTCATTGAAGGAAAGTTCGGGGGCTACTGAGGGAGTCCTGGATTAGGGGGTCCTCGGGTGCCCGGCCTATTCAACTTGGTCCGTACTGATAGGCTGTGAATATAAAAACCGAAGATCATCCCCATGTCTGGGTAGGACTCCTGTATACGTGAACGACAAGTTTTGGTGTCTGGATGTATTATCTCCTTATTCTGCAAACCGACTTTGTACTACCCTAGGCCCCTCCGGTATGTATATAAAGCGGAGGGTTTAGTCCATGGAGGCTATCAGAATTCTCATAGGCTAGACAGCTAGGGTTTAGCCATTACGATCTCGAGGTAGATCAACTCTTGTAACCCCCATACTCATTGAATACAATCAAGTAGGATGTATGGTTTTACCTCCTTTAAGAGGGCCCGAACCTGGGTAAACATTGTGTCCCCATCGTCCCTTGGTACCATTGATCCTTAGACGCACAGTTCGGGACCTCTACCCGAGATCTTCGGTTTTGACACCGACAGTTAGGCGTCAAGGTCTACAGCATCCAAGAGGATGTGTGGATCGCCGAGTGACCAAGTCTGTGAAGGTTTGGAAGTCACCTTGAAGAATTACCATGTAGCACACAAGATGTGATTCTATCCCAATCATGTGATGAGTTCATGATTGGGGCACAACCGCATTTCGAGCGCATAGCAAGGTGGATATCACTACAACATACCATGTACTGAATAGATGAGAATACAAGATAAAGGCTTACATTCGCCACAAGATACAACATCAATACAACAGTTCATCAACACATAGCAGTCGTCATAAAGAAGAGCAGGATCTGACTATGGATGAAAACAAACGAAAAGAAGAACGACATCCACCCTGCTCATCCTAGGCTCCCCGACCCGGAACCTAATGCCTTGATCGAAGAAGAAGAAGAAGAAGAACTCCAAAAGCAATCAAGCATCGCTCTCACGTCAGATCATCACATTACCCATACCCACAACTGTTTTTGTAGTAATCTATGAGCCACGAGGACTCAGCAATCCCATTACCATGGGTATCAATACTAGCAAAGCTTAATGGGCATGGACAGGATAAGTGGTGAGGTTGCAGCAAGCGACTAAGCATTGTATGGTGGCTAACTTACGAATACAAGAGTAAGATGAGAAACTACGCAAACGGTCACAAACTAGTAATGATCAAGAAGTGATCCTGAACTACTTACGTTCAAATCCAACCCAAATGTGTTCTCTTCTCGAACTCACCCGAAAAGAGACAGTCACGGTTACGCACGCGGTTGGTGTATTTTAATTGAGTTTACTTCAAGTCCTCTACAACCAGATATTAACAAATTCCCATCTGCCACATAACCGAGGGCACGGCTCTAGAAAGTTTAAACCCTACAGGGGTGTCCCAACTTAGCGAATGACAAGCTCATGATCCACGGAGACAATCCTCCATCGCGGGACCCTGCGATCAGACTCGGAATCTCGGTGCACAAGACATTTCGACAATGGTAAAACTAATCCAGCAAGACCTCCCGGCGTGCCGACACCCTGATAGTAGCCGTGCGTATCTCATCTTAGGCCACGTCCGGATGGGTCAGCCTACAGGTATATACCAAATACCTCAGGTTTCCCCGAGGCGGCCCCACAATCTGCCCGTTTGGGACAAACACCATCAGCACTGGCCCCCTGTATTAGGTTGAATAACGAACCTTGGGCAGCGCTAACTCCCTATGCGTCAAGTTTATCATCATGTTAAGTTATTATGTTGACCAAATGGTAAAACCAATGTTGGGCCTTGCTGGAAGAGTTTTATTCAAAGCAACTGTCAAGAGGGGCCCATAAATCCTCACTGTGTTAGGGACGCAGAATCAAGGAACATAACACCGGTATGACGGAAACTAAGGCGGCAAGACTGAAACAAAACACCAAGAAAAAGGCTAAGCCTTCCACCCTTTACCAAGTATATAGGTGCATTAATTAAATAAGAGATATTGTGATATCCCATGATATCCATGTCCCAACATGGAACAACCTGCAACTACACCTAGAACTAGCAATGCTACAAGAGGGGCTGAGCAAAGCAGTAACATAGCCAAACAACGGTTTGCTAGGATGGTGGGAACAGGTTAGATGTTGTTTCATGACATATTGGGAGGCTTGATAAACAAGTGGTAGGTAGCGCGGCATAACGATAGCATCGAGACAAGTAGCAAAGCAAAGATAGTAGTGGTATCCAGAGTAACGGTCATCTTGCCTGAAATCCCGCTGGGAAGAAGACCGATTCCATGAAGTAGAAGAACCAACATAGTCGAACGGAACCTCACAATCATAACGTGACCAGAACTATCAAGAAGAAGCACAATCGGAAAGAAGCAAACAACATAGTAAACAATCATCACATAAACATGGCATGATGCACAACCAAGTATGATGCATGTACATTTAAATAAGGCATGGCATGGCAAAGTGCAACAAACAATACTACAATTTAAGTGGAGCTCAATATGCAACGAGTTGCATATTGGAGAAACACCACATTTAATTATTAAGTTAAATCTCATTTATGTACTCAACAATATTAAATGTTGGTTAACATGGCAAGAGGTGAGGCATAAGTAAACTACACAATTTAGGCAATTTAAATGAGGCCGGAAATAACAAACAACAATTCTGGTAAATCCTCACGTGCATATAGCAATTTAATGCAAACAACAATTTTAAACATTTTAAATGTTGTTATCATGATGCGGATGACATATCCAAGTTTTATGCAATTTGAAAATGTTGGTATAAAATGATATGAGGCGTTTGTCGCCATGGCAAAAGGAAAAGGGTGCCGCGGCGGCGAAACGGAAATGGTGCCACAGCAACGAATCCGAAAATGATGCTACGACAACATTTCGGTTCCAGTAACTCATGGAGATACCAGTGGAAAAGAAGGAGTAAATGTGGGGAAAATGCAAAAGATGGTGGGGTGATCCCGCTTACCGGGTTCCCACGGGTCGACGGCATAGCAAACAAGGTGGACCGAGCAAAGACAACTCGGACATGATGCAAACACAGGCATCTCATACATCACACATGCATTTGTTCACGGGCGCCGTCTCAGGGTTATACCTTAGAAGCGTGCATTTTCAGAACGGGTCAAGTTCGTTGAGGGAAGTAGTGGTATGCGACGATGGTAGAGGTACTCGCGGTATTGCGACGGTAGTGGTACAAGGTCATCATGGGAAGTAGTCGTACTCGCGAACTTGTCGGATCCACGGCGATGGTAGTGGAACTTCACGGATCTGTGGTCTCCGGGCGTAGTGGTACTTGGCGACATGCACGGGATGGTAGTTGTACACATTCGTATACATCCAGTGTCGTTCGTAGAGGTACTTGATGTCCGGTGTGGTACTTGGCGAATCCAAGACATAGAGGTCCACTTGTTCAAGTGGAACTTGACGAATCCAGGGTCCTCGGGGTACATGACGCTTGAGGTTCAAACTGGTTTTGAATGCGTCCACACAACACATCGCAAGTATAAGAGGCAACAACTTGGTGTGGTTCTGGCCATGGCAACGACCACAGCCGAAGCAAGGCGATAGTAGGTAGGCAACAACAACTTGGGTCGTGCCATGGCGGCGGAGGTAGACAACCGAGGGGGTGGTGATGAGGCGTAGGGGATGGAGGTGAGGCCGAGGAAGGAAGCAAGGAGGCCCAGGGTTGGGAAGGATGGAGGCGTCCAATGGGTGGCATGGCAGCACCGGAACCAAATGCCGCAGCGGATGGAGCAGAGAGGCGCGCGGACGATGGGGAGAAGGAGAACGATGGGCAGAGCAGAGAGGTAGGTGCAGAGGAGGCACAGGCGCCATGGGAGGCGGAGGAGCGGCAAGGCAAGGTGCGCGAGGCAAGCTAGCGGCGGCAAGGGGAGACGGCAGTGAGGCGCGGCGGCGGCCTGCTGGTCTTGGCCGACGACGGCGCACGGGAGAAGAAGAGCTATGGCGGCGAAGGCAGGGGCGCGCGGCTGCGCAGGCTCCAGGAGGAGGAGTGGAGCTCGCTGGCAGCTACGAGATGAAGAGCGACGGGAACGAGCTGGCACAGGGTCGGGCGAGATGCCCTAGTGGCAGCGCTAGGAGGAGGATGAGGGGATCGAGAAGGAGTGGGACAGCGAGCGAGAGAGGTGGGGATCGAGCGTGCGGCTCTCCCCTGGTAGCGTGATTTGTAGGAGGACGAGGGAGGTTGGCGGTGCTGGTGGAAGGGATCGAGGGAGAGAAGTGGGAGTTCACTAGGGCTAGGGTTAAGGTGCGGCTGGCCTAGGTGGGCCGCGGGGATGGGTCGGCTTGGATGGGCTGAGGTCGTGCACTCTTTCTCTTTCTCCTAGATCTCTTTTCCCTCTTTTAGCATTTAAACAGAACGTTTAGAAATATAGAGAGAGATAGGAGAAGAATTTGAGCACGAGGAAAATTTTCTTGGACTCATAAAAAGGAGCTTCATCCAAGAAAACAGGAGTGGGCATGAACGAAAGATATAAATTCAAAATAATTTGAATATAATTCAAATGGTTTTGAATTGGGACTAGGTTTTCGAAGTGCCCGAAAATATTGAGACTTTAGGAGGAGCCTCAATAAAAGAGATAATAATTGTTGGCAAAGTTTGAGGCAAGGAATTGAGATAGAAAATGCATGGAACTTAAACTGCAGGTGTGTTATGGTGATTCCAAAGTTAATGGAATATTTTGATATAGCTCCCTAATAATATTAGGAGACTTTATATGTTGTACAGAGAAATCACCAAGTGCATTTCCCTCAATTTAAATGGATCCGAGATCCATGCAATTTATTTATGTGAGTTTTAAAATAGTTGCAAAATTAATGGCATGATGACATGATGCAATGCAAATGATGCTATGAAGAATGCAACAAACAAAACAAGTCACACGACGAATCTCAAAATCCATGAAAGGCATCTGGAGCATCGGTCTTGGGGCATTACATACCATGAGCGATTGGGTGAGGTTGTGTGACCTTAGCTCAAGGAGAATACGGTAAGGACTATGTGTCCTTTGGTTTAAATACCAAGCCGCTCCAACCAGACGTACAACTGTCACAACAGTTGGAACTGTTCTACCAAATCACTTTCTTCACCGAGCTACTGGTTCTATTTCCTCAACCCTTTCATTTCCTCGCTTATGTGTTGATGAAATTGATCGTTACTATTTGAAGACTTTGACTGAAGACTTTCTCAATTTCCTCAACCCTATTTCTTCAGTCACCTTGTCTTCCGCCTACTTATCCTGTTTACATGCTACATGTGCTCTGTGTATGTTTCATTTCATCATGATGACTATGCTACTGTCTTGTTATGCATGCACCTGAGTACTTTATCCGCTGCTTGTATTTTGTCACTTAGCAAATTCCTCAAGTAGTATTTTCTCAGTGACAAATTTGTAAATCGCCTATTCACCCCCCTCTAGTCTATATAACACACTTTCATTATGACGTTATTCATGACAATGATCATGTATACATGCATTACGTCCGTGACAAGTAGACCAACTCCTGCCTGCATCTACTACTATTACTGCACCCATCAATCGCTATCCAGCATGCATCTAGGGTATTAAGTTCATGAAAATCAGAGTAACGCTTTAAGCAAGATGATATAATGTAGATAGAATAAAACCAAGCAATATGATTAAACCCCGTTGTTTGACCCATAGTAGCAACAATACAATATGTGCCTGCTACCCCTACTGTCACCGGTGTGGACACCGCAAGATTGAACCCACTACAAAGCACCTCTCCCACTGAAGATAAATCAATCTAGTAGGACAAACCAAACAGATAGTTCAGAGAGAAATACAAAGCTACAATAATCGTGCAGAATAAATTTCATCAAAGACTCAATTACTTTCAATGAATAATCTGATTATAAACCCATAATTCATCGAATGCCAACAAACACACTACAAAAGAAGATTCCATTGAATAGAACTCTAAGAAGAACATTAAACAAAAGATCAGAGAGAGAGAAGAATAAGTCATCTAGCTAATCACTATGGACCCATAGGTCTATGGTAGACTACTCGCACATTATTGGTGGTGCAGTAAGGATGATGTAGAAGCCATCCGTGATCGATTCCCCCTTTGGCAGAGTACCATAAAGGCCTCCTGATGAGACTGCGAAAGGTGGAATTAGGTCAAACAAAGTTGCATGGGACCCATAAGCTCAGGTGCCACGCCCCTTGGGGGCGCATCGTGTGAGCTTGTGGCTCTCCCGTAGGGCTACTAGCCTCCTCAGAACCTTCTAAGGTCCCTTCTGGTCCATAAAAAATCACTGTAAAATTTCATCGTGTTTGGACTTTGATTGGTATTGATTTTTTGAAAAGCTGAAAAGATGCAAAAAGAATAGCAATTGGCACCAGGCACTAGGTTAATAGCTTAGTCCAAAGAATGATATAAAATTGCATATGAAGTATCTAAGATTGATAATATAATAGCATGAAACAATAAAAAAATATAGATACATTGGAGACATATCAGTCCTCAGGCGCTGGTTGGTGTGGCGTGTCAGCAGAGGCTGGCTCCGCAGCAGGCCGGCGCGTGGCGGGCGTCGATTGGCGCGGTGTGGGTGTGTCGGGGCTGGCACGTGTCACCTCGCGAGTGATGAGTGGTAATTTTACACTCCTATACCCTTAGTTTAAATGATATATTTCATTAAAACCGAGATATTTGCTCCGATATTGCCACTAATGACTAACGAATGCATAGGATTCCACAAATCTTCTCTTTATTGTGTTTCCACATGAAATGGGGTATATATGTACGAAATCAAGTGAGAACTAGAAAATGGGTAAAGGAGGAGATAGAAGAAATCAAGTGGAGGTGCGCCATCAATTCTAGAGCAAAAGATGGTGTTTCATGCGACTGTGACCAATCGCATGGCAGTCGTATGGTGTGTAAACCGATTCTCCTTGTCCACCTGAACAACTTTTATAAAGGGGTCGAGGCCAAAATGTCAAGAGAATAACCATGAGCAGAGCCAACATAGAGTCATCTTCATCCCATCTTCATCGACCCTAGCCATCGCCATTTCCCATCTCCATAGCCACCATCTCCATTTCCACCATAGTTCTTCCTCCTCTAGGTCATACTTGTAATCGTGTACCACACACGGCATCCATTGTAAGACATATTATCAATCAATCTACATTCATGATGACTTCTCTGATGTGTCCTTCGTGTGATATGATGTCCATGTGTGAGTAGTTCAATAAGGTATGGGTTGAGGCAAGGGCCTTGCAACCCGATGTATTTGTTGGAGGGATCAATGGAAGTGCTTTGAATTAACATCCCATATGTGTTAAATAAAATTGTTCCATAGATGTCTCGTGTCTGGTTTGCGTTCTTCATCCCTGCAGGTACCCAGGATCATGGAGGACAACCCACAGATAGGCTAAGGGCAGGGAGACCGTGAAGTGTTATTCTAAACACTAGTGACAGGAAGGTTTATTATGGTAACACGGATCCTATCTCTGGGGATTCAAGAGGTGTAGTCATTAACGCCTAATGCTTTTGTCTAATTATTGCAATCTTAATTATAGAGGCAACCTCGTGAGACTGATAGGGATTTCAGTTGGAAAACTAACTCTTGATGCACGCGCGCTGGTCAAGACGTAATTTGGACACATCCCCCACTTTGGCTAGTAACAAGCACATCTTGATGGGTGACTTCCAACGCACAAATTAAGACCATATTTGGTCCTGTCACAAATATATGGTTGTAAGAATTAAGACCTCATACCCATGCCTATATTTATTATAAGTGTTCCCTTCAATTGTTTTATTTTGATTTAGTCAAAACCTGGAATTATTTCTTTAACAAAAACTTATTTGAGACCCTAGCTTAAAGTGGATCTACCTCCCATTGGTTCTAAAACTCAGGGTCACCTCTAGGGAAAAAGGCGAGAATCCTTCTTGCTCCATTTCCGGATCACCAAAGGAAGTAGTCAGCGAGGCGTTAATCCTGATGTGCATTTAGTGGAATCTAACACTGTAAGGTGAGCAGATCCTGAAGAAGATCGCACCGGTTCGTTTGTGGCCGCTAGAGAGCATCCTGATAATCCTCAAGTGCAAGGAATCATCATAGCAATTTCCAAAGGTGGAAGTGATAAGCATGGAGTGTCGTACCCACAAGGAGCTAAAGGTAAGATCAATATTCTCTCAAGTCCTATCTGCCACTAATACGAATCTACGTACACTGAACGTTTGCTTCCAACTAGAAACGAGAAATAAAACTACATTGTGGGTTTGAAGAGGATAACTTTGCATGATATCAGAGAACTGAAATATAAAAGTAGGTGATGTTAACATGAAGTTATATTACTATATATTATAAATAGCGAGTGTGGAATAATGATGGGTCGGTGTGCGGAATTGTCCTAGGCAATTGTTAGCAAGATCAGTAATCATTATTGCATTTTCATATGAGGGAGAGGCATAAGCTAACATACTTTCTCTTCTTGGATCGTAAGCACTTATGATTGGAACTCTAACAAGCATCTGCAACTACTAAAGATCATTAAGGTAAAACCCAACCATAGCCATAAAGTATCAAGTCCCCTTTATCCCATACACAACAACCCCCTTACTCGGGTTTATGCTTTGATACGTCCATTTTGC
Organism: Triticum urartu; assembly: GCF_003073215.2. Taxonomy (NCBI): domain Eukaryota; kingdom Viridiplantae; phylum Streptophyta; class Magnoliopsida; order Poales; family Poaceae; genus Triticum; species Triticum urartu. The sequence continues at coordinate 388,698,951 of NC_053025.1, forward strand.
ATCATGTTTTCCTACTGTTATTTATGATGTTTTTATGCATAATAATGCTTTTTGGAGTAATTCCAATGCGCTTTCTCTCATAATTTGCAAGGTACACACAAAGTGGGAGAATTCTGGCAGATAGAAATCTGGACCTGGAAAAGCTACATCAGGCTACCTATTCTGCACAACTCCAAACAAGCTGAAACTCCATGGAGAATTTTTATGAAAAATATGATGAATATTGGAGCAAATAAGTACCAGAGGAGGCCCACCAGGTGGGCAAAACCCACCTGGGTGCGCCAGGGGTCCCAGGCGCGCCCTGGTGGGTTGTGCTCTCCCAGGCCCACCTTCGGTGCCCATCTTCTGGTATATAAGTCATTGGACCTAGAAAAAATAAGCAGAGGACTTTCGGGATGGAGCACCGCCGTCTCGAGGCGGAACTTAGGCAGGAGCACTTTTGCCCTCCGGCGGAGCGATTCCGCCGGGGGAACTTCCTTCCCAGAGGGGGAAATCCGTCATCATCATCACCAACAACTCTCCCATCTTGGGGAGGGCTATCTCCAATGTAACGCCCTGGACACACCCGCCGGTGGTCGTTACTCCTGGCAGGATCTGGACTGGCCCCACAGATCAATATTAGTCTTTTCTACGCACTTTGTCCTCACTCGTGCGCAACCGGGAGCAACTTCGTTGTCGGTCACCCATCCTGAAACTACTCCAAGCTGAGCACGCTTAACTTTCGAGTTCTGTCCGAATGGGCTCCCGGAAAACAAGGAATTCCTTATTGATATGAGTAGTCTATCATCCCTAATAAGCCAGGCTATCACATACACCCCCACTCGAAGGAACCAACGTCCTCGTCGGGCCACAGGAACGTTCCCTCTTGGCACATATGTTTGTGCATCCAGTCTGGTACATGTGCCATGTCGTGTGCCACGACGGGTCACAAACGTCATGCACAACATGACCGCGCACCTGTCCGCAGACATCCGTGTAACCGCGAGGGTAGGCTCTAATATACTAGTCTTTTATGCGCACTTTGTCCTCACTCATGCGCACCCGGGAGCAACTTCCTGGTCGGTCACCCATCCTAAAACTACTCCAAGCTGGGCACACTTAACTTTGGAGTTCTGTCCAAATGGGCTCCCAGAAAAGAAGGAATTCCTTATTGATATGAGTAGTCTATCATCCCTAATAAGCCCGGCTATCACATCCATCAACATCTTCAAACAGCACCATCTCATCTCAAACCCTAGTTCATCTCTTGTATTCAATCTTGTTACCGGAACTATAGATTGGTGCTTGTAGGTGACTAGTAGTGTTGATTACATCTTGTAGTTGAATACTATATGGTTTATTTGGTGGAAGATATATGTTCAGATCCATTATGCTATTTAATACCCTCTGATCTTGAGCATTTTTATCACTTGTGAGTAGTTAATTTTGTTCTTGAGGTCACGGGAGAAATCATGTTGCAAGTAATCATGTGAAATTGATATGTGTTCGATATTTTGATAGTATGTATGTTGTGATTCCCTTTGTGGTGTCATGTGAACTTTGACTACATGACACTTCACCATATTTGGGCCTAAGGGAATGCATTGTGGAGTATCAATTATATGATGGGTTGCGAGAGTGACAGAATCTCAAACCCCAGTTTATGAGTTATTCCACAAGGGACTGGTTGGATCCAAAAGTTTAATGCTATGGTTAGAATTTATTCTTAATACTTTTCTCGTAGTTGCGGTTGCTTGTGGGAGGGTTAATCATAAGTAGGAGGTTTGTACAAGTAAGAACAACAACTAAGCACTAGTCCACCCACATATCAAATTATCAAAGTAGCGAACACAAATCGAACCAACATGATTAAGGTGACTAGATGAAATTCCCGTGTACCCTCCAGAACGCTTTGTTTATTATAAGAGACCGTTTTGGCCTGTCCTTTGCCTCAAAAGGATTGGGCTACCTTGCTGCACTTTTTCTACTATTATCGTTACTTGCTCATTACAAATTACCTTGCTATCAAACTACCCTGCTACTTACAATTTCAGCACTTGCAAACATTACCTTGCTGAAAACCACTTGTCATTTCCTTCTGCTCCTCGTTGGGTTCGACACTCTTACTTATCGAAAAGAGCTACAATCGATCCCCTATACTTCTGGGTCATCAAGGCTATTTTCTGGCGCCGTTGCCGGGGAGTGAAGCACCTTTGGTAAGTGGAATTTGTTAAGGAAACATTTATATAGTGTATTGAAATTTATTGTCACTTGCTACTATGGAAAACAATCCCTTGAGGGGTTTGTTCGGGGTATCTTCACCTCGACCAGAACCATAATTAGCTACCCCTCAACCTACTGCACCTACTGAAAATATTGAATATGAAATTCCTTCAGTATGATAGAACAACTGCTAGCTAATCCTTATGCAGGAGATGGAACCGAACATCCTGATATGCACTTGATATATGTGGAACAAATTTGTGGATTGTTTAAGCTTGCAGGATTACCCGGAGATGATGTTAAGAAGAAGGTTTTCCCTTTATCTTTGAACGGAAAAGCATTGGCATGGTATAGGTTATGCGATGATATTGGATCTTGGAATTGGAATCAATTGAAATTGGAGTTCCACCAAAAAAGTTATCATATGCATCTAGTTCATCGTGATCGGAATTACATATATAATTTTTAGCCTCGTGAAGGTGAAAGTATGGCTCTAGATTGGGGGAGGTTGAAGTCAATGTTATATTCATGCCCCAATCACAAGCTCTCAAGAGAAATTATTATCCCGAATTTTTATGCTCGGCTTTCTCATAATGATCGATCCATGATTGATACTTCTTGTGTTGGTTCTTTTATGAAGAAGACTATTGAATTCCGGTGCGATCTTTTCGAAAGAATTAAATGCAACTCTGAAGATTGGGAACTCAATGAAGGTAAAGAGTCAGGTATTAAGCTTAAGTATGATTGTGTTAAATCTTTTATGAATACCGATGATTTTCAAAAGTTTAGCACTAAATATTGACTTGACTATGAGATTGTAGCCCCCTTTTGTGAATCAATTGCTACTCATGTTGATCTCCCTAAAGAGAAGTGGTTTAAATATCACCCACCTATTAAAGAAGAAATTAAAGAATCGGTACTAGCTAAAGAAGAAACTATACTTTATAATGTTGATCCAGTTGTTCCTACTGCTTATATTGAGAAACCACCTTTCCCAGTTAGGATAAAGGAACAAGCTAACGTTTCAACTATGGTTAACAAAAGTTATATTAGAACACCCCAAACCTGATGAACAAATCAAAGTAGAACCTACTATTGCTATGGTTAAGGATCTCCTAGAAGAAAATATAGATGGGCATGTTATTTACTTCTGCAATGAAGCTACAAGAATTGGCAAACCTAATAAAGAGGAAAAACATAGGCCCGTTGTGGGCATGCCTGTTGTCTCAGTTAAAATAGGATATCACTGTTATCATGGTTTATGTGACATAGGTGCTAGCGTGAGTGCTATTCCCTTTACTTTGTATCAAGAAATTATGAATGACATAGCACCCGCTGAAATAGAAGAAATATATGCCACTATTAAACTTGCTAATAGAGACACCATCACACCACTTGGGATTGTTAGAGATGTTGAAGTCTTGTGTGGGAAAATAAAATACCCTACTGATTTTCTTTTTCTTGGTTCCCCACGAGATGACTTTTGTCCCATTATCTTTGGACCTTTCTTGAACACTGTTAATGCTAAGATAGATTGGGAGAAACAAACTATCGGTGTTAGTTTTGGTGAAGAGTCTCATGAGTTTAATTTTTCCAAGTTTAGTAGAAAGCATCATGAAAAAGAATTGCCTAGTAAGGATGAAATAGTTGGTATTGCTTCTATTGTTGTGCCTCCGACTGATCCACTAGAACAATATTTGCTAGACCATGAAAATGATTTACATATGCATGAAAGAAATGAAATAGATAAGATTTTCTTTGAATAACGTCCTCTGCTTAAACACTATTTGCCTATTGAAACTCTAGGAGGTCCTCCTCCACCTAAAGGTGATCCTGTGTTTGAATTAAAATAATTTCCAGACACTTTGAAATATGCTTATCTTGATGAAAAGAAGATATATCCTATTATTATTAGTGCTATTGGATATACTCTTGATGATTTAAAGGGCATTAGTCCCACTCTATGTCAGCACAAGATTAATATGGAACCCGATGCTAAACCCGTTGTTGATCACCAACATCGGTTAAATCCGAAGATGAAAGAAGTGGTAAGAGCAGAAATATTAAAACTTTTGGAAGACAGTATAATCTATCCTATACCTAATAGTAGATGGGTAAGTCATGTTCATTGTGAACTTATTCCACAGAGAATTGCTATAGGCTATAGAATGGTAATTGATTTCAGAAATTAAATAAAGCAACTAGAAAAGATCATTACCCTCTGCCTTTTATTGATGAAATGCTAGAAAGATTATCTAAGCACACACATTTTTGCTTTCTCGATGGATATTCTAGTTTTTCACAAATACCTGTTTCTCAACCTGATCAAGAAAAGACAACTTCCACTTGTCCCTTTGGAACTTATGCTTATAGACGTATGCCTTTTGGTTTATGCAATGCACCTACTACCTTTCAAAGATGTATGACTGCTATATTCTCTGACTTTTGTGAAAGGATTGTTGAGGTTTTCATGGATGACTTCTCTGTTTATTGGAAGTCTTTTGATGATTGTTTAAGCAATCTTGATCGAGTTTTGCAGAGATGTGAACAAACAAATCTTGTCTTGAATTGGTAGAAGTGCCACTTTATGGTTAATGAAGGCATTGTCTTGGGTCATAAAATTTCTGAAAGAGGTATTGAAGTGGACAAAGCTAAGGATGATGCAATTGAGAAAATGCCATGTCCTAAAGATATCAAAGGTATTCGTAGTTTCCTAGGTCATGCTGGTTTCCATAGGAGATTTATCAACGACTTTTATAAAATTTCTAGGCCTCTTACAAACCTTTTGCAAAAGGATGTCCCTTTTGTTTTTGATGATGATTGTTTAGTAGCCTTCAAAACACTCAAGAAAGCCTTAATTTCTGCACCTATTGTTCAACCACCTGATTGGAACTTGCCTTTTGAAATTATGTTTGATGCTAGTGATTATGTTGTTGGTGTTGTTCTAGGACAAATAGTTGATAAGAAATTGAATGTTATTCATTATGCTAGTAAAACTCTAAACAGTGCTCAACGAACTTATGCTAGTACTGAAAAAGAATTTCTAGTAGTGGTGTTTGCTTGTGATAAATTTAGATCCTACATTATTGATTCAAAAGTAATTGTTCACACTGACCATGTTGCTATTAAATATCTTATTGAAAAGAAAGATGCTAAACCAAGACTTATTCGATGGGTTCTCTTGCACAAGAATTTGATTTACATATTACTAATAGGAAAGGAGCTGAGAACCCCGTAGCCGATAACTTGTCTTGGCTTGAAAATGTGCTTGATGACCCACTACCTATTGATGATAGTTTTCCTGATGAGCAGTTAGCTGCAATAAATGTTGCTCATAATACTCCTTGGTATGCTGACTATGCTAATTACATTGTTGCTAAATATTTACCACCTAGTTTCACATACCAACAAAACAAAAAAAATCTTCTATGATTTAAGACAATACTTTTGGGATGACCCACATCTTTATAAAGGAGTAGATGGTATTATGAGACGTTGTGTACCTGAGCATGAACAGGGACGAATCCTATGGAAATGTCACTCCGAAGCATGTGGAGGACATCATGTTGGAGATAGAATTGCTCATAAGGTATTGCAATCTGGATTTTATTGGCCTACTCTCTTCAAGGATGCCCGTAAGTTCCTCTTATCTTGTGATGAATGCCAAAGAATAGGTAATATTGGTAAGCATCAAGAAATTCCTATGAATTATTCACTTTCTGTTGAACCATTTGATGTTTGGGGATTTGATGACATGGGACCTTTTCCTTCCTCTAATGGGTATACGCATATTTTGGTTGTTGTTCATTATGTTACTAAGTGGGTAGAAGCTATTCCAACTAGTAGTGCTCATCACAACACCTCTATTAAAATGCTTAAGGAAGTTATTTTCCCAAGGTTTGGAGTCCCTAGATATTTAATAACTGATGGTGGTTCACACTTTATTCATGGTGCTTTCCTTAAAATGCTTGCCAAGTATGATGTCAACCATAGAATTGTGTCACCTTATCATCCTCAATCTAGTGGTCCAGTTGAACTTAGCAATAGAGAAATAAAATTAATCTTGCAAAAGACTGTCAATAGGTCCCGAAAGAATTGGTCTAAGAAATTAGATGATGCACTTTGGGCTTATAGAACAACTTATGAAAATCATATGGGTATGTCTCCTTATAAAATGGTTTATGGAAAAGCTTGGCTTTTGCCTCTTGAGTTAGAACATAAAGCATATTGGGCAATCAAAGAACTCAACTATGGTTTCAAACATGCCGGTGAAAAGAGGCTATTTGATATTAGCTCTTTAGATGAATGGAGAACCCAAGCTTATGAAAATGCCAAGTTGTTTAAAGAAAAATTTAAAAGATGGCATGATGAAAGAATCCAAAAGAGTGAGTTTAAAGTTGGAGAATATGTTGTTTTGTACAACTCTCGTTTTAGATTCTTTACAGGAAAACTCCTCTCCAAATGGTAAGGACCCTATGTTATCGAGGAGGTTTATTGGTCTAGAGCTATCAAAATAAATAATGCCGAAGGTACTAACCCGAAGGTTGTTAATGGGCAACGAATAAAACCTTCTATCTCAGGTACGCCCATTAATGTTGAAAGTAATATTATCCAAACTTTGACACCGGAAGAACACATAAAAGAGTCCTTCTGGAACACTCCAAAATCATGAAAATAAGGAGGTACGTGATACACTAAGTAAACGGACTCCGAAAAATCCACAAAAATATTTTTTGTCAGTTTTGGAATATAACAAAAATTAGGAAAATAAGAGACAACTAGGAAGCGTACCCTGGTGGGCACATGACACCAGGGCGCGCCTAGCTTGCCTCAACCTGGGGACATGCATGTGGAATTCAAGAAGTCAATCCTCCCCCAACAAAGCAAAGAGGCCTAAGGTTCAGTTTATACCCTTCTGCCTTTTGCAGGAAAATAAGCAAGATTTATAAAAAAAGGTACTGGACCTTGAGCAGGAGATCGGTGAACTAAAAGAGGAAAAATCATCCTCAAGCATAAGATGAGGAAGAAGGGCAAGACCTCTACCTCACCACCACATTCTTCTTCATCACCAAAAGAATATTGAGTATCGGGTATGGGCACTCCCCTTGGCTTCCGCCAAGCTTGGGGGAGGTGCCCCGGTATCATATCATCCCCACTATCTTTTGCCTTTACTTATTTTAGTTCAATCTTTTGCTTTAGATGAATAAAAGTTTAGTTCGATCTTTCCTTTTCGAAAGTTTGCTTAGTGATCTATCTTTGTAATCGTGTGCGAGATATATAATAAAGTTTAGTTTGAGTTTTTGCTTTCTTTACTTTCATGTTGCAATAAAAAAGAAAGGAAATAAATCAAGAAGATCATATGCTAATCTTATGGTAGGTGATGACATCACATAAAGAAAAGTATAAGTAGAAAATTTTATTAGAGATTGACAAACATAGCATTAGTCAATGATGCAACTCATGAAAGAATTAATAAGGGAAGAGAAGATTCACATATAAATATACTATCCTAGAATTTTTTTGTGATTGTGAGCCCCCATCGAAATATTATATGCCAAAATTGTTGACATTGGACAAGGAAGACAACTTAATGATTTATGTTTGTTCATATTCACATAGAAGTTATATTGTCATAGATCCTTCAACATGTGGTGCTTGCCCCTATCTTCGCTAGCCAAAAACTCTGCACTAAGTAGAGATACTACTTGTGCATCCAAAAACCCTTAAACCCAAATCTTATTTTCAAGAGTCCATGATACCTACCAAGGGATTGAGCAACATCCCTCAAGTAAGTTGTCATCGGTGCAAAAAGGCAATAAAAATTGCTTCTAAAAATGTGAGATCATTTAGTGTAAGAGAAAATTGGGCGTTGTACGAACTTGTGATGGAGAAGAATAAAAGAGACAAACTGCATAATAAAGGTTGCCATCACAAGGCGCAATACAACGTGACATTCTTTTGCACTAAGGGGTTGAGCATACAGACAAATAAGCGCATGGCAACCTCTGCTTCCCTCTGCGAAGGGCCTATTTTTGCTTTCATGTACTTACTTTTATGCAAAGAGTTAAAAGTTTTTCCCTCTATTCCTTTTAATCTTCTCCTTTGGCAAGCATCATATGGTGAGGAAAGATCTAGGCACATATGTCCAGTTGAATATGGGTAGCACGACTTATTATTGTTGACATCACCCTTGAGGTGAATACGTTGGGAGGCAAAACTATAAGCCCCTATCTTTCTATGTGTTCGGTTGAAACGTTTTTCTCATGTGTATGCGGTGAGTGTTAGCAATCATAGAATACTACATGATGGTTTAGTACGTGGACTTGCCTAAAGGCTCCGACACGTGACCCTTCCTGAAAATATGATGCATTTTAGTTGCAAAGTTGACTGAGAACATAGTTTGTTAGTTTCTAATAGAGTTTTTACTTTATACTATGATTATGTGATGAATTGTCACTTATTCATGACAAGTCTATGATAAAAGTTCTATGATAGGAGTCTTATGTTTAAGTTTCTTGCTATTATAATATTCAACATGATGCTTCTGTGTCTGTATTTTGTTTTTATCGACACCTCTCTCTCTAAGCATGTGGACATGTTTTTCTATTTCGGCTTTCGCTTGACGACAAGCGAGGTCTAAGATTGGGGGAGTTGATACGTCCATTTTGCATCATGTTTTCCTACTATTATTTATGATGTTTTTATGCATAATAATGATTTTTGGAGTAATTCTAATGCCTTTTCTCTCATAATTTGCAAGGTACTCACAAAGAGGGACAATTCCGGTAGATGGAAATCTGGACTTGGAAAAGCTATGTCAGGCTACCTATTCTGAACAACTCCAAACAAGATGAAACTTCACAAAGAATTTTTATGGAAACTATGATGAATATTGGAGTAAATAAGTACTAGAGGAGGCCCACCAGGTGGGCACAACCCACCTGGGCGCACTAGGGAGCCCAGGCGTGCCCTGGTGGGTTGTGCTCACCCAGGCCCACCTCAGGTGCCCATCTTCTGGTATATAAGTCATTTTGACCTAGAAAAAATAAGAAGAGGACTTTCAGGATAGAGAGCCACCGTCTCGAGGCGGAACTTGGGCAGGAGCACTTTTGCCCTCTGGCGAAGCGATTCCGCTAGGGGAGCTTCCCTCCCGGAGGGGGAAATCATCGTCCTCATCATCACCAACAACTCCCCCATCTTGGGGACGGCTATCTCCATCAACATCTTCAACAACACCATCTCATCTCAAACCCTATTTCATCCCTTGTGTTCAATCTTGTTACCGGAACTATAGATTGGTGCTTGTGGTTGACTAGTACTGTTAATTACATCTTGTAGTTGATTACTATATGGTTTATTTGGTGAAAGATTATATGTTCAGGTCCATTATGCTATTTAATACCCCTTTGATCTTGAGCATGTTTATCACTTGTGTGTAGTTACTTTTGTTCTTGAGGTCACGGGAGAAATCATGTTGCAAGTAATCATGTGAAATTGATATGTGTTCGATATTTTGATAGTATGTATGTTGTGATTCCCTTAGTGATGTCATGTGAACGTCGACTACATGACACTTCACCATATTTGGGCCTAAGGGAATGCATTGTGGAGTAGCAATTAGATGATGTGTTGCGAGAGTGATAGAAGCTTAAACCCCAGTTTATACGCTATTCCGTAAGGGACCGATTGGATCCAAAAGTTTAATGCTATGGTTAGAATTTATTCTTAATACTTTTCTCGTAGTTGCGGATGCTTGCGAGAGGGTTAATCATAAGTAGGAGGTTTGTTCAAGTAAGAACAACACCAAAGCACCGGTCCACCCTCATATCAAATATCAAAGTAGCAAACACAAATCAAACCAACATAATGAAAGTGACTAGATGAAATTCCCGTGTACCCTCAAGAACGCTTTGCTTATTATAAGAGACCATTTTGGAACGTCCTTTGCCTCAAAAGGATTGGGCTACCGCAGACTAAGGCATAGCCTAGTGGTTGGAAGGGGCTGATGCCTTCCCACCCACCCAGGTTCAAGGCATGGTACTTGCAATTTGGGGTTGTTGCACCAATTATACTGTAGGGGGTTCCCTTACCGTCTTTCTGTCAAAAAAAAGGATTGGGCTACCTTGCTGCAAATATTCTATTATTATCGTTACTTGCTCGTTACAAATTATCTTGCTATCAAACTGCCCTGCTACTTATAATTTCAGCACTTGCAGACATTACCTTGCTGAAAACCACTTTTCATTTCCTTCTGCTCCTCATTGGGTTTGACACTCTAACTTATCGAAAACAGCTACAATTGATCCCCTATACTTGTGGGTCATCATGCTTCTGTCACTCAAGAAACCCACTATAAGCGAATCATGATCGTATTGCAACACCCTCCAGCAGGGATCCTTCATGTGTGCGCGAGACGGACGGCACCATAGGACAACACCAAAATAAAACATGCCACTCAAACCAACTATGTCATCAATCAACCAAAAGACAAAATAAATCTACTCAAAACATCATAGGATGGCAACACATCATTGGATCATAATATGTGGCATAAAGCACCATGCTCAAGTAGGCGATTACAGCGGGGTGCGGGAGAGTGGACCACGTAAAAGACGATCACCGCGGTGATGGTTCCCCCAAGGGCACTCCGCCACCACCAAGAGAGAGGGGGAGCGGTTCTCCCCTTTGTACTTCCTCGATATGTCTCCATCATATCTACTTTTCCAAACACTTTTGACCTTGTTTTGGACTCTAACTTGCATGATTTGAATGGAACTAACCCAGACTGACACTGTTTTCAACAGAATTTCCATGGTGTTATTTTTGTGCAGAAATAGAAGTTCTCGGAATGACCTGAAAATCAACGGAGACACGTTTTGGAAGAAATAAAAAATACTAGAGAAATAATCAACACCAGGGGGGCCACACCTTGTCCACGAGGGTGCAGGGCACCCCCCTGGGGCGCACCCCCTGCCTCGTGGGCCCCCTGAGGCTCCACCGACGTCAACTCCAACTCTATCTATCCATGTTTGGGAGAAAAAAATCAGGGAGAAGGATTCATCGCGTTTTACAATACGGAGCCACCGCCAAGCCCTAATCTATCTCGGGAGGGTCGATCTGGAGTCCGTTCGGGGCTCCGGAGAGGGGAATCCATCGCCATCGTCATCATTAACCTTCCTCCATCACCAATTTCATGATGCTCACCGCCGTGCGTGAGTAATTCCGTCGTAGGCTTGCTGGACGGTGATGGGTTGGATGAGATTTACCATGTAATCGAGTTAGTTTTGTTAGGGTTTGATCCCTAGTATCCATTATGTTTTAAGATTGATGTTGCTATGACTTTGCTATGCTTAATGCTTGTCACTAGGGCCCGAGTGCCATGATTTTAGATCTGACCCTATTATGTTTTCATGAATATATGTGAGTTCTTGATCCTATTTTGCAATTCAATAGTCACCTACCATGTGTTATGATCCGGTAACCCCAAAGTGATAATAATCGGGACGACTCCTGGTGATGACTATAGTTTGAGGAGTTGATGTATTCACTAAGTGTTAATGCTTTGTTCCGGTACTCTATTAAAAGGAGGCCTTAATATCCCTTAGTTTCCAATAGGACCCGGCTGCCACGGGAGGGTAGGAAAAAAGATGTCATGCAAGTTCTTTCCCATAAGCATGTATGACCATATTCGGAATACATGCCTACATCACATTGATGAACTGGAGCTAGTTCTGTGTCACCCTATGTTATAACTGTTACATGAGGAATCGCATCCAACATAATTATCCATCACTGATCCATTGCCTACAAGCTTTTCGCATATTGATCTTTGCTTAGTTACTTTTCCGTTGCCACTGTTACAATCACTACAAAACTACTACTGTTAATTTTGTCACCGTTACCGCTAATTCCATATTACTTTGCTACTAAATATTTTGCCACAGATATTAAGTCTTTCAGGTGCGATTGAATTGAAAACTCAACTGTTAATACTTGAGAATATTCTTTGGCTCCCCTTGTGTCGATTCAATAAATTCGGGTTGAATACTCTACCCTCAAAAACTGTTGCGATCCCCTATACTTGTGGGTTATCAAGACTATTTTCTGGCGCCATTACCGGGGAGCATAGCTCTATTCTTTGAGTCACTTGGGATTTATATCTGTAGATCACTATGAGGAACTTGAAAGATGAAAGAACCAAGATTTTTCCCTCAACTACGAGGGGAGGTAAGGAACTGCCATCTAGCTCTGCACTTGATTCACCTTCTATTTTGAGTAAACTTGCGACACCTACTCCTTCTATTTATTCTCATATGTCGCATGTTGTTGATGATGCCACTTCTCCTATACATTATGCTTATGATGAAACTACTTCTATGCTTGATAATAATGTGCCATTAGGTGAATTTCTTGATGAACAACTTGCTAGGGTTAGAGAGAATGAAATTATTGAAACTGATAATATTGATGAAAGTGATGATGAAGATTCTCCCCCTAGATATGAATTGCCTGATGTGCCTGAGGGTTATGTTATGGATGAAGAAACTGCTAGAGATCTTTTAGCTTGCAAAGATAGATATGATCTTAAGAAACTGTTAGCTAAGCTGAAAGAAAAGTCGTTGAATGCTAGAATGAAATATGACCCTGCTTTTGCTACTTCACCTATCTGTATTTCCGATAAGGATTATGATTTCTCTGTCGATCCTGAGATAATTACTTTGGTTGTATCTGATCCATTTTATGGCTATGAATCTGAAACTGTTGTGGAACATCTTACTAAATTGAATGATATAGCCACCCTATTCACTAATGAGGAAAAAATTCGTTACTACTATATCCTTAAGTTATTTCCGGTCTCATTAAAGGGTGATGCTAAAACATGGTTTAATTCTCTTGATCCTGGTTGTGTGCGTAGTCCCCAGGATATGATTTATTACTTCTCTGCTAAATATTTCCCTGCTCATAAGAAACAAGCTGCCTTAAGGGAAATATATAATTTTGTGCAAATTAAAGAAGAGAGTCTCCCACAAGCTTGGGGGAGGCTTCTCCGATTACTTAATGCTTTGCCTGATCATCCTCTCAATAAAAATGAAATACTTGATATCTTTTATAATGGACTAACGATGCTTCCAGAGACCACCTGGATAGTTGTGCTGGTTGTGTTTTCAGGGAATGATCTATTGATCAAGCTGAATTGCTATTGAATAATATGTTGAGTAATGATAATGATTGGACACTTCCTGAACCAACTCCTAAGCCAACTCTAAAGAAAACGGGTATTCCATTTCTCAGTCCTGAAGATATGCAAGAGGCAAAGAAATCTATGAAAGAAAAGTGTATTAAAGCTGAAGATGTTAAGAATTTACCATCTATTGAAGAAATACATGGTCTTGATAACCCGACACAGGTAGTAAAGGTAAATTCTCACTATAGATTTGATGAAGGTGATATTCCTCGTAATAAGTCTGCTAGCCAATGCTTGGATGAGTTTGATAATTTTATTGTTAAACAAGAAAACTTCAATGCTTATGTTTGTAGACAATTGAAACGTAATGCTTATATGATTGAACATTTGAGTGATTATATGTCTAGAGTTAAAGTTGAACATAAACTTATTAGTAAATATGCTTCTATGGTTACCACTCAAGTGGAACAAGTGCTTAAACCACAAGATGATTTGCTCAATGAATTAAATAATAAGAAAAATGATAATGATGTTAGAGTTGTGACTAGAGGGGGTAAAACGACTCAGTAACCTTTGTATCCTAAGGGCCACCCGAAGAGAGTTGAGCAAGATTCTCAGAGAACTAATATTGATACACCTAGTCCTTCTAAAAATAAGAAAAAGAAAAATAATAGGACTTTGCATGCTTCTAGTGAACCTGTTGTTGACACACCTGAGAATACCGGTGATATTTCTATTTTTGATGCTGAAACACAATCTGGTAATGAACATGAACCTAGTGATAATGTTAATGATGATGTTCATGTTGATGCTCAACCTAGCAATAACAATGATGTAGAGATTGAACCTGTTGTTGATCTTGATAACCCACAATCAAGGAATCAACGTTATGATAAGAGAGACTTCGTTGCTAGGAAGCACGGTAAAGAAAGAGAACCATGGGTTCAGAAACCCATGCCTTTTCCTCCTAAACCATCCAAGAAAAAGGATGATGTGGATTTTGAGCGCTTTGCTGAAATGGTTAGACCTATCATTTTGTGTATGCATTTGACTGATATGCTTAAAATGAATCCTTATGCTAAGTATATGAAAGAAATTGTTACAAATAACAGAAAGATACCGGAAGCTGAAATTTTCACCATGCTTGCCAATTATACTTTAAAAGGTGGAATACCTAAGAAACTAGGAGATCTAGGAGTACCAACTATACCATGCTCCCTTAAAAGAAACTATGTTAAAACTGCTTTATGTGATCTTGGAGCCGGTGTTAGTGTTATGCCTCTCTCTTTATATCGTATGCTTGATTTGAATAAGTTGACACCTACTGAAATATCTTTGCAAATGGCTGATAAATCAACTACTATACATGTCGGTATTTGTGAGGATGTGCCTGTTGTAGTTGCAAACGTTACTATTTTAACGGACTTTGTTATTCTTGATATTCCCGAGGACGATAGCATGTGGATTATCCTTGGTAGACCCTTTTTGAATACTGCAGGGGCTGTTATTGATTGCAACAAAGGCAATGTCACTTTTCATGTTAGTGGTAATGAGCATAGTACACTTTCTGAGGAAACAACCTCAAGTCAACAATATCAATTCTATTGGAAAAATTTGAACGATTACTATTGAAGGTTTTGAATTCCCTCTTCCTACTGTCAACATGAAATATGATATTCTTATTGTTGGGGACATGCATATCCCCGTTGAGGTAACTTAGTGTTATTTGAAAATTCTCCAATTTCATGTTATTCAGAAAGAGTTTGTTGACAAGACTTGATCAACCTTGTTAGTGGATTCCTTTTGATGAGCATGAGATGTATGAAGTGAGAAAGCGCAACCCTCTATACCCTCCTTTTACTTTCTGTTATTTAGATTAAATAAAGCAAAAATAGTATTTTTGTCTGTTTTCTGAATTATCCTTGCAATAAAAAATACCCTGAAAATAGAAGTTCTCCAAATGTCCTGAAAATGAAATATGATTTTTTGTAGAATATTTAAGAATTATTGGCACTGAGAACACACCAGAGGGCCACACCACCTGGCCACGAGGGTCCAGGGCGCGCCCCCTGCCTTGTGGACCCCACGTGGCCCCCCTCCAATTATTCCAGCACCCACACACTTCGTCTTCCTCCAGAAAAAAATCATCCCACCGCTCAAACCCGAGTTCTAGCTCATCTTGCTGCCATTTTCGATCTCCTAGCTCAAAGCTCCATTCACAAAACTGCTTTGGGGGATTGTTCTTCGGTATGTGACTCCTCCAATGGTCCAATTATTTTTTGTTCTAGTGCTTTATTTATTGCAATTTTTTGCTGCTTAGGTGACCCTGTTCTTGAGCTTGCATGTTAAATTTATGTGGTCAAAAGTAGTTTTAATGCATGATATGGCCTCTAGGCACTTGTAGGAGTAGCTGCTATCAATCTTGTTGAGTTTGGTTCACTTTTATTTTGAGTCACTAAAAATTTCAGAAATTTTTCAGAGGAAGAAAAATGTTTGGGAAACTGTACCAAGGTGGTTCCTCAAGGAAGCAAGAACCGAGGCTCGCGATACGTGAGCCGGACAATGAACGGCCGAGGAAAGCTCAAGTGTGGCCTTGTGAATGGCCATCAGAGGACTTTATGGTCCAGGCAGGCATCAAGGATGAATTTGACGCATATATGCATAATGTTGATCTTGAGGACTTCGTGGCAGATAAGTGCCGACAATACCGCTATCTAACTGATTCCTTTGTGAGAAGGTTTAAATTTAGATCCTCACGCAATTCTTACACTGTTTTATTTGATCTTTATGATAAATCATATACCATGGACCTAGAAGATTTTAATATTGCTTGTAAACTCCTACAGTGGGGCAACGTTAGTGAACCTCGCAAATCTGAATATAAAGACTTTCTTGCTAGTATTACCGTGGGGGAATTTAGGGAAATCACACAAGCTACCATAGAGAGCATTCATTTCCCTTACATACATTATTTTGCTATCTTCATTGGCAGATGCATTAACGGTAAAGATGAGGCTTGTCACATGTGCGTTCCAGATCTTAGTGTCCTCAAGAGTGCGGTATTATGTGATAAACAATATAAATTGGGGGCCATTGTTGCACGAAGGTTAAATCACAACAGTATAAGTGGATATTTGTTTGGTGGAATTTATGAAACTCGTGTAGCTAATTATCTTAATATACCCATACATGGAAATGATATAGAGTTACCTCCTGCTTACCTAGATTATAATGCCATGGTTCACCATCAATTTGTTGAGAGGAATGAACAATTCCTCTAGTACCGACTAATCTTTGACAGACGGCGCACTGTCCATGTTGCCCTCCCTGCTTCTACTTTCTTTGACTTTCAGGAAAAAAGGAGATATGTTATAACCAGGGAGGAGGCGAATGAGTATGAGAGAAGGACGGAGGCAGCTCGCCTCGGTAACGCCCGCGATGCGGCTATATCTCCCACGTGTCGAGGCACGACTTAGAGGCATAACCGCATAGTGGTTTTGTCGCAAGAGGGGTAATCTTCACACAATCCCATGTACTGAATAAGAAAGGGATAAAGAGTTGGCTTACAATCGCCACTTCACACAAATAACAAGTTAAACATACATCATCCAGAGTACAATCAAGGTCCGACTGCGAAACCAAAATAAAAGAAGACAATCCCAAATGGTAGATCCCCGATCATCCCAACTGGGCACCACTGCTAATCAACCGGAAAAGACACAAAACAATGAACAAGATCTTCATCGGGCTCCCACTTGAGCTCGGTTGTGTCACCTGCACTGGTATCATCGGCACCTGCAACTGTTTGGAAGTATTCGTGAGTCACGAGGACTCAGCAATCTCACACCCGCGAGATCAAGACTATTTAAGCTTATGGGTAGGATGAGGTAGTGAGGTGGAGCTGCAGCAAGCACTAAGCAAGTATGGTGGCTAACATACGCAAATAAGAGTAAGGTGAGAAGCTACGCAGTGGTTGAAAAGCTATAAGTGATCAAGAAGTGATCCTGAAACTACTTACGTTCAAGCATAACATAAGACCGTGTTCACTTCCCGGACTCCGTTGAAAAGAGACCATCACGGCTACGCACGCGGTTGGTTCATTTTAATTAAGTTAAGTATCAAGTTCTCTACAACCAGATATTAACAAATTCCTATCTACCACATAACCGCGGGCACAACTCTCGAAAGTTTATACCCTGCAGGGGTTTCCCAACTTAGCCCATCACAAGCTCTCACGGTCAACGAAGGATATTCCTTCTCCCGGAAAGACCCGATCAGTCTCGAAATCCCGGTTACAAGACATTTCGACAATGGTAAAACAAGACCAGTAAAGCCGCCCGATGTGCCGACAAATCCCGATAGGAGTCGCACATATCTCGTTCTCAGGGCACACCGGATGAGCACTCCGTACAACTAAAACCAGCCCTCAAGTTTCCCCGAGGTGGCGCTGCAAAGGACTCTAGTTCGGACCAACACTCAGAGGAGCACTAGCCCGGGGGGTTTAAAATAAAGATGACCCTTGAGTCTGCAGAACCCAAGGGAAAGGTATAGGTGGTAGGTAGGCAAATGGTAAAACCAAGGTTGGGCCTTGCTGGAGGAGTTTTTATTCAAAGCGAACTATCAAGGGGGTCCCATAAATCCCCAACCGCGTAAGGAACACACAATTAAGGAACATAACACCGGTATGACGGAAACTAGGGCGGCAAGAGTGGAACAAAACACTAGGCAAAAGGCCGAGCCTTCCACCCTTTACCAAGTATATAGATGCATTAAAGTAAATAAGAGATAATAATGATATCCCAACAATATCCATGTTCCAACATGGAACAAACTTCAACTTCACCTGCAACTAGCAACGCTATAAGAGGGGCTGAGGAAAAGCGATAACATAGCCAAACAACGGTTTGGTAGGAAGGTGGGTTAGAGGCTTGACATGGCAATATGGGAGGCATGATAAGCAAGTGGTAGGTAGCGCGACATAGCGATAGAGCAAACAACTAGCAAGCAAAGATAGAAGTGATATCGGGGGTATGGTCATCTTGCTTGAGATCCCGCTAGGAAGAAGAACGAGTCCATGAAGAAGACAAACAGACGTAGTCGAACGGATCCTCACAAACGCACGTTACCGGAACTAGCAAGGAGAAGAACAACTGGAAATAAGCAAACAACATAGTAAATACCCATCACATAAACATTGCATGATGCACAAAAAAGTATGATGCATGTCCGGTTTAATGAGGCATGGCATGGCAAAGTGCAACAAACAATACTACAAGTTAAGTGGAGCTCACTATGCAACGAGTTGCATATTGATGAAACACCACATTCAATTATTTAGTTCGCTCTTGTTTGTGAACAAGACAAGATTAAATGTTGGTTAACATGGCAAGAGGTGAAGCATAAGTAAACTACACATTTTAGGCAATTTTAAGTGAGGCCGGAAATAACAAACAACAATTCCGGTAAATCCCCATATGCATTTAGCAATTTGATGCAACAACAGTTTTAAACATTTTAAATGTTATTATCATGATGCGGATGACATGTGCAAGTTTTATGAAAAAGTTGGCATAATAAGATGCGAGGCATTTGTCACCGTGGTGGAAAGAAAAGGTGCCACGGTGACGAATCCAAGAATGATGCCATGACAACATATCGGTTCCGGTAACCCGATTGAGATGCTGGTGCAAAAGAAAGTGTGACGGGAGTGTGTCATGATAAACAGTGGGGTGCTCCCAGTAACCGGGTGTCCCACATGACGGTGGCAAGGAAACCAGGAACGTGCAAGGATCAATTCGGGCATGTTGCAAACACGGGCATCTCATACAACACATCACAAGCATTCGTCCACGGGCGTCGTTCCGGCGGTTATAACTTCCAAGGTTGCATTCTCGGAGCGGTTCGGGTTTGTAGAGGAAGTAGTCGTTTATGTCTGTAGATGTTCGGGGTCACGACACTGGACTTGACGTCCACGGGGTCTTCGTGGGTCGACGATAGTGGTACACGTTTTGTAGCAGTTCGAGTCATCGGTAGAGGAACTTGACACTTGCGTTATACGGGTCTTCGACGATGGTAATGGTACATATCATGGTGGAACTTGGTGAGGGGAACTTGGCGCGTCATCGTGTAGTCGTACATCGAGGTCCTCACGCACTTTGATGACTCTGGAAGAGGAACTTGGCACCCACGGTCTTGACGTCAACAGTGCCAGGCAGTGGAGAGCACGCACAACAGGGCACGGCAGCAACGGGTCACCCAAAGGAGATAGAGGCCATGGCGCGAAGGATGAGCGGCGGCTGTGTATCCGAGTGAAAGGATGGCGGATCTGGCTGGGCACGACAAGGGCTGATCCAGCCGGAGTCGGGACGAAGGCGAGCATCGGCGACGGGACTTGGCGGCGAGGCCGGCACCAGGAGACGGCGTGACGTCGGGCGTGCAGGCGATGAGCAGAGGAAGCGAAGCCACTGATGTAGAGGGCCGTGCGGTGCGGAGCAGATACGGGTAGCAGGAGCAGCAGGAGGATGGCCGACGTCGGGGAGGCAGGCACTCCGGCGAGGTGGCGACAGAATTGGGGTGTAGGTGCTCGTGGGGTTTGCTGGTGCTGCTCCACTTGGTCGACGATGGTGCACGGGAGAAGAAGTGCTCCGGCGGGGCTGCTTGCTGACGACGGCCGGAGACAGAGGCGGGGCCCTCGGACTCAAGCAGTGGTGGGGCGCATCGGCCAGCTCGGAGGCGGAGAGGTGGGAGTCGGGAAGGAGGCAGCGAAGTGGAGGCGGCGATCTTGTGATGCGGTGCAGAAGAGAGAGGCGCGAGGAAGGAGGGGTCGGCGTGGGGTCCGGGCAGCAGAGGGAGGAGGTGGTGACGCTAGGTGGAACGAGGGGAAGGGGATATCGAGGAGATGGCTGCTCTGGCGGCACGAGGTGGAGGAGAGGGAGAGGGATCGAGAGAAGAGGTCGGCCTAGGGTTAGGAGGGATGGATGGGCCTGCTGGGCCTCGGTGCAAAAGGGCCGGCCTGGCTGCCTGAGGATGGATGGCCTCAAGTGGTGGGCTGCGACTGGGATGAAGCCCTGCACACTCTCTCTTACTCTCCCCTAGACTATTCTCCCTGTTTAACAAATAAACAACGAGTAAAGAAAGTAGAGAGGGATAGGAGAAGAATTTGAGCAGGACGCCAATTTTATTGGACTCATAAAAAGGAGCTTGATCCAAGAAAATTAGGAGTGGGCATGAATGAAAGATTAAATTCAAACTCATTTGATTTAAATTCAAATGATTTGAATAGGAAGTGAGGTTTGGGAAGGTCCAAAAATGTTGAGACTTTTGGAGGAGCCTCAATAAATGAAGAAAGAATTTTCGGCAAGGTTTGGAGATCAACTCAAAGCAGAAAAGGCATGGGATTATTTTTGCGCGTGTTTTATGGTTAATTCCAAATTATTGGAATATTTAGAATAGCTCCCTAATAATATTGGGAGTGTATTTTTAAAGAGAAATCACCAATGTGAATATCCCTCGATTTAAATGGACCGAAGATCCATACAATTTATTTATTTGAGTTGCAAAGATTAATCACATGATGGCATGATGACATGATGCAATGCAAAATATGCAATGATGAATGCAACAAGCAAAACAAATGACATGGCAAAGATAGCGAATAGCTGGAAGACACCTGGTGCAACGGTCTCGGGGCGTTACAACACTCCACCACTACAAGAGGATCTCGTCCCGAGATCTAGGATGGCACCGGAGGGAAACGGAAGAGGAAGAGAAGAGGTAAAACTAAGTTGCTTCTTTAACAAATGAGTGAAACCATGAACCTTGAGAGGTTGAACAAATTGAAAGAAAGAATACAACAAAGATGAACAAAGTTGAAAACACTCTGTTAGAAAAGAGGAACAAGAAACATTACGAGAACCTTGTAGGTTGAAAGACATAAGAAAAGGGTTACGATGGACAAGAGGTACATGCAAGCACTCCGATAGAAACGAGATGTACAAGGAATGATAAAGATCAATTATGAC
Organism: Triticum urartu; assembly: GCF_003073215.2. Lineage (NCBI taxonomy): Eukaryota > Viridiplantae > Streptophyta > Magnoliopsida > Poales > Poaceae > Triticum > Triticum urartu. The sequence goes on from NC_053025.1 coordinate 388,720,359, forward strand.
AACACTCCGGTTGGAAATGGAAGGCATAGAATATGAACTTGGAAAAATGAAAGCACTTGAATGGAGGACACGACACTCCAGTTGAATGGATAAGCAAAGGAAATAACATGATCTTTGCCAAAAATGGGATAATGGGTCAACGCGTGGAACATCACAATGCCTCCGGAACAAAAGATAGAACGGACTGAAAGTAACGAAGAAGAAAACAACATCTTCTACCTCGAATGAATTTGAAAGCATCCTTCCATAGAGGATTGGACGGAGTTGTTGGGAAATGAACAATGAAAAGAATAAACTTGTTGTGGGCTTATTGAAAACATCCCAAAACTTGAGGTGAAATCCTGCCACTATGGAGACAAAAGATTGGATTGATATCAACAAGGAGACGAGAAACTAATTTCACCGGGAGGATAAATGAAGAACTTGGGTCATTTATAAGCACCATAAATAGCAACAATCCTTAGGGAAGGCTTGAGGTGTAATCTAACCCAAGATAACTCCAATGACGAGATTGATGGGTTGCAAAGGATCTCCTGAAAGAAGAGAAAAAGATGGGTTTAAGTATCTCATTCTTAACAACTTGCGAATCGTGAAACAGGAAAGGAAATTGTCAAGAATGACATAACACCACCTCAAAAGATAAGGTAGAAAGAATTGCACTTTGGAATGAAAGATGAAGAATACTTGATCTCCTCAAAACTAAACATGTGTTGAGCACCTTGTTTATATTTTGAGTATAGCTTGGCGGATCATAACTCTGAGAGAAATCTTGAAGAACAATCGAAGAATGGAATGAATCCTTGACGAACCACCATGTAGAACCTCCATGAAGAACTCCGGTAATAAAAAGATGATAAAAAGAAGGAGAAGTTGAAAACACAAGGTGAAGCCTTTGCAATGATTTAGATGGATCTTCGAGATGATATAATTGAGAGAGGTGAGACTATGGAAAGAAAAGGATGAAACACTTGATTTGGGAATGTAACGCCCTCGATGCGGCTATATCTCCCACGTGTCGAAGCACGACTTAGAGGCATAACCGCATTGAAAGCAATGTAGCAAGTGAGGTAATCTTCACACAGCCCATGTAATACATAAGGGAAGGAGATACATAGTTGGCTTACAATCGCCACTTCACACAATTACATGAATAAAGCATTACATCATCCAGTTTCACACAAGGTCCGACTACGGAACCAAAATAAAAGAAGACTACCCCGAAAGCTACACAGATCCCCGATCGTCCCAACTGGGCTCCACTACTGATCAACTGGAAATGGAACAACATAACGAACACAATCTTCATCGAGCTCCTCCTTGAGCTCGATTGCGTCACCTGCACGATATCATCGGCACCTGCAAACTGGTTTTGGAAGTATCTGTGAGTCATGGAGACTCAGCAATCTCACACCCTCGCAATCAAGACTATTTAAGCTTATAGGTAAGGTAAAGGTATGAGGTGGAGCTGCAGCAAGCGACTAGCATATATGGTGGCTAACATACGCAAATGAGAGCGAGAAGAGGAGGCAAAAGCACGGTCGAACAACTATGATCAAGAAGTGATCCTAGAACAACCTATGATCAAGCATAACTCCAACACCGTGTTCACTTCCCGGACTCCGCCGGAAAGAGACCATCACGGCAACACATGCAGTTGATGTATTTTAATTAAGATAAACTTCAGGTTTTCTACAACCGGACATTAACAAATTCCCATCTTCCCATAACCACGGGCACGGCTTTCAAAAGTTCAAATCCCTGCAGGGGTGTCCCAACTTAGCCCATCACAAGCTCTCACGGTCAACGAAGGATATTCCTTCTAGCGGGAAGACCCGATCAGGCTCGGAATCCCGGTTACAAGACATCCTTGACAATGGTAAAACAAGTCCAGCAAGACCGCCCGATGCGCCGACATCCTGATAGGAGCTGCACATATCTCGTTTTCAGGGCAACACCGGATGAACACTACGTACAGCTAAAACCAACCCTCAAGTTTCCCCGACGTGGCGCCGCAAGTGGCTCTAGTTCGGACCAACACTTAGACAAGCACTGGCCTGGGGGGGTTAAAATAAAGATGACCCTCGGGATGTGCGACTCCCAAGGGAAAAGGCTAGGTGGCGAATGGTAAAACCAAGGTTGGGCCTTGCTGGAGGAGTTTTATTCAAAGCGAACTGTCAAGGGGTTCCCATTATAACCCAACCGCGTAAGGAACGCAAAATCCGGGAACATAACACCGATATGACGGAAACTAGGGCGACAAGAGTGGAACAAAACACCAGGCATAAGGCCGAGCCTTCCACCCTTTACCAAGTATATAGATGCATTAATTAAATAAGAGATATTGTGATATCCCAACAATAACCATGTTCCAACATGGAACAAACTCCAATCTTCACCTGCAACTAACAACGCTATAAGAGGGGCTGAGCAAAGCGGTAACATAGCCAAACAACGGTTTGCTAGGACATGGTGGGTTAGAGGCTTGACTTATCAATATGGGAGGCATGATAAGAAGTGGTAGGTATCGCAGCATAGGCATAGCAAAAGAGCGAACAACTAGCAAGCAAAGATAGAAGTGATTTCAAGGGTATGGTCATCTTGCCTGAGATCCCGCAAGGAAGAAGAACGAGTCCACGAACAAGACAAACGGACGTAGTCGAACGGTTCCTCACAAACGCGACGTTATCGGAACCAACCCGAAGAAGCAACACCGGAAAGAGGCACACAACATAGTCAACAACCACTACAACAACATGGCATGATGCACAACAAGTATGATGCATGTCTGGTTTAAAGAAGCATGGCATGGCAAAGTGCACAGACAATCCTACAAATTAAGTGGAGCTCATTATGCAACGGAGTTGCATATTGACGAAACACCACATGACTTATTAAGATCTCTCTCGGTTATGTACCCAACAATATTAAATGTTGTTAAACATGGCAAGAGGGTGAAGCAAAGTAAAACTACCTATCTAGTCAAGTTTAAATGAGGCCGGAAGCAACGAACAACAATTCCGGTAAATCCCCATATGCATATATTAGGTTTGGTACTGTTCTGTCCTAAACACAATTTTAGAGTTATTAAACATGCAAAGTAAAGCCACCATGTTAAACTAGGCATTTTTCTACCCCAATTACATACAAAGATTATTTAAAACCGAGCTACGGTTAATTAGTTATGAATTTAAACATTTTAGCAAGTTATTTAAGCAAATTTAAACAAAAAGCATTTTAAACATTTCAAACATAGATGAAAGTTGCATATTATTAAACTAGACAAAATTCTAAGCAACTTTCATATATAATTTATTTAGATCCGATGCACGGTTGTGAAGTTATTAAATGCATGAAGTTTAGGGACCTATCTGTAAAACAACAGTTTTCTGGAAAATAGGAAAAAACGTTATATGGAAAAAAATGAAATGGGTCGTTTCTGTTGGCCCAACAGAGCACAGAGGGTCTGGGGGAGGCTGCTCACATTGGGCCAACTGGATGCTGGGCCTTGCAAGGCCGGTGGGTGGCACGACTGGAGCACGAGCGTTGTCCCTCCCGCTCGACAGAGACAGAGCAACAGCTCGCCGGTGGTTCAGGCAGACGAGGACAAGGGCGGCGCTACGCGGATTCCGGCGGGGTCCACGGGGACGTGGGGACGGGATGGAGCCTGGGGAGTCGCCTGAGGCCAGATCCTGCTGGGAGAGGCACGGATCAGGTCGCCAAGCTGCAGGACATGCCATAAGACCACGACGAGGCGATGGCGAAGCAGCAGAGTCGCGTGCACGAGGGCTGGAGGCGAAGCAGCGGACTTGGCGCGGGGACGACTGGATCCGAGGCGGGGGAGGCGCGGGCTCGTCTGGTTCCCGGCCGGATCCGGGCCGATGTGCCTTCATGGTGTGGCGGCCATGGCGTTCCTCCTCCGGTTGCGAGCAAAGAGGGGAAAAGGAGGTTAGGAGCGAGAAGTATGATCCAGAGGACATGAACGGTGTCAGAGGGCTCACCAGCAGCGAGCTCTGGTTGGAGGGAGGCGGGCAAGAAGGAGCTCGGGCGGCTCAGCGTGCGGTTCCAAAGACGGCAGGGGAGCGAGGTCGCTCAGGAATCGGGGATGCGGTAGTTGCTGTTGTTGCTTGCCGGCGTCGGGTGCTGGTCGTCGCCGGGGCTTCGGGGTCGTGAGGTCAGAGGAGCTTGGCCTCGGGAGCACTCGAGCGCGACTGTGCTGGATCCTCGGCCAGAAAGGGAGGATTCGAAGGGAGCCATGGGAGGGCTCTGGTTGGTGGGGGTCGAATCTGGGAGGATCCCGAGTGGGGATTTGGTGGAGAGTGCGGCGGCGGCGGGCAGGAGGATGGATGGGACAAGCTGCCTCAAAATTAGGGTTGGACTAATTTATATATAGGCCTGCGGATTAGGTTAGTGGATAACGGATCCCTCCGATCGTAATCGGACGATCGAGAATAAAAGGTTAGAGGAGTCCAAATAGGAAAACTGTGATGTTTTGTAGATGTTTGGGGATGATCCAGACACAACGGTGGCGACAGTCCGGGTCGGGTCCGGGACAGATTTCGGGCGCGCGCGGGAGGAGGGCCGCGGGCTGTCGAGAGAGGTTAGGTTGGGTCTGGCGGATTGTGAAGAGCGGGTTGGTCTGAGAGAAGAGGGGAGAGATGCAGCCCAGCACGGTTTTCGGAGACCGAAAACGTCCAACGTTAGACCGGCTATACTGCCGCTATAGTTATCCATTGGGGCATCAAACAATCTCCGAATGCGATGAAACTTGACAGGCGGTCTATCTACACTATAATAAGACCACACGTCAACTCTCATCCCATTCCAAGAACATTTTCCGGCCACTTATAAAATACTATTTCAGACATGCCGCGGGCGCGTGCAAGTGTGGTTGGGCTCAGCACGGACAACGGAGAGAACTCGGAGAACCCGGACGAATGCAAGTTTTAAAACATGATGATGCAATGCACATGATGACATGATAAGATGCAACACGCAAGCAAATTACATGGCAACAACAGCGAATAACAGGAAGACACCGGGCACATCGGTCTCGGGGCCTCACAGGGAATTTTGATGAGCCTCAGGAATAAAGAATTAAATCACCACGATGATAAGAATTATGCCATGCTTACCGTTCATCAACTTAAATTGATAACAAGCAACATAATTGGCATGTCACTTATTCTTCTTGAAAAGATTGAAGAGATATAGCCAAACTTGAAAAAAAATCTTCAATGATGCGCCGGTAGGATTGGAAAGAACGAATGAATTGATATGATAACCAAGGAAGAGAACTCTTGAACAAACCACCGTAAGAATTGGAAATGAAAGTAGCAAAGGCACAATTCACCTGGAAGAATAAGAAAACTAATAAACATACTTGACATAATTTAGATACATGAGAGCGAAGAGACCATGAACTGATTAGAGGATATTTGAACGGTGCATCGGTAAGATTTGGAGAATGAGATATGAAAGCTGAGAATGAATAATTCTGAGATCATGGCTCCTGAGAATCAAACTGAAAGGACTTCTGAATTACTCCGAATGGGTGAAAGGAATCGCATGATTGGAAACAATTAGAGAGGATAACAATATGCTATCACCACCATTCTTCGAGAGAACGAACAAGATTTAGAGGAAACTCTTCTTCGGTCTTCAAAATTCGAGAAAGACGATGAGAAACACCACCATGAATTTTTGAGGCACTCCGGAATGACAAATAGAAAGGTTGAATGAACGATGAAAAGAATTTAAAAGATCTTGGAGAAAGACATTTGACTAATGATAACCCATTCATACATCAAACTTTGAAATGAATTTGAGAATAGCTCCGGAAAAATAGAAGAGTCAGGTAAGATCCTGGTAAAAGACCTGTGGGTTAGGGCCCACTCAAAAGAAACACATTGAAAAGATTGCTTAAAAAGAGAGATTGCACCAGTTGAATTAACTGGCTTAAATGAGATAACAATCTCAAAATACGTTGAACGGATTAAGAATTGAATCATGAATCTTCCGAGATATCTTCAACACTCCAGAACAAATTAATAGCTTGAGGTGAATAATTAATTGGTGCACCAGAATGAGAAAGCATTTGAAATAAGGAAAGAGATATCATCAACACCGAAAGCTTGAATAGAATCCATGGAAGAAGAAAAAGAACGAAGACTGATTAACTTGAAGCTCCGTTAGTATCATCCTGAGAATCACTGGATAAGAACATTGACGGAAAAGAATGGAGAGACTTCCCATCAATAAAAACGATACTTGATTAAGAAATCTGAGTCCTTGAAGAAACTGGTGGGAGGGCGGGAAAACAAAGGCAACTTGGGACGGATGGAACAAACACCGTTGAGAAAAATTAGAATTGATCTCGCGGATGCTGAAATGATCGAATGCACTTGAAGACAAGCACGCCGGTTGGAAAAGAATTAACATGACAACCTCGATGATCAAGAAGGATTAGCATCCACATAGAAATATGAGAACACCGCTTAGGGAAGGTATGGAATCAACACTTGACTTCGAAGCAACTCGAATACCACAACTCAAAACAAAAGAAAGGATTTGGCTTGCAGGATAAGCCGAAACAATGTGTCTGTTGGAAAGATATCCAATGTGATACTTGAATTCCCACCTATAAACTCCCGAAACTTTCTGGTTATGCAATCAGGTGTTGGGGATACAGGGGAAGCATAATATCTCACCCAAACTAACAATCCGTACATCCAGCTGTATCCATCCATCAACACATAACCAAGAAACCTTCGGAAATCGTGTACCTCAACCTTTGAAAAGCATCCGTTATACGAGTTATGGCAATACTCCCGAACTCCAGCCCCAGTACTGGGTGGCGTTGAGGTTATCTCACCAACAACTGCGTAAAAGAGATTTTCGATGTCGGCGAACTCAGGTATTCCAGAACTGCAACGATAAAATTTTGACGACAACACCTCGGGGCTCAAATCCCCGAGACACTGCCACTACCCCTAAACATCAGGAAGCAACAAGAACAATGTTCTCGTCACAAGACTATCCGAACGATTCCAAGATACCTGTGTGATCCTAAAAAATCATGAAATTTGAGGAGAGAAAAGTCAAAACTTCTATGTCAGGAGACCTCACCAGAGCGACGAAGGGACTAAGGAGTAAAAACAATCCAACTCTCTGATATATATATAATCCTAAGACTCAAAATATTTTGTTCTAGACTCAGCAACGTCAGCGATTCGATCAAGCAGGGGGCTCCTAAGTCGGGGATGGCTCTGATTACCAACTTGTAACGCCCACGATGCGGCAATATCACCCACATGTCGAGGCACGACTTAGAGGCATAACCGCATAGTGGTTTTGTCGCAAGAGGGGTAATCTTCACACAATCCCATGTACTGAATAAGAAAGGGATAAAGAGTTGGCTTACAATCGCCACTTCACACAAATAACAAGTTAAACATACATCATCCAGAGTATAATCAAGGTCCGACTACAGAACCAAAATAAAAGAAGACAATCCCAAATGCTAGATCCCCGGTCGTCCCAACTGGGTACCACTACTGATCAACCATAAATGACACAAAACAATGAACAAGATCTTCATCGAGCTCCCACTTGAGCTCGGTTGCGTCACCTGCACTGGTATCATCAGCACCTACAACTGTTTGGAAGTATCCGTGAGTCACGAGGACTCAGAAATCTCACACCCGCGAGATCAACACTATTTAAGCTTATGGGTAGGATGAGGTAGTGAGGTGCAGCTGCAGCAAGCACGAAGCAAGTATGGTGGCTAACATACGCAAATAAGAGTAAGGTGAGAAGCTACGCAACGGTTGAAAAGCTATAAGTGATCAAGAAGTGATCCTGAAACTACTTACGTTCAAGCATAACACAACACCGTGTTCACTTCCCGGACTCCGCCTAAAAGAGACCATCACGGCTACGCACGCGGTTGGTTCATTTTAATTAAGTTAAGTGTCAAGTTCTCTACAACCGGATATTAACAAATTACCATCTCCCACATAACCGTGGGCACGGCTCTCGAAAGTTTATACCCTGCAGGGGTGTCCCAACTTAGCCCATCACAAGCTCTCACGGTTAACGAAGGATATTCCTTCTCCCGGAAAGACCCGATCAGTCTCGAAATCCCGCTTACAAGACATTTCGACAATGGTAAAACAAGACCAGCAAAGCCGCCCGATGTGCCGACAAATCTCGATAGGAGTCGCACGTATATCGTTCTCAGGGCACACTGGATGAGCACTCCGTACAACTAAACCTAGCCCTCAAGTTTCCCCGAGGTGGCGCTGCAAAGGACTCTAGTTCGAACCAACACTTAGAGGAGCACTGGCCATGGGGGGGTGTAAAATAAAGATGACCCTTGAGTCTACAGAACCCAAGGGGAAGGTATAGGTGGTAGGTAGGCAAATGGTAAAACCAAGGTTGGGCCTTGTTGGAGGAGTTTTATTCAAAGCGAATTGTCAAGGGGGTCCCATAAATCCCCAACCGCATAAGGAACACAAAATCAAGGAACATAACACCGGTATCATGGAACCTAGGGCGGCAAGAGTGGAACAAAACACTAGTCAAAAGGCCAAGCCTTCCACCCTTTACCAAGTATATCGATGCATTAAACTAAATAAGATATAATAATGATATCCTAACAATATCCATGTTCCAACATGGAACAAACTTCAACTTCACCTGCAACTAGCAACACTATAAGAGGAGCCGAGTAAAAGCGGTAACATAGCTAAACAACGGTTTGCTAGGAAGGTGGGTTAGAGGCTTGACATGGCAATATGGGAGGCATGATAAACAAGTGGTAGGTAGCGCGACATAGCGATAGAGCGAACAACTAGCAATCAAAGATAGAAGTGACATCGAGGGTATGGTCATCTTGCCTGAGATCCAGCTAGGAAGAAGAACAAGTCCATGAAGAAGACAAACGGACGTAGTCAAACGGATCCTCACAATCGCAACATTACCAGAACTAGCAAGGAGAAGTACAACCGGAAAGAAGCAAACAACATAGTAAACACCTGACACATAAAAATGGCATGATGCACAAACAAGTATGATGCATGTCCGGTTTAATGAGGCATGACATGGCAAAGTGCAACAAACAATACTACAAGTTAAGTGGAGCTCACTATGCAACGAGTTGCATATTGACGAAACACCACATTCAATTATTTAGTTCGCTCTTGTTTGTGAACAAGACAAGATTAAATGTTGGTTAACATGGAAAGAGGTGAAGCATAAGTAAACTACACATTTTAGGCAATTTTAAGTGAGGCCGGAAATAACAAACAACAATTCCGGTAAATCCCCATATGCATTTAGCAATTTGATGCAAAAACAATTTTAAACATTTTAAATGTTATTATCATGATGCGGATGACATGTGCAAGTTTTATGAAAATTTTGATATAATAAGATACGAGGAATTTGTCACTGTGGTGGAAAGAAAGGGTGCCAGGACGACGAATCCGAAAATGATGCCATGACAACATATCGGTTCCGGTAACTCGATTGAGATGCCGGTGCAAAATAAAGTGTGACAGGAGCATGTCATGATGAACGGTGGGGTGCTCCCGGTAACCGGGTGTCCCACATGACGGTGGCAAGGAAACGAGGAACGTGTAAGGATCAATTCGGGCATGGTGCAAACATGGGCATCTCATACAACACATCACAAGCATTCGTCAACATGCGTCATTCTGGTGGTTATACCTTCCAACGTTGCATTCTAGGGGCGGTTCGGGTTCGTAGAGGAAGTAGTCGTTCATGTCTGTAGATGTTCGGGGTCACGACACGGGACTTGACGTCCACGGGGTCTTCGCGGGTCGACGGTAGTGGTACACGTTTTGTAGCCGTTTGAGTCATCGGTAGAGGAACTTGACACTTGCGTTACACGGGTCTACGATGATGGTAGTGGTACATATCATAGTGGAATTTGGTGTATCCAAGGTCTTCGGGCGTAGTGGTACACATGTCATCAGGGTACTTGTCGGATCCGAGAGGTACTTGGCAACGGTAGTGGTACACGTGGTCTTTAGCGTGAGCAGTTGTACATGGTCGGAGGGGAACTTGGCGCGTCATCGTGTAGTCGTACATCGAGGTCCTCGTGCACTTTGACGAGTCTGGAAGAGGAACTTGGCACCCACGGTGTTAGTGTCAAAACCGGCAGATCTCGGGTAGGGGGTCCCGAACTGTGTGTCTAAGGATCAATGGTAACAGGAGACAGGGGACACGATGTTTACCCAGGTTCGGGCCCTCTTGATGGAGGTAATACCCTACTTCCTGCTTGATTGACTTTGATGAGTATAGGGGTTACAAGAGTTGATCTACCTCGAATCATATGTTGTGGTCTAAACCCTACAGGTATGATGAGTAATGTCATAATAATCTACCGACTAGCCTGGCCTTGGCTTATATAATGTACCAAAGGCCTAGGATAACAAGAGTACTAGTCGAATACGCCGGTGGAGAGGAGTCCTTGTCTTGATCACCAAGTCTTGTGGAATCTTCCTTGTTTATACATCGCTTGTCCGAATTGGCCCATGAGCATACGACCATAGGGGTCCTCGGCCCAATCCAACTGATTGGGAGACGACGTGGTGAGTACCCCCTAGTCCAAGACACCGTCAGTAGCCCCCTGAACCGGTCTTCTAGTTGGGGACGCTCCTCGATTCTTCTAAACTGTTCTTCATCTTTGGTCATCGGTTTTGAAAACTGGTTCAACAAATCTTCACATCTTCGTTCTTGAGGATCGTCGTAGTAAATATGAAGAGTTTACACATCAGGTATCCGAGGAGCCCCTTTAAATTCTCGGCCTTTATCAATGCCTTGTTATTTTTATGCCATACCTTGGGTTTAAAGTTGTTCCCAGGCGGCAGCGTCCTCTTGCGTCCGAGCTCCAACGTCGGACTGCATTCGAGGTATATTTTGCAGCCGGGCACCAATGACGGACCGCTTCCGAGCTCCAAAGCCGGAATGTATCCGAGCTCCAACGCCGGACTATGTCCAAGCTCCAACGCCAGACTGTATCCGAGCTCCAACGCCGGACTATATCCGAGCTGTCATAAATCACCTTGGTTCAAAAAAGTTGAAGGAGTTTAGCCGAGCTTAATGCCGGAAATGCCCTCTATGGAGCCAGCCCTAGCGCCCGAGCTTTATGCCGGACTGCTTCCGAGGTGGTGCACCACCCCGACTGCGGGCCGATTTTTTGTCAATATTTTTGATTGGTGCAATTTATTCTCTGCCGAGATATATAGCCAGTAGCCCTCAAGGTGTGTATCGGTCTAAAACCCGAGATGCACCTGAAGGATGACATAAAACCGCTGATCCCAGTAGCCCCCTGAGACTTAGGTTGATTCACAAAATCGGCCGGAGGATCAACTCCTAGCTCAACAGAATACTTCTGGACACAAAAAGCGGTGTGCAAATTCCTCAAGACTCAAGTTGGGTGCGGCCGACCAACCTGAGGATCATAATCTCCTCGAAAGCTATATTGCACTTTAAATTTTCTGCATTGGATTGTCAATGCAGTAGCCCCCGAGACACTGGTCGGGTGGCAAACCAGATCAGGGGATCGATACGCCCCTTTAAATATTAGTGAATGATAAGCCTGAAGCCCAGTAGCCCCCGGGCCTTAATGTGGGTGCGGGTGGCCGAATTAAGGATCGATATCCAGAGTAAAACCACAAATTTTGTGTAATGATTCTACGTATCCAAGTACTTTACATCATTAATGCTCGGATCCGCATTGTACAAAACTTTGTTGACCGACCATCGGCTTCAACCTCGTCGGCCAGAAGCCGGGGAGTGTTTGTCCTACTTTATAAAGTCGTTATAAGGGCAAATATTTATGGAAAGCAAGGCAATCCGGCCATACGCTTTTATAAACAAAGGTATGCGGAGAGATATGTTATATTACTTAATGTAAGAAATATCTTCCAAGGAAAATAGTCCCGCTATCGGTTCCTTTCTTTGGATCGTCATGCTTATCATGATCATTAAACCTCACCTCCGATCAATGTGGGAGGAAAATATTAAGGATGTAGTTCTGGGAAAGTTCGCGAACTCTGTGGTATTAATGAACCAAAATTTTTTACTTCCGTTGTTGCTGACCAATGTGATCCTTTAAGATCGCTAGCTTTCAGCTTCACCCAGTCTGAGGTACTAACTCGGATGGCCCGGTAGTAACAATCACAAAGGTGCTCCCTTTACCGCCTAGCCGAACAATTGGGAATGTAGGGGTAAGCACAGGAGCCAGGCAACCCAGCTTGGCAAAAATCTTAAGTCAAATTGATGCATATTTATGGCTTTATAACGTTGATTACGGAAGCCAGTCCTTGTATATTAAATAGAAACGACGAAGATATGTTTATTTTGACTCCATTGCGACCGTTTATCAGTTGAAAGTGGCCCATCGTCGGCTTCTACCCCTTTGTAGATACTACGCAGGGTGTCTCCGCAATAATAAGACAACCCTTAGCCGACGTCTCATTGCCCGAAGGTGGTGTTGTTACCAGAAACGAGGCAATCAGATATGCGGGCTTTATAACTTTCACTTAGTCATAGGAGCTTTAAACTGGGGAAGCTATCTATGAGCCCACGGTTAGTGTTCGGCGACATCCGAGGTCAAGCCGTAAACGCTTCGGTCAATTTAATGAACGGCCCGTCATTTAACACAGTCATCGGATCGCTGACCAGTTTATGCTTATTGTGACAGTCAGTTTTCGGCTTTCTCCACTGAGGTGCTTAACCATGTGAGCTGGAAGCACAATCGCAGTGGTTCTCCCTTTGCACACCTAGCCGAACAAAGCGGAACATAGGAGGCAAGCGCAGGAGCCGGGCAACCCAACTATTAACCGAAGACACAATTCGAAACCGATGCATATTTAGCAATATCCGAGAATGTTTTTGCCGAATCTCTAAAGTTGTCTGGCGTTGCACTGCGATACTTATGTTGGAAACACATAAATAGTTTAAAAGTGCCATAATCTTGGAAAACCAAAAAACATCAGTAAAAACTTGATGTCCGAACAAGATCAAGAGTTCGGTGCCAATCCAAAAATTGGAAAAAATAAAAAATTGTGCTTCTACCGTGCTTTAACATGACACATCTGATCTCAACACTTCAAGCGAGCTAGCCTACGGCTTCAAGCTCCTTATCCCAAAGGCGGAGTACTTCTTCGAGGCCAGTTTAGCGAACTAAATTCAAGCGGCTTTTTAGAGAGAAGACAGGCTATCCGGCTATTGACCATACACTCGAGTCGGAAAAGGAGCGGTAGAAAAAGACTTTGCAATGACCAAGAAGAAAACACATTTACTATAAAACAGCTCATATAAATTTTAAGAGCCCCCAAGTGACTTGGGTAAAAGAATTTTATGTATAATGATTGTATGTACCAATGTACTCATATCATATCTGTGTTCACCCGAACTTTAAACGCGTCTTAACCGACCGTGGGATTCTCCCTCTTCGGTCAAGGACCAAAAAGTGTCATGTACTCCACCTGTTGAAAGCATCGACGGTGTTTCTGATAACCAGGCAATCAGGCCATAAGGCTATAACAGACAAAGCACGCTCAGGGAACTTATGATATATTACTGACGAAGTGTAAGAAGCATCTTCGAAGAAAATAGTACCTCCACCGATACCTTTCTTTGGCTGCTCATTATTACTATGAGACTTGTGTAATAGATTTTGTGTACTCATGAGTTCCGTTGTGTGCCGACCATTATTGAAAACAATAAGAGCGCTAGCTTTCGGCTTCACCCAGTCTAAGGTACTAACTCGGATGACCCGGTAGTAACAATCGCAGAGGTGCTCCCTTTACCGCCTAGCCGAACAATCGGGAACGTAGGGGTAAGCACAGGAGCCAGGCAACCCAGCTTGCGAAACACTTAAGTCAACATGGTTCATATTGTGGCGTAATACACGAACAAGGAACGAAGCCGTACAAGTATAATCATATGCAAGAGGAAAGGCTTCATAAAGGAACCCCCAAGTAAAAGGGGTATTTGAATTTGCTTGCAACAAACAAGGTTTTGACAAACAAAGTATTTTGCAAATTACTTTTTGTCAAAAAGCATAATGCTTGGTCGAACCGAACATAATTTGAAACTAAAGGTTTTTAAGCATGGAAGTGACTTAGCTAGTTAATGTGCTTGGTGTCGATGCACGGCCCGAGCTTACGACGGGACAAGGTCCCAGCCCCCAAGCCGGTCCCGAGGTGGCGGAGCGAAGAGCTCGGCACTCCGAAGTGGTGACATAGCACGGCCAATGCAGGTTGGCAGTGTGACGCCGAAGTCCCCGGCATGGCTTAATGAAGTAATGACGAAGCCCTCGGTCCAGCCGAGGTGACGTGGTACGTCGGTACACCGAGGTGACAGCGATGCCCGACTCGGATCCTTTACCCGTGCACAGAAAATAGTGCAAGCCGGAGATAATAGGAATAATAAAAAAATTGTTGCATAATTAATTATTAACACAAAGTGAGTAATAAAAGAAATATGGCCCATGTGCCGAACACTCGATGAGGTAGAGCTCTCTCAGCGATGCCGAAGTCCCCGAGGCAACCGAACATGTTGGTATGGCGATTCGATCAACAAGGTGATCACGCGAGCCGATTGGGACAACGACGTCGGCTTGCCAAAGTGACCGCGTGACGTAGTCGAAGTCGATCACCTACACACATAAAATAGTGCGGTACAAAAAGGATAATTGCTTTTCGCAAAAATAATTTGTTGAAGGAGATGTGGCATGGCACCAAAGTCATGTCGATGCAGGGCGTCGGCGTGACGCGGTGAAAGCGTGGCCAAGCCTGAATTCGCAGGCCGGTCTGAGTTCTGGATGCAGCATTCGCCGAACTGTATACGAAAACTGATCGAACCATCACGCGACCGTTGTTAATGCGGCCACCATTTGGTAGACCTGTGTACAGATGATGAAACAAACCAGAGTAATAATTCCTTGGGAAAAATAAACCCAAGCAAGAAAATAATAATAGGATTAATAGCACATGCTTTATCTATTGTAGCAATCTGGAGAAAGCTTACTCCCCAAATTGGGACTCAATCCGCACACCCATTGGCTGATGGGCGATAAAGCGACGGCATGGCGATGCTGGCAAAGGTGGGCTCACCGAGGGAAAGCCCCCGATCCAGGTAACGTGACGAAGCTGGTCGGCTGGTGACGCCAAAGTCATCGGAGTATGTTGATGAAGAAGTAGCAAAGTCCCCGGTCTATCCGAGACAACGGAGTGGGTCAGTAAGGAGACGTTGCAGCTCCCATGTCAGCCGAGGTGTTGAAGCAGTTCAGCGTTATGGACATCGGCTTGAAAAAGCAACAGTGCGGCCATGCCGACTCTGGTCATAACTTGTGACGCCGTCAATGCCGGATTGATGAAGTGACTGAGCGGCGATGTTGGCGCGCCTGACCCGTGCAATCCGCGGGGCGATGGTGTTGGTGATGATTAATCCTTCGCGATGTCGAACTCTTGTTCGGCTTGCCGAGCTGATGATCCGATAAGGTTAGGCTCGGCTGATGAAGCGACGATCAGTCTAGCACAGGTCGGCAGACATGGAGCAATGTTACCGGACTGGTGTGACACCAGCGCGATAGTGAAGAGTGCCTCAAAAAGGCTTAAAATTTTATGGGAATGTGTTAAAAACAACGCACAATACCATAGAAGAAAATTCATTTAAAAAGGTTGTTCAATATCACGTTCATAAAGAAACATGAATTTTGGTCGATCCGTATTCGCGCAGAAAACAGGTCCGAAAAGTGATGCACTAATCGGAAGATTCCTGGAGTTTGGACGGTCACATCGAGCTGAAATTTTGAGGGATGGTAGATATACGAATTCCGCAGCAGATCAACGGTTGGATCTTCCAAAGGACGTCCGAGCTAGATGCTGGAGACCACGCCCTAAACTCGTCCAGATTCCCGTCCAGATTTGACAAGGTTCCGGTATATCGTAGATTGCCCGAGATTCCTCCATCGAAACTCGACGAAATTTTGCATAATTGTTGTAGACTCAATTTCGCACAATTCCACCAAATAAATCATCAAAGTGATGCTCGCGGAGGTGGTGGCAGCGGATACAAGTTCGTTGTTCAAAAAAACAGCACGGTCGCCCGAGGGCAATGTTGACGTTGAGCCCCCGAGCTCCATGGATGATTCCTCCATGATCTTGATAGAGATCGGAGTTGATGTTGATGAAGGCCCCCATCTGAACATGATGATCGGAGATGGAGCGCGGTCCTCAGTCGAGCCAAGGTGACCAGTCAAGCCAGCGACGAAGATGCCAGCATCGCAGTTGATCTGCGGGTGAGCCATTAATCCTTTGCCGATCCCATAGCGGAACTCTCAATGAAAGCACCATTGTCGGTGTCAAAACCGGCAGATCTCGGGTAGGGGGTCCCGAACTGTGTGTCTAAGGATCGATGGTAACAGGAGACAGGGGACACGATATTTACCCAGGTTCGGGCCCTCTTGATGGAGGTAATACCCTACTTCCTGCTTGATTGACTTTGATGAGTATAGGGGTTACAAGAGTTGATCTACCTCGAGATCATATGTTGTGGTCTAAACCCTACAGGTATGATGAGTAATGTCATAATAATCTACCGACTAGCCTGGCCTCGGCTTATATAATGTACCAGAGGCCAAGGATAAAAGAGTCCTAGTCGAATACGCCGGTTGAGAGGAGTCCTTGTCTTGATCACCAAGTCTTGTGGAATCTTCCTCATGTATACATCGGCTGTCCGAACTGGGTCCTCGGCCCAACCCAACTGATTGGGAGACGACGTGGTGAGTACCCCCTAGTCCAGGACAGCGTCACACGGTCTTGACGTCAATAGTGCCAGGCAGCGGAGAGCACGCACAACAAGGCATGACAGAAGTTGTGCACGACAGCAATGGGTCACCCAAAGGAGCCAGAGGCCATGGCGCCAAGGATGAGCGGCGGCTATGTATCCAAGTCACGGGAGGGCGGATCCGGCTGGGCACGACAAGGGCCTGATCCAGCCAGAGTCGGGACGAAGGCGAGGTCCGACGACGGTACTTGGCGGCGGGCCGGCGCCAGGAGACGGCGCGGCGTCGGGCATGCAGGCGATGAGCAGAGGAGGCGAAGCCACGGACGAAGATGGTCGTGCGGTGCGGAGCAGAGACGAGTAGCGGTCGCGGCAGGAGGATGGCTGGCGTCAGGGAGGCAGGCACTCCGGCAAGGTGGCTACGGAATTGGGGTGTAGGGGCGCACGGGGTCTGCTGGTGCTGCTCGACTTGGTCGACGATGGTGCATGGGAGAAGAAGTGATAGGGCGGGCTGCTTGCTGACGACGGCCGGAGACAGAGGCTGGGACGTTGGACTCGAGCAGTGGCGGGGCGCGTCGGCCAGCACGGAGGCGGAGAGGTGGGAGTCGGGCAGGAGGCAGCGAAGTGGAGGCGGCGATCTCGTGATGCGGTGCAGAAGAGAGAGGCGCGAGGAAGGAGGGGTCGGCGCGGGATCCGGGCAGCAGAGGGAGGAGGTTGTGGCGCTAGGTGGAATGAGGGGAAGGGGAGATCAAGGAGAAGGCTCCTCTAGCGGCACGAGGTGGAGGAGAGGGAGATGGATCGAGAGGAGAGGTTGGCCTAGGGTTAGGAGGGATGGATGGGCCTGCTGGGCCTCGGTGCAAAAGGGCCGGCCTGGCTGCCTGAGGATGGATGGCCTCAGGTGGTGGGCTGCGACTGGGCTGAGGCCCTGCACACTCTCTCTCACTCTCCCCTAGAATATTCTCCCCGTGTAACAAATAAAAAGCGAGTAAAGAAAAGTAGAGAGGGATAGGAGAAGAATTTGAGCAGGACGCCAATTTTATTGGACTCATGAAAAGGAGCTTGATCCAAGAAAATTAGGAGTGGTGTCGTGGAATTGTCACGGCAGATGTCCTAGGTGTCAGGACTTAGTCGCGAGGCCAACGCATCTATGTGGTAGCTTGAGAGGGGTTGAGCGGGACGAGAAACGCGATGTTTTACCCAGGTTCGGCCCCTCACGGTGGAGGTAAAAGCCTACATCCTGCTTCATTGATATTGATGATGATGATCACGGTTACAAAAGTGCTCTATCTCGAGAGCTATTGTCTAAACCTAACTTGTCCAACTTGTGGAACTTGTCAATCTCCCCCCTTTGAGGAGCCCAACCCCTCCTTATATATGTTGAAGGGGCGGTTTACATGTGGAGTCCTCTTAGGATTAGGACTAGTCTATCTCTAATACAAACCGGATACAAGTCCAGGTCTTAGCTCCTTGTAAGATAATGTTCCTCATGCCTTTCCTCTTAAACCGGCCCATCGTTAAGCGTGAACCGGCCTTCTGGGCTTTGGGCCTTGTCATCCATCGATCCCGCACGCCGGATCACCAGTGAGTCATAATGACCAGGTGGGTTGCTTGTAAACCGCCAGGTCAGGGCGGGTCGCCAGTAACTCGCCAAGTGTCAGCGGGGTCTTCAGATAAACCGCCAAGTCCGGCCGGGTTAACTTCCGCCCGATTTACACCGCGGGGTATATCCCCGACATTAGCCCCCAAGTTTAGCTTGGATTTATTCATGGTAAACTTATGATGCAAAATAAACACAAGAACAAATTTGACAGGTTATGCTCCGGGTTAAGAATTTTTGTAAACTGGTACCTGATCATCCTTAAGTCCTTGTTATTTCCTCCTTCTGGGAAATCCGGGTCAACAGACCAGCTTCATGATCAATTTGCCGACATTGGCTTGTCACCGAGAAATATTGTGAAGAATAACTCCTTTGACTCAGCTCTGCCGGTTTAAGAAATATGGGTCTGAAAATACTTATCTGATATTCAGTCGGTTTGAAGATGTAAAACTTGCCGGTTTAATATTACCAAAATGGCCGGTTTATAAATATTGATGGCGCCGGGTCATAATTGTTGTTGACATCGGGTCATGTAATTGATCTTCCTGATTTTCTCAAAACTAATAAAATGAAGATGTTCCTCCTTTATATGCATAATACCTGTAGCCCCCAAGTCTTAAGAGGAGAAGATAGTGATAACTTAAGACTTTCTCCAATAAGTGTTTCAACCTTGAAGAAATCCGGTTTGTTCATCTCAATCATATAAACTGAATACTCCATATATGTAGCCCCCAAGTGCTGGGTAGTCATGCTTGCAACAACCTGGGACTTGCAATTGCTTATAAAAACTTCAATCAGTGTAGCCCCCAAGGGCTGGGTCATTATGCAATAATTAGCAGGGACTTTATAAATATAATCATGTAGACTTGAGCAGTGATGTGTAGCCCCCAAGGGCCGGCTTAGTAAGATAATACTGAACCGGGACTTGATATATACTTCAATGAAAATAACATCTTATAATGTAGCTTCCATCGTAGGGCTTGAACCCACGTCCACAAGGTTAAGAGTTTTGTGCTTTACCAACTGAGCAATGAATCCTTCAATATAATGAATAAAACTTGTGTACCTTGAATTGTTGACAGGAGCAATTGGTAGCCCCCAAGGTCCGGCTCATTATGATGTGATGAGTCGGGTCTTCAATAAGTTGAGCAAAAATTGACTTTGCATTAGCCCCCAAGTGTCATGGTGCATGCTTGCAGCGACATGAGACTTGCATATTTGATATAATCTTCAGTTGAATAATGTAGCCCCCAAGTGCCGGGTCGTGAACCTGCAGCGACTCGGGACTATTCCTTCAACTGTAAAATAAACCATATCCATTGACAATATAATAGCCATTGCGCTAAAGCGACTTTGAAAACCTCAATAATACTTGTTATTAATAACCATAATAAAATCCAGCCATGTTGGCTATTCAAGATAACATAATCCGGTATGAAAACCTTATTCATTCAACATCATAATGGAAATTCAGCCAAGTTTGGCTATTTGAATAATATAACCCAATGATTTATAAGCGCATGATTCCAATGGCGCAATCCAAATATATATACTGGCGACTTATAGTCCAAAGCCAGGCCGGTTTAACAAACCTGTTTCTGCATACAACAAGTTTAAAGTGTCCTGGCGGTTTACCGCCGGATGGGTCATAATGCCCAACATATAACCCGGGTTTATAACCAAGGCTGCACTTTAAGAATAATCAAATATGAAATATATCATACCTGTGACATTGAATCACATTGTTGGTTTTACCAACTTTTTGTAGTAAAGGTGATAACCCCAATCTTGAGTACTGATAACTCCTTCCATATTATGCCGGTTTATGATAAAACCGTGCCGGGTTGTGATAAACACCGGTTTAACCATATATAATACTGGTGACTTGTAGTCAAACCGGACTGGGCTGATAGTCTCCGGATTATAACTTGATCGTGTACTGACAACTTGTAGTTGAAAGCCGAGCCGGGTTGATAAAAACCGGTTTACTCCATAAGAGGATGTTAACAACAAGGATCAAACCGGGCAAATAGTCTCCAGATTGACGTGAACAGTGTTCCGTCAATTGATTGGTTGAAAACTTTGTCGGTTTAAAAAAACGCAATAAAAAAGAAAAAAGTATCTTGCAAAGAAAAGTGCGAAGCAAAAGCAATGACAAAACCGTTTGCAAAAAAGGTTTATTTGAGCTGATCAAATGGCGTTACCATGGCCGAACACGACCAAGCTTGTAACACCCCGGATGTAACTTTCCCAATATGTACTCCAACTCTTGCCGTTTTCGGCCTTAAGTTATTTTATTTTCTCGGGTTCGGGTTTTTGTCTCCGTGTGTTGTTGTCGTTGTCATGCATCTCATATCATGTCATCATGTGCATTGCATTTGCATACGTGTTCATCTCATGCATTCGAGCATTTTCCCCGTTGTCCGTTTTGCATTCCGGCGCTTCGTTCTCCTCCGGTGGTCATTTCTACCTTTCTTTCGTGTGTGGGGATTAAACATTTCCGGATTGGACCGAGACTTGCCAAGCGGCCTTGGTTTACTACCGGTAGACCACCTGTCAAGTTTCGTATCGTTTGGACTTCGTTTGATACTCCAACGGTTAACCGAGGGACCGAAAAGGCCTCGTGTCTGTTGCAGCCCAACACCCCGCCAAGTTGGCCCAAAACCCACCAAAACCCTCTCCATCATCTAGAGCGTTCGATCACGATCGCGTGGCCAAAAACCGCACCTAAAACCGCACCTCATTTGGACTCTCCTAGCTCCTCCTATGCCTATAATAACCCCCTCCTAAATTCGCGGATCCCCTCTCTCAAACCCTAAAAATCGGATCTCCGCCGCCGCCGGACACGTCCGGACGGAGCCGGACGCGTCCGCCGCCACCGCCTGCCCAACCGGGCCGCACGTGTCCCCGCCGGCCCCCACCGCGGCCCGCGGGAGCCCGCATCCGGCCCCCCCCCCATCGCCGAGCGCCGCCGCCCGCACCCGCGCACCCGAGCGCCGCCGCCTCTTTCGCCGTCTCCGGCGGCCGGACGCCGCCGACCGCCGCGGCCGCCATCGCCGGTCACCGCCCCCTCTTTCCGGTGCCGCCCCGACGCCAGCGGATCTCGCCGCCGCGCGCGCCACCCGCCACGGGGCCCGTCCAGCGCCGCCGCGCGCATCTCTGGCGAGGTCTCCGGCCACCTCGCTCGGAGTCCCGGCCGTTTTTCCCCGCCGCCGTCGAACTCATCTCCGGCGACCTTCGATTCGGATATAGTACCAGGTCGAACGCTACAGTGTTCTTAGATCTGAAAATCCGGACGGTTGTCTTTTGTTCCTAACCCTAGTTCATGTGCTCATGGTTCATCATGCTATTTCATCATGCTATATCTCCGCATCCGTAGCTCCGTTTTTGGCATATAGCATATCAAAATGTTCGCCTCAGAGAGTACATCATTTCATCTCATTGCATAATTTTCATTTGAGCTCATCTTGATGCCCGAAATGATGTTAGAAGAGTGCTACTTGAGATAATTGTCAGATCTACTACTTCATTTAGATATTTGTCATTTTTGCCATGATTATTGTGTGCATGATATGCCCATGAGTTCTACATATGTTTTGTTAAGGGTTTTGTCATCTTTCCAGAGGTGCAACCCATGTATTTTTGCGATGTGTGTGGTGACTAGCACAAGCTTGCAAAGTGAGGCACTTGGTAATGCTGATTTCAGGGACTTAGCATTTCCACTAAGTCCTTGAGCTGTTTATCTCATATGGTCATATGTTCATGTTGTTTCCTAGTGATCCATGCCTCTTTTGAGGATGATCAGTAAGGATGTTTTGTTAATTTTGTAGTGCTCTATCCATCCATGTCTTTTTTTGCAATTATGGAGCACCCTAGCTTGAGTCAATCGAGCTCTACTTTTGCTACTTCGTGAATCTGGGCAGATTGTCTACTTGTTAGCGATTTTGCCGAGGATGTTGTAGTTGATCCGTGCATGCTATGCTATTGTTCTTGCCATGTCTAGCTTGCATTTTGTGTATTCTTGATGGGTGTATGCTTAGTTGGTCATGACTTGCTCCGTAGTGAGTGCATCGAGCTCGTAAACATGCCTACTTGATATCTGTTTTCAGCATGCCCCAGTTTTCACTAAGTCTGAAAACTGATTATGCTTTTGCTATGTTCACATGCTTGCAATTGTATTTTGTGATCCCTTTTGGCTCAAGGTCACTAAGGGACTTTTGTTAAGCTCTTTGAGTAGCTCCATGCCATGTTTTACTTTTCCATGTTCAGGTCCTGTAGCATGTAGTTTTGTTGCCCCAAAGAGTGCTACCTGATCTGAAATTCCAGACAAGTGTTAATTTCACAAAGTCTGAGATCTATTTACCATATGCATTTTTGCCATGCTTGTTTGAACCTGTTAATGGAGGAATTGGCCATAGCTCAGTGCTAGACTTTTTTTAAGCTTCTTGAATGCATCCCTGCCATGTATTTGGTTGCCATGTTTGGGTGCTGTAGCATGTTCATCTCATTGCATTTAGATGGCTACTTGCTGTAAATCGCAGACCGGTGTCATATTTGAATTGCTTGCCATTTCCAAACCGTAACTCCGATTCCGGCGTTCTTTATATCGTTTTCAAGCGATTTCATCTCATATTTCCAGTGGAACACTTGGATTTCCAAGTTGAGGCCAGGCTCATGCATCCCTTGTTAAATCTTGCATATGCATCCCGCATCGCATCCCGCATAGCATACCATGTTTGCATCATATTGTTTGATCCTTGCACGTGGTTGATTGTGTTCCGTTTGCTTGTTTGTCTTGTTTGGGTAGAGCCGGGAGACGAGTTCACTAATGAGGAGCCCGTTGAGTTTGCTTTCGAGGATCCAGTCAACTCTGACAACTTTGCAGACAAGATGATCATACCCTCGAAATCACTACTATCTTTGCTATGCTAGATTGCTCGCTCTTTTGCTATGCCAATGCTATGATGCCTACCACTTTCTTTCAAGCCTCCCAAATTGCCATGTCAAACCTCTAACCCACCATGTCCTAGCAAACCGTTGATTGGCTATGTTACCGCTTTGCTCAGCCCCTCTTATAGCGTTGCTAGTTGCAGATGAAGATTGGAGACCGTTCCTTGTTGGAACATTTATTTACTTGTTGGGATATCATTATATTGCCATGTTATCTTAATGCATCTATATACTTGGTAAAGGGTGGAAGTCTCGGCCTCTCGCCTAGTGTTTTGTTCCACTCTTGCCGCCCTAGTTTCCGTCATATCGGTGTTATGTTCCCGGATTTTTGCGTTCCTTACGCGGTTGGGTTATAATGGGAACCCCTTGATAGTTCGCCTTGATTAAAGCTTTTCCAGCAATGCCCAACCTTGGTTTTACCATTTGCCACCTAGCCTCTTTTTCCCTTGGGTTTCTGGAGCCCGAGGGTCATCTTATTTAAAACCCCCCGGGCCAGTGCTCCTCTGAGTGTTAGTCCACCTGTCAGCTGCCGGTGGCCACCAGGGGCAACTCTGGGCTGGCCTACCCGTACCTAGGACAATCTGAGTGTGCCCTGAGAAAGAGATATGTGCAGCTCCTGTCGGGATTTGTCGGCACATTCGGGCGGTGTTGCTGGATTAGTTTTAACCTGTCGAAGTGTCTTGAAGAACCGAGGTACCGAGTCTGATCGGAACGTCTCGGGAGGAGGTCTATTCCTTCGTTGACCGTGAGAGCTTGTCATGGGCTAAGTTGGGACTCCCCTGCAGGGATTTGAACTTTTGAAAGCCATGCCCGCGGTTATGGGCAGATGGGAATTTGTTAATATCCGGTTGTAGATAACTTGAACCTTAATTTAATTAAAATGAATCAACCGTGTGAGTTACCATGATGGCCTCTTCTCGGCGGAGTCCGGGAAGTGGACACGGTGTTGGAGTAATGTTTGCGCAGTTTGTCCTCTAGTTTCTCGCTCGCGCTTTGCCTCCTCTTCCCGCTCTCTTTTGCGAACATGATAGCCACCATATATGCTAGTCGCTTGCTGCAGCTCCACCATATTTTACCTTGCCTTACCCATAAGCTTAAATAGTCTTGATCGCGAGGGTGCGAGATTGCTAAGTCCCTGTGGCTCACAGATTACTATTACACCAGATGCAGGGCCTGATGATTCCGCTCCAGGTGACGCGCTTGAGCTCAAGTGGGAGTTCGACGAGGACTCTCAACGATACTATGTTTCCTTTCCTGATGATCAGTAGTGGTGCCCAGTTGGGGGTGATCGGGACCGTGTCGCATGTTGGGTTATCTTTTATTTTGGCATCGTAGACGGGCCATGAGTGTTTGGATGATGTAATGTTATTTATGTACTTGATTGACGTGGCGAGTGTAAGCCAACTATGTTATCTCCCCTTTTATTAATTATATTACATGGGATGTTTGTGAAGATTGCCTAACTTGCGACACATGCCTTCAATGCGATTATGCCTCTAAGTCGTGCCCCGACACGTGGGAGATATAGTCGCATTGAGGGTGTTACAAAGCTCCCGTTAGGTGTAACTATGGTTCTAGTCAGCCAGGTCCCCAAATGAAACTGTGGCATTTATGCTGACCAAGTGGCATGGCAATGGTTTGGGTTCGACCAAGCCCCCAAGTGATTCTGTGGCCTTAGGCCGATCAAGAGGCATGACTGGTTCAGACGTGACCAAGTCCCCAAGTGATCTGGTGGCTCTCGCCTATCAAGAGGTATGGTATTGGTTCGGACACGACCAAACCTCCAAGTGATATAACATGATGCTTTTAAAAAGCGAACTCAAGGGGTAAACCGGAGGCCGCTTTTAGAACAACTCCGTGTAACCACACATGATGTAAAAGAACAGAGACCCCGCTTTATGAAGTAGAAGCCCCCATGTGATCAATAATATGTCAGGCCAGTAAGGCGGGATACCCATGTTTGAACCGCACATCATGGCAGCAGGTCCTCTTTTGCAATTTTTAACTTTTTGCAAGAGATAAATTCTTCTTGAACCGGGATCTTGAACCGGATATGGAGACCTTCAAAGCTTTGTGGGAGACATCTTTCCCTTGAACTGGATTTTAAACCGGAATCTTCATTTTTAGCCGGAAATTTTCTGACGGCCTTTAAACTTGAACTTGCGAGAAGTTAATTCCTTTTTGAACCGAAAATTATTAAATCGGATTTGAGAGCTTCAGAGCTTTATTGGAGAACAAATTTCCCTTGTACCGGATTGTAAACCGGAATCCTTTTCTGATGACCCGAAACTTCTTCATTGAGCTGGGATTTTGTAACTGTCATATACTTTCTAATCCTTTTCTGATGAATGAAAGATTAAATTCAAACTCATTTGATTTAAATTCAAATGATTTGAATAGGAAGTGAGGTTTGGGAAGGTCCAAAAATGTTGAGACTTTTGGAGGAGCCTCAATAAATGAAGACAAAATTTTCAGCAAGGTTTGGAGATCAACTCGAAGCAGAAAAGGCATGGGATTATTTTTGCGCATGTTTTATGGTTAATTCCAAATTATTGTAATATTTAGAATAGCTCCCTAATGATGTTGGGAGTGAATGTTTTAAAGAGAAGTCACCAATGTGAATATCCCTCGATTTAAATGGACCGAAGATCCATACGATTGTTTTATTTGAGTTGCAATGATTAATGACATGATGGCATGATGACATGATGCAATGCAAAATATGCAATGATGAATGCAACAAGCAAAACAAATGACATGGCAAAAACAACAAATAGCTGGAAGACACCTGGCGCAACAGTCTCGGGGCATTATAGCCTCCAAGCTGCAGCTCGTCATGAAGTAGCTGATACATCTCAGTATGACCCCAGCTACAAGTTTGGATATCTACCAGGCCAGCAATGGCCATAGACCAACTTAGGCCAAAATCCTAAGCTTGGGGGAGTACGTATTTCTCACCGACATTACATTCATGTTCACACACTCATTCCATTTGTCGGTGCTCATACTTTTTCATTATACCACCCATGCTAGTTTAATTTGTTTTTAAGCCTTCTTCTTGTGTGTTTGAAAAACCTTAATAAAAACCAAAAAATTTAGTTGTACCTTTTTGCTAGTTTACCTTCCATGCTTGTAGTAGTAGTAATTAAAAGAAAACCCAAAAAGATTTCTCGTTCTTCTTTTGCTTGTTGGGAGCTTTCCCAAGTAAATAGTTTTATTTCTTTTCTTGTTCTTTGGGAGTCGAGAGGAGAAGACCATGATGAAAATGTTAAGTGGCTCTCATATGCATTATTGTTGATTTAACTAAGAGCCCATGTTACCTTCTCTTCTCTCTTGTAT
Organism: Triticum urartu; assembly: GCF_003073215.2. Lineage (NCBI taxonomy): Eukaryota > Viridiplantae > Streptophyta > Magnoliopsida > Poales > Poaceae > Triticum > Triticum urartu. The sequence goes on from NC_053025.1 coordinate 388,747,069, forward strand.
TAAATGCTTTCAGATTCTAGCTTAGTCCAATGCATGTGCACTATAATTATTATCCACACCGTTCGGTCGTGCAAGTGAAAGGAAATAAGGACGATATATGATGGACTGATTGAGATGAGAAAAGCTGGTATGAACTCGACCTATCTTGTTTTTGTAAATATGATTAGTTCATCGTTCCTCATTCAGCCTATTATGAATGAAACATGTTTGCAATGACAATTAGAGATTATAGTTGCTCATGCCATGCTTAATTAGCTAGGAGTTTATAATGGTTTACCTTGTGTGCCAACATGCTATTAAAATGATTGTGATGTGGTATGATAGGGTGGTATCCTCCTTTGAACGATTCGAGTGGCTTGACTTGGCACATGTTCACACATGTAGTTGAAGCAAAATCAACATAGCCTCCACGATATTTATGTTCATGGTGAATTATATCCTACTAATGCTTGCACTCAGTGTTGATTAATTTTAATGCATGCTCATGACTGTTGTCGCTCTCTAGTTGGTCGCTTCCTAGTCTTTGTGTAGCCTTCACTTGTACTAAGCGAGAATAATGCTTGTGCATCGACTTCCATAAACCCCAAAGTTGCTCCACATGAGTCCACCATACCTTCCTATAAGCGGTATCTACCTGTTGTTCCAAGTAAATTTGTATGTGCCAAACTCTAAACCTTCAAATGAAATTTTGTTTTGTATGCTCGAATAGCTCATGTATCAACTAGGGCTGTCTATATCTTCCATGCTAGGTGGGTTATTCCCAAGATGAGTGGACTCCGTTCATCATTCACGAGAAAATGGCTGGTAACCGGGATGCCCAGTCCCATGCTTAAATTAAAATAATTCCAAAAAGAACTCCCCCAGGATTGTTGTTAGTTGGAGGCACCTGTTGTTTTGGACAAGCCATGGATTGATGTTTGTTGGTGGTTGGGGAGTATAAACTTTACCATTCTGTTTGGGAACAACCTATAATGTGTGTAGCATGGAAGATGTCGAGATCTCTTGGTTGTTATGTTGACAATGAAAGTATACCACTCAAAATATTATTCATCTCTATTTCAAAACTCGAGCTCTGGCACCTCTACAAATCTCTGCTCTCCCTTTGAGAAGGGCCTATCTATTTACTTTTATGTTGAGCCATCATCCTCTTATTAAAAAGCACCAGTAGGAGAGCACCGCTGTCATGTGCATGCATTACTATTAATTTACATTGAGTATGACTATGACTGGATCTCTTTTACCATGAATTGCAATGTTTAGTCAGTCCTTGATTTTCAGAGGTGCTCTACATTTATGTTTTGTGGTCTCAGAAAGGGCTAGCGAGATAGCATCTTGTTATATCATATTATGATCGTTTTGAGGAAGTGTTGTCATCAGAGATTTATTATTATTGCTCGCTAGTTGATTATGCCATTAATATGAGTAAACATGAGACCTAAATGTTATTGCGAATATGGTTAGTTCATAATCTTTGCTGAAAACTTGAATGCTGGCTTTACATGTTTGCAACAATAAGATCAAACCGAGTTTGTAAAAGTTTTTCTTTATCACTTTCAGTTTTTCAACTGAATTGCTTGAGGACAAGCAAAGGTTTAAGCTTGGGGGAGTTGATACGTCTCCATCATATCTACTTTTCCAAACACTTTGGACCTTGTTTTGGACTCTAACTTGCATGATTTGAATGGAACTAACCGGACTGACGCTATTTTCAGCAGAATTGCCATGATGTTACTTTTGTGCAGAAATAAAAGTTCTCGAAATGACCTGAAAATCAACGGAGACATGTTTTGCAATAAATAAAAAATACTGGCAAAAGAATCAACACTACGGGGGCCACAGCCTGTCCACGAGGGTGCATGGCGACCCCCCCTGGGACGCGCCCCCTGCCTCATGGGCCCCCTAAGCCTCCACCGATGTCAGCTCGAACTCTATATATTCACGTTTGGGGAGAAAAAAATTAGGGAGAAGGATTCATCGCGTTTTACGATACGGAGCCGCTGCCAAGCCCTAATCTCTCTCGGGAGGGCTGATCTGGAGTCTGCTCGGGGCTCCGGAGAGGGGAATCCGTCGCCATCATCATCATCAACCTTCCTCCATCATCAATTTCATGATGCTCACCGCACTGCGTGAGTAATTCCATCGTAGGCTTGCTGGACGGTGATGCGTTGGAAGAGATTTACCATGTAATCGAGTTAGTTTTGTTAGGGTTTGATCCCTAGTATCCATTATGTTCTAAGATTGATGTTGCTATGACTTTGCTATGCTTAATGCTTGTCACTAGGGCCCGAGTTCCATGATTTTAGATCTAAACCTATTATGTTTTCATGAATATATGTGAGTTCTTGATCCTATTTTGCAAGTCAATAGTCACCTACGTACTATGTGTTATGATATGGTAACCCCGAAGTGACAATAATCGGGACAACGCTCGATGATGACTATAGTTTGAGGAGTTCATGTATTCACTAAGTGTTAATGCTTTGTTCCGGTACTCTATTAAACAGAGGCCTTAATATCCCTTAGTTTCCAATAGGACCCCGCTGCCACGGGAGGGTAGGACGAAAGATGTCATGCAAGTTCTTTCCCATAAGCACGTATGACTATATTCGGAATACATGCCTACATTACATTGATGAACTGAGCTAGTTCGATGTCACCCTATGTTATAGATGTTACATGAGGAATTGCATCCGACATAATTATCCATCACTGATCCATTGCCTACGAGCTTTTCACATATTAATCTTTGCTTAGTTATTTTTCCGTTGCCACTGTTACAATCACTACAAAAACTACTACTGTTACTTTTGCCAACGTTACCGCTACTTCCATATTACTTTGCTACTAAATACTTTGCTACAGGTGCGGTTGAATTGACAACTCAACTGTTAATACTTGAGAATATTTTTTGGCTCCCCTTGTGTCGAATCAATAAATTTGGGTTGAATACTCTACGCTCGAAAACTGTTGTGATCCCCTATACTTGTGGTTTATCATTCCTCCTCCATGGTCTCCCCCTTAGATGGGGAAAGGTTCTCCCTCTAGTCCTTAGCCTCCATGGAGATGGTGACCCCTCCGGCTTCCTCTTCCATGGCCCCCAATGATGTTGCCCCCCTTCGGTATGGTGCTAGAGAGGGACTAGATTGGTTTTTCGTTGCTACAGAGGCTTACGGCGGTGGAACACCTGATCTAGGTTTTGTTTTGGAGTTTTTGGGATTTATAGGAGCGTTTGGCGTCGGGGGAAAGTCAAGGGGGCCCACGAGGTGACGACAAGGACGGGGGGCGCCCCCACCCTTGTGGTTAGCCCGGGACTCTTCTCTGGTATCTTTTTGCTCCAGTATTTTTTTATATTTTGCAAAAATATTCTCCATAAATTTTCAGCCCATTTCGAGAACATTTATTTCTGCACGAAAAGAACACCACGGTATTCTGCTGAAAACAGCGTCAGTCCGGTTTGTTCTAATCAAATCATACCTAAATCATGTAGAATTGTTATAAACATGGCATGAATACTTCATAAATTATAGATACATCAGAGACATATCAGCATCCCCAAGCTTAATTCATGCTCGTCCTTGAGTAGGTATATGATAAAAGAAATAATTTATGAAGTGTGAATGCTAGCATAGTGTAAACGTTTGATCGATGACGATAGTTCCAAACACTTTTTCTAGCATCATTATATATTATAAATAGTAGCTCATCTCATAAAACTTCTCATGATCAAGGAGCAAGCTATTCACAAGTGAAATTATTAACCATAAAGTTTCTTGAAAACTAACAAACCATGTTCTTAGTCATCAAACAATTGCAATTCATCTTATTTTCAGGAAAGGTGTATGTAAGAGCCTTGATTTAGAAAATCCCACATACTCAACTATCTGCTACCTCTTGAGCACTGCGTTGGTTTCCCCGAAGAGGAAGGGATGATGCAGCAAAGTAACGTAAGTATTTCCCTTAGTTTTTTAGAACCAAGGTATCAATCCAGTAGGAGCTACGCGCGAGTCCCTCGCACCTGCACAAAACAAATAAATCCTTGCAACCAACGCAAATAGGGGTTGTCAGTCCTGTTGGGGATACACATAACAGGTAGGCCCACGAAGGGTCGAAATATCATGAAGCATGGGGTCCACACAACAAGTGGGTCCAGGTAAATTTCATAGAGACATACTATCCACTCGGACAAGCAGCATACTATCCACTCGACCAAGCAGCATACCATACACTCGGATGACAGTTCACCACTCGACCGTACGACTCACTCAGATATACGAAGACCAGTAGGCAGCAAAGCAGTCGACATCATTCTCATAGTGAAGACTTGATAGTGGGCTGGCTTTATGGCATTCATGCCCCACTTTGTAACATAGGAGGTGAGGGGGTGGCGCACTCTATATAAGCCACCCCCAGCACTAGACTAGGGGCTTTTTTCTTCCATCTCTCTCTCTCTTTCACAATTAGTCTCAGGACCACGGGGATCCGTTCTCCTCTCATTGTAATCTTCGAATACATACTAAGATAAAACAAAGCCTCTCCGGAGCACGAGACGTAGGGTTGTTATCTCCACCGTGACAGGCCCGAACTCGCTAAAACCATCGTGTCACCCATATGCATCTCGATAGATCATGCTCCTTTATCCTACCGCTCTCTTATTGTCGGAATCGTTACCACGACAGTTGGCGCCCACCTTGGGGCGTGGTGTCTATTGAGCCATGATGCAGATAGTTTTTTTCTTCAATCACCGGCGACAGACTAATTTCTGCGGGCAACCCAAGCTTTCTTGGGATGATGTCCCCAGATCAAACAATCTTCCGCTACCAGTTTTGACTATTCAAATTCCAGCTATCACACGAAATACTCCTCATCATACAAAAGGATCAGGGAGTTTCTCATCTCAACTTATCCTCTTTACAGTCAAACATTGAAACAATCTAACTAGGGTTTGTTCTTTTTATGTATATACACGAGCTCATACAAAAGGACGCCTCCCTTTGTTCCGATCGGTGGCTCGGCTCCCGGACGATGAAGTGTCGTCGTCCACCCATCATCATCTCGTGTGCTCATCGGCGACGCCATCGCCTAGAACGCACGCTCGCACAGCCGCTAATGCTAGGCCTTGTTCCCCGGCCGGTTAGACGCGTCTACCGGTGATCCGGTCGACCAGCTCCTCAGGCGACAAGGCCCGGCTGACGCCACTCGACTCAGCTCTGCACGCGTCGAAGCACGACTCTGACCTATGCACAGCTCCGGCTCCTTGAGCAGTGAAACGCAGCCACCAGCGCTCGCGCCGGCCTCGCTCTTGGCTGCGCCGGCCCGTGACTGGACTGCGCCAGCTGCTCATCCTCCTCATCGCCACCTCTCGGCCGCCATCTGGTTCCGGCCAGCAGCAGAGCTCTCCTCCGGGCTCCTCTAACTCTCCTCCTAATTTCAGTTCCCTCCCGTGTTAAAACGAAACTGCATGCAGTGGGAAAAACAATCCGTGGGAAAGAAAACTCGCATTGCATGTAGAATCGCTTTTAATTCTTGCCTAATTAACACTAACACCTCTTGCATGTAGACTCTGGACGTGGGCAATTGACTACAGGTCATCTCCACCAGCGTCGCCTGGTCCAGATCGCTGGACTTGAATGGGCAGTGGACCTCCCACGACGTGGCAATAAACCGCTTCCAGGAGATAAATGACCGAAACTTCCATCGCATGCAATACCGGCCTTAACTCTTGCTTAATTGCCGCTAATTATGTCTTTTTGCATGCGTGTATAGGTTTTGGACGTGGTGAACTCCATCAATGCATGTAACGGCATGTGAAGCGGCAAGCATGGCCGAATCCCGGCGACCAATGGTCTCAGGCACGATGCCCCGACAGTTCCTCCGTCCGGTGCCAAGCGCTCGCCGATAGCCTGTACACTAGAGTCAACACCACACCGCCGCAACCGGAAGCTGGCTCGGTCCCCACACACGACAGCGTCTCCCGCGCAGGAGGCACAAACCCGACGCGGTGTATGGACCAGGAGTTGGCCATGCCGCCATGCTCAGCAGCTTCTCCCCCCGGCATCATCCACTCGGCAACAACTCCCTTCAGTCCGCATGACTACTCAGACGTGACTAGTTCGCTCGGACCAAACGGGATCATTGCCACTCGGTCGCCTGCATGCCACCACTCGGCCGCCTGCATGCCAACGATAAGTTGCACACATTTTCACCAATCGGACACCGCATGTCTCGTCACTCCGCGGGACGCGTCTACTTCACTCGGACGCCCCGCGCCTCGCCACTCCGCGGGACGCCTCTACTTCACTTGGATGTCCCGCGCATCATCACTCCACGGCACATGTCTACATCAACCGGATGCCCCACGCGTCGCCATTCCGTGGCACGTGTCTACTTCACTCGGACGGCCCCGCGCGACGCCACTCCATGGGACGCCTCTACTTCACTCGGACGTCCCGAGCATCGTCACTCCACGGCACACGTCTACATCAAACAAACGCCCCGCGTCGCCACTCTGCGTGACACGTCTACTTCACCCGGCCGCCCCGCGCGTCGCCATCGGTTGGTCACCTCATCACCACTCGGCCGCCCCGTGATACGTCTGTTTTGCATCATGCTTTTATATTGATATTTATTGCATTATGGACTGTTATTTCACTTTACGTCACAATATTTATGGATATTCTCTCTTATTTTACAAGGTTTACATAAGGAGGGAGAATGCCGGCAGCTAGAATTCTGGGCTGGAAAAGGAGCAAATATTAGACACCTATTCTGCGCAACTCCAAAAGTCCTGAAACTCCACAGAACATCTTAAAATAAATAAAGAAAAATCCTCGCCAAAGATGAAGGCCAGGGGGCCTACACCCTTCTCATGAGGGTGGGGGGTGCCCCCCTAGGACGCGCCCCCCTACCTCGTGGGCCCCCTGGTGGCTCTCCGACGTCCATCTTCTCCTATATGAAGTCTTTGGATGAGAAAAAAATCAGAGAACTTTTCGGGACGATACTCCGCCGCCACGAGGCGGAACCTTGCGGAACCAATCTAGAGCTCTGGCAGAGCTGTTCTGCCGGGGATACTTCCCTCTGGGAGGGGAAAATCATCACCATCGTCATTACCAACGCTCCTCTCATCGGGAGAGGGCAATCTCCATCAACATCTTCACCAGCACCATCTCATCTCCAAACCCTAGTTCATCTCTTGTATCCAATTCTTGTCTCAAAGTCAGGGATTGGTGCTAGTAGGTTGCTAGTAGTGTTGATTACTCCTTGTAGTTGATGCTAATTGGTTTATTTGGTGGAAGATCATATGTTCAGATCATATATGCATATTATTACCCCTCTGATTATGAACATGAATATGCTTTGTGAGTAATTACGTTTGTTCCTGAGGACAAGGGAGAAGTCTTGCTATGAGTAGTCATGTGAATTTGGTATTCGTTTGATATTTTGATAAGATGTATGTTGTCTAGCCTCTAGTGGTGTTATGTGAACGTCGACTACGTAACACTTCACCATTATTTGGGCCTAGAGGAAGGCATTGGGAAGTAATAAGTAGATGATGGGTTGCTAGAGTGACAAAAGCTTAAAGCCTAGTTTATGCGTTGCTTCGTAAGGGGCTGATTTGGATCCACATGTTTCATGCTATGGTTAGGCTTACCTTAATACTTTTGTTTTAGTTGCGGATGCTTGCAATAGAGGTTAATCATAAGTGGGATGCTTGCTCAAGTAAGAACAACACCCAAGCACCGGTCCACCCACATATCAAATTATCAAAGTATTGACGCGAAACATATGAACGTGATGAAAACTAGCTTGATGATATTCCCATGTGTCCTCGGGAGCGCTTTTCCTATTATAAGAGTTTGTTCCAGCTTGTCCTTTGCTACAAAAAGGATTGGGCCACCTTGCTGCACTTTATTTACTTTTGTTACTTGTTGCTCGTTACAATCTATCTTATCACAAAACTATTTGTTACCACTTATTTCAGTACTTGCAGAGAATACCTTGCTGAAAACCGCTTATCATTTCCATCTGCTCCTCATTGGGTTCAACACTCTTACTTATCGAAAGGACTACGATAGATCCCCTATACTTGCGGGTCATCAAGACTCTTTTCTGGCGCCGTTGCAGGGGAGTGTAGCGCCTTTGGTAGGTGGAATTTGGTAAGGAAAAATTTATATAGTGTGCTGAAATTTACTGTCACTTGTTACTATGGAAAGTAATTCTCTGAGGGGCTTGTTCGGGGTATCTTCACCCGTCCAACAGAGCAAAGAGTTGCTCCTCAACCTAATAAACCTATTGAAAATGAAACTCCTTTTGAATTTCCTTCGGGTATGATGGAAAAACTGCTAGCTAACCCTTTTACAGGAGATGGAACAAAGCATCCTAATGAGCACTTAATATATGTGGATGAAGTTTGTGGATTATTAAAGCTTGCAGGTATACCCAATGATGTTGCTAAGAAGAAGGTCTTCCCTTTATCTTTGAAGGGAGACGCATTGATATGGTATAGGCTATGTGATGATATGAGATCATGGGACTATAAAAGATTGAAGTTGGAATTTCATCAAAAGTATTACCCTATGCATCTTGTTCATCGTGATCGCAATTATATATATAATTTCTGGCCTCGCGAAGGAGAAAGCATCGCTCAAGCTTGGGGGAGGCTTAAATCAATGTTCCATTCATGCCCCAATCATGAGCTCCCGAGAGAAATAATTATGCAAAGTTTTTATGCTTGGCTTTCTGAAAACAATCGCACCATACTCGATACTTCTTGTGCTGGCTCTTTTATGATGAAGACTATTGAATTCAGATGGAATTTACTGGATAGAATTAAACGCAACTCTGAAGATTGGGACCTCAACGAAGGTAGGGAGTCAGGTATGACACCTAAGTTTGATTGTGTTAAATCTTTTATGGATACCGATATTTTCCGTAAGTTTAGCACTAAATATGGACTTGACTCTGAGATAGTAGCTTCTTTCTGTGAATCTTTTGCTACTTATGTTGATCTCCCTAAGGAGAAGTGGTTTAAATATCATCCTCCCATAGAAGTAAAAGTAGCTGCACCTATTAAAGTTGAAGAAAAGACTGTCACTTATAATGATCCTATTGTTCCTACTTCTTATGTTGAGAAACCACCTTTCCCTGTTAGAGTAAAGGATCATGCTAAAGCTTCAACTGTTGTTCGTAAAAGCAATATTAGAACTTATACACCTCCTGAGCAAGTTAAAGTAGAACCTAATATTGCTATTGTTAAAGATCTCTTGTCTGATAATATTGATGGGCATGTTATTCAGTTCGAAGGTGAAACTGCTAGAATTGCTAAACCTTGTGATAAAGATAAACATAGACCTGTGGTAGGCGTGCCTGTTATTTCTGTTAAAATAGGAGATCATTGTTATCATGGCTTATGTGATATGGGTGCTAGTGCTAGTGTAATACCTATTGACTTATATGAAGAAATTAAGAATGAAATTGCACCTGCTGAGTTAGAAGATATTGATGTCACAATTAAACTTGACAATAGAGATACTATTTCACCAATTGGAATTATTAGAGATGTTGAAGTCTTGTGTGGGAAAACTAAATATCCTGCTGATTTTCTTGTTCTTGGTTCCCCAAAAGATAGTTTTTGTCCCATTATATTTGGTAGACCCTTCTTAAATACTGTCAATGCTACCATATATTGCACAAAGAATGTTGTTACTGTTGGCTTGGATGATATGGTTCATGAGTTTAATTTCTCTAAATTTAGTAAACAACATCGTGAGGAAGAACTACCTAGTAAGGATGAAATTATTGGTCTTGCTTCTATTGCTGTACCTCCTAGTGATCCTTCAGAACACTATTTGGTAGACCATGAAAATGATATGTTCATGAATGAAAGAAGGGAAATAGATGAAGTATTCTTTAAACAGGAACCTATTCTGCAACACAATTTGCCTGTTGAAATTTTAGGGGATCCTCCTCAACCCAAGGGTGATCCCGTGTTTGAGCTTAAACCTTTGCCTGATAATCTTAAATATGCTTATCTCGATGAAAAGAAGATATATCCTGTTATTATTAGTGCTAACCTTTCAGAGCATGAAGAAGAGAGATTATTGAAAACTCTGAAGAAGCATCGTGCTGCTATTGGATATACTCTTGATGATCTTAAGGGCATTAGTCCCACTCTATGTCAACATAAAATAAATTTGGAAGCAGATGCCAAACCAGTTCGTGATCCTCAACGACGTTTGAATCCTAAAATGAAAGAAGTGGTAAGAAAAGAAATACTCAAGCTTCTGGAGGCAGGTATAATCTATCTCGTTGCTGATAGTGAGTGGGTAAGTCCTGTCCATTGTGTCCCTAAGAAGGGAGGTATTACTGTTGTTCCTAATGATAAAGATGAATTGATTCCACAAAGAATTATCACAGGTTATAGGATGGTAATTGATTTCCGCAAATTAAATAAAGCTACTAAGAAAGATCATTACCCCTTACCTTTTATCGATCAAATGCTAGAAAGATTATACAAACATACACACTATTGCTTTCTAGATGGTTATTCTAGATTCTCTCAAATACCTGTGTCGGCTAGAGATCAATCAAAGACTACTTTTACATGCCCTTTTGGTACTTTTGCTTATAGACGTATGCCTTTTGGTTTATGTAATGCACCTGCTACCTTTCAAAGATGCATGATGGCTATATTCTCTGACTTTTGTGAAAAGATTTGTGAGGTTTTCATGGACGATTTTTCCGTCTATGGTTCCTCTTTTGATGATTTCTTGAACAATCTTGATCGAGTTTTTCAGAGATGTGAAGAAACTAATCTTGTCTTGAATTGGGAAAAGTGCCACTTTATGGTTAATGAAGGTATTCTCTTGGGGCATAAAGTTTCTGAAAGAGGTATTGAAGTTGATAAAGCCAAGGTTGATGCTATTGAAAAGATGCCATGTCCCAAGGACATCAAAGGTATAAGAAGTTTCCTTGGTCACGCCAGATTTTACAGGAGGTTCATTAAGGACTTCTCAAAAATTTCTCGGCCTCTGACTAATTTACTGCAAAAAGATATACCATTTGTTTTTGATGATGATTGTGTAGAAGCATTTGAAATACTTAAGAAGCATTAGTCTCTGCACCTATTGTTCAGCCACCTGATTGGAATTTACCCTTTGAAATTATGTGTGATGCTAGTGATTATGCTGTAGGTGTTGTTCTAGGGCAAAGAGTCGATAAGAAATTAAATTTTATTCATTATGCTAGTAAGACTCTAGACAATGCTCAAAGAAATTATGCTACTACTGAAAAGGAGCTTTTAGCAGTTGTATTTGCTTGTGATAAGTTCAGATCTTATATTGTTGATTCTAAAGTAACTATTCAAGCTGATCATGCTGCTATTAAATACCTTATGGAAAAGAAAGATGCTAAACCTAGACTTATTAGATGGGTTCTCTTGCTACAAGAATTTGATTTGCATATTGTTGATAGAAAGGGAGCTGAGAACCCCGTTGCAGACAACTTGTCTAGGTTAGAGAATGTTCTTGATGACCCACTACCTATTAATGATAGCTTTCCTGATGAACAATTAAATGTTATAAGTACTTCTCGTAGTACTCCATGGTATGCTGATTATGCTAATTATATTGTTGCTAAGTTTATACCACCTAGCTTCACATACCAGCAAAAGAAAAAGTTTTACTATGACTTGAGACATTACTTTTGGGATGACCCACATCTTCATAAAGGAGTAGATGGTGTTATTAGACGTTGTGTACCTAAGCATGAACAGGAACAGATCCCACGCAAGTGTCATTCCGAGTCTTATGGAGGACACCACGCTGGAGATAGAACTGCACATAAGGTATTGCAATCTGGTTTTTATTGGCCTACTCTCTTCAAGGATGCCCATAAGTTTGTCCTGTCTTGTGATGAATGTCAAAGAATTGGTAATATTAGTAGACGTCAAGAAATGCCTATGAATTATTCTCTTGTTATTGAACCGTTTGATGTTTGGGGCTTTGATTATATGGGACCTTTTCCTGCCTCTAATGGATACACACATATTCTAGTTGTTGTTGATTACGTTACTAAGTGTGTAGAAGCTATTCCAACTAGTAGTGCTGATCATAACACTTCTATTAAAATGCTTAAGGAAGTTATTTTTCCGAGGTTTGGAGTCCCTAGATATTTAATGACTGATGGTGGTTCACACTTTATTCATGGTGCCTTCTGTAAAATGCTTGCTAAATATGATGTTAATCATAGAATTGAATCTCCTTATCACCCACAGTCTAGTGGTCAAGTAGAGTTGAGCAATAGAGAGCTTAAATTAATTTTGCAAAAGACTGTCAATAGGTCTAGAAAGAATTGGTCTAAGAAACTTGATGATGCATTATGGGCTTATAGAACTGCATACAAAAATCCTATGGGTATGTCTCCGTATAAAATGGTTTATGGAAAAGCATGTCACTTACCTCTCGAACTAGAACATTGTTGTGAAAAGCTTTGGTTTGTGAGAAGCATATACCCAGATCTGCCTAAAATGGGACGAAAATTTTACCACGACTTGTTGATGCTGCTGTCGGATTTCGGGTTCCGACAGACCCTTGAGGTTCGAACACTGGGGTGCGCGCAGAGATCTCTCCCCTACCATTCTATGTCCGATCCTCTCGTGCGAACTAAGATGAAAATGATGAACAACACAAGAGGCACGAGGTTTATACTGGTTCGGGCCACCGTTGTGGTGTAATACCCTACTTCAATGTGTGGTGTGGTGGATTGCCTCTGGGGCTGATGATGGACAGTACAAGGGAAGAACAGCCTCGCGAGGGGTGTTCTTGAGCTGGTGCGGTGTGTTCTACTTAGTCTCTACTGGGTTTTCTCCTCTCTGCTAGGGTTCTACCAGATCTCTAGCCGTCCCTCTACTATGTGGTGGCTAGCTCTATTTATAGAGGCCCTGGGCCTCTCTCCAAATAATTGAGCGGGAAGGGCGCCAACAATTGGCCATTTTGAAGGGGAACATCTAGTGCAAGTTATCTTGACCAAAGGTGGTCTTCGGCTACCAAAAGCACTGGTGATGACGCTGTCTTGGGCTCCACGGTGACCTCCGTCCGGCCGTCCGGTTGGTCTTGGTCTCGTTGCACTGGAATGGTAACCTTTGCCTGATACCTTGGCCTGTGCTTGCCCCCTTTGCACCAAAGGGGAAACAAGGACCCTGCGCAGGCCGGCGCCCGCCTGGCGCCCGCCTGGCCTTGATCGTCATGGCTTGCGTCATGGGATCCTCACGAGGTACCCTTGCATTGATCTCTCCGCCTCCTCGCGAGCCTGCCTGATGAGGCCGCTCTTGAGGAAGCTTCCTGTCATCCGCCCCGCGAGGCTTGGCCCCTCGCGAGGGTCTTGAGTTTGGGCTGATGAAGATGGGCCGCGCTGGGCCCCCACCTGAGCCACGCCGCAGGCAGGCAAGTCTGGGGACCCCCGTTCCCAGAACGCCGACAGTAGCCCCCGGGCCCAAGGCGCGCGCGGGCTTGGCTTAGCAGAGAAGCGAAGGGGCAAGCACGAAGCGCCGCGGGCCCTAATAGCCTGCGGCCTTGGGCGCCGCGTGGTGGTTGATTGGACGTGGGCATCTGCACTTCCCACGACGCCTTGCTACGCGCCCGGCTAAGCGGACCCGTAGTTGCACACAGTTGTTCCTCCTTTGGTTGCCCGCTCGCCTCCTACCTTTCCTTCTTCTCTGAGCTCCAACCTCCGCCGCCAATCCGGCTCGAGCTCTTCCCATTCCCCAACGCCATGGCGCCGACAAAGAAGGGAAGGGGGAAGAAGCCCGCGCCTTCATCCTGCGCACCTCCAGCGGCGGCCCCCGCTGTTGATCGGTCAATCATACTCAACCCGGAAGCCTTGGACAAGGTCCACTCCGCCCTTGCTTCCATCTTCAACGAGTGCGGCCGGACCACAGTTTGGCCCGCATCCCGTGCCTTTCTTGCTAGGACCGTCACGGAGGTCCGATTCTTCGCCGATGCCTTATGGGCGGGTCTGATTCCCCCCTTTTCTGCTTTCTTCAATGTTGTGCTCTCCCATTATCAGATCCACTTGATGCACCTCGGGCCGGAGTCCATTACCCTTTTGGCTGTCTTTGCTTTTGTATGCGGGGCGATGATAGGCATCCCTCCTTCTGTTGCCCTGCTGCGCCACTTCTTTTCTCTGCACCTGAGCGATCCCACTCAGTGCTCGGGGTGTGTAAGCCTCTTCGCCGTGCCTGAGACGGCTGCTTCAGGGATTGACTTCGGCCTTCCGCCTTCTCAGCCCAGGTTCAGAGAGCGGTGGCTGTACGTGGACGTCGGGGTGCCCAGCCCCTTGCTCTCGCACTCGACCTTGCCTGTTGTTCCCAACCCAGGCTGGGGTCATGAACCGCTCGCGAGCCCCCGGCTCGCTTTCGTCTGGCGCCGCTTCAAAAGTTTGAGGGCGCACATTATGACAGCGCCCAAGGTGGTGAGGGAGTTCCTTCTGTGTCGCGTTGCTCCTCTCCAGCGCCACTCTCGCCGGATGTGGGACTTTGCGGGGTGCGGAGACCTCATGCGGCTTCAGGAGGAGGATTTGGCACCCGAAGTGCTACGGACGGTGCTTCGGGTCTTGACTGGTGATCCTTCCCCAGGCAGCCTATGAAGCGGTGGCGTCCTTCTGTACCTTTGTTCCGGCAGGGCTGATTTCGTGAAGCAGATGCCCAGCTTCGACGAGTGGGGGCTGCGCCCGGCTGGCCTCATGGGGCCAAGCGAGAACCCAGTTGTCGTGGTTGTTCCCCCCGCCGCCCACAGCGGTCCCTCCTCAGGCGACAGAGCGGGGAGAGAGCCGACGGGAGTTGAGGTGGCTGATGTCAAGGTGGTGGTGCCGCGTGAAGCCTCGAAGGCGACGTCTCCCGAGGCCCGCCCTGGGGCGGCGGTTGATGCAGGGTTTTGGCCTTCGGCTCCTGAGGCCGGGGCTCCCGAGCCCCCAGCCGTTCTTCGCGAGGCGACGCCCGATGGTGCCCCCAAAGCTGACTCCTCCGACACCGACAATCCTGAGGCTTCTTCTGCGCCCCAGGCCGACCCCCGCCCCAGGCGTTTGGGCCGGTTTCGTGTAGACTTCGAGGCCCTTCGCAAGAGGAAGGAGGCCTCAGGCGGCAGCGACTGCCCTTGTCGTTTGTTGAAGCGCAGGAAGTACTTTGCCATGGACGAGTAAGCCTTCTTCTTTCCTTGCTCATTTGCTCTGTTATCCTTGTGGCTGATTGTGGCCCTTCAGGTCCCGCCTTGCTGAGTCCGCAGAGTCGACCCAGGAGCCGGCCCCCGCAGCTTCGCCCCCTTTGCTGGCTCCGGGTCCGCCGAGCTCGGGTGGCGCCCTCGCCGCTGGACCGGTTGGTGGAGTGACCTACTCCATAGGGTGCCTCGAGCTTGCTCGCCCGATGCCCTTTCTTCGCGAGTCTTCTCGGGGTGCGTCAGGCTTGCCTCGCGCCCCTTCTCTAGTCATAGAAGGCGAATGGCTGAGGTTTGTCCTTGGCTCCTCCTTCGTGGGTGGATCGACGCCGGGCCTGACTCTCAGGGCGGTCCATCCGGCGACGGCTGGGGCGGCAGCCCCCTGCCCCACGCCTGGAGGGGGCTTACCGCCTCGGGGCCCTCTGCATGCTCCAGCGGAAGAGGGTGATGTCGAATATGTGCTCAGGCGCGCTTGGGAGCGTCGTTCCCTTCGTGAAGAGTTCCTCCAGGGGGCGGCGGACGCGGTGAACCGGGTCGGAGCAGAGCTTGCTGCCGAGGATGCGCGCCTCGAGGCTGAAGGCCTGCGCCTTGCTGAGGAGAGGCGCAAGCTGAAGGTTGCCATTGCCCTCGTGTGTCATCAACGTGACCTCGACAACGCGAAGGCCGAAGCGTCGCTAGCGGCTTCGCGCAAGGCCTGCTCCCAGGCTGTCGAGGAGGCTCGGGAGGCAGACCGACGACGCAAGGATGCGGAGGAGCGTGTATGGGAGCTCCAAGCCCGGAGCAACTCCCTGGAGCAGCAAATAGTGTTGCGCCACGCGGCCCTTGGGTCATGCAGGAGGCCGCCGTTGACCGGGCGGAGCTCCAGAGGCGCGAGGAGGCGCTGACGCTCGAGGCCGCCGAGCGCAGCCTTGACCTGGAGCGGTTGGAGACGAGGGAGCGCCTGGCGGCCCAGGCGGAGGACGACGTTGCAGCGCGCGAAGCCTAGGTCCAGGAAGAGGTCGACCGCCGTGTGGTGGGAGCTCGCTCGGTCCTCGAGCGCGAATACGAGGTGATGTTGATGTTGATCGAGGTCGAGGCTGAGGGCAGGACAGCGGCCATCAAGGCCAAGTTGGTTGAAGAGACGCGGCGTGCGGATTCCTCCGCAGCCGCCCTTGGTGCGGCACAGGCGGAGCTGTCCTCTTCCTAGGCGGAGCTGCTTCTTCTTCAACGGAGGGTCGATGACACCGAGGCCATCGCGTGGCAGAACGAGGAGGAGATCCGCCAGCGGAGGGTTCTGGAGCGCGAGCATGCTCCCATGCTTCAGACGCTCAGGGAGAGGGCCAACTCAGCATTAGGCGAGATTTGCGAGGCTGCCGCTAAGGAGCCGCACGAGGCCAGCTACGCAGGCAATCTTTGGTTCTTCACTGACGTGGTGACGCTTCTGGAGGATCGTTCCGAGAGAGCCCGCGGGCTTGTTGAGGAGAGGAGCCTAGCCCTGCTCAGGCATGCCTTCTCCCGTGTCTTCAGCCATTTGCAGGAGATGGACCCCCACTTCAACTTTGACGCTGCCATCGAGCCTGTCCCCGTAGCTGTTCGGGGCGACCTGGTGCAGTGGGTGGAGAACAACGTGGACGCCATCGTCAGGGCCTTTGCGTTTGATGACGATGGTGTGGTCGTGGGCGCTGACGAAGGCGGCGTTATAGATGAGCCTGGCGCTGACGGAAACGCAGGTGGTGGGGGCCACGATGTTAGTGATGCCAGTGACGCTTCCGAGGATGCCCCAGAAGACGTGGTGAGCGATATGTATGACTGACCGCATGTCTCCGCAGTTTATCCTGCATGAAGAAGACTCGGGCTTGGCCCTGAAGAATATAAGAGCATTTTGGGAGGGGAGGCCCCTCATGTAAAGATTTGTAATCCGTACTCTGGTGAGCACAACGTTATGTGTGAGTTTAGTTGCTAGCCCGGTGATGGTTCGGTTGATTCGTTACCTTCCGGCCCTGGCGTGCCCTGAGCGGGCCTGCAGGAGGATGCTACGCCTCCGGTGTCCCTCGATTAACCTGCTGATCCTGTGATGAGCACCTTCGGAGAGGGTGCAGAGACAGTGGTCCCGGCTATAGGCGTGCCTGGCCCGGCCCAGCTCACGAGGGGCTCGTGAGGGGGGGGGCAGCTGACGCTAGCTTGGGGCATAAATCCAAAACCAGAACGGGAGAGATTGCTCGAACAAGTCTAAACACCCCCTCCCCGAATGCACGCAAGCTTCAAACTCAAATCCAACTTAAATCCAAACCGAAGAAACTTGCCGACAAGGAAGAAGCAAAAAAGCAAAAAGGCAGAAGAAAAGCAAAAAAGCCGCGTCCGGCACCTAGTCTAGTCTTCGACGTCTTCTCACCAGTGCGGAGCTAAGTGCTGCCACTAGGCGTGGGCCGGAGCCCTAGGGCCTGAGGCCGGCGCTCCTGAGACTCCGGGGCGTGTACAGCCCCACTCATTATTATGTGAGAGTTTCACGGGGCGGCGAGCTTCACAGGCACTGGGCCTTCTTCACAGGTACCGGCCTTGCTTCATATCGCCAGACGAGGGCCCCGTCTTGCGCCTCACTCTGCCGCCATTGACGGTGACAGGAAACCAAGGACGACGCCAATGGGGTAGAGCGGTCGCCAGCGGTTCCCCCGACGACCACGGGTCCTCCGCCGGGGCAGGCCATGGGGCACCTCCCCGGCAGAGGGCCTACCTCCTGAGAACACCTTGACCCGACCGCCGCGAGGGTGAGCCCGGATCTCGGCCCCTTTCCTGCAGCCCCCTGCACCCTCCTCCTGAGGGATAAGAGGCTGCAGCGTTGGGGCAGCCATCCGCTGCGGCGACCTGTACCTCCTGCGACCCATGGTTAGCGTAAGCTTGCTCTTGAGGGATGAGTGGTACCCGATAGTTGCTGCTGTCGGCGCGATTGTCGATGCTCTCCTGGGGTTCCTGAAAGAGCTCGGCTTCCGGCGCCTCCTCGTCCCAGCCGGGCCCGAGGAACGAGCCGTGACCTTCTTCCAGCTCGCGCCCTTGATCCACCATGCAGGGTACATAGGCCTCCGGGGCGACCACCTCGTCGACCTCGCTGTAGCGCCCCGCATGCCACGCAGTCTAGCTTGGGGCGTCGCCTTGTATGTGATGACGCGGTGGTCCGCCGAGGCCAAAGGCCGCGGTGCGCATCCCTTCGTCGGCCTGGGGAAGGGCCGGCGCGATCAGCCGCCCGGTGCTGGCGGAGGTGTTGGCGCTGGACCGGCCCTGGGGCCCGCCTGAAATCGCGTGGGCGCGTATAATGCCCTCGTGCGACCTGTCTTGGATCTGGGGCGGCAGCTGGATGCAGAAAGGGGGCGCTCCTGAGGCGGCGGCGGCCAGGAGCTCGGCCACTCGCTCCAACAACACGTCGTGGCCGCCTTCCAGCAAGCGGCACCGTAGTAGCTCTCGGGCCACCGTGAGCGCGACCCTGGAGTTCGCCTGCTCCCGTCGGGTGTGTGGTGCTATGGCAGCGGCGTGGTTCGAGGCCCTTGCTGTGGCCTGCACCTGCCGTGGCGTGAGGGCATGCGGCGTCTGGCCGCGTCGCCCGCGTCCCGAAGAGCCCTGCGGAGCGCAAGCTGCCTGAGGCGCAAGGTTGAGGTCGCCCTGAGACGGCGACACAGCATGGGCGGGCCACGCCGCCCAGCGGTCGGCGTTGGCAACCGGGTTGCTTGACATCTGAGTGGCGAAGCGGCGGAATGCGAAGCGGAGGAAGAAGGACTTCGGCGCACCCCTACCTGGCGTGCCAAATGTCAGATTTTGGGTTCCTGCAGACCCTTGAGGTTCGAACACTGGGGTGCGCGTGGAGATCTCTCCCCTACTGTTCTACGTCTGATCCTCTCGTGCGAACTAAGATGAAAAGATGAACAACACAAGAGACACGAGGTTTATACTAGTTCGGGCCACCGTTGTGGTTTAATACCCTACTCCAGTGTGTGGTGTGGTGGATTGCCTCTGGGGCTGATGATGGACAGTACAAGGGAAGAACAGCCTCGCGAGGGGTGTTCTTGAGCTGGTGCGGTGTGTTCTACTTAGTCTCTACTGGGTTTTCTCCTCTCTGCTAGGGTTCTACCAGATCTCTAGCCGTCCCTCTACTCTTTGGTGGCTAGCTCTATTTATAGAGGCCCTGGGCCTCTCCCCAAATAATTGAGCGGGAAGGGCGCCAACAATTGGCCATTTTAAAGGGGAACATCTAGTACAAGTTATCCTGACCAAAGGTGGTCTTCGGCTGCCAAAAGCACTGGTGATGACGCCGTCTTGGGCTCCACGGTGACCTCCGTCCGGCCGTCCCGTTGGTCTTGGTCTCTTTGCACCGGAATGGTAACCTTTGCCTGATACCTTGGCCTGTGCTTGCCACCTTTGCACCAAAGGGGATACAAGGACCCTGCGCAGGCCGGCGCCCGCCTGGCGCCCGCCTGGCCTTGATCGTCATGGCTTGCGTCATGGGATCCTCGCAAGGTACCCTTGCATTGATCTCTCCGCCTCCTCGCGAGCCTGCCTGATGAGGCCGCTCTTGAGGAAGCTTCCTGTCGTCCGCCCTGCGAGGCTTGGCCCCTCGCGAGGGTCTTGAGCTTGGGCTGATGAAGATGGGCCGCGCTGGGCCCCCACCCGTTCCCATAACACCGACAGCTGCTCCATGAGAGCATGCCAAGTTTCATGAATTTCAGACGAGTTTTGGATTTACTAGAATTTAAAAACTAGGTATCTCAATGTTTGCGGCCAAGTGATGGTGGCAGGGTGTATGACATTCATTTCCATTTCTTGCACGGGACCTAAGCATGCAACCAAGGACACATATTTGAATTTTGAACCAATTTATATGCATTAGAGCATGTGCATGTACTTCAAATTTGAATTATGCACATGAATGCATTAAAAACTCAGTTAATGCATAAAAATGTCCAAACGAACCCCGAAAAATCCCAAAAATTGACACAGCACTCCCGTTGTTCTATGTTGACACGAGAAAAAAATTGAAAACAATAAGAGCCAATGGATATCTTTTCATCCCCAAAGGCGGGACGTTCCCTACCGAAACCATCAGGCTTGTTGTGAGAAGCTTTGGTTTGTGAGAAGGTTATACCCAAACCTGCCCCAAATAGGACAAAAAATTACCACGACATGTTGATGCCCCTCCATAAAAGCATGCCAAGTTTCATGAATTTCAGATGAGCTTTGGATTTATTAGAATTAGAAAACCAGGTATCACAATGTTTGCGGCCGAGTGACGGTGGCAGGGTATTTGACATTCATTTCTTGCATGGGACCTAAGCATGCAACCAAGGACACAGATTTGAATTTTCAACCAATTTATATGCATTCGAGCATGTGCCTGTAGTTCAAATTTGAATTATGCGCATGAATGCATTGAAAACTCAGTTAGTGCATAAAAATGTCCAAATGAACCCCGAAAAATCCCAAAAATTAACACAACACTCCTGTTGTTCTATGTTGACATGAGAAAAAATTTGAAAGCAATAAGAGGTAATGGATATCATTTCGTCCCCAAAGGTGGGACGTTCCCTACCGAAACCATCAGGCTTGTTGCGAGAAGCTCATGTTGTTCTATGTTGATGATAACCCACAAGTATAGGGGATCGCAACAGTTTTCAAGGGTAGAGTATTCAACCCAAATTTATTGATTTGGCACAAGAGGAGCCAAAGAATATTTGAAGTTAGCAGCTGAATTGTCAATTCAACCACACCTGAAGATTAATTATCTACAACAAAGTGACCAGTAGCAAAGTAGTTTGATAGTTTTGATAGTAGTGACAACTGCAATAGTAACAGTAATAGTGATAGCAGTAATTTTGTAGCAAGTGTAACAATGATGATAGCAGTATAGCTGAAACAATATAAGAAAAATTCGTAGGCATTGGATCGGTGACTTGTTGGATGATATTCATCATGTGACAGTTATAACCTAGGGATATTCAGCACTGGCTCCAGTTCATCGATATAATGTAGGCATGTATTCCGTAAATAGCCATACGTGATTTATTAAAAGAACTTGCATGACATCTTTTGTCCTACCCTCCCGTGGCAGTGGGGTCAATATTGGAAACTAAGGGATATTAAGGCCTACTTTAAACAGAGAACCGGAACAAAGCATTAACATATAGTGAATACATGAACTCCTCAAACTATGGTAATCACCGGAAGAAGTCCCGGTTATTGTCACTCTGGGGTTACTGGATCATAACACGTAGTAGGTGACTATAACTTGCACGATCAGATCTAGAACATGGATATAATGTTGATAACATAAACGGTTCAGATCTGAAATCATGGCACCCGGGCCCAAAGTGACAAGCATTAAGCATGGCAAAGTCATAGCAACATCAATCTAAGAACATAGTGGATACTAGGGATCAAGCCCTAACAAAACTAACTCGACTGCATGATGAATCTCATCCAACTCCTCACCGACCAGCGAGCCTACGAAGGAATTACTCACTCTCGGTGGGGAGCATCATGGAATTGGTGATGGAGAAGGGTTGATGATGACGAAGAATGAAGACCCCCCTCTCCGGAGCCCCAAACTGACTCCAGATCTGCCCTCCCGAGGAAGAACAGGGCTTGGCGACGGCTCCGTCTCATGGATCACGATAATTCTTTCTCCCTGATTTTTTTCTTCGAAAATAGGATTTTATACCGTTGGTTTTAGGGACAATGGGGCCACCAGGTGGGGACAACCCACCTGGGCGCGCCAGGAGAGGGGGGCGCGCCCTGGTGGGTTGTACCCACCCAGGGGCCCCTCTCCGGTAGGTCTTAGCTCCACAAATTCTTATTATTCATATAAAAAAATCCTCGCAAAGTTTTGTTCCATTCCGAGAACTTTTATTTCTGCACAAAAACAACACCATGGTAGTTGTGCTGAAAACAGCGTCAATCCGGGGTTAGTTTCATTCAAATCATGCAAATTAGAGTCTAAAACAAGAGGAAAAGTATTAGGAAAGTAGATACGTTGGAGACGTATCAACTCCCCCAAGCTTAAACATTTGCTTGTCCTCAAGTAATTCAGTTGATAAACTGAAAGTGAAAAAAGAAAAACTTCTACGAACTCTTTTGCTCTTGTGTGCATAAATAAGCTTAAACAGCACCCAGGTTTTCAACCAACATTTTAACTAACCATGTAGACAATAACTCTTAAAGATTATAATGACTCATATCAGTGACATAATCAGCTAGCGAGCAATAATAAGATATCTCAAATAGCAACACGTTGTCAAAACAACCATGATATAATATGACAATAGTGGTATCTCTCTAGTCCTTTCTGAGACCGCAAAACATAAATGCAGAGCACCACCAAAGTTCAAGCAGCGACTAAACATTGTAATTCATGGTAGAAAAGATCCAGTCATGATGCACCCAACATTAGCTACACACAATGCATAAATCATGAGAATTGTGCTCTTCTCAGTTTCTGGCGCTTGTTTTAGAAGGTGATGACACAACATAAAAGTACATAGATAGTCCCTTCACAGAGGGAAGCCGTGATTTGTAGAGGTGCCAGAGCTCAATTTTTAAAACAGAGGTAAATGGTATTTTGAGGCATGCACCCTTCTCATTTACTTCACGACCATCAATTATCAATATCTCCCATGCTAAACAGGCTAGTGGCGGTTCCGAAGCGATAAAAGCAAAGGTTTTGACTCCATTGGGAGTTTTTGTTTGATTATTCGAGTGATTAACTCTTTTTGTATTTTGCAGTTTGGGACTGGGCATCCCTATTACCGCCCTTTTCTTGTGCGATGGCGATTGAATAAACACTCGACCTGAAAATAACCCGCTTAGCATGGAAGATACCGACTACCTCCTGTCGTTCCATGAACGATCCACGCACACAGAGCAGATATTTTTAGAAGTTTTTAGAGGTGGCACATGCAAATTTACTTAGGACGGCAGGGTAATACCGTATATAGGTAGGTATGGTGGACTCGTCTAGAATAACTTTGGGTTCAAGGTTTTTGATGTACAAGCAGAATTCCCACTTAGTACAGGCGAAGGCTAGCAATTTAGATTGAGAAGCGGCCAGCTAGAGAGCAACAACGATCATAACCATGCATTATGCATAAGTAACATTGGACACTAGCATGAGTAGGATATGAACACCATGAACATAAATATCATAGAGGCTATGTTGGTTTTGATTCAACTACATGCATGAACATGCACCAAGTCAAGCCACTCGAACATTCAGAGGAGGATACCATACCATCATACTACATCACAATCATTTTAACGCAATGTTGATATCCAAGATGAATCATTATCAACTCCCAACTACTTATGCATGGCATGAGAAACTATAATCTCTAATTGTCATTGCAAACATGTTTAATCATAATGGGCTGAATCATGGATACTAGGTTAAACATATTTACACAAACAGAACAAGTTGATTCATGCCAGTTTCTCTCTGCGATGACCAGTTCATCGAATATCGTCATTATTGCCTTTCACTTGCATGACCGAATGATATGAAAATAATAATAGTGCAAGAATGCCGTGGACTAAGCTGGAATCTGCAAACATTTTATTCAATAGGAGAATACAAGGTAAAATGTGCTCTTTATTAGTTCAACAATTATTCAAATGAGAGCAACTCAACATTTTTATCGTGGTCTTCTCCTTGGTACAACTCGAATAAAAAGAAAAGAAATTCAGAGAAACACACTGAAATATTTTTGGAGTTTTTGATTTTCTTGAACAAGCAATTAAAAGGGAAAAGCAAAAATGAGAAAAACTATTTACATGGGAAAGCTCCCAACAAGCAAAAGAAGAACAAGGAAATCTTTTGGGGTTTTTTCTTTTTAATACTACAACTAAGAATGCATAGAAATTAAATTAACTATAACTAATTTTTTGGATTTTCTAAAGTTTTTCAAACACACAAGAAGAAAGCAAGAAAATACATCTAAGCATGGATGATACAATGAAAAAGTGTGGACACCAACAAATGGAATAAGTGGACATGAACGTAAAGTAGGTGCAAACACGTACTCCCCCAAGCTTAGGCTTTTGGCCGAACTTGGTAGTGGATCAGTAGCCTGGAGGGTAGTAGGGGTGCTGAGGAGCGGGCATCCAGTCGTCCCACTGCTGGGGCTCCTGCTGTGCCACTTCAGCAACAGCCTGAGCGTTCCGGTAGGCGATGATGTTCGCAGGCATGATCCTATATCCGCCCCTAGCAGAAGACTCAAACAAAGCCGGTGCGGGCAGTGGAATAATATCACGAGTTTTTACGCTAAAAACTAGGTTATAAGGAATGGGAATGTCAGGATAATCTCATGCAAGAAAATGATGGTGTTCCATGGCTACCCTGTCTAGGTAGACCTTGGTTATAGGGTAATCATGAGGGCGTATCTCGACCTCAAAGTGAGCCGCCAAACGAGTAGCAAAAATCCCACCATGGATTTCACCCTGGGATTTATTAAGATGGAGGCGACGAGCCTCAATAGCTCCCAAGCTATGGGTGTTTTCGCCCTCTAGTGCTCGGCGTAAAACAGCAAAGTCTCATGCACTGAGCGCACATACTTTCTTTCTAGAAAGCAAGCACTTAGCAACAAATAAAGCAAAATAATGTACAGCAGGAAAGTGTATGCTAGCAGTGGTGGTGGCTGACACCCCTCTCTCATCTCCCACTGTCAAAGTGCGATAAAAGTCCTCAAACCCAACCGACCTAGGCTCGGCTAAGCTCCCATCAGAAGGGTCAAGCATATATTACAAAATTTAGTAAGTCGTATATGATGGTTTTCAGCATATAAATCAAAGCTCACTTTAGGAGGATTATTCCTAGGCAGGAAAGTAAAACTCTGAACAAAGATATTTGTGAGGATTTGGTGTTGGTCACATTGATCTGTGATGAAGTCGGTGAGGCTGGCGTTTGCAACATATTGCATGAACTCCTGAAGAATTCCAGCCTCTTCCAGGAATGGGGTGTGCAGCCATTCGCACGGTTGTACCTCCGCCAACCTCCGAGGGTGGAGATCATTGTCAGAAGACTCCCCAATAACACCCATGGAGTTCTTCTTAGAGCCAAACTTCCTGAAGATATGCATGTCCGCGTACAATTTTGTAAAAATAAAATTTTTGGGTGACCAAAATTTGTCAATAAAATGTTATAAAATTGATAGCAAGTACTCATAGGGATACATAGAAGCCATAGCAAGCATTCAAACTACTTAGAACACTAAGAATTTAACATGCAATCATATCTACTACAGCACCAAGAGTAGGTAATTATTCAAAATATAAACCACTCAAACAAAAACTAATTAAACAAACGATGGAGTCACATACCAAGCAAAAATCCCCCGAAACAGTTTCGGAAACGGAGCTTCGAGCAAAGAGATCGAAATCTGCGGGTTTGAGCTCATGAACACTTGAAGAGAGCAATGGAGATTTTTTTTCTGGAGGTAAGTGATGGTGTGGGATGAAGAGGTAAGTGAGGGGCCCCACGTGGGGACCATAACCCACCAGGGCACGCTTGGGGGTCCTAGCGCGCCCAGGTGGTTTGTGCCCACCTGGTGCACCTCCCTCTGGTATTATTTGCACCATAAATTCAGAAATATTCAGAAAAAATCGTGTAAAATTTTCAGGGCACTCTGAGAACTTTTATTTTTGGGTCATTTTTTATTGCATTGCAAATTCAGAAAACACACAAAACATGGCATTTTATTTTATTTAACTAATAATAACAGAAAACAAAAGGTAAGGACATAAGGTACTGCTTACTAAATTCATCAACTTCATACCGTTCAAAACTGATCCATTAATAAGCACTAGTACACGTGGTGCTATACAAACGGTTTTTAACCCCTTTCTGCGACAGCATTTGGAACCGTCGCCAAGTGAGTGTGGGTGATAGGGGGGTCCTTCCCACATGACACAAAAACCGTCGCGGATATGCCCTCCTGGCACACATGCTCGGCAAAATGAGGTCGTGTCTGACCGGCAAGCGCTCAAATACGGAAATACGTACAGTAGAGATAAAAATACAATTATACAGGTGAAATTGTTTCCAATCGCAAGTACATCCCACACAGTCAGTCCCCGCTAAACGTTTCCATTCGTATGTACATCCCACACAGTCGCTCCAAGGAAAACGTTTCCATTCACGGGCACATTACACACAATTTTTCCCGTTAAATCGTTTCTGTTAGTGTTGCCATTGCACACGATATTAATAATTTTATCGTTTGCGTTATTGAATGCATCACACACAGTGCGTAGAAGAAACTGTGTGGCAAAGGCTGTCCATCACACACAGCTTTTATGTGGTAAACATTTGTGCAAGGTGGCCTAACGCAAACGGTTTTCAAGAGAAAGTCGTGTGTGCAGTGGAGATTGATCACACGCGTAGTGGATCCTAGAAACGTTTCTGATCTCCACGTATATCGCAGACGTTTCGCTTTCGCAAACCATATGCAGTGTAATCCCTAATTAATCCCTAATTTAAAAATCACATGTTTTGAATTTGAAAGTAGGCAATCACTTATTTCATATCCAACCATGTTTATTACAAATATAGGTTCACCCACAAATGCATAATTCGATGCACAGGTAAATATACTGAAGAACTATAGAAGCACCAAGTAAAGAATGATGAACCATAGTTGTACTAAAGACTATAAAGAGAGAGGCGAAAGACATTCTGGTTGCTGGAGAAGGTGAAGCGGAATGCCCATATTGTGCCCTCCTCCATGCGTAATGCGCGCATGACTCTAGGCCAATGTAACGCCCTCGATGTGGCTATATCTCCCATGTGTCGAAGCACGACTTAGAGGCATAACTGCATTGAAAGCAATGTCGCAAGTGAGGTAATCTTCGCACAACCCATGTAATACATAAGGGAAAGAGATACATAGTTGGCTTACAATCGCCACTTCACTCAATACATGAATAAAGCATTACATCATCCAGACACAATCAAGGTCCGACTACGTAACCGAAATAAAAGAAGACTACCCCAAAAGCTACACAGATCCCCGATCGACCCCAACTGGGCTCCACTACTGATCAACTAGAACGAAACAACACCAAGGACAAGATCTTCATCGAGCTCCTCCTTGAGCTTGGTTGCGTCACCTGCTCGGTATCATCGGCACCTGCAAACTGGTTTTGGAAGTATCTATGAGTCACGGGGACTCAGCAATCTCACACCCTCGTGATCAAGACTATTTAAGCTTATAGGTAAGGTAAAAGGTATGAGGTGGAGCTGCAGCAAGCGACTAGCATATATGGTGGCTAACATACGCAAATGAGAGCGAGAAGAGAAGGCAAAAGCACGGTCGAACAACGATGATCAAGAAGTGATCCTAGAACAACCTACGTCAAGCATAACTCCAACACCGTGTTCACTTCCTGGACTCCGCTGAGAAGAGACCATCACGGTTACACACGCGGTTGATGTATTTTAATTAAGATCAACTTCAGGTTTTATACAACCGGACATTAACAAATTCCCATCTGCCCATAACCACGAGCACGACTTTCGAAAGTTCAAATCCCTGCATGGGTGTCCCAACTTATCCCATCACAAGCTCTCATGGTCAACGAAGGATATTCCTTCTCCCAAGATAATCCGATCAGGCTCGGCATCCAGGTTACAAGACATCCTCAACAATGGTAAAACAAGTCCAGCAACACCGCCCGAATGTGCCGACAAATCCTGATAGGATCTGCACATATCTCGTTCTCAGGGCACACTCAGATGAGACATCCTACGAGTAAAACCAACCCTCAAGTTGCCCCGAGGTGGCCCCACAGTCTACTCGGTCGGACCAACACTCAGAGGAGCACTGGCCCAGGGGGGTTAAAATAAAGATGACCCTTGGGTAGGCCTACCCAAGGGAAAGAAAAGGCTAGGTGGCAAATGGTAAAACCAATGTTGGGCATTGCTGGAGGAGTTTTATTCAAGGCGTACTGTCAAGGGGTTCCCATTATAACCCAACCGAGTAAGGAACGCAAAATCCGGGAACATAACACCGATATGACGGAAACTAGGGTGGCAAGAGTAGAACAAAACACCAGGCATAAGGCCAAGCCTTCCACCCTTTACCAAGTATATAGATGCATTAATTAAATAAGAGATATTGTGATATCCCAACAAAATATCCATGTTCCAACATGGAACAAGCTCCAATCTTCACCTGCAACTAACAACGCTATAA
This sequence comes from Triticum urartu, assembly GCF_003073215.2. Taxonomy (NCBI): domain Eukaryota; kingdom Viridiplantae; phylum Streptophyta; class Magnoliopsida; order Poales; family Poaceae; genus Triticum; species Triticum urartu. The sequence continues at coordinate 388,775,474 of NC_053025.1, forward strand.
GAGGGGCTGAGCAAAGCGGTAACATAGCCAAACAATGGTTTGCTAGGACAAGGTGGGTTAGAGGCTTGGCTCAACAATATGGGAGGCATGATAAGCAAGTGGTAGGTATCGCAGCATAGGCATAGCAAAAGAGCGAGTAACTAGCAAGCAAAGATAGAAGTGATTTCGAGGGTATGGTCATCTTTCCTGAAATCCCGCAAGGAAGAAGAACGAGTCCATGAAGAAGAAAACTGGACGTAACCGAATGGGTCCTCACAAACGCGACGTTATTGGAACCAACCTGAAGAAGCAACACCGGAAAGAAGCACACAACATAGTAAACAACCAACACATGAACATGGTATGATATGCGGGATGCGGTATGCGGTGCATATGCATGATTTGGAAAGGAATGATTGAACCTGGACTCAACTTGGAAAACCAAGAGTGCCACTGGAAAGGTGAGGTGATTTCGGTTGAAATCGATATAAAGATCACCGGAATCGGATGCACGGTTTGGAAATGGCAAGCGAAACAAATATGGCACCGGTCTGCGATAATCAGCAAGTAGCCATCTAAATGCATCAAGATAAATATGCTACATCACTCAAACATAACAACAAAATACATGGAAGGGATTCACTCATGATTCTTGACAAAAGATGAACACTGAGCTACGGCTAACTCACTAATTAACAGGTTCAAACAAGCATGGCAAAAGTGCAAAAGATAACCGGTGTCAGACTTAGTGAAATTAACACAAGTCTGGAATTTATCATCAGGAAGCAATCTTTAGAGCATGAAAACTACAAGCTACAGGAACTTAACATGGAAAGTCAAGGCATGGCATGAAGATACTCAACGCACTTAACAAAAGTCCCTTGGTGACCTTGAGACAAAAGGGATCAGAAAATACAATTGCAAGCATGTGACCATGGCAAAAACATAAACAGATTCAGACTTAGTGAAAAACTGGAGCATGCAAAACAGATTAGCAAGTAGGCATGTTTACGAGCTCGATGCACTCACCACAAAGCATGGCATGACAAACTAAGCATACACCCACCAAGAAGACATGGCATAAAAGATAGACATGGAAAGAACAACAACATTGCATGCACGGATCAATAGCAACATCCTCGGCAAAATCGCTAAACATGCCAACAATCTGCCAGGAACATTTTATAGCAAAAGTAGAGCTCGATTGACTCAACCTAGGGTGCTCCATAAATGCAAAGAAATACATGGATGGATAGAGCACCACAATGTTAACAAAACATCCTTACTGGTCATCCTCAAAAGAGGCACGGATCACTAGGAAACAACATGAACATATGGCATAACAACAATAAACAGAACAAGGACTCGGTGAAATTCTAAGTCCCTGAAATCAGCATTACCGATTGCGCTACTTTGCATGCTTGTGCTAGTCACCACATAGATCACAAAAATACGTGGCATACACCCTTGTAAAGATGGCATGGCATTTAACAAAACATATGTAGAGCTCAGGATCATAGCATGCACACATTAAACATAGAAAAAAATGACAAAATGCCATTTGCTGAAACAGATCTGACAAATTCATCACATAGCCCTCTTCCAACGACATTTCAGGCATCAACATGAGCTCAAATGAAAATGATGCAATGAGATGAAATGATGTACTCGTCGAGACGAACATTTTGATATGCTACACGCACGAATCGGAGCAACGGTTGACGAGTTATGACATGATGAAAAATGCACAAAATTATTGGGACTGAGGCAAAAGTCAACCGCTAAGTTTCTTCTCAGATCTAGATCGGAGTGGTTCCCGAGGTTCGCCGGAGCTTTTGCCAGAGCTGAAGAAGAAGACGTCAGCGCGGGCGCGGAGCTCGCCGGATCGGGGTCGGGGACGCGCGGACCCGGCGCGGTGGAGGTGCAGGGCGGCGCCGGCGTCTTGGATCTGGCCGGAGACGGGCAAGGGCGGCGGGGCACCTACGTCCGGCGAGGAGGCCAGTGCTGGCGGGCGGCGGAGCGGCGAAGGGCAGGCCGGCGCGGGCGCGGCTTGCCGGCATGATGACGGCGCGGGGAAGAGGCGGAGCGGGGCGGCGGAACGACGGGTGGCACCGGCGACATCGAGGCGGCGGCGAGCCGAGGTGTGACACCCCCGATTTAATCATACACTAATCATACACGCAAACGTGTACGATCAAGATCAGGGACTCACGGGAAGATATCACAACACAACTCTACAAATAAAATAAGTCATACAAGCATCATATTACAAGCCAGGGGCCTCGAGGGCTCGAATACAAGAGCTCGATCATAGACGAGTCAGCGGAAGCAACAATATCTGAGTACAGACATAAGTTAAACAAGTTTGCCTTAAGAAGGCTAGCACAAACTGGGATACAGATCGAAAGAGGTGCAGGCCTCCTGCCTGGGATCCTCCTAACTACTCCTGGTCGTCGTCAGCGGGCAGCACGTAGTAGTAGGCACCTCCGGTGTAGTAGGAGTCGTCGTCGATGGTGGCGTCTGGCTCCTAGGCTCCAACATCTGGTTGCGACAACCAGGTAGAAGGGATAGGGGAAAAGAGGGAGAAAGCAACCGTGAGTACTCATCCAAAGTACTCGCAAGCAAGGAGCTACACTACATATGCAGGGGTAAATGTGAAAAGGGCCATATCGGTGGACTGAACTGCAGAAAGCTAGAATAAGAGGGGGGATAGCTAATCCTGTCGAAGACTACGCTTCTGGACACCTCCATCTTGCAGCATGCAGAAGAGAGTAGACTGAAGTCCTCCAAGTATCATCGCATAGCATAATCCTAACCGATGATCCTCCCCTCGTCGCCCTGTGAGAGAGCGATCACCGGTTGTATCTGGCACTTGGAAGGGTGTGTTTTATTAAGTATCTGGTTCTAGTTGTCATAAGGTCAAGGTACAACTCCAAGTCGTCCTGTTACCGAAGATCACGGCTATTCGAATAGATTAACTTCCCTGCAGGGGTGCACCACATTCCCCAACACGCTCGATCCCATTTGGCCGGACAAACTTTCCTGGGTCATGCCCGGCCTCGGAAGATCAACACGTCGCAGCCCCACCTAGACCAACAGAGAGGTCAGCACGCCGGTCTAAACCTAAGCGCCCAGGGGTCTGGGCCCATCGCCCTTAGCACACCTGCATGTTGCGAACGCGGCCGAAAGCAGACCTAGCCTAGTGGCCTTCCAGTCCAATCCGACGCGCGCCACTCAGTCACTGACGTCACGAAGGCTTCGGCTGATACCACGACGCCGGGATACCCATAACTACTCCCGCGTAGATGGTTAGTGCGTATAGACCAAATGGCCAGACTCAGATCAAATACCCAGATCTCGTTAAGCGGGTTAATTATCCGCGAACGCCGACCAGGGCCAGGCCCACCTCTCTCCTAGGTGGTCGGAACCTGCCCTGCCGCTCCGCCTCAAAACTCCACTCGCGGGTGCTCCTCAAGCCGACCCGTCTTTAGTCACCACATGTATCATGTATAAAGTATATAGTATATACCCGTGATCAACTCCCGAGTGATCACGGCCTGATAGTATAGCATGGCAGACGGACAAGGATGTAGGGCCACTGATGATAAACTAGCATCCTATACTAAGCAATAGGATTGCAGGTAAAGGTAACAACAGTAGTAGCAAGGACAGGCTATGCATCAGTATAGGATTAACGGGAAGCAGTAACATGCTACGCTACTCTAATGCAAGCAGTATAGAGAAGAGTAGGCGATATCTGGTGATCAAAGGGGGGGCTTGCCTGGTTGCTCTGGCAAGAGAGAGGGATCGTCAACTCCGTAGTCGTACTGGGTAGCAGCGGCGTCGGTCTCGGTGTCTAGCGAGAGAAGAGGGGGAGAAACAATAAATATTTAAGCAAACAGATGCATAGCGATGCATGACATGACAAGTAGCGGTGTTGGGGGTGCCCTATCGCGGTATGAGGTGATACCGGTGAAGGGGGGAAACATCCGGGAAAGTATCCCCGGTGTTTCGCGTTTTCGCACAGATGAAACAGAGGGGGAAAGTCGCGTGTTCGCGATGCTAGGGATGCGTGGCGGATAAACGGGCTGCGTATTCAAATTCGTCTCGTCGTTTTGAGCAACTTTCATGTACAAAGTTTTTCCATCCGAGCTATGGTTTATTTTATATTAATTTTAAAAGATTTAAATCATTTTTAGGATTTATTTAATTAATTTAATCAACATTATCCAGAATAGTGTCTGCTGACGTCATCATGACGTCAGCATGACGTCATTAGTTGACTTGGTCAACCTGACAGGTGGGTCCTGTTCGTCAGTGACTGTTTAGTCTAATTAGGGTTTAATTAACTTAACTAATTGATTAGATTAATTAAACAGGATTAATTAAACTAATTAATTCTTTAATTAATTAATTTAATTAATTAATTAATTAATAATTTTATTAATTCATTTTTACTTATTTTATTTTTATTTTATTAAAAACATTCTGGGGACGGGCCCCACATGTCAATGGCCCTAGGGGCCTAACGGGTCGGGCGCTGGCGAAAACGCGGCGGAGCCTCGAGGTGGCAGTGGCCTCGGCCACCAGAGGGCTTGCACGCGTGGGCGCACAAAGGCTGTTCGGCGCCCACAGCCAGGAGCTGCGGCGGCGGTGATGGGCAAGGCCAGCCGGAGCGGGCATGGCCTGGCGCTGCTCGGCGGAGGAGGACGTGGCCCGGCGTGGCCAGCTGTGGCCGGACGCGGTAGGTAGCAGGGGCGGAGGTAGGCAGCGGTGGGGCGCCGGCGTCGGTGAAATGAGATGCGGGCGGCACGAGCGCACACCAGATGAGGGGCGCGCCCGGCGAGTGGGGTCGACGCGCGGCACAGAGCCGACGCGGCCAGGGCGCGAAACGGGTGAGGGAGCAGGGCCGGCTGCGGGAAGGAGAGAGCCCGGGGTGGGCGCCGGAGTTGGCCGCCGGCGCGGCGATGGCCCGCGGGTCTAGAGGCGGAGGCGGGGCACGGTGTGCACGGGGGCAGAGGGGAGTGAGGAGGACCGGGGTCCTCACCGCGAAGTGCAGGGACGGGGCAGTGGGGCGCGAGGTGGATGTCGGAGACATCGTCGCAGGGGAGGCAGGCCGGCGAGGAGGTCCGGCGAGGTCTTCGGGCGGCGGCGGCGCGGTCGATCCATGCGCCGGGGTCGTCGGGGGTGGGGGCGTGGTCGCCGTGGGCGCGGTGAGGGGCGCCGTCGAGGGAGAGGTGACGGGTCGCAAGGATGAGGGGGCGGGGCCGGCGAGGCGGCACCGGGCGACGACCGCGGGGTCGGCCCCGATCCGATCTGGATCGGGGAAGAGGGAGAGACGAGGGAGTGAGGGGGGAGTGGGGGGTGGTTGCCCTAGGGTTCGATCGGGGTGGGGGATATGGAGGAGGGGAGTGGGGCGCCGGCTGGGCCGGCCTGGCGGCCCGATGGCCTGCTGGGCCATGGTCCAGCGGGGGGGGATCTTCTATTTCTTTTTTTTTGTTTAACTGTTTATAGCATTTTTCTTTTACGGTTTTAATTCATACTATTTTTGTTTTATGAAATATAATTCTAGCACCTAAATTAGTGGTAGTAATTATATTACTGCCTCAATTATCCTTTTATTTATTAAAATTAGTTTTCAATAATTTAATCATGTAAGTGACGATTAAATAAATAATTTAGCTATTGTTTCTATCATTTAGTGCATCTAAGCATTTTATAAAATTTTGGGTTCACCACCCTGATCATATATGATTTATTTGCTACACTTTGAACATTTTAAATTTGACTTTAGAAAACTTTTATCGTTTAACTTTATTTTAAGTTAGAATTCGAAAGGGACGTGATACACCGCAAGATTAAAAGTAGTAACCATGGTGACGTGGCATCATTATCGTGAGATTACTGTAGCCTAATTATCCGTACGTCACACGAGGTTGTCGGCCGGCGCGAGAGAAGGCGCGGCGGAGCCGGCGAGCTCAGGCAGTCGGCGGCGAACGGCGGGGAGGCTCGGGCAGCGCCCGCGGTTGGCGGCGGCGGGATGGGCCCGCGCGGGCCCGATCTGGGTTCCGCGGGCCGCGGCGGCGGCGGGGCGGCGGCGGCCACATGGAGATCCCGGATTCGCTAAGGGGCGGTGCGGACATGTCCGGCGGTGGGAAAATTGTCCGGCGGCGCGGAGAGGAGAGATCTAGGGTTTGTATCGCGGAATTTTCGGGGGAGGCCACGTATTTATAGGTAGAGGGAGTTAGGAGAGTCCAAATGAGGTGCGGTTTTTGGGCACGCGATCGTGATCGAACGACCGAGATGATGGAGGGGGTTTAGGTGGGTTTTGGCCACTTTGGAAGGGTGTTGGGCTGCAACACTCACGAGGCCTTTTCGGTCCCTCGGTTAACCGTTGGAGTATCAAACGAAGTCCAAATGGCACGAAACTTGACAGGTGGTCTACCGGTAGTAAACCAAGGCCGCATGACAAGTCTCGGTCCAATCCAAAAACGTTTAACACCCGCATACAAAAAAGAGGTAGAAAGGACCACCGGAGGGCATAGGAGCGCTGGAATGCAGGGCGGACAACGGGGAAAATGCTCGGATGCATGAGACGAACATGTATGCAAATGAAATGCACATGATGACATGATATGCAATGCATGACACGCAAGCAATGACAAGGAAACAACAACGAATAACTGGAGGACACCTGGCACATTGGTCTCGGGTCATTACAACACTCCACCACTACGAGAGGATCTCGTCCCGAGATCTAGAATGGCACCGGAGGGGAAAACGGAAGAGAAAGAGAAGAGGTAAAACTAAGTTGCTTCTTTGACAAACGAGTGAGACCAAAGAACCTTGAAAAGGTTAAGCCATTTCGAGAAAAGAATACCACGAAGATGAATAAAGTTGAAAACCTCTGTTAGAAACGATGAACAAGGAACAACAAATTCGGACAACACTCCGGTTGAAAAGAAAAGGAATTGAATAAGAAGTTGATAAGATGAGAAGATACTTGATGAAATCACACTACACTGCCTCCGTAACTATTGAATGAGTGGAACAAGGGGTAAGAAAGATCTTGGACAGCACTCCGGTTAAAAACAAGATAGAGAGGGAAAAGAATGGTATAATTTGGGCAGCACTTCGACTGAAAATGGAAGGAACTAAACATGATCTTGACAAACAAGATGATGGGTTGAAGAGAGCAACATCACAAAGCCTCCAGAAGAAATGAGAGGATGGAAATGAATGAACGGAGGAGAAAATAAGATCTTGGTAGAACACGCTTACAACAAATGCTAGAACGGAGTTGTTGGAAAAACCAACAACGAAAAGACTAATCTTGATATGGTCTTATGGAATACAACTCAAATTATGAGGTGACAACCTGCCACTCACGGGAAGAAGAATTGAATTGTTATGGACAAGGAGACGCGGAAGTTATTTCACCGGGAGGATAGATGAAGAACTTGTATCATATATAAGCACCATAAGTAGCAACAATCCTTAGGGAAGGCTTTAGGTGAAATATAACCCAAGATAACTCCAACGAAGAGGTTGATGGATTTAAAATATCTCATTCTTAACAACATGTGAATCATGAAACATGAACTCAAATTATCAAGAATGACATAATACCACCTACAATGATATGGAAAAAAGAATTGCACTCCGGATAGCAAGATGAAGAATGTTTGAGCTCCTTAGGAAAGAATCTCGAAAAAAAACTTCGAGAAGGAATTAAATCCTTGATGAACCATCATGTAGAACCTCCATGAAGAACTCCGTTAAACAAAAGAATGATCAAACGGAAAGAAAGAGAGGTTGAAAACACAAGGTGAATCCTTGTACCGATTTAGATGAATCTCCGTGGTGAAATAATTGAAAAGGTTGGAACTCCGGGAAAAAGAGGAGATGAAACAATTGAAAACCGAGAGCTTGATGAGCCTCCGGAATAAGGAATTGAATTTACTCGATGAAACAAGAATAAGAATTATATTATTCTTATCCTTCACCAATTTAAATTGATGACAAGCAACGGATCGCATACGACTCATTCTCGTAGAAAGGATTTAGATAGATATAGCGCAAACTTAATGGACCACCGGTAGATTTGAAACAACGAATGAATTGATATGATGAAGAAGGAAGAGAACTCTTGAGCAAACCACCGTAAGAATTGAAAAAACGAACAAAATAAAGGAATGAATCACCGGTAAGAATTGTGAAATGAACGAAGATACTTGAGACAATCTAGATACATGAGAACGAATAGATCCTGAACTGATTAGAGAATATTTGAATGATTCATCGGTCGGTTGGAGAATGAATACTTCTGAGATGATGGCCTCCGGAGTAAAGAAATGGAAACATCTCATGAAATGCTCCGGATAGGTGAAAAGTATTCTCACAATCGAAAGCAATTATGAGAGGATGGCAAAAGGCTAGAACCATGAATCTTGAGAGAATGGAGCAAGATATGGAGGAAAAATTCTTCTTCGGTCTTCAAATGCAGAGAATGATGATGAGAAACACCACCATGAATTGTTGAGGCACACCGGAATGAAGAATGGAAAAGTTGAGCCAACGATGAAAATAATTTAACCGATCTTGGAGAAAGGCATCTGACTGATGATAACTCATTCTTACGTCAAACTTTGAGAAAAAATTGAGGATAGCTCCGGGAAAAGAAAAGAGTCAGGTAAGATCCTGGTAAAAGGCCTGTGGGTTAGGGCCCACTCAAAAGATACATCGTTGAACGATTTAAAAGAGAGATTGCACCGGTTGAATTAAAAGATTTGAATGAGATAACAGCCTCGAGATATCTTGAGCACTCCGGAACAATTAAATAGCGAGAAGTGAATGAATATGAGGTGCATCGGCATGAGAAGGTATTTGAAACGAGGAAAAAAGGATATGATCAACACTAAAGCTTGATTTGAATCCACCGGAGAAGAAAATGAGTGAAAAGTGACGAACTTGAAACTCCGTTAGAATCTTCATGAGAATCACTGGATAAGAATATTGACGGAAAAAGGATGGAGAGACTTCACATCAATAAGATGGATACTTGATTAAGAAATCCGAGTCCTTGAAGAAACAAGGGTGGGAGGGTGGGGAAACAAAGGCAACTTGGGTTGGATGAAACAAACAACGTTGAGAGCATAGATTGAATCTTGCGGATGTTGAAAATGGACGGATCCGCTTGAAGAGAAGCACGCCGGTTGAGAAGGATTGGCAAGACAATCTCGATGACCAAGAAGGATTAGTATTCACATAGGAGTATAAGAACACCGTTTATGAAAGGTATGGAATCAACACTTGACATTGAAGCAACTCAAATACCACAAATCAAAACAAACAAAGGTTTGGCTTGCAGAATAAGCCGGAACAAACATATTATAGAGATTTCGTCCGAAGTTTTCGTGGTGGGGCCTACACGGGCTCGATCGTACATCACCATCATGTACAAGGCAGTGCACATGACATACGAAGCGTCCCCGAGTCGGCATAGCCAAGGACTCTTTAAGACACAACGAGACCACTGTAAAACCAACCGTGGATAGGCAGACCACTAGACGTCGAACCCCAATTTCATATCATACATCTGTCGGAAAGATATCCTAAGAGCTACTTGACTTCCCACTTATAACCTCCCGAAATTTTCCGGTTATGCAATCAGGTGTTGGGGATACAGGGGAAGCATAATATCCCACCCAAATCTAGCAAATCCTACATGCAGCTGTATCCATCCTTCAACACATAACCAAGAAACCTTCGGAAATCGTTTACCTCAACCTTTGAAAAGCATCTGTTATACGAGTTATGGCAATACTCCCGAACTCCCGCCCCGGTACTGGGTGGCGTCGAGGTTATCTCACCAACAACTGCATAAAAGAGATTTTCGATGTCGGCGAAACTAAACTCAGGTATTCCAGAACTACAACGATAAAATTATGACGACAACACCTCGGAGCTCAACTCCCCGGGACACTGCCACAACCCGTAAATGTCAGGAGGCACCAAGAACAATGTTCTCGTCACAAAACCATTGGAACGGTTCCAAGATACCCGCGTGATCCTAAAATTTTTTTGGTGAAATTTGAGAAGAGAAGAGTCAAAACTCTATGTCAGGATGCCTCACCAGAGCGATGAAGGGACTGGGGAGTAAAAAGAAGTCCTACTCTCCGATATATATAATTCCTAAATGACTCAAAACATTTTTCTAGACTCAACAATGCCAACGATTCGATCAAGCAGGGGGCTCCTAAGGTCGGGGAAGGCTCTGATACCAACTTGTAACGCCCTTGATGAGGCTATATCTCCCACGTGTCGAAGCACGACTTAGAGGCATGACCACATTGAAAGCAATGTCGCAAGTGAGGTAATCTTCGCACAACCCATGCAATACATAAGGGAAAGAGATACATAGTTGGCTTACAATCGCCACTTTACTCAATACATGAATAAAGCATTACATCATCCAGACACAATCAAGGTCCGACTACAGAACCAAAATAAAAGAAGACTACCCCAAAAGCTACACAGATCCCCGATCAACCCCAACTGGGCTCCACTACTGATCAACTAGAACGAAACAACACCAAGGACAAGATCTTCATCGAGCTCCTCCTTGAGCTTGGTTGCATCACCTGCTCAGTATCATCGGCACCTGCAAACTGGTTTTGGAAATATCGGTGAGTCACGGGGACTCAGCAATCTCACACCCTCGCGATCAAGACTATTTAATCTTATAGGTAAGGTAAAAGGTATGAGGTGGAGCTGCAGCAAGCGTCTAGCATATATGGTGGCTAACATACGCAAATGAGAGCGAGAAGAGAAGGCAAAAGCACGGTCGAACATCGATGATCAAGAAGTGATCCTAGAACAACCTACGTCAAGCATAACTCCAACACCGTGTTCACTTCCCGGACTCCGCCGAGAAGAGACCATCACGGTTACACACGCAGTTGATGTATTTTAATTAAGATCAACTTCAGGTTTTCTACAACCAGACATTAACAAATTCCCATCTGCCCATAACCGCGGGCACGGCTTTCAAAAGTTCAAATCTCTGCAGGGGTGTCCCAACTTAGCCCATCACAAGCTCTCATGGTCAACGAAGGATATTCCTTCTCCCAAGACAATCTGATCAGGCTCGGCATCCAGGTTACAAGACATCCTTGACAATGGTAAAACAAGTCCAACAACACCGCCCGAATGTGCCGACAAATCCCGATAGGAGTTGCACATATCTCGTTCTCAGGGCACACTCAGATGAGACATCCTACGAGTAAAACCAACCGTCAAGTTGCCCCGAGGTGGCCCCGCAGTCTACTCGGTCGGACCAACACTCAGAGGAGCACTGGCCCAGGGGGTTTAAAATAAATATGACCCTTGGGCAAGCCTACCCAAGGGAAAGAAAACGCTAGGTGGCGAATGGTAAAACCAATGTTGGGCATTGCTGGAGGAGTTTTATTCAAGGCGAACTGTCAAGGGGTTCCCATTATAACCCAACCGCGTAAGGAACGCAAAATCCGGGAACATAACACCAATATGACGGAAACTAGGGCGGCAAGGGTGGAACAAAACACCAGGCATAAGGCCGAGCCTTCCACCCTTTACCAAGTATATAGATGCATTAATTAAATAAGAGTTATTTTGATATCCCAACAAAATATCCATGTTCCAACATGGAACAAGCTCTAATCTTCACCCGCAACTAACAACGCTATAAGAGGGGCTGAGCAAAGCGGTAACATAGCCAAACAACGGTTTGCTAGGACAAGGTGGGTTAGAGGCTTGGCTCAACAATATGGGAGGCATGATAAGCAAGTGGTAGGTATCGCAGCATAGGCATAGCAAAAGAGCGAGCAACTAGGAAGCAAAGATAGAAGTGATTTCGAGGGTATGGTCATCTTGCCTGAAATCCCGCAAGGAGAAAGAACGAGTCCATGAAGAAGACAAACGGACGTAGTCGAACGGGTCCTCACAAACGCGAAGTTATTGGAACCAACCCGAAGAAGCAACACCGGAAAGAAGCACACAACATAGTAAACAACCAACACATGAACATGGTATGATATGCGGGATGCGGTATGCGGTCCATATGCATGATTTGGAAAGGAATGATTGAATCTGGCCTCAACATGGAAAACCAAGAGTGCCACTGGAAAGGTGAGGTGATTTTGGTTGAAATCGATATAAAGATCACCAAAATCGGATGCACGGTTTGGAAATGGCAAGCGAAACAAATATGGCAGCGGTCTGCGATAATCAGCAAGTAGCCATCTAAATGCATCAAGATAAATATGCTACAGCACTCAAACATAACAACAAAATACATGGTAGGGATCCACTCATGATGCTTGACAAAAGATGAACACTGTGCTACGGCTAACTCACTCATTAACAGGTTCAAACAAGCATGGCAAAAGTGCAAAAGATAACCGGTTTCAGACTTAGTGAAATTAACACAAGTCTGGAATTTATCATCAGGAAGCAATCTTTAGAGCATGAAAACTACAAGCTACAGGAACTTAACATGGAAAGTCAAGGCATGGCATGAAGCTACTCAAAGCACTTAACAAAAGTCCCTTAGTGACCTTGAGACAAAAGGGATCAGAAAATACAATTGCAAGCATGTGACCATGGCAAAAACATAAACAGATTCAGACTTAGTGAAAAACTGGAGCATGCAAAATAGATTAGCAAGTAGGCATGTTTACGAGCTCGATGCACTCACTACAAAGCATGGCATGACAAACTAAGCATACACCCATCAAGCAGACATGACATAGAAGCTAGACATGGCAAGAACAACAACATAGCATGCACGGATCAATAGCAACATCCTCGGCAAAATCGCTAAACATGTCAACAATCTGCCAGGAACATTTTATAGCAAAAGTAGAGCTTGATTGACTCAACCTAGGGTGCTCCATAAATGCAAACAAAGACATGGATGGATAGAGCACCACAATGTTAACAAAACATCCTTACTGGTCATCCTCAAAAGAGTCACGGATCACTAGGAAACAACATGAACATATGGCATAACAACAATAAACAAAACAAGGACTTAGTGAAATTCTAAGTCCATGAAATCAGCATTACCGATTGCGCTACTTTGCATGCTTGTGCTAGTCACCACATAGATCACAAAAATACATGGCATATACCCCTGTAAAGATGGCATGGCATTTAACAAAACACATGTAGAGCTCGGGATCATAGCATGCACACATTAAACATGGCAAAAATGACAAAATGCCATTTGC